>NC_086375.1:9894398-11127892 GCF_036588685.1 Mytilus trossulus
ATTGCTTCGAGTGTATCTTATTTTTTTGCAGTCGTTTTTACATTTTTACACAATTTATTATAATATATATTATTTTGTTGGTAATACACTGTGTGCCATCCTTATGTTTTACATGTGGGTCTTCTGAGCAAAGACAATGTTTGGCAATTACATTAAAAGATATTGAAAAGGAACAAACTTTTAAATTTTCAATATATCTTATTCATTAATAGTATACAGTATATTCAATGATCGTGTAAACTCTTTGAAAAGTTTGAAATAAAATTAACGCATTTCATCCGGTTAGTAATGAATTAATTATAAATGTACATTTTTGATAGCCTATTACAAATCAAAATTAGGAATACAAGAAAAAAGAAATATGTCTGCTTGCTAATCATTTTGTAAAATGTATGTAGATTTCAATAGAATGCAGTGCCAATATATTTCGATGAGAGACTACTTAGTGTTCTGTCAAATCTTGAATGCACTGTTAAATTTAAGACGAAGAGGCTATACAGAACAAAGATTTAACCATTAAATAATTATCAAAAATGCTGACTGTCACATTTAGATATTTATATAAAAAAAAGAGAATGCCTTCAATTTTAAACAATCTTAACAAATATGAATAATGTCTTCTTTAAAACACACAAATAAGATCCTAGAATTGGACTAGAAGTTAGTCTAGATTCTGTAAATGAAATTAAAAAGAATAGCTTAATAAATCAATTAAAAAATAAGAACCACTTTATCTTATGAATGCATTGAAACTTGTTATCTTTTTGTCGTGTCTGGTATACATGTTCTAAATAGGAGTCATCTCTTTTGGGTCTTACAGCTGATTTCCTAATGCTTGAAAAGTAAACAATTGGTTGGCTTGCTTTGTTTGAATAACTGTATATACAAGCTTTGTAAATAAGATTGACATCTCTAACAATTTATATAGATATAGGAAGATGTGGTGTGAGTGCCAATGAGACAACTCTCCATCCAAGTAACAATTTAAAAAGTAAACCATTATAGGTTAAAGTACGGCCTTCAACACGGAGCCATGGCTCACACCGAACAACAAGCTATAAAGGGCCCCAAAATTACTAGTGTAAAACCATTTAAACGGGAAAACTAACGGTCTAAAATATAGGCATAGTTTAACCTGTTTATATCATATTTGAATTTAATTGGGTGTTACCCTAATGATTGTACAACATACTAAACAAAGCAAGCAAGCTTACCAAAGTTTTGTTCTACATGCATTAGGAAATTAGCTGTAATATTTTGTTAAGTGATGCTTTTGGAGAGCAAACAGTTCACAGGGCCTCATTAATATTAAAACATTGACAGTCCATATATGCATACATATGCTCTGTTTTGGAAAACACAAACAAACTGTATAAAAAAATGCAGTAATTGTTACTTGAAAATTATATAAATTGACAGACAAGACAATCATTGTTTTGAAAAATGTATGTATATGTACATGTACAGTATACATCATTTGATGTGTGATACAGACAAATCTGCAACTTTTGAAATACTGTCATTGGGTATCCACAAGAGTTTGAATGGGGTCCTTCATGTCTGTATTTAATAGGAATGACATTTGTATCTTTAAAAAATACGCTTTTCAGCCTGAAAAGTGCTAATGAGAATTATCATATCATTAGAGTCATCTGCAATTACATGATTTCTTTATTCTGTGCATAGTTAATTACTGTAATTATGTTTATTGAATAATCATATTATTTAATTTTTCCACAGTTACTCTTTATATTTTTGCATTCCATTATTTTTTATTTTTTATTTTTGTTTTGCTCATTTTTGCTCATTTTGCTTATTTTGCTTATTTTTGTTTTGCTCATTTTACCTTATTTATTTTTTTTGATTTGCTCATTTTCTGTTCTGTATACCCCATTCAAACCTGTATACAAGATACAAGAAATTAATTATAACTTCGGATGGGCTGTCGGTCTGTGAGTGTGTCGCCCGTTTAATATTACTACTTCGGTTTATCAAATACATATTGATTACCAGTTAACCTTCACAAGATTCAATATTCTTTATTTCTTAAACACCATATAGTTAAATGGTACAAAGAAGTCCATCAAAAGTTATAATATAACATTAACACACATGACAAGATGAGATAGAATTTTGGTATGCACAAAACATGTTTTTTTAAATATCTTATTTCTGCATAGTTCGCTCTTATTCGATATTTTGGAAAGCCAAAAATGATATGTCTTTTTTTAGAATAAGATGAAATGAAATAAAAAAAAAAATTGAAAGCAGAAAACAGCCAAGACCGTCACACATTAACATTGCGACAGGTCGGTGAAGCTTTGCAGCTAATTTCCTAATGCATGTAGTTTAAAGGTTTGATCGGCTTGCTTGCTTTGCTAGTATAAATGTTTGCACAATCATTCTAAGAGCATTATAAAAGCTAAGGCTCCCTCTATCTATTGCTTGCAATTATAAAACTTAAGTAAAATACTGGAGCAAACAGTTATACAAACAAAACAAGCAAGCCAACCAAGCTTTTAAACTACATGCATTTGGAAAATAGCTGTAATGATTTAATTTTATTAATCATTTAATGATTACACGTACTGTTAGTTTGGTAATTTTTAACGTAATATATTACATTCAGCTCTAGTAAGAAAAAATCAATCACAAGCAGTTTTTGTTCGGTGTCAATTGTTTGATTCTCCCATCTGCTGATTCAAGTCTTACAGTTAATATATTTTTAAAATGATTAAAATGGTTATATCCTTTAAAACAAGGATCTATCATTATTTTTCGCCACGATTTTGACTTATTACATAGTATCCATCAACGTTTTTTCATGGGTTTCTACGGTTTAGAATGAAATTTGGAATTAAATTATAAGAAACGACTGTAATATGTTTTCTGTCCATTCGAAATAACTTTAAAATGTGGTACACACTGTTAAATAACCCGCTACGCGCGTTATTCAGTGTGCACCATTTTTTTTTATGTTATTTATTCATTGACAGAAAAATATATTACAGTATTCCTTAAAAAAATGAATTTAAGGAATTGGGGTTTATAAGTCAAAGAGACAACAACCTTATATACAGCACAACAGTAAAGAGCAGATTTCCGTTCAAATTATATCTTTTATAATAAATGCATGGCTATATAATATGCATAAATTTGATAAATTATTTTCCTAAAAGTAAATAAACATAGAAATAATAATTATGACAATAAACATAATAATGATATTAAAAGAGCTCCCCCTTTCCACCCTTAACAAATTTCGTCAGTACATAGACATTATACTTGATAAGTTTCCAAGAAAATGAAAAATTCAATAATTCAAAAAAAAATTAAAAAAAATTACATCATAAAGATATTTAAGTGCATATACACACAGTAAACGTATTAAAAGGCACGCGGTCACGTGACGAGTTTCCCGTGGTATATTTAGTATTTAAATATCACAAGATAAGATTTATTTATTCAAATTTGTTTGTGAAAGTTTTTCAATACACATCAGACAAACTCATAAACAATCATAGGCAAACATCCTTATAGTTCAATTAGACCAATGAAACCTTTTATAAGATCGACGTGACATTTTGAATATTAAGTATAGGTTCCTGAGGTTTGACCAATTATTTATTAATATGAAGTTAATAAAATAATGTTGAAGATTTTTTTTTAAAGTAGTGATTTTAAGAGTGGAAATAATTGCCAAATTCAGACAATAATTTTCAGTCAAAGAAAAGACAAAGCATAATAATAACAGAACGATTATATATAATACACATTTACACTATTAGGTTTATCAATTTATTATCTAACCTGATCGAATACCTGTAAGCCAAAATATATAAAAAAAAAAAGATCGTGATGGTGATGAGAATGGCTGAGCGTTTTATTGGTCAGTGGACAATTTTTCTTGTTTTTTTTGTCGGGTTTAAGATGGTCAGTGGTAAATATTTCTTGTTTTTGTCGGGTTTATGATGGTCATTATGCACATATATATATACAGTCATGCATTTATTAGAAAAGACTATATAATCTGAAGTTTGTTTCTTCAGTAGTGTGCTGCACAGGTACTAGTAAATAGTGGAAAAACTTGATAGAAATCGTGTTTTTATATTCTAGAAAACAAATGTAGTTATCAGTATTGTATGGTTCTTTTAGTAATTTTATAGGATTGTAAAAGTGTTGTCCGCGTTCCCTACAAAATGTACTTCGGACAACGCTTTTATACATAAATTTACAAAAAGAAGCATTCAATTTTTGTTTGTTAAACTTTAAAGATGACCACTATCATCGCTGTGTAATAAATAGTTAATTAATCTTTTGATAGCGATTGTGTGTCAAATTCTGCATCAAAACATATTCTGGGCGGAGAGCATACAGTTTTATTTCGCAACATAGTACTTTGCCGCAGGATTCCAGGAGAACTTTGGCAGCAGTTAACTTTTGTATGTTCAATGTGTTTGCTCTTTTTTGAGTTTTGTGTTCTTGGACATATTCTCAGCAGACCAAATCAAATTAAAAACATTGATCTTATAGAAATTAGTGACTTTATAAACAACATTACCATAAAAATCACTTTTATTAAGGTTTTACAGCCAAACTTTTTAACTGAATTTGATAACGAAGTTCATAGATTAATAATTAACAATGCATTACACATTCATTACTTTTATTAAAATCTCAAAAGTCTTACATAATGCGCTAAATAATTCATCGATAACAAAACATGAGATATATCATGGTAAACATTGATAATAAAAAGACACTGCAAGAAGGCAACATGACACAGTTATGAATTTCTTATACGGGTCGCTACTATATAAATATCTCTGTGAAATGATTAAACATATTTGAGTAAATCATATAAACTAGAATGATATCTTCCACCTTAAAAAACGTTGTTGACCTTTTAAGAGTTTTAATACACAATAAAGCAAACATCCTGGTCCGTCGCGTTGACCAATTGAAAGGTTAGACTAGGTTCACACAATTCTCTCTTATAAAACCACCCATTTTATCGTTCGATAATTTGAGAGATGCCTGCTGATACGTCAAACGGTATATAATAAACAAATTGAGTTATCTTTCATAATTTTCAGAAAAGTTTTTGATAAATTTGACAGAAACAATTTACTGGCGTTTAAAACTTGTAAATTCAGTTTGAAAATATAAATCAAGATAAACAAAACACACAATACTCTTTTTCTCTATTCTTTATTTTTTTGAGAATTATTCTGTTATCGTTATTTAATAGCATTTTTTCTTTATTCTTTATTCTAAGCCTATTTTTCTCTATTCTCTATTTGTTTTGGACATTCCTTTTCTATCATTTATAATTAATCTCCCCATTATTGCTGTTTTCGCCTCATGTTTTACCTATATTTTTCTCTTACCTCTTTTTTGTGTTAAAAATGAGAAGACATGGCCTGATTGCCAACGAAGCATTTATTCACAAGAGATGAAATGAAGTGGGGTAGTAAGCAATTGAAGCATGATAGTTTTTTTTGTACATTATTCTCTATCTTATAAACTCGACTCAATACCGCCTAATAAATGTTTTGAAATCGAGTATTTCATAGGTCCAAAATAGCTAACATTTCAAAAATTTGATGAAATAAAAGCGATAAGCCTCCTATATTCAGAGACGTATTTAGTTTTTTTTTATAAGCCCCCCCCCCCCCTCCTCCACACACACTCCCAATGTCACCTTAGTGGTGCCCGGCTTTTCAAAATCATGAAACCGCATCTGAAATTTGTTTCACTAGCACACACATATATCTATATTTAAAAAGTCAATTTGGGAATGTTTTCTGAAACGTAGACAAATTAGAATATTTAACTCATATATCTTGCATATTTATAATCATGAAACCTTTTATTATACAATATTATACTAAAATCTAGAAGTTGTGACCCCTGAAAAATTGGTGTTGAAGATAATTGTTAGACATTTAGAAAATTTAATTATTTTGTAGCATACAAAACTTCTATGCCCTGTTGGAGGATTTTAGATTTTGGTTATAAATCTCTGGAATATTTTCAATTACTTAAAAATTGCTTAAATCTTTCACAAAACTATTTATGCCTTCCAAATTCATTTGTGATTGGCTAGATGTTCTGAAAATAAACGGAACTTTGTCGAAACTCTATAAAACTGTATTATAGAGGATTTAAGAATATATTATTTTAATAGTGTTTTTTTTAAAAGGAGAATGACATTGTTCTTCTTTTATTTCTTTTTTTATTTGGTTAAATTCAAATTATTTTATTGTATGATTTTGTTTATCGGAAGACCTTTGTGGGTTTTCAGATTTTATGTTTAGGTACGTGAATCATTCCATTCATTAAGATCTACAGAAATTATACAAGAATGATTAAACTGTCATACAAGTAAGTGAGAGTTAAAAAAAAATATATGATCATATTTGCTCATTAAAGATGATTATTGAAATTGGCCATATCTGAATAAAAAAAATAACAGTTTAATGAATATTTATTGCCAATGGGCCTATGGCCGATTGTTTTACAAACAAAAATAAAAAGGAATCAAAAATAGAAAAACTGAAATTTAGAAAGCATAGAAATGCTTAAGGAGGGGGGATAACTCTAATTTTATATTGTTTTTTGAGGAACTAGTATCGTAGGATATTTGAGAAGAACTATCAATTCATATTTCTTTTTTAGAAGAAATATACTGTTCACATAATTGTTCCTTTTTTCGTTTTTGTACGTATAAATGATAAATACATAAAACCCAAATAATTTTATAATATCAATAATGGATGTTACCTTTCGTAGAATTGTATGAGTATATCCCACAAAAGTTTGAATTAAAATGAGCGTTTGCAAGTCAGGGGATGTGCACTTATTTTATAGCCCCAAAAAAGTTTGACCTTGATCAGTACATTTTAATAAACATAGATTACACTTTTCGAGGTAAAATAATCTAAAGTCAAACATCCTTGTTTTAGGTTCAGCCAATGAGATCTCGTTGAAACGCATTTATTGTAAATTTGTGAAAAGGCTAAACGCAGTTTCACAGGGTCATGGTAAATCGATAAAGCCGCACCGAAGTCGTAAAATAAAGTTTTTTTTTCATCGTTTCAAAAAAGAAAAAAAAATAGGTGTTATTTTTTTACAGTGACCATGATGACATATGTATGAATTACAAATTATCACAAAAAAATGCAGAATAATTGTATATATATCATGGACACACCAAATTATTTTTTTTTTAAATTAATTTCGAAATTTTAAAAAGTTCCTTTTTAATATATTTGTACTGAACTTATACACATTTTTGTTTAAGAGGCCAGCTGAAAACCGCCTCTTGGGTTTGAATTATCTCGTTTTGTTGAAGACACAAACTAGACAATACAGGAAATGATTGTAGCCTTTATTTGTTGTCGTTTTTGGGGATAGATCATACCATCATTTCTGCGATGATAATTGATAATTGTAAAATTTAAGCGATTTCTTATATTAGGTTATTTTTTTATTTCGATATTTCCTCTTTTTCTCCTATTAGTTCAACAGAAAAAAAGGACATTAACAAAAATGTATGCTTCTTCCAGAGGCAGATTTTAGCTTAAACAAACGGTGACCCCATTTTTTTATTTCATTTTTCTTTTAAGTATAGGATAAAGTTCATTTATGAAAAAATATAGCGAAATCCTATATTAGAAAAAAAAAATTCATTTATACACAGGAGCCCCCTTAAGATATTGAAAATAAAAAAGATTAAAAAAAAAGTGATTCTCTTGTTCCTTGCCCTTTGATAATGATATATGACATTTAATTGTGCACGGCGGGGAACATTGGATCGTTGTTCTTTACTGATTGGAAATAAACTTAGTATTTGAACCCAGATAGAAACGGGAATTCATAAGCCTAGGACTTATCACGATCTATTACAAATTGATTTTAGTATCACGTCGTTAACCATGTCGCAAGAAACAATATCAGGATATGATGTTTAAGCTGTTAGTTGCTAAAGTCAAATGAGAAGCCATCTCTTCACTAGGTTCAATTTCAAATGAAACATGTCCACGGGTCTGCGTATCAACCCTCTCCGCTTGCCTTATCCGATGACTTTATTTTACGAACAAAAGCTAATTTGAAACACTATTCTGAGATTCAACCATCTTGTTTACATAAATTAGATTATCCTAAATGAAAGCCCGAGCATGCTGCTTCGAAAATGACTGGACGTTATCCCCATATCCTCAGCATTGTTACATTTGGACACTTCCGAGTTAAACTGCTGCTTATTTTTTTTTGGGTCAAAATGATGTGGATGCTTGAGCATCTGAGCATACATGCAAGCTACGTCACGCAAGCGTATAATCTGAATACATTTGTTTTCACTGATACATGTACATCTTTATGTGAATTTCATCTGTACTGTATATAAATCTAATTTTTTTTTACAATTTTCAGATTTTTCTTACTTTGATAGACATGTTGTTCCTGTTCGTTTTGCCATCAGAAGGACGTTCATTACACGTGAGACACTGTCAGCAACCTGACGACATAGAGGAGGCTTTTAATAATCTCAGGAATCAATTAGATCTAACCGTACTATCGAATACAGAAAGTACGGAAATCATACCATGTCCTTCTCAAACGTTGAGTCATCATGGCGACCCTCAAAGACTGCGCTCTACTTGTCCCTGGATATGGGAAGCAAATACAGACAACACAAGATATCCACAAAAAATTTACAATGCCCGTTGTATATGTAGAAAATGTATAGGTTCATCAACAAAATATCATTGTGAATCTATTTTTACACGTGTGAAGGTTTTTAGAATTCTGAACTGTGTAAATGGTTTACTGCGATACGTTCAAGATGAACAACGTGTTAGTGTAGGATGCACGTGTGCCCATAAAAGAACACACCATAATTCATAGTGAAGTGGCAAGAAACCCTAGATTTTATGAAGATATAGAGAAGATCGGCATAGTTTAAAGTTAAATAGGGCAATGACATTTATTCTAGTCAAATACCGGTATCCGGGCATTCCAGCTTCCCCACAAAAAAACAACTAAGCGCCGCCAAGCAGTAGCCAACAGTGCCGAAACAATAAAAAATCCATCATTCTAGTCATATCAGATTTCATATTATGCAATGTGTTCAAAAACACACACCGTGCGTCTACGCTTGCTCACAAGGATTTTTTTACATCATTCCATTTTACTTTCTTTTCTGGTAATTGTAAGAACAACCAATGATTACTTACCTTCAAATTTTAGAAGATGTGTATCATTACGATAAAACCAGAAGATCCCGAAGGATTGTTAAAACGGACGGTAGAATGGAACGTTCTCATATTACACAGAGAAGCATCAACAATTTCATTACAACGCAATCATTTTAGCATGTATAGATAATCTCATATTGTGTATAAATTCGAAATTAAAAAAATGTTTAATACATTTTAAAACTTTTGTCTTACTCTTTCTTTTTTTTACTGATATTTCGATATATTTCAACATGGAACATTATTGTATTGAAGTGAAAAAAATGTCTGAAGATTTAAATTCACCTAAAAGTAAATTTGTGAAAAAACCCGTTCATACCATTCATTAAACGCACATAAGTAGTAAAGGCATTTTAAGGCGCGTTCAAGTATTTCAACATCTAATACCATTTAAATCTAATGTAACTTTTATTTTTTTTGTTGGTGATACGTTTATCATTTTCATTAATTTATTTTTGTTTTTTGTTTTATTTTACTTTTTAGTTTTGTTTATTCAGGTGATTTTTTTTTGATTTTTTCGTGTTATTTTATTAATTTTATTATGGTTTTACTTTTTTGATTTTAGAGTCACTGATGAGTCCTATATTTCTATTTCGGGGCCTTTTATAGCTGACTATGCGTAATGGGCTTTGCTAATTTTTGAAGGCTACGGTGACCTATAATTGTTAATTTCTGTGTCATTTTGGTCTTTTGTGGATAGTTGTCTCATGATCAATCATACCACGTCTTCTTTTTCATATAGACGAAACTCACGTCTGGCGTATTTAATTTTAAGTCTGGTACCTTTGATAACTATTAAATGTGAGTGTCCAGTAATATTATTTTGAATTGATTTGTATTTATTTCTTTGTTGGTTTCTATGATTTGTTTACTTGTTTCTCCACATATTTTAAAATATTAAACGAGAAAGATGGTAAATGTATTTAAAAATTTAGTTTTTAAAAGAAGGAAGCAGAGGTACATTCAAACGCATAAATCGAAAATAAACTCACAATGCCATAGCTAAAAAAGAAACAAAATACAAACAGATAGGCAATAGTGGACAAAACACAACATAGAAAACAAAAGACTAAGCAACATGAACCTCACTAAACTCTGGGGGTGATCTAAGGGCTTTAGGAGGTTAAGCAGACCCAGCTCTATATGTGGCACTCGTCATGGTGTGCATGTTCATACAAACCCAGTAACAAGTCTCAATCGAAAGGTCACATTCATGAAAAGGGGTACGGGATTGTCGTTACGACATACATCTATCATCTGTGAAACGGATATACAATAACGAAATTTAAGGGTCAACCAACTCGTGATGGCGTTCGTAAAATACTGTGGGATGATTTCAACTTTACCATTTGGAATATTAGTACTTGGTGTAATAAATTCATTACAATTAGCAACCCTCTATCAAGGAAATCATGATAGTAAAATTCAAGTCCATGAATGTCATATCACTTGGGAGATTTATCATATATATATACTCATTATGCAGGTGCTACACGAATGGTGCTATATAGAAATGGAAAGTTCACAATTGGAAAACTGAAATCATCTCTTTTGTCGTAAAGTTTTGTTTCAACCAACCTTTGTTGTCAATTTCTAGATGTAAGATGTGAGATAGAATTAACTGTATCCTTTATCTTAAGTTCAATTGGATAGATGAGTTCAAATTTTGGATTATTTAATGAAAAAAACATCATCTTTATTGAGGAAGGTAAAGTTAAAGGGTACGGCACACTTCTTTTCCCTTTTCCTTAGAAGTTCATGTATGAATTCAGCCTCATAAGAATAAATAATTAAGTCAAAAAGAAGAGGGGCACAGTTGGTTCCCAAGTAATACCGATAGTTCACTTTGTTGAAAACACGGTCTCCAAACGCGTGACATATTATACTGTCAATCAAGAAATCAAGCATCTTGATAGTGTCAGTTTCAGAGAATGTTTTGTTGAAATCAATAATTTTTTACAAAGTAGAATTTACCCCGCTCTAAGACAAAATAAGTACATCTACTTTTGTCGTTCTGCTTTTATGAAACAAAGCAATACAAAATCTTCCAATTTAATTAGTTATTTAGTTTGGAATGGGGAATACTTTTGTAAAGTGTAGAGTATACAACTTGCATAATGAATTCAATGATAATTTCTATGATCTGTATAATTGTTTCTCCACATATGAATATTAAACGAGAAGATGGTAGATTTATAGATTATCGTTGATCATCTCAACGAGATTGATTTTCTCGCTTGAGCCGGGACGGTTGAGATGAATTATGATAATCAATTTCGTTAGCAAAGCCTTGTGCCTGCTTAGTTTCTATCGATAATTTTCCATCTCAAGCGAGTAGCATGATATGAAAAATATCACAAATAAAGATCGAGGGGAAAATGCACAAAATAGCGATAAATATATATATGGTAAAAGTTATTTTATAATCTTAAATGATTTTCTTATCTCAGGAGTATATTACCTTAGCCGTATCTGGCACATTTTTTTTTGGAATTTTGGGTCTTCAATGTTCTTCAATTTTGTATTTGTTTGGCTTTATAACTATTTTGATCTGAGTGTCACTGATGAGCCTTATGTAGACGAAACGTGCGTCTGGCGTACTACATTATAGTCCTGGTACCTTTGATATTTATAACTGTCAGATGACGGTGTACCTATACAAGAAAATTGAAAAGCCTTTAAAAGAAAAAAAAATAAATCTCGTAAGTTAAAACGTATTGTCAACGCCATGAGATTAGCAGCGCAATGAGTGCCACCGGTGAAACAAAAACTGCGTACCATATTTAGGTACCTGATTTTTTTCTTTTTACTGATGTGTTCTCCTTCTTTGAAATTTAAATACAGTTTCCTTTACCTTGCTCATATTTCTATTTCACAAACGTGCAGCCATATAATTTGTTACATGTTTTCAAAGGATAAAAAGGCTTAAATCTATTTATACTACAGAAAAGCCTATGTAAATGTTTTAAATAAACACCAACATACAAAACCGGCAAAATAGAGGCAACAGTTGTTTACCGATACTCAAATCAAGCAAATCCAATTTGAATTTACAAACTATGAATAAAAACAGGAGAGATCACACAAACAGAACTACATTGTCTTACTGGGCCTTTTATAGCTGACTATGCGGTATGGGCTTTGCTCATTGTTGAAGGCCGTACGGTTACCTATAGTTGTTAATGTTTGTGTCATTTTGGTCTTTTGTGGATAGTTGTCTCATTGGCAATCATACCACATCTTCTTTTTTATATAGACCGGTTTTGTCAAATCATTATGCAAAGGGCGATTCAAACTACAATAGAAATGTTAAATAAATGGGTTTCTGAATATGTAAAAAAGCAAGGTTTACGAGCAATCAATGTTTACAAACAAAAGTCAAAACACTGAAAAAGCGCACTGGTTCGCTTTCATTTCAGTCAACATTTTGCAAACGGATTTTTATCTTGTAATACGTATGTTTTAAAGTTTATCAACACTTAAAGAATGTTCAAAGCCTGTAAAATTGTTGACAGCAAAATAAATATTAAATCATTGTGACAGAATGTCACCAGAATCACAACATGAATTAAGCAAACATATAATTGAGTATACAATGTATATATATCTTTATTCTCAATAAACCATATACATAGGTATAGAGAAGACATGCAATTATGTACAATATTTACAACAAGACAGAGAAAACAAAATAGTTGCTAATAAAATATCTGAAGTCCATTTTAGCCAGGAGCACATACACCTGTGTTAATAATCTTTATGAATTTACATAATTTAATCAATACTGATTTGATTTTGAAGACATAATCTCTTTGTATTTGACAATATTTGCATTTTGTAAATAATAATGTGACAGATAATGTTTCCTGTTTTCTTTAAAGTATTTACATTCTAATATATAATGCATTTCATCACCAATATCATTTTTATTACATAGAAGACAAATTCTATTGTTTCTGACTATATTGTTCCATCTACCCTGTTCAATAGGGAGCTTGTGATTTGTGGTCCTAAATCTACACAAATCAATAGACAGTTTGTTCCCAAGAATTTCAAAATAATCTTCTTTTCCAAAAAAATCTTTAAAAAGTTTGTAATTTAGTGCTTTTGGTGAGTTTTCTAGTAAAGAATGCCAGACTTGTACATACTGATCTTTAAGTCTAAGTTTGATGAATGAAACTAACCACTTAATTTATAAAAGATTGCGTTTCCAATACATTTGGGATACCACATTCGTTCAGAATAGTCTTTATTCTGTTTAACCATGAAAAATTCACATTGTCATTAATAGACATGTGATAACACAATTTATATAAAATATATGATAGTTTTGTCTCTTTACCAGAGTTTAATCTTCCCCAAAATGAAATCAATCTAGTTTTTATGTCCAAGTCTATAGGATATCTCCCAAGCTCCCCATAAATCATATAAGAGGGTGTAGATGTTTTCAGACTTAATAACAATTTACAAAATTTTAGATGTACCCTTTCAATCATGTCGTTATTGCCAATACCCCATACTTCACAACCGTACAGTAGTATTGGCTTTACCATTTTATCAAATAAATCTAGCTGGCTATATATAGAAAGATTATGTAGACGACCTAGTCTTAACACTTCGTAAAGACTCTTGGCAGCTTTTTCTACATTAAACTGTTTTGTTTTATTAAAATTGCCTGTTCTTGTTAGAACTATTCCTAAGTAGTTAAATTCATCAACAATATCAAGTTTGTTGCCATTAAATAAAAATTGAAAAGCACATGATGGTCGTCTTCTTGAAAAAACCACGACCTTTGTTTTATCAACATTAACTTTAAGCTTCCATACATCTGTGTAATCTTGGAAACAATCTAAAAGTTTTTGGAGTTCAGTTTCTGATTCGGCCATCAAAACAGTATCATCAGCGTACAGAATGATAAAAAGTTTAAAAAAAATATCAAGTTTTTCCTCAAGCTCTTTTGACACTGATTTAAGGCCCTCAAGGTTACAGTTTTGCAAAAAAGAATCAAGATCATTTAAAAATAAAGAAAAAAGAAAAGGCGATAAATTTTCGCCTTGTCTAACCCCGTTACTACATGGGAAGAAATCAGATAAGGCATTGTTATATGAAGTACATGACTTTGTACCTTGATACATATTTACAATTACATTATACATACATCCATTCATATTATTTAAAAGCATTTTGTACCATAGTGCATCTCGCCATATCGTGTCAAAAGCCTTTTCGAAATCGACGAATGCACAAAATAGTTTTTTCTTTTTTAACTTTAAAATTTCAAACAATGTATGAATCACAAATAAATTATCGGTGGTTGAATAACCCTTTCTAAAACCACATTGGTTTTCGTTTAAAATCATGAATTCTTCAGAGAAAAGATTAAATCTCTCGCATAAAATTGCGGTAAAAAGTTTCCCCATACAACTTAAAATGGTAATTGGTCTAACATTTTTGGGGTCCAACTTGCTACCTTTATTTTTATAAACAGGCTTAATGTAACCAACTAGCCAACTGTCTGGTATAATACCAGTGCGAAATATAACGTTAAATAATTTTTCGTATAATTCAATGAATAAACTAGCTGTAGACTTGATATATTCGTTTATTATACGATCATCCCCAAATGCTTTATCATTTTTCAGGTTTTTGATGCCCTTAAGAATTTCGTCTTTAGAAATTCCTCTGTTTAAATTTTCATTAAACCTATCGACATCATTCGGGTTTAGAGTTGGAATATTTGTATTTTCTTCAATTTCTGGGGCGGCGTTCAGATTTTTGAAAAAATCGAATAATTTGTTGATAGGGATGTCAGGTTGGGCTCTCTTTTTTCTACTGTTACGTAATTTCCAATACTCTTTTGAGTTATTGGATCTCAATGTGTTTAATTTTTTTGCCATTTTCTTTCTATGAGCAATAATTGCTTTATCTAAAGTTTTTTTGTATCGTTTCTCCGAAGATTTCATGATTTGACGATTTTCATCAGTACTACTGTTCTTAAATTTTCTTTTGAGTTTGCGATAATTTTGGCGAGCAAATTTACAATCATAATCAAACCATTCTTTATCCAATTTTACAGGCTTGTTTTTATACTTCTTTAACCCACTAGTTTTGGTTACCCCAAATGTTGCCCTAGCAGAATCCAAAAATAAATCACACATGTTATTAACAATCAGGTTCATTTCATTTTTGTCCATATTTGATTCAACTTTATTAATATCTTCAATTAGAGCGTGAATCTCTTCTACATCTATCCCATTTTGAAAATCCCCAATTTTATCATTATCCCATTTTTTAATATTTTCTGGACGATTACATTTATCTGTTCCAGTATTTAAACACTGATTGTTTACAACATCTTGTTTAGTGCTTGCCAAAGTTATCTGTAATGGCGAATGAACATCAGAATATAAGGTGCAAAAATCAAGTACATGAAAATTAGTAAAATATTTTAACAACTCAACCCTGCTTATACAATAGTCTACAATACTGCTATTTCTACATGTTAATTTACCATACTGTCTATCATCACCAATTCGACCATTTACAATAAATAAATTGTTTCCTTTACATAAATCTAACAATCGTTTCCCGTATCCATTTTTTACCCTGTCCAAAGATTTTCTTTTCTTTGGAATATTTAATTCGTCAAGCATATACACTTTATTTTCTATAAAATCTGTAATATTATCGGTATGTTTATCATCATGTATAATAACAAAATCGTCGTCGTCTGCTGTTCGTCCGTTGAAATCACCAAGTAATGACACATATTTATAATTATCAGAAAAAATAATGTATTCATTTTCTAACTGACTGTAAGCATCTTGAGATGAGTAATTTGTGTATTCCGGAGGAATATATACTATGCCAAAAACTATTTCATCATCAATATCAAGTAAATCTGACGATACTTTGAACCAAAGGACAAACTGACTGTCAGTTGTTAAAATTTTAATTTTATTTGCATGTTCTAATTTGTACCCTAAAGTTATACCACCTGACCTATTTCTTGACACTTTCTTTCTATTTTTCATTCTAAATTCATAACCTGGTAAATCAATAATATCTACATCGTCAGTTTTTGTTTCTACTAAACAATTAAAAGGAAAAATCCCTCTGATAGACTAGCATTTAAATCCGATTTCTAAAATGGAAGCTAGGACACCTTGGAACTTAGAACTAAAAAATATCGAACAATATATCTGATATAATTCAAATGCATGTACACTTGTACATGAAATAATATAAATCTCTAAAATTCACCATATTGTTCCCTATTTCATCTTCTGTTAGATACTGTATATCCAGTGGCGGATCCAGAAATTTTCTTAAGTGGGGGCCCACTGACTGACCTAAGAGGGGGCTTGCTCAAGTCATGATTCAGTGATTCCCTATATAAGCAACCAATTTTTTTCCCAAAAAGCAGCCCCCCCCCCTAAATTCGCCTCTGATATCAACCTCTAGATGTCTTTCAATTACATTCAGTTTAGTGTGGGTTGATCTTTGATTGTTGTACATGTTACAACCAGATTCCCAGCAGGGAGCAACTTTGTAAGACCACAGAGGTTCAAGCTTAGATTTTGAAATAAGGATGAAAATGTAACCTTTTCAATTTATAAAACAGGCTCAACATCATTTCTATACATATATAAACATATTCTAAGTTGTGGACACACCTTCATTAAATATTCTACTTCAATTAGTGGAGGAGATCAAATTTGTTTTGTCTATATATTGTCCTTGATATTGAGGTTATTTTGACACTGCAAAATATAAAGAAAATGTAAACTATGATCTGGAAATTGACTTTGTTTTCACAAAATAAGCCCACTTAAACTGAACTTTAAATGCAAAAGACCTCTAAATGGCTAACAGATATTGCTATATAAAAGAATAGTCCATGATTATACATGTACATGACATTAAAGAATTCATGAAATTTACACTGATTCTGTCAGTTGAATGGACTAGAATGAGATAAGTTATATACATGATAGACATAAAGGTTTTTTCCAACAGTTGTGTTGTAAATTAAATTAGTTGTATTTTATGGTTGATATATTTATGTATATACATATATGTAAATCATTGGCTCTTCAACCAATGATATTTTACAATATCGATTATTTGTTTATTTTTCTATTGTTGGTATTTTTCAGCATACTAAAAATGTTTTAACACAACACGAGCGCAAGCTTGTTAGGGTGTCCTCACACAGGGTTTTCGCTGGCGGTTGCCATTTTCACAATTAGCGAAAAAATAATACTTGTGGCGATAAAAATTCGTCATTTGCTAAAGCATTTGGCGAAAGAAATATATAGAAAGATTTATTTTCCTCCTTCTTGTTTATTTACTTTTTTTTCGAGTTTCTCGGACTTTAACTTATCAGACAATACTCGGAATTCACCTTGAATGACCTCATTAAGATTTTGACAGAAAATCAATTATCAGCTGATTGCAATTTACAGCTATCGACAATAAAGGACTAATTAATAAAGGTGTTGATTGAATTGTGTGACAAAATGATATGTTGAATGGCTTCCACTAAATGTCACATACAGGAGTTATTTTCCACTTTTCGACTCACGTGTTTGAAGAACTCTTTTGACGTCTCCTCTCCATGTAAAGATAGTTTAGAAAAGAAAGCTGTTGTTGTGACAATAAATGTTAAAGGGCAAGAAAAATCTCCTATTTAAAACTTGAATTATCCTTTGACTTTGGTGTAAGTAATTGATCAGGAAGACTATTTTAAAGGGGGGGGATGCATTTTGGTGTCACAATTTCAAATGACATAGGATAACATATGATCTGTCCATATACGTGTATGACGGTAGAAATGGGGGTATCTTATTGAAGTATTCTTGCCAAATGAAGATTAAACAGTAATTCTTAGACATGACCATAAAAGAGGGGGAATAGGACCTTTATCGGGACTCCAGGATCGGGTGTTTTAAAGCTCGGGATTATCCCCCCCTCATAAAATGTACACTTTTTTCCAGAAGATTAAAAAATCAGCTGAATTTGACAAATCACACTATTTGTTTTCCAAAAATAACCGTAATTGGATGGGGGTTGTGTGTATTCACATTATTTGAACAACTCTCCTTGGGCCGAGAAAAAAAAGATCCGTGTTTCAGGTAGCCCGACCGACCCTGTTTTTTAGCCCCGACCTTAACTTTTATATTGGATCTTTCAAAAAAAAAAAAAAAAAAAATTATCAACCGACCCTGTTTTTGACACAGGCTTCTGATAAATGACATCATATTTTTTCTCTCTTGCTTCCTCTTGCATAGAAAGCCAGTAAAACATTTTATTAATGTCAAAAGGTATTCCAAACAGGTTAAAATCCAAGAAATTTGCACAGCAGGTGCTTCAAAAACATTGTAAATGGTCCAAGACCACAATTAATGACCCCACTGTTCGTTGTTCATGAATGTAGTTCCTTTTAATTAGTCATTAGAGTGTATTTTTCCTGATTTTTTTTTCTTTCCCTTCCCCACTCATTTCTTAGATTTTATTGGGTGGAAATGAAAGATCAGAGGTGAAATAATTTTTTGGATGTTGTGTTTAAACTGATTTTGATATGGAATGAGTGATTAGGCCAAGTGCAAAAAGGTCATATTTACAGTTTTCGGAACATTTGTAAAAGTGATTGCTTCAATCTTTCTGAATTTTGGATATATTTTTGGACTAGTGCTATACATAAGACACACAAAAAATTTGAAAAAAGTGCATGGTGCAATTTTTTTAATGATACAAAATGTTCAAAAGAAATGATAGAGAAATTAATTGTGGTCTGTGGCCAAATGGCACACTTCCGGTTTTTGAAACTAATTAAGGATCCGGACTTGGAAAAAACATGATAAATACTCAATAACTCAAATATGAAATTTTGAATCATCACCAAAAAGTACAGATCATGTGACCATCATAAGAAACAACTATATTAAGTTTCATGAAATTTGGATAAGCCGTTCTCAAGTTACGGTGCCACATGTTTACGCTGGACAGACAGACGGACACCTGACATTTGTATACCTTTATACGTCCCGTCTTTGCCGGACGTATAAAAAGCAGTACTAAGCGTGCATGTTACGCTAGAAACATATTCAAAGAATAAAGTTTTATAACTTCTTAATGTCATATCCAATATTTATCAAAACCTTAAGGGGAGTTACATGTATCTTACTTCCTATATTTTTTCATGGATGTCAATACACCTAATCGCTATTTATTCCATACCGGATAAATTCTAAAATTACACAACTTTTTCATCCAGTTGAAGCTATCTGGGGGCCGTTGAAACAATTCACCATGCACAATACTTTTTAATGAGACCTGTTTTAACTTATTGTAAATACTTTAAACAAAATAATTTTTTACTTCAATTTTAATTTCGAAAAAAAGTGGATCATACTCTATTAAGGTTTCTTGATGATCGCTTTCTAAAGTTTTTCCTCCCTCAGCTCTCTACTAAAAAACCTTTATTTTCGGCCGCATGACCCAAACAGGAAGTTGTACATACAATGTATGACTGTTTTTCCCAGATTGGACTAAATAGCGATAATTAAATAAGGTGTAATTTCTGGGATTGTTGAAAACTTGCATATTCATCACTATCTGATTTTGTGGTTTTAACGATCCAGACAGACAAATAGCAATAAGATGTTTAGGAAAACATGAACTAAAACCTCCTTCATATAAGACAAAAAACATGGGAACTCATACTGAATGGTCAAATGTGTACAATATGAAAATTTGGGTTAAGATGGTAAAATCAAAAATCAGCCGTTAATGTAAATGGACCATAAGTATGACTGTTGAGCAAATTTAAAGGGAAATGACGGGGAAGGGGCAAATTAGCATTCAAGGGGAGCAAATGCTGTTTAAATTGGTAAGCGGGTTTTAAATATAGAGAGAAAGTGGAGTCATCTTTTTAGACTTTAGTTACATGTAAATATAACTTATGTAGACTTACCTTCTAATTCTATAGACTATTAAAAAAAAAACACACTCAACTCGGAACTATTTCTAATTCACTTGCACTACTGATATGCAAACCTAAAAACAAAAAGGAAAATATCTTAAAATAGTGATTGAAAGATTCATAACACTTTGAAAGGATAATTCAGACACGTGTTACACGGGGAGCATGTTTGTTTACAAATAATAATGTCACGTGATCGCGCACTGACCTCGCCTACTGCATCGCCATTACAATTCACTAATACATGTACATAACCATTTTCATGCAAACATGCAACGTGAATGTGATTGGTTATCAAATAATACGAAAATAATGCATGAACCGTTGAAGAAGAAATTATTTCATCAAATAGATTGGATTTTCACTTTCGACACGAATAGGTCGAGTTGACATTCCTGTCATCGGAGATAGTTTTGAGATAAATGGGATAAAACGGACCGCCAAAAAGGTCTAGAGAAGCACATCAGTAGAACCTTAACATAAATAAGTAATACTTACCAAAATTTCTCTAATTGATAACCTATATAACTGAAATTTCACAAAAATACCGGTAAATAATTTTGCTGATTGATAGAATGCTGGTTAAGTTGGCGCGAAATAAATATTCTTACTCCTATTGCTTCATGTAAAAAAAAAATTATAAAATTGAATTCGACTACAGTTCAGCATAAAAAAAACGTGAATATGCAAAAGCCAGGTAATATGTTAATGATAAAGTGTGTATAAGTTTTCTTAAACGAAGTTACCCGTATAATTACCAAGAATTACATTTGAGCGCAAAGTTCTGTATGTGGTTTGGTTGGTTTATGTAACATTTATAATTTAGACTGGGATCCTGGCTAATCTTGACCTTACGACGCGCAGCTAGATTGGACCGGATCCCAGGCTAATGTAACATGGGTAACGGAATTTTTTGCGTTGCTATAAGATCATTGAGGCCATCTATTTTTATTGCGGGTTCCACATATTTAAATCGGAATTATAGAAAAAATTGAATGTTGTGAGCAGAATCAAAACAGAAATGATGAATACTGCAACATTTCCAGCAAAATATAAATAGGATGGAGGATCTGTGTACTCACATTATTTGTAAAACTCTCCTTATTCATGTGAAGCGTGTGCTTTACATCGAGGCTTATTATGCTAATCATCGACGCACCAGTACTTCAACCAATCAGACAATGTTTATTTGGGGCATTCGATCGATTTTAACTCAGATTTTGGAATATTTCAATCGAAATTAGAGAAAAATGGAATGTTGTTAGTACATATAAAATAGAAAATGATGAATACTTTTAGCTAAAGATAATTTGGATGGGGGTTCTGTGTATTCACATTATTTGCACAACTCTCCTTACTGATGCCATATTTTGGAATTTCCGTGACCTAAATGGTTCGCGAAAATTAATATTTTTATATATAGTATAGTAACAAATTATATCATTATTACTCAACAATGATTGAAATTCAGGATAGTTCAATCTTTTTTTAACACCACAACAGTTTAAGCACAAAATATTTATATCACTTCTTATGTATACATTTTTAGTAGTATTTAAAGTATTGTTACAGTTAAAAGTTATATCTGATAAATGTTGGTTATGCTCTCCTTGGCATTCCTATAGGTGAGTTGATTCACTACTTGGGCTTGATCCAGATCTTTGTCGTTTATAAGGGCGACCGTTAGTATTAGCTGGGGTCATCATTATGTCTCTGAACCCTCCGTTCGGATGTCCTCTGTGCTGATCATCTATATCAATGTGTTCTGTAATTTCGAATTGTTCTCCGTTAATGAATAGTTTGTCCCGTATCAAAGACACCTGGTTACCGTCTTGCTTCGCCTGTTTCATAACAGGATAAAGTTTCTTACGGCGGGCTTCAACTTCTGCCGGGAATTGTTCATTAATACTAAATGGCTTTCCTCTGAGGCGAAATGCTTTTTGGAGAACGCATTCGAGGTCGCGTCGGTAAATGAAACGCGCAACAATTGGTTTTGCTCTATTCCGTCCTATTTTCCCAAATATATGAACGTTACCGAATTCTATATGGTGTTCAATTTGTAGCTCCTCGTAGATACAATTTCTCAATTTTGCTTCACAATTTTCATTTTTATTGTAAGCTAAGCCAGAAAAAATTAAATTGTTTTTCATTGATCTGCACTGTAGGTCTAAGATGTTTGATTTCAGTTTTTTTATCTTTTCGTTTTCTACTCTAAGTTTTCCGATTTCAAATTTTGTTGCGTTTTCTAGTTGAATAAATTTTGACGAAAGATTTTGCAGTTTGGCCTTGTATTCTTTATTAATGTTATTTACTTCGTCAAATACATTGCTGATGCCTTAAATACTGCCCTCCAACTCAGAATTTTTTAATTTCACGTCGTGAACGTTTTTTTCCAAATCCCCTACTCTTGCTACTACAGATGTGATAATAGTTTTCAGCTCATCAATTTTATTTACGCCTTTCTATATTTTTTGCATTCTATTATCCATGGTCGTAACGATTTTGAGGATCATGTTTAAAAGTACATAAGAATCATCTTCTTTTGATTGGTTGACTATTTTTCGACTTTCAGCCAGTAGTGCTGCTGTTTCTTTTAGTGACATTTTTACACTCAGCAAACTTTAAGTTCAAAGGTTAACACATAACGTCTAATGTAGGACTCAAGCAGGAAAACTAGATATTCATTTTAGAAAAAGACCCCGGAACTACGCATTTGCTACTATATACCGTATTGCACACCCACAAAAGGTTTTATTTAAATACAATAAAATACCTCCTATCAGGAGCTATTACATGCAAATACTCAATATTTTACTCTTCATTTTTGAAATTGATTGTTTTGGTTTGATCGTGACTGCTCAAAGGAAACTCAGAAAAGCGCACGTAATTAATAGTGTTATTTTCATTCGTTTTTAATATGATGTCATTTGATGCAACTGTCATACAAGTGAGAGGTTTAGCTAGCTATTAAGCCATATTCAATCCACCATTTTCTACATAGGAAAATGCCTGTACTAAGTCAGGAATATGACATTTGTAATGAATTCGTTTGATGTGATTGAAGCTTTTGATTTTTCCATTTGTTTAGGGACTTTCCGTTTTGAATTTTCCTCGATCTGTATTTTTGTGATTTTACTTTTTACTAAATAGAAAAGGTTTTTCTCGTTATTCAATGCCGTACTTTTATCGTTCTTGGTGAATACTATTTGTCTCAATGGTACATTTATACTCCTATTCATGTCCTTTTGTTTGCGAACTGATCACAAATGATTATTGAATTATGAAAAAGGCATTTGATGCAGAGTAACTCACAAAACATTTAAATGTAACATAATTCAGTGACGTAGCTTGCATGTATGCTCAGATGCTCAAGCATTCACATCATTTTGGCCCAAAAAAATGTAAATAAATATATGTTCGCAACATTTAAACTCGAAGGTATCCAAATGTAACAAGGCAGTGGCGTAGCCAAGGTTGAAATGAAGAGTGAGTATACGAGAATAGCGTCCAATCATTTCCGAAGCAGTATGATTTGTCTTTCATTTACGATAATTTAGTTAATGTAATAGTATAAGATGGATAAATAGCAGAAAAGTGTCCTCGATTTTATCGTAAAAAGTCTACGTCTTCAGCTACGGAAAGCGCAGAGGATGATGATCGATGATACATGGACCCTCGGACATCCTCGGACATGTTTCATCTGAAATTGAGCCTAGCGGAGCGACGAATTCTACATCTGACTAACAACATTAATAACAACTAAACCACCATAGACTGATATCGTTTCCCGTGACATGAAAGACGATGTGAAAAAATTCAATCTGTAATAGAGTGTGATCATTCCTAGACTTATCAGTAAATTCCAGTTTCTATTTAGGTTCCCATATCAATTTTATTTTCAATAAAAGAACAGAGTTCCTATGTTCCCCGCATTGTACATATTTTTTTATATCCTAGAAGGAACATATATATTAACGTTAGATATACTGTTCCAAGATCCAAGGAACAAGGGCATTTACTAAATAAATAAAGGCAGCAGTAGTAAATAAAACACTTTTTCTCCTTTTCCTTTTATTTTTAATCTTAAGAGAAATAAAAGCTTCAGAGAAAATTCTACGGGATTTCCGATATACTAGTTATTTATATTTCATAAGGCCATAGTAGTTAAAGTTGTTTGATTAGGACTTAGTTTGGAAAGAATCAAAGGCATTGCTGATGATATGAAAATCTGGCAAGACTTGTATACATGAGAGTGCTAACAAGACCGGACGGACGAACCACAGGTATTTCTATGATGTCCCCACCACGTGTTAAGGGGAGGGGGAGGGGTCACACCAGTTCCTACATTCCTAATTGCCGACGTGATGGGACCATTTTTGAAAAATTATAGGAAAGGTGTTCACTTCAGTTCCTATATAAAGAAGTGCCGCTGTGATGGGGTCGTTTATGAGATGTCAAATATGAGACCGGGTGACAAACTGTTACCAAATAATTATGACTTAATTTTTTTTTCGAGAAAACAATAAAGTTTTGTTAGATATGTAATTACATGAATTGTTGGGTATTTTGAAATAAAATAAAAATCAAACCAGTGTCTGATTCTGTGGAGTTCACGTACCTACAAGAAAAAAGATAGGAAATAGATATAATTTTGCTGCATAAAATAGTCCCAAAAATTTTTCCGCTTCGCTCGGCGAAGGCATCCACATCATTTAAACCCTGGCTACGATATGTATATATTGAAAAAAAAATGTCTAGCGCATGTTTCCGCAAGGCGAAGAAAGAAAGGTAAAAGTGTTATTCCCATATGGTTTAAAGCTTTACGGTAACCTTTTATAGTTGTCTTTGACATTTGGTAAATAAATGTCTAATTGGAATTCTATTCACAATAGCTTACAATTTTTACAAACTGATTAGAATTATAATGATTGAAAAAGCCATTTGACGATAAAAGCATAGATCCTTGACAACAAATAAATAATTTGAAAATAAATGTGTATTGAAAGAGAAATAACTCCAGCCAAATAATGATTTACCATATATTGAATATTTTTCCCGAGGTATTCAATAACTGATTTACAGCGATTGAAAAAATTGAAGCTGTAGATTAAGTAAATTTTTAACAGTTAAAATGCAATAAAATTGATTAATTTATGTTAAAAAAAAGAAACTATAAGAAACTATAAGGTTCCAGTAAATGAATTTTAGTTTGAAACAGTCTATCTGATATTAACGCAATTTGAAAATTTTGCAACTTAAACAATTAGTCTTTTTAATTTATTGTTGGAATACATTCTTGTGATAAATTCAGTCTTTTTAAAACCTTTAATTGTAATCAATACTGCTCAGTATGTTCTTGTTCTGAACAAGAAAGTTACAGCTTCTAACCAATAAGAACATAGAAATAACGTATCCTAACGGACTGCAAGCTGATGGTCTAAACAGTACTGATATACCGTATTGGATACGTCTGAAAATTATCTGAAAGACCAAAAATTACCTAAAATTTATGTTTAAGCGTTTAAAGAGCGGTTACGATCAAAATGACTACTATTATTTTTGTTCAAAACTGGTTTACAAGTTAGCTTCCATTTGTTTAGGTCTCAAACATCCTTGGTATTCAAATAATTGGGTTTTAGTGTGCAATATGAAAGGAAATCAAAAGTAGAGCTTTGAATTCATAACTTTATAGACAGTTATTTTCATTTAATAGCAATGAATCAATATTAACTCAGTTGTCAGTGCTGCAGTATTATTATTTTTATCAAATGTTTCTTAAATTCCCTGTTGGTGAAGTCAGAAATAATAAAGAATCTAAGGAAAAGTCGGCTTTAGATGAGTTTCCATGACTGTGAAATGTGTGTGTGTGCGCATTTCTTGGTGAAGATAAATCCTGAAACGCATTCGAATGCACAATAAATACAGAGCGTTATTTTATTCACGCTTCCGTCAAAAATTGTCGCAAGGATTTTATACCCGTAAAGCTCATAGAACTTTAAATATTCCGAACAGCTAAACAGACACTCCACTTTAACGTGAGATTTTGAGAAAAATAAGTTAACCAAATATGTGTATACATTACAAAACCTATCATTTATGGTCAAAAATACTACGGAAGTTTTACCCCCGGGATAGATTACCTTTGTTGTGCTTACACAAACCTTTTGTAATGTTCCTAATGCCATTAAATTTATTACTTTATTAACCCTTTTTTATCTTTCTTGATTCTAGCATCACTGGTGATTTTTTTGGAATTTGTTGACGAAACGCGCCTTTGACGTAGACATTTGGACTATTGGTATTTATGATGAGTTTAACTAAGTATCTAAATACAATATTTAAGCTACTGTATATTTTTCTTTAATCTGGTTTTTGAATAAATACAATCAAATAAACGATTCTAAGTTTTGAACGTGTTTCGTACATTACCTTCATCACAACTGCTATTTACTAAAAGTTTGGTAAGCAATATATATACATAGAATATATCATTGAAACCAAAATGGCCACAACTCAAAAGTCGAAACCATTAAAAATTGTCCTAGGAAAATATATATATATATATATATTAAAGTCAAAAGCCACAGATGCAATGTAAAATATTTTTGAGTTAATCTTATGATTAGTGATATCCCCATTTCTTGGGTAATCTTGTAGATAGCTATCCATACGAGATAGTTTCATCATTCCACAAGGAGTTGGATTGCCTTTATTACATCCTTTGTGATAAAACCTTTTTTTTCATATCTTCCCTATGATAAAATCTTAGGATTGCAGTTACCTCTTCATTGAAAATAGTTTGAGGACTACATATATCACCGCCTAAGAGATCTTCATAAGAATTAAGTATCTTTTCCTGGGGGACGATTATATGATTGCAGATATCTCCCTAGGAAATGATATTATCTTTGAAAATACCATACTATTTCAAATAGTCTAAGGGATCCAGAAATCTCTGATTTCGTTGACAAATATATTAATTTTTTTTTAATAGTCATTAGGATTATAACACAATGTTGACTGCTGTACGCTTATATTTGATTTTTTTACATATTATGTATGTTTGCTTTGTTCACACATCGTTGTATGTAGACGAAACGCGCGTCTGGCGAACTAAATTATAATCCTGGTACCTTTCATAACTATCTATCAAATGGAATTGTATGCCACTGTCATACAAGTGAAGGTTTAGCTAGCTACAAAACGAGTTTTAATCCACCCCTTTATTCACAAGAAGGCTGTACCTAATCAGGAATATGACAGTGAGGGTCGGTTGAAGACAAAAAGATATGATTTCAGCTTTCCAATTGTGAACTTTCCATTTCTAAGTAGCAACATTCCAGCAGCACCTGCATACGGGGTATATATCTCCCAATTGATACGATATTCCCGTGCTTGCATTTCCTATCATGATTTTCTTGATAGAGGGTTACTGCTCACAAAGAAGCTATTATACCAAGAGTTCCAAATCATGAAGTTGAAATCATCCCTTCGTAAATTTTACGGACGCCTTCACGAGTTGGTTGACCGTTATGGAATAAACGTTTCACAAATGATATCGGATATGTTCCTTACGTCGTAACTACAATACCCTTCCCTTTCATGAATTTGACCTACCGAATTAGACTATTTACCGGATTTGTAATCACATAAGCAACACGACGGGTGCCGCATGTGGAGCAGGATCTGCTTACCCTTCCGGAGCACCTGAGATCACCCCTGGTTTTTGGTGGGGTTCGTGTTGTTTATTCTTTAGTTTTCTATGTTGTGTCATGTGTACTATTGTTTTTCTGTTTGTCTTTTTCATTTTTAGCCATGGCGTTGTCAGTTTGTTTCAGAGATGGGTCTGATTACTTTCAATGTAATTGATTAAATTACAATTACTTTGTCATTTGTACGATTAAATTAAATTAATGATTACATCATTTCTGAAAGTGTCCGATTAAATTAATGATTACATTGGCAAAGTAATCATGATTACATCTGATTACAAATGAATTAAAAAAAACACATTTTGCATGATGTGAATGAATAAACATTTAATATACAACTATAGCAAATTTTTAGAAAGTATTGTGTTTGCTATATTATAAAATGATAACTTCAAACTTCATCTATTTAATAAACCTCAAAAGTCCACTTCATACAGACATGAACATTGTTTCACTGGTTACGACCATTGCACTTTCTCATCATTAATCTCTGAATTATTTTGACTTCAATTGAATATAGCTTTATAAAAAGCATTTGCTGTTTGTCTTTTGACATATTCTAGACTTTAATTTATATTTGTTTCAAGGTACAATTTATGGGAGTTAAAATATGGATGAAATTGTACCAGTTTATTCAAATTGTAAACAAAATACAAGTGCTAAAAATCATTGTATTTTACATGTCCAGTCCAAATACATACAAAAATTTGCTTATTTTAAACAAGATATTTGTCCAACTTTTAATTAATTTTGTGCTTATTAGATAAATTATCACATGTCTGATTTATCTTTTACCATATACATTGTCCTACAGCTATACTCAGTTGGAAATTGCAATAAAAACAAACCTTAATTGGTTTCCTACCTGTCAATTTAAAGATGACAAAAATCACAATATTAACAAAAGATTATAATTAAGGGTTAAAGAAAAGTATTACTTGAATATAACAGTTATTATCAAATATATATATGTACATCTTAAAATTGTGAATATATGTACAATATATTTTACTAAGGCCAGAAACATATAATATTATATTATATGTCTCTTCTTAGGCTATTGATGACTTTTCAATACTGTAACAGTTTATTTTGTACTGAAGTATACACACCAATTGGCATGTTTTATAAAAAATAAAGTAAATCAAACTATCTCAACATGTTCAATGTAAATTGAATAAGAGTAACAAAAAGTTTCCTTTATTGACCATAAACACAGTTTAAGATATTTTTTCATTGAAATCAGAATGTAATCATAAAGTAATCAGGATTACAGGGTATTTTGAAAAGTAATTGATTAAATTAAATTACATGTAATCAGATTTTTGGCTGATTAATGATTACAATGATTACTTGAAGAATTGTAATCAATTACAGCTGATTAACGATTACAATTACAATTACCCCAACTCTGGTTTGTTTTAGATTTACGAGTTTGACTGTCCCTTTGGTATCTTTCGTCACTCTTTTGTTATTCTTTCGTTTGATGTGTTTTGGCATTTGATTTTGTCACTTGATTATGGACGGTATTTTGTGTATTCTTTTTTAACTTTCAATTGTAAATACCGTCTTTTTTAACATAATCTTATTTTTGGAGATAATATAACGTTTGCAGTTATCTCACTTTTTATATAGTCTCAGGTACCCGGCCACGTCCACTTGTGTTTTTGTCCATCTGATGAGTTAAGCCTTTTCCAACTGATTTTCATAGTTCTTTCTTATATTTTACTGTGATAATACTGGCTCAGGTTAGGGGAGGGTTGGGATGCCGCTCACATGTTTAACCCCGCTACATTATGTATGTATGTGTCTGTACCAAGTTAGGAGTCTGTAATTCAGTGGTTGTCGCTTTTTTATGTGCTATATATTTGTTTTTCGTCAAGTTTGTGTACATAAATGAGGCCTTTAATTTTCTCGTATGAATTGTTTTACATTGTCATTTCGGGGCCTTTTATAGCTGACTATGCGGTTTGGGCTATGCTCATTCTTGGAAGCCGTAAGTTTTCTGTATGTGTCATTTTCTTGTATTTAATGCGTTTCCCTCGGTTTTGGTTTATGACCCGGATTTGTTTTTGTCTATAGATTTATGAGTTTTGAACATCGGTATACTACTGATGCCTTTATCTATAGTTGTAAATTTCTGTGCTAGTTTTGGTCTGCTGTGAACAATTGTCTCATTTGCAATCATTCCACATTTTCTTTTATATATCGCCATCCTTAGATTTATTCGTAGGCTAAAATGACCATAAGACATTTTTCCAATTATACACATTATATTCGTTAAAGTTTTTGTAACGGTTGCATTGGTGGATATATTGTATACGCACGTGTATTAAGTTGAAGAACGTACATTCCCTCAATGTGTCTTTTATGTTTTCATGTCGTTCGGACGCTGTCCAATTGCCATATATCCAATAAATCTTTTTACTCATACTATAAGTAATAGGCTAGATTATTAAAATTGTTTTCATCTGACTACATTAGTTCAACGATCTTTCTTTTGTGCAAAGTCACACCCGCACTTTAATCAAATTTACCATTAGTTCATTGTCGTTTTTCATTTTCTTCATTAATTTCAATCGGTAAAAAAAATCTTCAAAGTGTAAAAATCCACAAGAAAAAAACCCATCAATATGCGTGTACATCAATCAAAATACTCATTGATTCAGATACACCCTTGTACAAATTGTGAAAGTTTTTAAAATATTAATGGAAGAATTGGCAGCTAAATAGATAATGTTACTACAACAATCTGTGCAAGAGCTTCTAATAGAATTAGATTACTCGCCTTTCGCATCCTTATAGTACTGATAGCGTCTAAGTCAAGGATAAAGAGATCTGACGGGCAATTAAAATGAATTATTGCAACTTTTAATGAAGGTGATTTACTGACAAAAGACAATCAAATTGATAATGTTTTACTGTTATGATATATTAATGGATATTTATATCATTTGTAGCGTACTTCTCGTAATAAAAAATCTTTAAGAAGTAATTTAGGCTATCATATTTCATAACCGTCTTATTAACAGAACAGATCTAGTCAGTCCGGTTCCAGTATCAGCTCTCCAATAAACCGTATGAATTGAAAAAAAAGAAGAAACATATCTTAGATCTAAGAAGGGACACACTAGTTAATATCCAGTGGCATTTCGTAAGTGACAATAAGACATGAAATAAATATGAAATGAGAAAACAAAATTCAACCACTGCATCAAGAGTGTACCGATAATTCTCCACTCGAGACAGTTAGATTTTAATATTTAAAGCGCGAGGCTTGTCGACAATCAATTTTTAGCTATTGAGAGTGGAGAAATATCCTAATATACTAGTAATAGTGGTGAAATATGTATTTCTTATGATTATTGGTGGATGACTAAAACAATTTTATCCTAAAAGCCCTTCCTTTTATTTGTGTGCCGACTTAAATGAGAGAACAGAATTATTGAAACAACTGAGTGAAGAGTTTTTTAGTAATCTGTGACATTAGATATAAATAAATCTCCCCTAAGAAGTCCATTGACGATTTCTATCACATAAATATTTTGGTTAACCTTATCCTGTCGTTCAAACTAGTTTTTTTGTACAGTGTCTCTATTATTGCTTTCAAGATGATCGCCCCAAAACGGCAAATAGGGACAAAATCACTATTATAGGACAGCAAATCATACAAAAAATGGAACAATTCGGTTGTGTTAACTTATATTAAAAACGGTTCGTGCTGTTAACTTTAACAACTCACAGTTCCTCTTTTATTTTTACGTTAGTGAAAAGTATTAATTTGGTATTACGATCAGTAGCAAACGAATTCATATTACATTCTATATATATATATGTCGTATTAATGGAAAAAATCCACACGAACATTTCGATTTTGTGATGGGCAGTGGCGCTTATTATTCTAACATTTTCAGAAATAGAAACACAGGCAACATCAAGAGTAATCATAAGCCATCAAACCAGTTATTCATTTGACTTTTTGTTTACAAAGATCAGAGAGAGAGAGAGAAAGAGAGATGCAACAAAACGTTTGCGACATTAGTTAAATTTTGCCGACCTTCATAATAAGCTTGGAGAATCATTTTTGAAAGATACCGCAACTGAATAATGTTTTCAATGTTTCCTATAGTATCTCCTTAGTCTTAAATCATTCAGTGTGATAAAGTTATTAAGTAGTAAAACCTCATTAAATAGTAAAGCGACATTCTTACTGACCTTCACCTACACTATGATATGCTGACTTTTTATTACATCCTATGAGTAATAAATGTGTATGAAAAATAATGATAACAGCCAATTACTCGAGTTTATACGGATTAAAAAAAAACCAAAAAAACATTGCACTATTAATTTTCGATTTCAAAGACAAAAGAGAAATATTGACTGTCTAGACCATATTAGGGAAGAGCAATACATGTGCTTTGTTGTTATCTCGTGAACTGTTTGCCTGGAATACTGTAAACTAGATTTATATTTTTAAAAGTATGTGCGAAGCGTTTGTGTGTCGAAAATAAAAAAAATAGTAGAAATATCCCCGATTAGGTCTCCTTTGTATGAAAAAATCAACAAAGTGAGAAAAAATAGAAGGCAACTTTTAACAAGGACGTTAAAACGTGTAAAAAGTTGAAAGGTATATAGGAAACATAGTTGGTTTACCAATAAGCTCTCCACTAATGGAATAGTCAAAACCGTAAAAGGTGAAAAAAAAAGAAAAAATAACTTAGATCTAAGAAGGGACACACTAGGTCATATCCAGTGGAATTTTGTAAGTGATACTAGGTCATGAAATGAGAAATAAAGATTCAACCACTGCATCAAGTGTGCACTGAATATTCTCCACTCGAGAAAGTTAAATTTTAATATTTAAAGCGCAAGGCTTGTCGGCCAATTTAAATAATTAAATTTTAGCTATTGTGAGTGGAGAAATGTCTTAATAGACTAGTTATAGTGGTGGAATATGTTTTTCGTATGATTATTGGGGGATGACTAAAACAATTAATTCCTAAAAGCCCTTCCTTTTCTTTTGTGTGCCGGTTTAGATCAGAGAACAGGATATTTGAAACAACTGAGTGAATAGTTATTTTAGTAATCTGTGACATTAGATATCTAAAAAAAATCAGCTACCCTAAGGAGTTCATTGACGATTTCTATCAGATAAATATTTTGTTTAACCTTATCCTGTTGTTCAAACTACGGGTTTTTACAGTGTCTCTTTCATTGCTTTCAAGATAATCGTCCAAAACGGCAAATAAGGACAAAATCGCTATCATAGGACAACAAATCATACAAAAAATGGATCAATTCGGTTATGTTGACTTATATAAGAAACGGTTCTTGCTGTTAATTTCATCAGCTCACAATTCCTCTTTTATTCTACGTCATTGAAAAGTATGTACTTGGTATTACGATCAGTAGTAAACGAGAGCAACAAAACGTTTGCGACATCAATCAAATGTTGCCGATCTTCATGATAAGGAGAAATATTTTTGAAAAATACAGCATCTGAATAATTTTTTCCAATGTTTCCTATGGTATCTCCTTTATCTTAAATCATTCAGTTAAGGGCATATCCAACAGTTCAGGGGAGGTAATAACAAACGTAAACGTCGCCTATTGTTTCCCGTAATTTAACGTTGTTTCAACGACGTCATAACGGAATCACCATTGGAATTGCTATGGCGGTTTAGAAAGGGAGGGTCCTTTCATCAAAGGAAAGAGCACGGCGGGAATCGGCAAAAAATTCATACAAAATATTAACAGAAATTATAACTCAAATGTTTAAAGTTATTGTTTGTTCTCTTGGTCCATCATAAAAGAAAAACAATTATCTTGATCATTATAGACCATACTCACTTTAGTTTCCGTTTTATTGAAGTTAATATCGTCAATACATGCAGTAAGGAACAACGAGAACAAATGCGTAACGATTTATTATTGCATAAAATGCAAATTGTAATTAATTCTTTACCAATTTTTTCCGAGATTTTGTCATCCAGAATAGAAAACTCAAAGTTTGGTTTTACTTGAGAAAGGTGAAAAAAAAGATTTTTTGAGACAGATAAATACGGCGTGAACTAACATTCATCAAGCTTTGCGTTGAAGTGCTGTTAATGTACAGTAGCTTTTTAAATGAATACGACCTTTCACTCGTAAACGATGTAAAACAAAAGATAACAATATAATAATTAAAAAAAAATGAATAGGAAAACATTGTAATATATACACTGACATACAAGTAGAAAATATCTTACGATTTTGGTGTTAAGGTGTATGAAGAAACAATTATAATTTAGCAAAAAAAAAAAGCGGTGTAGGTTCTTTTTTACGGACTAATTAGACAAGCCCTCACAAAATCAGCGGATCTTAAATAGGATAGGGAAAAAACGCAACCATCGAAATACCATAATTTAAAATTGGAGAGAGGGGGGAAGGGGGGGGGGCTAATAGCTTAACTCAAGATTTTGATCTTATTCAACTTTATTCTAGTACGGCATACGTTTACCGCTAGCAAACTCTTTAACATAATAATGTATCAATGATTTACTTCAGATCCACTTTCGCCTCGTCGTAAATATGCGTGATATATTTGCCACTAGAGCACGGGAGCAATCAATTTATCAGTTTGATATAGTGATGCATAATTATTAGTTTTCAACTGACAATAGTCTGTAATTCCACGGTTTGTATGTTTCACACCAGGGTTTCACAAGTTTGACGAACACAATAGTAAAACTATCTAAATTGTAACGGTTATCTCGTCCAGATACTGGTTCATTATAAATAAGAAGATGCGATATGAGTGCTATCGAGACAAATACCTAACAAAGTCACAGTGTAAATACACTTGTCTGCCACACCGTCGCACTGGCTTTGAAAAATTAGCGGGGAAATATAACGTTATTTTCGGAAAACGTCTTAATTTTTGGCGCAATTTGTGAGGCTTACGGGAGGGATTGAGTAAACAATATTATATTTCTCAATTTTCCTCAAAAACTAGTATGGTGACAAATATTTTTCAAAACGTTATGAAGTTCCATTTTTTTCAAAGAAAAACATATCTTACTTTGGCCAAATCGACACCGTTAGAATAATTAAAAAAAAATCAAAAATTTGCATATCAAATGGTCATTTCTTGCCGTTGTTTGGGTTCACCATGACGTTTTTGCCTTTATTTGAGTAAGAATTAATGCTTTAAATGGTAAAGTTAGATTTTTCTTATCATCTTAAATTATTTAGCTTCAATTTGAGCCCAATTATATAAGTTTATGTTGATTAAAAAATCATAATTATTTATTTTAAATAAAAAACGTTTTTTACTCCTAAATTGCAAAAATGTTCAATTTTCAGCAGCATTTTTTGCAAAAACCAAATCGACACCATACATTTTTTTTGGCAAAATTTGATTCTCTGTCAATTGAAGAATAAAATATCTTAAAGGGAAAAAAATCTCACCGTCAGAAATAAACTGTTGGATATGCCCTTAATAAAGTAAACCTCATTTAATAGTAAAGCGACATTCTTACTGACCTTCACCTACACTTTAATATGCTGACTTTATATTACATCCTTAGAGTAATAAATTTGTATGAAAAATAATGATCACAGCTAATTACTCGAGTTTATATGGGTTAAAGAGCAAGAAATGTACTTTGTTGTTATTTCGTGAACTGTTAGGCTGGAATACTGTAAACTAAATTTACATTTTTAAAAGTATGTGCGAAGCGTTTGTGTGTGGAAATTGAAAATTAGTAGAAATATCTATCATTAGGTCTCCTTTGTATGAAAAAATCAACAAAGTGAGAGAATATAGAAGGCAACTTTTAACAAAGTTTTTAAAAAGGGTTAAAAAAAGAAAGGTATGTAAGAAACATAGTTGGTTTACCAATTAGCTCTCCAATAATGGAATAGTCAAAACCGTATAAGGTGAAAAACAAAGAAGAACAAATATCTTAGATCTAAGAAGGGACACACTAGTTGATATCCAGTGGCATTTCGTAAGTGACAATAAGCCATGAAATATGAAATGAGAAATAAGGATTCAACCACTGCATCAATGGTGTACCGATAATTCTCCACTCGAGACAGTAAGAGTTAAAGATTTAAAGCGCGAGGCTTGTCGACCAATTTAAATAATTAAATTTTGACTATTGATAGTGGAGAAATGTCACAATAGCCTAGTAATAAAAGTGGAATATGTTTTTCTTGTGATTATTGGGGGATGACTAAAACAATTTTATCCTAGAAGCCCTTCCTTTTCTTTTGTGTGCCGACTTAGATGAGAGAAAAGGATTGTTAAAACAACTGAGTGAATAGTTTTATAGTAATCTGTGACATTATATATCTAAAAAAAATCAACTTCCATTAAAAGGAGTTCATTGACGATTTCCATCATATAGATATTTTTGTTAACCTTATCCTGTCGTTTAAACTATGGTTTTTTTACAGTGTCTCTATCATAGCTTTTTAGATAATCGCCCCAAATCGGCAAATAGGGAAACAATCTCTATTAAAGGACAGTAAATCATACGAAAAATGGAACAATTCGGTTATGATGACTTGTATGAAGAACTGTTCTTGCTGTTAATTTCAATATAGTTTCCTATAGTATCTCCTTAGTCTTTAATCATTCAGTGTAATAAAGCTATTACGTAGTAAAAACTCATTAAATAGTAAAGCGACATTCTTACTGACCTTGACCTACACCATTATATGCTGACTTTATATTACATCCTATGAGTAATAAATTTGTATGATAAATAATGATAACAGCACATTACTCGAGTTTATATTGGTGAAACAAACAAAAAATTGCATAATTAATTTGCAATGTCAAAGACAAAAGATAATTTTTTGAAATGTCTACTTTCTAGACCATAATGGGGAAGTGCAAGAAATTTACTTTGTTGTTATCTCGTGAACTGATTGCCTGGAATACAGTAAACTAAATTTATATTTTAAAAAGTATGTGCAAAGTGTTTGTGTGCGAAAAATAAAAAATAGAAGAAATATCTCCGATTAGGTCTCCTTTGTATGAATAAATCAACAAAGTGAGAGAATATAGAAGGCAACTTTTAACAAGGACGTTATAGTCCAGTCAGTCTAACATAAATTTGACCCTAACTCGAAAGTAATTGCAACAGAAGATTTAAAAGTTTTAATCTTTAGCATTATACCCCAAGTATATACAGAAAAAAGTCCCATAAAATCTAACTGGAGGAAGACTACACAAATCATCATTAAAAATTCCTACAGAGATTTGCATTGAAAAGGGAGATAACTCTTGCAAAAAAGGCAGAAATATCAAGAAAAATTGATACAAAATTATAACTCTACCGCTTCTATTCATCAGAATGTATTGATTCTTGATTTTTAGCTGTCTTTAGAGTATAACAAACAACTCTAAAGGTGTTTTCATATATTTTATCTAGCAATAATCTAGATTTCGTAATTCATTAGTTGACCATTTATTAAATTTTTCAACATGTCAAGGTTAAGAATCTCAAATTTAATAGAAATAATTAAGCATGTATTTTTCTTTTTGTGGTTTAAAGTTTCTTTAGATAAGTAAGTTTCTGAAAAATATAATAAACAGATATAAACAATACTAAATTTTCACATTATTTCTTCAAAATGGTTACAAAGCTTCAAATTTGCAATTTCTTTAATGAAAAATGCACGAAAAAAACAAAACTACTCATAACACTTCGGTTTTTGACATTTCATGAGCAGAAGATTATATTATTTAGTCAAATACAAACTTATTACCCCATCAAAGTATCAAACTTTACAAAAAAATAAAAACAAACCCACCAAAAATTGATAAAAAAAAGATTTTTTGCAAGATTTAGCTCCCCTTCCACTGTTAATTTCCATAAGAAATTGATAATGCTGACTTTTAGTGTTCCTCAAGTTAGATTTTATGGGACTTTTTTCTGTGTATATTAAGGGCATACTGCTATAGAGCAGAACAAAAATATTTTCTGTTGCAATTAGTTGGAGGTAAAATCTTAGTTTGACTGGACTATTAATACGTGTAAAAAGTTGAAAGGTATCTAGGAAACATAGTTGTTTTACCAATACGCTCTCAACTAATTGAATAGTCAAAACCGTATAAGGTATAAAAAAAAAGAAGAAAAAATATCTTAGATCTAAGAAGGGACACACTAGTTAATATCCAGTGGCATTTCGTAAGTGATGATAAGTCATGAAATATGAAATGAGAAATAAAGATTCATCCACTGCATCAATTGTGTACCGATTATTCTTCACTCGAGACAGTTAAATTTAAATATTTAAAGCGCAAGGCTTGTCGGCCAATTTAAATAATTACATTTTAGCTATTGAGAGTGGAGAAATATTATAATAGACGAGTAATAGTGGTACCAGTCTTGTATTACAACTCCAATTTCCGGTGCATGTCAAAACATGGAGGGAAACAAAATAGTGCATTTTTTTCTGAACTCAGTTTTTTCTGTTTGATTATAGGTTTATGCTGAATTGAAACATATATATATATAGACTTTAAAAAAAAACTTGCATCTTTTGTGGATTTCAATCCAGGAAAGTGGAAGGATATCATGTTTACTGGAAGTGGTGCGGCCTAGTAAAAATAGCAAACAGAAAGTAGAAAAAAAATGTTTTGACTTCAGGATTGCGTAACTTTTTATTCTTCGTGGCAACACCCTCTTCTTTTCGATTAAATCACAATTTCACATTAGTACATACATGATATGAACATGATTTTTTTTTCTATGTAGCATTTTTTATTTTTTTATTTTCAAAGATCAGCTATTTAGCATGTAAGCCTATGGAGCAGTCAATTACAAGACTGCAACCTGCATAGGGCAATTTTTTCATATGTTCACTGCAAGGAAGTAGCTCATGTGGACTTATGTGTGCCCAGAATGATAAAACATCATGATTTAAGAACTTTTTAAGAGAAAAAAATTATGGGGTATCAAGTTACACTGAAAAAACTGAAATTATGTAATAATTATGCATTTTCATACTAGACACCATTCAAAAGTATTAATAGATATAAAGCACAACAGTTTGAGGCAAATTGAGATTTTGATGGTATTACATACATGATTTTCAATTAAAAAGAACATAGAAAGATTTTTTTCTCAATGAAATATTCTTCTTATGATGCAATTTTTAGTTGCATAGTTTTATTGAAAATAAGAGCAAAGTTGAAGAGACAGCTACATACAAAAGTACTGTTTTTTCTTTAGGGTTATTATTTTCATGGCTCAATTGTTGACATTAAGGTAGAATATGTATAAAATGAACTTTTGGTGAAAAGATTTTCATAAAATGTTCATTTTTCATGAGTCTATACTCCTTTCCCTGTCTGCGGCACTGCATGGTTAATTGAAATTTGCATATTTGGGTTAAAAATTTGTTTAAAAAGTAGAATTTTTCTAAAACTTTCCATCATGACATGGATTTTTGTGATTAGGTGTGACAAGTAATCAATATTCTAACCAAAAACACTAATTTGAGTATTCATTTTGCATTTTCTTGAATTTTATTTTAAATTTTATATGCATTGGTGGGTCAAGTACAGTATAAAAACCATGATATAGTAAGCATGTATAAAAACCATGATATAGTAAGCATGTATAAAAACCATGATATAGTAAGCATGTATAAAGACCAGTATAGTCAAACAAGAGAAAGGTATGGTATTTCTTGTGTCCAGATAGTTGTATTGTAGCAAATTCTTCAATATGAAAAAAGTTTTGGGTAGTTTTTCATTTTTGACTTAAACAAGAGGCCCACTTGGGTAGATTTCATTGAAAAAAGGGGGAGGGGTAAACTTTTAAATGTGGTTTATTTAAACAGGAGGAAAAAAATTAAAATAATAGATAAGAATACTTTTCTAGCTCCACAGTATCCAAATAATAGAAAAACATTCATGAAGATAGACTAGAATGAGATTTACAAATCATTTAGAAGACATGACTGATTTCCAAATTTTGTCTGTTTTCAGAAAGGGGTACTGCTTAAATAGTGGGGTTATTTTCATTAATATAGCCAAGCAGTTCTAATAATGGCACTTTTTATGTTCAAATATGACTACTTATTGAAACTAAGTAAATGAATTATTTTTTTAAGACATTTCATGAATGTTATAGGTACCAGTCTTGTATTACAACTCCAATTTCCGGTGCATGTCAAAACATGGAGGGAAACAAAATAGTGCATTTTTTCTGAACTCAGTTTTTTCTGTTTGATTATAGGTTTATGCTGAATTGAAACATATATATAGACTTTAAAAAAAAACTTGCATCTTTTGTGGATTTCAATCCAGGAAAGTGGAAGGATATCATGTTTACTGGAAGTGGTGCGGCCTAGTAAAAATAGCAAACAGAAAGTAGAAAAAAAATGTTTTGACTTCAGGATTGCGTAACTTTTTATTCTTCGTGGCAACACCCTCTTTTTTTTCTCGATGAAATCACAATTTCACATTAGTACATACATGATATGAACATGATTTTTTTTCTCTATGTAGCATTTTTTATTTTTTTATTTTCAAAGATCAGCTATTTAGCATGTAAGCCTATGGAGCAGTCAATCACAAGACTGCAACCTAGTGGTGGACTATGATTTTTTTATGATTATTGGTGGATGACTAAAACAATTTTATCATAAAAGCCCTTCCTTTTCATTTGTGTGCCGACTTAGATAAGAGAACAGGATTGTTGAAACAACTGAGTGAATAGTTTTAAGTAATCTGTGACATTAGATATCTAAAAAAAAAAAAAAACTTTTCTAAGGAGTCCATTGACGATTTCTATCAGATAAATATTTTGGTTAACCTTATCCTGTTGTTTAAATTAGTTTTTTTGTACAGTGTCTCTATTATTGCTTTCAAGATGATCGCCCCAAAACGGCAAATAGGGACAAAATCACTGTTATAGGACAGCAAATCATACATAAAATGGAACTTTCGGTTGTGTTGACTTATATTAAGAACAGTTCGTGCTGTTAAATTCAACAGCTCACAGTTCCTCTTTTATTTTTACGTTAGTGAAAAGTATTTGCTTGGTATTACGATCAGAAGCAAACGAATTTATATAACATTATATATACTTGATATATATGTCGTATTAATGGAAACAATCCACACGAACATTTCGATTTTGCGATGGACAGTGGCACTTATTATCCTAAAATTTTCTGAAATAGAAACACAGGCAACATCAAGAGTAATCATTAGTCACCTCATATCAGTTATTCATTTGACTTTTTGTATTCAAAGATCAAAGAGAGAGAGAGAGAGAGCAACAAAACGTTTGCGACATCAATCAAATTTTGCCGACCTTCATATTAAGGGGAAACATTTTTGAAAAATACAGCAACTGAATTTTTTTTCCAATCTCATTAGTCTTAAATCATTCAGTGTGATAAAGCTATTACGTAGTAAAACCTCATTTAATAGTAAAGCGACATTCTTACTGACCTTCACTATGATATGCTGACTTTTTATTACATCCTATGAGTAATAAATTTGTATGAAAAATAATGATAACAGCCAATTACCCGAGTTAATACGGATTAAAAAAAAAACCAACATTGCACTATTAATATGCGATGTCAAAGACAAAAGAGAAATATTTAGAAGTGTCTACTGACTAGACCATATTAGGGAAGAGCAATACATGTGCTTTGTTGTTATCTCGTGGACTGTTTGCATGAATTACTGTAAACTAGACTTACATTTTAAAAGTATGTGCGAAACATTTGTGTGTGGAAAAAAAAATTAGTAGAAATATCTCCGATTAGGTCTCCTTTGTATAACAAAAATCAACAAATTGAGAGAATACAGAAGGCAACTTGTAAAAATCTCGTTTAAAAGGATTAATAAAGGGAAGAAACATAGTTGGTTAACAATAGGTTACTGCAAAACAAGTTCATCTACATTTCAACTAAAACGTAACACACACAATGAAAACCTGTTGGTGACCTTCTGCTGTTGTCTGGTTTTTTTGTCGGGTTGTTGTCTCTTTGACACATTCCCCATTTCCATTCTCAATTTTAAGAGTATAACTTTGAAAGTCAGGGGGCCAAGTGTGGGGGCCAAGTGTTTGGGGGGGGGGGGGGGCAACCATTTGTTGATTTTTGGAAAGTAATTTTTGGGGAACCTAAAAAAAACTTATGAATCAAATAAATACGTAAAATTAGCAAGATAAACAAATATTTTACATAAACAACAATATTCATATTACGGGAATTTTACAACATTTCAATTGTAATACAATCTTCAGCATTTGCTTTATTATTCGTTAACTGAAGATTTATTTGAAATAAACACCTTTTCAGCTGATTTATAACTATTTAAAATCTAATTTTAACAATCCTTCAACGCAGTACTATCATTTCTAAAATGCATTGGATTTCTTATTATAGTTAATATTCATTAGTTTATTATAATATTGATACCATTCTTTAGCAGGTGGAATGTAAGATCTAAGACCCTTAAATTTATCATTTTTAAAGCTTTTCTAAATAGGTCCCCGATATAAAAATTACAAGGTAATGAATATATTAAAAATATCATTATCAACAAAATATAAGTAGTATCATACAAGTGAGAGGTTTGGCTAGCTATAGAAATCCGGTTAAATCCATCATTTACTACAAAAAGAAATGCTTGTACGAAGTTAAGAATGTGACAGTTGTTTTTCATTCTTTTGATGCTTTTTGTATTGCCATTTGATAAGGGCCTTTTCGTTCTGAATTTTCATTGAAGTTCCATAATTTTGTTACTACTTTTATTCTTCACCATTGTTATTTTTGGCTTATAAATCAACGATCTCGGTGCAAAAAGTACAATCACAAAAATACTGAACTCCGACGAAAATTCAAAACGGAAAGTCTTTAATCAAATGGCAAAATCAAATGATAAAACACTTCAAACGAATGGACAACAACTGTCATATTCCTGACTTGTGTACAGGCAATTTCAAATGTAGAAAATGGTGGATTAAACCTGGTTTTATAGAGCTAAACCTCTCTAAAACTTGTATGGCAGTCGCATCGAATTCCATTATAATTACAACGATGCCTTAATAAAGCAGACATTCTAGGTAAAATTGTCAAAATATGGGTATTAAATAGTGACCTGATTAAGATACCGTTTATGGCTCTGTATACATCAAAATGAAATGGTGAAATGTCATTGACAAATATTAACGGATATGTCATTCAAATTCTAAAATAGAAAATTGGGTCTAATATTTGCAATATGATCCAATATTTTTAAACGAAAAACATTACTTGATGCATGAGCAGTTTTATTTAATCCTAAATTTTATTTTATTTTTTTGCTTTTGAGTTGCATAAAGGTTAATGCACTGTATTAGGTGTTTTAATCAGACAAAACGTCAAATAAATCGCATATGTTAGCTCTTGTTGAATTATATTGTATATATATTACATGAATTTATTTAAACATCATTATCGTTGAAGCATGAAATGTATTACAGGTATAATTTCAGGTGCATTAAATGTTATATTAATAAAGATAACAGGATTCTGAGCATGACAAATTTCTTCAGGTGTACTAGAAGTTTTTCCCACGATCGAAAGAAAAATTCTTTAACATTAAAAGGAACAATCAAAATGTTTGTCGTGTGCTTTTGAAATTATTTAACAAGTGATAAAGTTCGAATAGCTACATGTCAGTCACGGATAGTATATCGCTAGTCGATCTTTTAAATCATTACCAATGACCTGCCGTATCAAGAAGATACAGCCGGTGATTAAGTGAAACATATGTGATCTTTTCAATAGAAAAAAAATATAATATTGATAATAATTTCTTTAAATGAGCCTTTATTTTGTGACATTGTGTGGTTTTCAATCAATATACCGATGTATTTCTGAAAAAATCATTGGATACCGCCTTGTGTGCTAATTCAATATAATTACAACTGGATATGTCCGAGTCGTGCAGTCGCGCGAACAACGCGTGCCAAGAAAAATCTATACTTAGGTTTGGATTACTATAAATACTACGATTTTACTACGAGATCTTGATTGTAGTAAATATGTGAAACTTTTTATAAAAATTCTACAAATATGTGTAACACATGGTGATAGTAGATAAAACGTTACTGGGACAATTGTAAAAAGAGTTTTGTTGTTGGACACAACCTAAAATGATGACAGATTTAATTATAAAAATATATTTTCAACAGATAGATACAAGGTAATGATTGACGAGGAAAAATGTTGTTTAATTATTGCATAAAACCATATACTTAATGGAAGTGAGATACGGAAACTTCAAACGGACAGGCTTTCCAACAGCATTAGTTTGTAGGAATGGTTTTCGAAGATTTTTGTGGATATGTGCTTGTATTACATCAGAGTGTAACTTTGCTAACAGTTTTAATGGTTTGTAGAACAAATACATGTATGCAATCCATTTATAAGTTTAGAAAATATGTTCCTCTTCTATTTGAACATTTTGCTTGTTATTTTAGAATTTGTACAAGGATCGGGCTATTTTGAAATACAAATAATAACAATTCACAACCCCCGCGGGGAAGTGATGGAGGGTGAGTGTTGTGACGGGGACAGAGACGGGAACAATAGGTGCGTTAAGCAATGTAACACAATGTTTCGTGTGTGTTTAAAGGAATACCAGAGTGTTATAACTTTTGATGGAAAATGTACTTTTGGAAATATTACGAGTTCTGTATTTGGCGGGAACTCATTCACATATCCGATAGGGAGTAACAATAGCAGGCTAAAGCTACATTTCGAGTTTGCTTGGACGGTAAGTTCAATATTTTTGAGTCATTAGTGTAGATATACATACCACAAAGCCTGTTATACCAGGTATCCAAACGTATGCAATATTTTTGTGCCATGTACACCAAAACCAATGTTTTTATTTATTAATTTCAACTAGCCCTTAGATGTGTGACACTGTGTAACCGAACACTTCTCGGATTGCTATAATGCCGTTGATTGTCATATAAACCATCGTTTTGAAATGAGTCTATTAGTTTTTACTGTCCATGCATGATTATTGGGTCCTAGTTCTGTATGTATTTTGGTTTATTTTTTGTTTTTCGCCTAGAAGAAACATGTCGACGATCGAAAAGGCAACTTGATTCTTAGTGTAGAGATATATTTGTTATTATTAATATCCATTTTGATTACATAGCTCTTCATGTGTTAGGGTCTAGGTTAGGCTAGTAATACAATCTTGCTTGGTTTCAATTATAAGGGTACGATAGTTCTTTATGAATGTAAATTGAATGAATATATGAATGAATAATATATAGCTGTAAATTTTAATGAACTTTTGACATGATGGGTATTATATTTTTCCATATTGCCAATCCATAACACCATATGACGCCAACTAGTCAAAGACATAACTGGCATGCTCATGAATTCCATCACAGCAGATGCATGTATTGAATGAGAATGCTAAATATCGTCATTATTTTCATTAAAAGCAAAACTACGGTCATGTATGTTTGTTTATATCATAATTTAACTGGATCATGATTAATAATATTGAGATCGAATATTTTGAAATGATGCTCATATGTTTTCATACTAGCATAACTTAACTGAATCATAATTAATAATATTGAAATAGAATACTTCGAAATGATGCTCATATGTTTTCATACTAGCATAACTTAACTGAACCATAATTAATAGTATTGAAATAGAATACTTCCAAATAATGCTTATATGTTTTCATACTAGCATAACTTAACTGGATCATAATTGATAAAATTGAAATAGAATATTTTGAAATGGACATTTTCCAACCCACAAAATTCAATTCATTGCGACGAATTAAGTAACCGTGGGAAAGTGACTAAGATTGTCAGGTAAACCTTTTAAAGGTGTAAGTAAGGAGTACCGGTGTACACTTTCAAATGATAATAGGTTTCTAAATGGGTGAACGCTAGCCATAGGAGTTAAATGTAATACAAACAATAGTATAATACAGGGGGTACGACAGTCAGACTGCTATCATTACTAACAAATCATTTCTATTTCAATGAATGACAGTTCAATTCTTAAATTGCTTTAATATCCTATAATAACCCATACAGATGGCCTTGGTTTGACATGGTTTTGATATTAGAGAATATTCAAGTACACGATGGGCGTTTTCTAACTTTATAAAACATTTAATTTTTTCTCCCATATAAATATAATATGTTATTAATAAGGACTTCAATTTTTCTCTTTATTTGATAAAACATCCTTTCCTTCGGTTTTAGTTTGTTACACGGATTTGTTTTCTTTGAATCGATTCATGACTTTTGAACATTGCCAAATGAAGAAAAAAAAGACGAATAAACAAACAAAAGTACACAAAAAATAACATAGAAAACTAAAGACTGAGCAACATGAACCCCACCAAACACTGGGGTGATCTCATGATCTCCGGAAGGGTAAGGAGATCAACTTGTTGCACTCGTCAGCAAAATAAGTGAACGGATTTCCCCAACTGCCAGCGGGCAATGGATACACCTGCGGATTTCCGTCGCGAGTAGAGGATGAAAAGGTGGTAATATGCATATCAAACTAAAATACCATAAACTCTCAATTTATTAATCTAATAATAACATTATACATGTATATATGCACCTGCTTATTTTTTTTTATTAAATATAATTACCGAAATGAGATTTTCGTCGAATACAAGGTACTCGTCAGATTTAATACATGCTTGACACAATTAAAAGAGAGACGAAAGATATCAGAGGGACAGTCAAACTCATCAATCGAAAATAAACTGACAACAACATGGCTAAAAATGAAAAAGACAAACAGACAAACAGACAAACAATAGTACACATGACACAACACAGAAAACTAAAGAATAAACAACACGAACCCCACCAAAAACTAGGAGTGATATCAGGTGCTCCGGAAGGGTAAGCAGATCCTGTTTCACATGTGGCACCCTTGATTTTCACATTTGTACCATATGATGTAAGATATCAATCTGAGTCTAAACAGTTCAAAATATCATTTGGTCATAAACATTCAGATGAGCAGTAAACTTCAAATTTAATGACTTATCCTGGGTTTCTTTGAATATGGAAAATCATTAAAGGCAGATCAGATTTCCAAAGTACTTTCCTTTTAATTTCACGTATTACCTACACGATATAAGGTAATTTTCTCGAACTTCATGTCGTTTGTGTTCGAATGAAGGCAGGAAATACAACTATCTTTGTTGGCTTCATTTAAGTTGGAAAATACTCAGGGACTGCAGATACAGTCTTAAACTTTACCAAATCTGAATAAAGACTTGTTCAGACAGAGTTTATCCGAAGTGGTTTGAATTTTGAGCCTACTATGGGTCAGAACTCCCGATGTATTTTTCAAAGGTCCAAAGACGTGGCTAAGCATTTGGTTTTGCTCCAAAGATGTGGCTAATCATTAAGTTTTGCTCCAAAGATGTGGCTAAGCATTTGGTTTTGCTCCAAAGATGTGGCTAAGCATTTGGTTTTGCTCCAAAGATATGGCTAAGCATTTGGTTTTGCTCCAAAGATGTGGCTTTTGGTGTTCCCAATGAAGACTTATCCAAAATCGGACTCGTTCATTATGCGTGTACATTGATTTACAAAACCGGCACCACTGCTGGTTAACTGTTTATTTCCTGATGGTATAATATCAAAAACCTGTATCACTATTGGTTTTGTAAGTACTCATGGGATAAATTTAAGGATAACTAAAGGGTTAAACTACCTCAATGTTTAAGTTTGCCGTGGTTTAGGAAATGCTTTTCAGTTCCTTTTAGTTATGGATAGACCTATTAGATTTGTCTCGTTTTACCGTCCTATATCGTTTGTTTACAGATAGAAACATCGAATTACTGGTAAACGGAAAAACAGTCACGGGAAAAAAAGTCACAATATCCGTAGGAAATAAAGTCACAGGAAAAAAAGTCACAATATCCGTAGGAAATAAAGTCACAGGAAAAAAAGTCACAAGAAAAAAAGTCACAGGAAAAAAAGTCACAATTTATATGTGTTTGAGTAAAATTGATTATCAGAAGTATGTTTGAGTGCATATGAAAAAGTCACTTTGTACATGTATGCATAAAAATTTAAACAAGAGTTTTTGAATGTTAAGTGCTAAATTTAAAAAAAAACCATAAAGCCAGGGACAATTTTATTTTTACTCATTACATGTGACATAATATAATAAACTAAAAAAAGTGCAATAGAATCTGACAAGTTCTTTTTTTCAAAACTGACTTTTTGACAAGCCGGAAACTCTGATTGTTTCGTTTTATCTAATATTGAGCTTAAGTTGTATTTCATTGAAATGGTCTCCTACCAAGACAAGAAGTGATAGGTCTATCAAAAGGGGTAATGTGTCACTAGAAGCCACTAATCAATATCAACAGTCCCTATAAATACTAAACTATTATGACAATGAGTTGTTTGCATGTTTAATACTAAATTGAAGGATTCTTATCTTCAAAATTCAAAATAACATGTGGTCAAACCATATACTGAATTTCTTATTCTAAATCAACTTGAAGGAAATTGTTGCTGTTTAACTTGTATCTCCTTCTTAAGAGATATATAACAAAAATATTTATAACAAATTCATATATAAGATAAGATATTTTATTTTCCAATTATGGGCCCCAAAGGGCATAAACATTACAACATCAATAATTTTTTTCATAATACAATACAAACAATGAGATAAAAAAAAAAAAGTTAAACGAGAACTATTTAAGTTCTTAAAGAATACGTAGATAAAGAATCTATAGTATGTTTTTTTTTAATACTAATGCATTTTATTGCAAGTGTGGTTGATATAGATAACAAACAAGTAGCCCAAAAAGAAAAAAAAGAAAAATAGATATCCACATATGTATAGTACACAAAAAGTTGGATCAATTAAATATATAATAATTAGCCAAAAAGAAAGTAGAAATTAAACATGTCCATGACTCATCCTGTGTCAGCAGCAAATAGGAAAGCATTATGGTTTCCTAAAGGCAGCTGACACCAGGGGGCGATACCTTATGGGCCATAGGCATGTAAAATGTGTGTAAATGTCTCTTTCCTACCTGTATCAAAAGCAAACAAGGAAGCATCATAGGTAACTTGAATGCAGTTGATACCAGGGGACGATGCCTCAAGGATATAAGAGAACATTTGAATAAATAATATATCTTAACAATTTTTTTTTTTTTTTTTAATCGGCTAGTATGTTTGTGATATTCAGATGAATATAATTTTCTATGTCCAATCAAATGTATATACACACATAGATCTCCTTTAACTAATCTTCACTAAGGAAGATGTTTGTATATAAAATTACATATTATTTTAAGTAACTCAACATTTTCTACACTAAATAACCAGATAATTTTGCTTTGACTGTTCATATGATTAAAATAAGAATTATATTGTGCAATACTAGCTAACATACAATTTCTATCATCCTCAAATTTGTTACAATCAAATAGAAAATGAGCCTCATCTTCGACAGTATTGGAAGAACATTTATTACATATTCTGTTAATTCGGGGAATACCCTGATATCTACCTAATTCTATTTGTAATCTATGAGAAGATACACGTAATTTAGTAAAACTTCTTCTAAGTTCAAAATTCTTGATCAATGTTAGATATTTTTCAAAACCAAAATTTGTTTTATATAAAAGGTAGGTTTTCAGTTTACTGTCTGAAAATTTATCTATTTGTTTTTTCCAACAGCTAATAAACAATATTGATAGCTTGGTTTGTATATATTTCTTAAATTTGTATAAGGATTCACAAAATGGAGCATTTATGGCATTTCTATAGTCAATACCAAGTATTTTAAAAACAACATTTATTGAACCGTACCATGATGTTATATTCATGTGATGTAGTGTCTTTGATTGTGTATATGCCTCTTTTAATAGAGGAAAATTATCACCTAAATTCTCTAATCTATACCAGTACAATAACATTCCTTTTATAATATTAAAATATATTGGAAATCTTCCAAGTTCAGATAACACTGCAGCATTTGTTGTTTTCTTGTGTACCCCAAGTATAAATTTACAAAATTTTATATGAAGTTTCTCACAGGGTAAACCTGAATATAATTTTTCAAAAGATATATCTTCCTTCTTACATTTAGAGGAAAGAGAATTAAACATCCCCCATATTTCGCTACCATATAATAAAATAGGTTTTACAGTGTGGTCAAAAACATGAATACTTGTTTTTACATCAGGATTAAGTGATAAAAGATCTTTCCTTAATTTGAAATGAGCTTTCAGGGATTTTTTGTATAGTTCATTTTGAGCATAACTGAATGAACCAGATGAGCTTAAATATAAACCTAGGTATTTGTATTTTGAAACACATTCCAGATTTATATTCTGAAATGTGAATATCTGTTTTACATGTCCGCCTGCCTTGTTGAAAATCAGCACCTTTGTCTTATTAGTATTCACATTGAGACACCAATCTTTGCAAAATTTATCAAGCATTCCCAGCTTTTCTCGTAGTCCTTCAGCTGATGTAGATAATAAAACAATATCATCAGCATACATTAAACAATGTAGATCTTTGTCATTGACATTAACTGGGTCTCTAGTATCTGACAAATATCTGGGCAAATCATTTATGAATATCTTGAATAAATTCGGACTGAGGTTGTCACCTTGTTTGACTCCAATATCTAATGGGAAAAAATCACTTACTTGATTTTGAATTTTGACACATGATTTGCTAATTTCATACATACTTTTAATAATGTTATAAAAATAAGACCCAGCCCCAATATCTAGTAATTTAATCTTGATCCCTGTATGTATAACAGTATCAAAAGCCTTCTGAAAATCAACAAAACAGGCAAACAGTCTACCTTCTTTTGAATTACAGTATTTGTTAATAAGACAGTTTAAAATAAACATATGATCTGCAGTTCTGGCTTTCCTTGTGAATCCAATTTGACTATCATGTATAATATTATGTTCCTGAAGAAATTTGTCCAGTCTTAGACTTAATATTCTATTAAAAAGCTTTCCAATTGCACTTGTTATTGTTATTCCTCTATAATTGTTAGGGTCACTTGTATCGTTGCTTTTAAAAATTAGTGTAATATAACCTTCAGCCCAAGATGTTGGGTATATACCTGAAGACAGACAAGTATTAAACATCTGTTGAAAACTTTTTAAAAGGAAAGTCTGTCCATTCTTTATCATATTATTACTAATGTTATCCAAGCCTGATGATTTATTGCATTTTAAGTGTGAAATGGCTTTGGATATTTCGGACTCAGTGATAACGGAGTCCAACTCGTTGAAACATTTTGAGTTTTCTAACTGTTTCAGTTTTTCACATAGCTCTGTATATCTACTTTGAAATTCACCTTTCAGTTGTGACAACTTTTGGAAATGTGATATCAAAGTTGATGGTTGTACTCCACATTTTTTTTTAGTTTCATTTTTTTCCTGTAGTTCATTAATTAAGTTCCAATACAGTTTTGGATTCTCTTCGTGCAAGGAGTCCAGCTGACTAATCAATGATTGTTTGTATTGTTTGTATTTATATTTCCTTAGTTTGGAGTATTCACGATTCAGTTTATAAAAGTGATTTTTGATAATTGGATCATATGGAAATCTTGAATAAATTTTTCCATAATTAAGCAAGTTAGTTCGAGCTTGTTGTAAACTTGCATCAAACCACTTTTTGTTTTTTTGTTTGTTTGTGTGTTTTTTTAAAGGTCGTTTAAGTGATAGATTTGCTGCTGATAAAAAGATGTTTGAAAGTTTTGATGATGCTTCATCTACTGATGTCTGAGTAAATTGAATTGTGTTGTTGTTGAATTCTAGTATGTAGTTTTGTAGTGTATCTGAAGAAAGTGTTTCTTGAAATTTTATTGCTGAACAGTCAGTCCAGATATAATTAGGTGTCATATTTTTCAACTGGATTGGAATATCATTTTCTCCAGGAACACAATATTTTGCAGATAATTCCCACTCAAGTTTACAATGACAATCAGATAATGTGGGAATAAATCTGGATACTTTAAAATACAGTACATTTTCAAGAATTTCTTCCGACACAGCAACATAATCAACCACACTTGCACCGTTGGGGGTATAGCAAGTAAAATTACCAAATGTATCACCAAGAACTCTGCCATTTAAAATTCTTATTTGTTTACTAATGCAAAAATCCAAAACTTCTTTGCCTCTTTGATCAATTTTTTGGTCTCGACTTTTTCTTGTCATAATGTTTTTGTCAGTAGGGTATGTATCAAAAATTGGAGTAAATTTTGAATCATCGTTTACTATAAAGTCATTTTCAGAGCCTATTCTGGCATTAAAATCTCCACATAACAAAATTTCACCCATTTTTTTATACTGAAAGATATCTTTTTCTATGCATTCAAAAATATCAGAAGAGAGTTCTTGGGTATATTTAGACGTAACAGGGGGGTTGTACAGTACACAAATAAATAGGTCACTTTTAAATCCAAAAAAGGATTTTTCTAATTTAATCCATTGATAATCTGGATTACTGTTAATCAATGTTTAACGTGACTTTTCTGTAGAATTGCTATACCCCCAAAATGACGGTTATTATTTGATAATTTTCTACATATTGGATGATAATGAAATTTACCAATATTGTGTATTTGGGAATTATATCCCACATGAGTTTCGACTAAAAAAACAATGTCGTAATTCTCTATATGTTTCAGAAAAAGGGGATCCTCTGCTTTATTCATGCCCTTTGAAAATAAGCCACCTATATTCCAATAACCAAATTTTACAGATGATTGGTTTGATTTTGGCATTTTGGTTGATACAATTAAATCTGGTATAAATAATAGAATAGATTTTCTATCTATAAAAAAAAAATAATAAAAATTTGTCTCTAAATAAAAGGAAGAGACAACAAGGAAAATATTCAGAAATGTAAATATTTGAAATAAGTAGATTTATTTAGAGGATAGTTTTTACAATGGTTTTCTAAATACAAATAGTCTATGATATAATGACAGATAATTTCTTTTCTATGTATCCTCTTTTAACTGAATAACTATTAAACTGATTTGGGTTGAATAACCTGATATCCTGGGTTAATTCAAGATCAAAAGTATGATTCAAATGTGAAAACTAAAAATAAAAATGAATGAAATAAAATAAAAAAGGCGAACTTTTATACCTAGCAGAGGTTACATATATATGACCATGTAATAGTGTGACTTCTTCACATAATGGCTGTTTCATTTGAAAAATCTATTCAAATGAGAATATGAATTTATCAGCCCAAAAAAAAAAAAAAGAAGAAATATATAAAGTTGTACATGTATATATAAATTATATGTAAATGACTTTAAACATGTTAAAGGAAGTCAACATAATGATATGGTAATATGTATAATATTAAAAAGCAAGTTATTCATGATGACCTCTGCCACGTCCACGTCCACGTCCACGTCCTCTTGTGTTGCGCGATTTGGATCTACCTCTTGAATTTGGCATGGGAATGTTTAAGGCAGTGTGTATTCCACGCTTTAAGTTTGCCGATAGCTGAGACACGCCAGAGTCAGAGAGATGAAATTTATCTTCACTTAGTAACTCTGCAATTGGGTTTCCATTTCGCAACATATTGCCATGATCAACAAGTAGAACATCTTTATTGTCATCATATATTTGTTTCAACAAGGCATTTATGATTTGTCCATTTGTGTTGAAAATTACACTGTCGAGTCGAGGAGTAGTAAGAGATATGATGCAACCACTATTTTGCCATTTTTGAAGTGCAAGCTTGACAATATCTTGTATTTCTTCTACACATTGCTGTGGTGATTTTATTTTCAAATCATTCGTCAGGGAATGAAACACTACTAGATTTGGAATTATATCCGATACCGATATCTCCAAAATAGCTTGTTTAGTTTCTTCTAAATTGAAAGCAGTAACCTTATTGGTTGTAAATGATGGCGATAGCTTCTCTGCATTGATACCAAACGTATTGGATGTACCAATTAAAATAATTGTTGGTTTGTTATCAATGTCAAGTTTAGATTTGTCAGTATATTTCGTGTCTGCATTAACAAGATGAAAATCTTCAAATCGAGAAATCATTTGGGAGCGGAGAGAGATATTTTCTTCTTGTAATTTCTCCAAGTGTTGAGTATGTCGTTTTAGAGTATCAGTTAGTTTGTCAATTTCTTCATTTTTGGTTTGTAGGCTTACCGATAGAAAGTCGATCTCAGAGTTTGAAGTAGTTAATACCTTTTTCATTTCTGCTCTAGTCTCCTCCAGTATTTGATTGTGACATTTCATTTGATCTTCATGTTGAGCTTTAATTAACATAATATTGCTTTGCTCGTGTTTTAATTTAACTTCCAAAGTCTGTTTTTCTGTTTGTACGGTTTTATATTTTAATTGTAATGTTGATATCTCATTGTCGTCTTTTCTACCTATATATATGTGGGGCCATATGACCATTTTCATAAAAACAACTATTTATATGGATTTTTTCTCCTATTAATACATGTATGTGCAGACCATATGACTATTTCATACAATTATATATGTATTGTGACTTTTTTCCTGAGACTTTTTTCCTGTGACCTTTTTTCCTGTGACTTTTTTTCCGTGACTTTTTTTCCGTGACTTTTTTTCCTGTGACTTTTTTTCCGTGATTTTTTTTCCGTGACTTTTTTTCCTGTGACTTTCTTTGCTACATTCGAATTACTATAACACTGGTTCATTATCATCGATTGTGTTATGTTATTTCCGTCTCATATTCTAGTATATTGATTGATTGTTGATTGCTCAACGTCCAGTGGCAAATATTTCGTGCATATTCAAGACGCATTCTATCTGAATTCTAGGTTATGTTTCAACATAATTACATACAATTTTTCAAAAGCTTCTCAACTGCTTTGTTTTTTTTAACATTTTACCAGTACGTTTGCCAAAGTAAGACACTGTGTATTTCTATTCAGTTTATTTTAATATAGACTCTTGTCGATTACGAGTTTGAAATATGGTATATAACTGTATTTTGTTGAAGACTCTGTTGCCCCGTATATATGCCTTTTTGGCTATGGGTGTTTTTCGGTTGCTATCTCATGAACGTATACCTTAAATCTCTTAATTCATATACTCACACATATCTTCTTTATTTTCTTTTTTGTAAATATACACGCCATAGCATTGCGAACGTTTAAGTTGAAATTACAATATTTTGATCCGCAATGTTTTTCGGAACCATATGTACGCTCTATAGTTTTGGTGGAACAATTTTGTGATATGTTACTACATTTTAGTTCGAATAGGAACTTTTGGGATCGACTTGCTTTGTTAACAGATTAACCTGGTTAAATATCCTCTTGCAGATTTGTTTTTTTTTATAATTATGTCAGTTGTCCTTAATAAAGGACAACTAAAATGTTACCTTATTTCATGACAAAGATATGTTACCTTATTTCATGACAATGTTAGACAATCGAACTGTAAAAAAGAAGCAGTACAATACAAAGATATATATATTCTTTTAACGTGATTGTATAGGATGGTATACAGTGAGAATAACCGCAGACTTGAAGCAATTCGTCTTTTATTTCCAAGTGCTATTTTGCATTTCAAAAGCACGATATTGTAGTTTTTCTTCTGATCCGACAATAAAGGATTGTACAATAGAAAGAAATTTATATTTATCGCTGCCATGCCCCTGACATGGATTGAAGTAGACATTCTAAGTTGAAAAAACATTGGATAGACCCAGACAGATTAAAAGTTGACGAAGTGCTGTAGGGTTTGGTCTGTATGTCCTTGAACATATCAGTACTCCAATCGACCAAAAGGCATTCAACTTTCAAATATGCAAAGTAATCATTTTAGATTTTGCAGCAAAAATAAAACTGTGCTTATGGAAGATAAAATTGAAAATGGAAATTGGGAATGATGTCAAAGAGGGAACAATCCGACCAAAGGATCTACCTTTTGCCTAAACTCACAAGTTTTCTCTCTTCATATTACCACTTGTTGTATTGCGGTTCTAACAATAAAGGATTGCCAAGTTTCGTGTATGTGGACAGGGCAATAACCGAGTATACCGTAGATTGCGAGTGAACTGATCACGCATTTTACCAAGAAAAAACTGCAGAAAAAAATCGTGTATTCCTTAAAGATAATTTAGGTGATCTGTAACAAAAAACATCTTCATGCCTTATATGTTATGTACTGTAGTACGCCGCTAGATTAAAACTGACGTGGAAAGGTAACACATGGCCAGCGAAGGCTTTTTTTTTGAGAGCCCAGGTGGTCGTGTGGTCTAGCGGGACGGCTGCAGTGCAGGCGATTTGGTGTCACGATATCACAGTAGCCTGGGTTCGAATCCCGGCGAGGGAAGAATCAAAAATTTGCTAATTATCTATAGTAAAGGATCCTACAAATTAATGTAAGATACAGTCACAGAAAATAATTATATTCATAAGTACGTCTGAGTCAGTGACAACCCTACAACAGATGTATACATCGGATCGCCATCAATGATGGTGATACATGGCTGTGTACATAATGTATATATATATAATTCATTGCAAGTTGACCATACGATGATTTTTTTATGATTTATAAAATAATGACACTATTGTCTTTCCGTACTTACACAATTTCTCTCTTGAAATTCACAAGGTAAGCTCATGCAAAGATTTAATAAGAGTAAAAAAATATTAAGGGACTATTTCTTATAAACGGGATATCAAATACAAGCTAAATTTGAGACTAATATTATTTCGGTAATACTTTCATTTTTGTATCTTAAGAATATATAATTTAAAAAAAAGCATCATTATTTCGACTGAGGAATTTAGCTATTTTATTTCTTAGATTAACACTCCACTGGTCAGGTTTTGTGTAGTAGATTGATTAACTGATTGGTGTTTAACGCCACCTCAGCCTTTTTGTGCTACTTCTTTGAGGTCAGTTTTAATTGATAGAGGAAGCCAGAGTGCCTGGATAGAACTAGGAAAACCGACAATCTTATAGTCAATTAAAATATGAGTCTAGCGCACCTGCGATATGTAGAATTCTAATAGACTGTTTTCTGCTTTGATCGTGTTATTGTCTCTTTTACATAATCCACATTAATGATTTTCATTGTCAATTTTAACTCACAACCTCAGTGTTGACAGGCTAGGGTCTTAAAATGCATAACGAAATTTAAGTTCAAATGGACTTTCGTGAAATTTTGTATGACGATTTCATTGAACATTTTGAAATCATAAAATTGTTTAATTTGGTATTCTATTCACGAGTGTGGTGTTGCAAAAACGCTTTATTGACGAACGTTAATCTGAAGGAAGATTGAGGCTAAGCGCAAGCTTCTACTTTTCCTAGCTTAAAAACACATGTCCGTACAGTAAACCGTTGTACTTAAATCTTCATTGTCAAAAATACAAAAGGAACTATTCATTTAAAGGCTTTTAATAAGAAACAGTAATAATCAAATAATAAATAAAAGAAAAGAGTACTGCCCTATCACTATAAATTAAACATGACACAGTTTGATACTCATATCTATTCCTAATCATTTGATCAAAGTAAACATTGGTCTCAGAATAATTATTGTTCTTTCTTCGATCATCAGGAACAGTAATATTTGTTTCAGGTGAGAATATTGATTTGAAAATGTAAAACAATAATTAAACTTATTCAAAATCGACGAAGAATTAATGATTTCTTTACAAAGGGCGGATTAACATCTGAGTCGATTTTCATATCCGGTATGACAACTTTCCATATCCGGTATGACACCTTTAATGACAAGATTAAGTCTTCCCATTTCCTTTTTCTTAACTAGATTTACCTTTACTTCCACGTTGTGTCATCTAAAATCATCAAATAGAATAAGTAGCATGTGATTAAAGGTAAATCACTTTATTCTGAACTCGTTTTCATCCTTTTTTTCTTATTTTTGATCCGATTGAGATACAATGTCTGGGAAGGCTTTCACTGTCGGATTCATAATCTTTTAATGTAGTGCATTCAATAAACTTAGTTTACTATTTTTTGTACCGAAACCAGGACACAATTGGTCCGAGTACACAGTTTTTTCGTAGCGCATTTCTTTTAGACAATTTTTAAAAATGGTTTCTTTACAGAGTGTGGTACAACTTTTGGGACAAATTATATCAAAATTATAGAAAACTTCATCGGCTCTAACTCAAAATATGGATAACATTACGTTAAGGGTTTTTTGAAATCTTTGGACCACTAAATCCAAAGTGCTAATTTAAAAAAAAATCAGCTGTACCAAATCACTACTTTACTAAAAATTAACGACCCATATTTTTTTTACAGTGTCATTTCCCCCCCCCCCCCCCCCTTACTTTCTATTCGAGGCATAAATGTAGAGAAATAAATATGGAAGGGGTATAAAAAAGTGGCTAGTAACACACTGTCCACACTAAAGAATATGGACAAGGAAAATCAAAGGACGACAACTGTACACATACTCAGAACTTATTAGTAAATATAGGAAAAACGGGCATTAAAGCAATATATGTATGTTCTCTCAGCTTTCAAAAGACTTTTTTTTATATACAAAATACAAAACGTCTTGCATGAGCAACACGACGGGTGTCACATGTGAAGCAGGTTCTGCTTACTTTTCCAGAGCACATGAGATCACCCCAATTTCTTGGTGGGGTTCGTTTTTCTATGTTGTGTTTTGTATACTATATTATTTGTCCGTTTGCCTTTTTCTTTTTTAACCATATGGCGCCATCAGTTTATTTTCGATCTATGAGTTTGAATGTTCCTCTAGTATCTTTCACCCCACTTTTGAGGCGATTATGTTTAATTAATGTTAATAGCCAGGCTTCTGTACCAAAATATATCAAATCCAGTTGTGTAAAGTGTGAGAGCAAAACGAAAAGATATAAAAGTAAAACATGGCAGAACATAAAGACTAACACGTGTGTCTTGTATACTATTATTTGTCTGTTTGTATTTTTCTTTTTAGCCATGGCATTGTCAGTTTATTTTCGATCTATGAGTACGACTGTTCCTCTGGTATCTTTGTTCCCTCTTTTGCAATGTAGCATATATTTTTTTTATACGAAATTTGAAAATCAATTGAGGACATATTGTAGTAAACAAAACGAAGACGACGTTTTCTATGCAGGGGCAGACATGACAGATGAGCATTTGAATGGGAGCATATAGCTGGAACACCCCCCTTACCTTTTACTCTGGGTTAGGAACCCCTTTTTAAAATGGCTGGATCCGCCCCTGGATGAATTAAAATAAAAAAGACTAATAAACTAGAACAACTATATATACTTGTTCATTTATGTATGTATTGAAAGGCAGGTGTATCAACAGCCATTAAACATGTCACATCATTATTTATCAGTTGATATATACCCATGAGTCTTTGTTTAAGTATAATAGTTCCGTCATACTGTCGACGAAGCTACAGAGATTATGATTTAGTTATAGAAATTTCAAATATGAATGTCATCGATATTTTCCGTATAATTCAGTCTTTCTATGTTATATTGCTATACTATATTGTTTTAGAAACGGGAGAATGTTTGGTACCATTATAAAGTTTAGTCCCGCTGCAAATGTACAGTAGTTTTCGTCTGTTGATGTAGTTCATAAGTGTTTCTCGTTTTCTCGTTTTTATATTGCCTAGACTGTTGGTTTTCCCGTTTGAATGATTTTACACTGGTAATTTTTGGGGCCCTTTATAGTTTGCTGTTTGGTGTGAGCCAAGGCTCCATGTTGAAGGTCGTACATTGACCTAAATGGTATACTTTAATAAATTGTGACTTGGGTGGAGAGTTGTCTCATTGGCGCTCATACCACAATTTCCTATATTTATATTTTATTATTTGCAAATCGCTTACTGACTGCCAAAACATACATTTGCACCAGGATAGAGATTTCTGCTGAGTATGTGGAATTATTGACCTTTCCGGGGCATGTGTTTTCATCCTTTGTTTCGGTTTGACTTGTGCTTTTATTGTCGTCAGTATTATCTATAGCACAAGGGCTTGTATCAGAGATGTTTTTTGGGCGGAAGGAAATATATGCCAGTCGACTGTTATTATATATATGCGTTCTATAAGAAATCCACTAAAATCCCCATGTAGAACGCATACCAGTCGAATGGCATATATTTTCGCCCCAAACATCTCTGATATGAACCCCTGCACTATAAGCAACTATGTTGTCGGTCACGGCTTGTTGTTGGTTAACGGCTATATTTGTGCAGCACCACTCATATCTTAACTTACACGTAATTTACCAACAACCAATCAAAACTAAGCCTATGCCAAATCTTTCCTCTGGTACATGTACTAAATCATGACTTGAACATGGGTAAGGGTCGGGAGCAGTCATTTTGGAGTAGATGATTGTTGATGTATTCTGAAATAAATAATGTTGTTGAATTTCCACTAATGTGATTTTATTTGCACATAGGATGAGAATCCCGCAGTTTCATATACTTTGAACTGAATTCTATAAAGTCAGTAATCACAAATTAGAAATTATTACATTTCATACATCATTTGACAGAAGCGAAATAACAGTTTCTGTTTGATTAACTTTAACTAACTTTTTCATTTTTGTGTAATCCTCTTTCAACAGATTAACCGAATATATCTCTAAGTTCATAGTATAAAATCTGATAAACATCGAGTTAATATTCAAATTACGAAAACTTTTGTATCTAGATACCTACATGTATAACAAAGCTAGAAATTGTTACTTAAATTAAAAGAGCACATACTCAATATTTATAATTACTATAGACTACTCAAAACTAATAGTTCTTTAGAACCGTTCACCTCTGAACTTTCTCGATTTGAATTCCACTTGTTGGTCTATTCTAATACTCAATTTATCAATCAAGTCTGGAATTAATAGATATAAAAGCTTCAATAATTCCTAAAATAAGTAGACATATAAATAATTTCCTACTGTAATACCCTATACATACTTCTTTTAACATTTTTTAAAATCAAAATTACTGTAATTTCAAACGATGTGTGTGGGGGAGGGGGAAGGAGGTGTGAAAAATAATCAAAATAAAAGTACCGTCTGCTATATATTTTCTCCTACGTTTGTAAACATTTTTTTTGAATAACTGTTATTCCAAACTGGTTGTGTGTGGAAAGGGGGAGCGAGGGAAGAAAAAGAGGGGGAAGATACAATTAAAAAAGAAACCATCTGTTCATTCCTATTTTGAAAGGGTAAATGTACGTAGAACCTTCATGTTGCCTTCATGTAAGTTATTGTGTTAATATCATATTTATGCGATCATTATTAACACATATCTGTCTGCGTGAATAAAATGAATGGAATATCAAGGAAGTGATTAGCTCACGTGCTCACGTGAGTGCAGATTAACTTAAATATGTCCGATAAAATCACATAATACCTGACTGCATGTGATGCATTTATAGTAATGAGAACCCCTACAAAGAACTTTATCATTTACACATGTCAAGAAAAATGAAAATTACCAAGATATTGGAATGACACCTCGCATGGAGATTTAGCATTGATTTTGTTGTGAATGTGTATTACAGAAAACCAAGGGGATCTGAATATTTAAATAATAATGTACTGAAAAGATTTACAGATATGTATTCATAAAATCAAAATGTTATTCAATTTAAAGACATAACGTGACATTCACATTGAAGAAAATTCCGTTACTTTTAAAATGTTGCATATTTTAAATTTTTGTTGAATTTTGCATATAATTGATTGATGCATGTTTAATGTCCAGTGGCAAACATTTCCTGAACATTCAGGCCGAAACCAAATGAAAGGTAGATCGACAAGAATTAAAGTCAGGAAATTGCGGAAGGCAAATAGAAAATGAGGGCATTTTAACCAGCATAAAATACTTAGCATCAGACACCCTACAGACACCAGAAGAGGGCGTAGCATTCACCTTACTCGGGACATTGTATTTTATTCCGATCGGACGTGACTTCGTAATTATGTGTCCCGCAATGATCAATCTACGCCCGACTTTAGTAAAGGTGTTACTGCCGAACGGAAGAAGTCAAGGAGTAACAATATTACTTTACCAAAGTTAACCCTGGGGGTCTTACATCGAAATACCGAAAATACATAAATTAACTTCTATTAGAATTTGAATTTCGTTTTGAATAGTTTATTTTTTCCTTTGATAAATACTCGATTTTGCCTGCTATCAAAATTGCATCTAAAGGCTATCCTATAATTTTGCATCACTCCTTATATGAATTCAGTAAGTGATGAAAATGAAGTCCGGGATATGCTTCGAATATTTATCAATGGACGTTATAAGGATGTATACACACTATATACAACTCGTCTAAACATCAACCGAACAATGTTAGACGCACTTGTACACACTATATATATATATATATCTATGACACCTCGCATGGATATATATATAAAAAGATGAAATGACTGAATAAATAGTCAACGATCAATCTTACAGGGCGATGGATCATGTAAAATGATTCTGTACACTCTAAAATATAATATATAACAAGTCAAAAAGAGTACAACATCACCATTAAATAACTATAAAATATACAAATATTAGATATTTCGGATAACAGATATCCTTCTTCGGTAATTGATCGAAGACAAAAGATCTTTATACACACTTTATATATATCTTAACAGTTTGTATCCATCTGTATAAAGTTCGATTGATTGTTTGTTGGTTGTATCACGTCCAGTGGAAAATATTCCATGCATGTAAAGATTATCATGATATTATATATCAATCTTTATAAATTCACAGTCAGTTTACGTGCATCTCAACAGATGTACAGTTTACGTGCATCTTAACAGATGTACAGTTTACGTGCATCTTAACAGATGTACAGTTTACGTGCATCTTAACAGATGTACAGTTTACGTGAATCTCAACAGATGTACAGTTTACGTGCATCTCAACAGATGTACAGTTTACGTGCATCTCAACAGATGTACAGTTTACGTGCATTTTAACAGATGTACAGTTTACGTGCATCTCAACAGATGTACAGTTTACGTGCATCTCAACAGATGTACAGTTTACGTGCATCTCAACAGATGTACAGTTTACGTGCATCTCAACAGATGCACAGTTTACGTGCATCTCAACAGATGTACAGTTTACGTGCATTTTAACAGATGTACAGTTTACGTGCATCTCAACAGATGTACAGTTTACGTGCATCTCAACAGATGTACAGTTTACGTGCATCTCAACAGATGTACAGTTTACGTGCATCTCAACAGATGCACAGTTTACGTGCATCTCAACAGATGTACAGTTTACGTGCATCTCAACAGGTGTACAGTTTACGTGCATCTCAACAGGTGTACAGTTTATGTGCATCTCAACAGATGTACAGTTTACGTGCATCTCAACAGATGTACAGTTTACGTGCATCTCAACAGGTGTACAGTTTACGTGCATCTCAACAGGTGTACAGTTTATGTGCATCTCAACAGATGTACAGTTTACGTGCATCTCAACAGGTGTACAGTTTACGTGCATCTCAACAGGTGTACAGTTTACGTGCATCTCAACAGATGTACAGTTTACGTGCATCTCAACCGTGAGATGTACAGTTTACGTGCATCTCAACAGATCTACAGTTTACGTGAATCTCAACAGATGTACAGTTTACGTGCATCTCAACAGATGTACAGTTTACGTGAATCTCAACAGATGTACAGTTTATATGCATCTCAACAGATGTACAGTTTACGTGCATCTCAACAGATGCACAGTTTACGTGCATCTCAACAGATGTACAGTTTACGTGCATTTTAACAGATGTACAGTTTACGTGCATCTCAACAGATGTACAGTTTACGTGCATCTCAACAGATGTACAGTTTACGTGCATCTCAACAGATGTACAGTTTACGTGCATCTCAACAGATGCACAGTTTACGTGCATCTCAACAGATGTACAGTTTACGTGCATCTCAACAGGTGTACAGTTTACGTGCATCTCAACAGGTGTACAGTTTATGTGCATCTCAACAGATGTACAGTTTACGTGCATCTCAACAGATGTACAGTTTACGTGCATCTCAACAGGTGTACAGTTTACGTGCATCTCAACAGGTGTACAGTTTATGTGCATCTCAACAGATGTACAGTTTACGTGCATCTCAACAGGTGTACAGTTTACGTGCATCTCAACAGGTGTACAGTTTACGTGCATCTCAACAGATGTACAGTTTACGTGCATCTCAACCGTGAGATGTACAGTTTACGTGCATCTCAACAGATCTACAGTTTACGTGAATCTCAACAGATGTACAGTTTACGTGCATCTCAACAGATGTACAGTTTACGTGAATCTCAACAGATGTACAGTTTATATGCATCTCAACAGATGTACAGTTTACGTGCATCTCAACAGGTGTACAGTTTACGTGCATCTCAACAGATGTATAGTTTACGTGCATCTCAACAGATGTACAGTTTACGTGAATCTCAACAGATGTACAGTTTACGTGCATCTCAACAGATGTACAGTTTACGTGCATCTTAACAGATTAAGGTTAGGAAGGTTAGGCTGCCAGTAAGCTTTACACGATGCAACCCTTCGCTTTCATTCAAAGGTGCGTGTACTAGATCAAGACAGTGTCAGAAAAAATGTAATTATTCCAATGAAGATCGCGTGTATGAAGATATTTCTCTGAACTTCCTTGTTTAAATAATTATTATAATAAACCTTGAATTTGATACTTTTTTATAACCTTTACATCTCTGCATACACTTTCAGTTTCGTTGTCTATCTCATTTACATTCATAGATGCAGCGTACACATAATGCTTTTGTTTGATATATTGATGCATACAACTTGATTAGGTATACTAATAGTACATATTGTCTCGCAAGGTTGCAAAGTAAATACATTCTGATCTGGCATTTTACATTTATAGTTTGATTATCAGTGCAGATCAGGGGACGTGCACGCAATATTTCCCGAGATTCAGAGTTATATGACTACATGAGAACGAAAATACAATGTGTTAAACACATTCCGTTGATGTTTCAATATATTATAATTGTGTTTTTATGCCCCACCAACGATAGTAGAGGGGCATTATGTTTTCTGGTCTGTGCGTCCGTTCGTTCGTCCGTGCGTCAGTCCGTTCGTTCGTCCGTCCGTCCGTGCGTCCGTCCGTCCGTCCGTTCGTTCGTCCGTCCGTCCCGCTTCAGGTTAAAGTTTTTGGTCAAGGTAGTTTTTGATGAAGTTGAAGTCCAATCGACTTCAAACTTAGTATACATGTTCCCTATGATATGATCTTTTTAATTTTAATGCAAAATTAGAAGGTTTACCCCAATTTCAAGGTCCACTGAACATAGAAAATGATAGTGCGAGTGGGGAACTCGTGTACTGGGGACACATTCTTGTTCATGTACTTGTTTTTCGTCGATTATTCATGTAGTTGTGTTTTTCGTCACACGTTTACTCAGAAAATACCAATGAAAATTCATTAGTGAAAGAGGAACTAACTATGCCAGGGCATAAAACGAAAGGCGACAAAGTCAACAAAACCTTATATAAACCCTGGAGTGATCTGCAGAACGGCAAGCAGACCCTGTTCCATTAGTGGCACCCGTCATGTTGACCATGGCTAGCACAAAATTGGTGCAAAGTTCTCAATGGCAATGTCCTAAACGGAGTAGTGATAGTTCGTCACTTGTTCCCACCGGAATCAATAGAACGTATAGATAATTGACATATATCCCGTCGAACTCTATTGAAACAACTGTTAAAGAACGTTAAAACTTAGTGTATGAAAATAAAGAAACATAAATACCGTCAGCTGTTATATTCAATGACCAGTTCATACTAGTACATCCATTCAATAATGTATTTGTTCAATTATTTTCTACTCTTAACTCTATACTCTAATATTTACAAATACATAACGACAAAAATCTGTGAAATTTCAATCTATTATTCGTGACCATATGTTACATTCAATTAGAACTGTAACAATGTTCTCTTGGTATTACAACCATTCAAAAGGCCATTATAGTTGAATTTACATAGATTTTCTTCCTGATTTATTGTTTGATAAATCATTAAATATCTGGTATAGTTGTATGTTATGACTTATTGTATATACTTACAATACTATAAGCTATAAAAACAACAAATACGCCAAGAAAGAATTGTTATTATGATGCAAAAAAGGTATGGATCTCTAAAATAAAGAAGTTTGTCATAGTGGTGTTACACAGATAATCTTCTAGTAATATTGTTGACAATCTATGTAAAAAAATGGGATCATACTTATACTATTGTTACCAATCTATGTTAAGAAATGTGACCCCAATATTGTTGTTTTCCCCCTTTATGCATTTCCGCCAACTGTTTCCCATTATTGTTATAGATGCAATATGAAAAATTATGAGAGTAGAACAAAGACAATATTCCAGGTTTCAGTGTCAGTGCAGGTACTATTTTGTGTACACAAATTAGTTCCGGAAGATGTACGAAATATTAGACACTTAACGAAAAGAAATGTAAATTTTAAAAACTCCAATACACGTCTTTCCAGAAAACCCTACTCTAAAGCAGTATGTCTAAAAACACAGAACTAATAAACAATTTTTGGATTTTGAATTAATAGATATAGGAAGATGTGGTGTGAGTGCCAATGAGACAACTCTTCATCCAAATAACAATTTATAAAAGTAAACCATTATATGTAAATGTACGGCCTTCAACACAGAGCATTGGCTCACACCGAACAACAAGCTATAAAGGGCACCAAAACTACTAGTGTAAACCCATTCAAACGGGAAAACCAACGGTCTAATCTAATACTCCATAGTTTCATTGTGATTGAAGTAAAATCATATTACGTGACTACTTCGAGTTTATATTATATTTTTTTCTCGTTTTAGTTGACTTACAGTCTAACATTAGAAGCCTGGGATCAAGACACGCGTTCAGGTGAGTTTTTACCTGGGCCGTGTTCAATATCGTAGCTGCTACATAGTGCTACGTAGATTTTGACTATTGAACGTGTAGCTATAGAGAATTGCTACATATATATTTACAGCAGCGGCTTCGTAGTTGCTACGATATTGAACTCAACCATGTACTCATGTTTGCATGCATTGCAAGCGTTTATGTCTAAGAGGAAAAATATATAATTATTAATCATCCTTATTAGATAATTTTGTATTTATCACATCATTAAAATATGACGGGTGTCGTTAGCGAAGCAGGATTTGCTCACCTTTAATTCCGAGATTTTCTACTGTCGAAGGCTTTAGCTAGTATACTTAGTTTTAGCTATTTGATTTCCTTATCTTTGTTCTTTTTAATAAATTTTATCGTTGCACGCATGGAAAATGACAAATCATTTTTTTTCGTGAAACCGACTCCTGTATTCTATATATCCTTTTGAGGGGAAGCGGAGCGTTAAGTATCCGGATGAACATGGTTGGGAGGCTGGAGCAAATGTTTCAAGTCCGAAACTACATTTTTATGTTTACTAACAATTCTATCATAGAAAACTGAAAACATTGATGTTCCTTATTATCAATTACTTGATCAGTGTGGCGTCATAAAGCAATATCGCGTTTAGGGAATGCAAACACAGTCCGGTACGTGATTTTTCATGGTATAAAGGTTACCGTGAGAATTCTAACATCAGGTTCCAATATAGAGGACAAAACATAATTTTTAACGTTTGATTGAATAAAAGTAAGTCCAGGGTTATAAAGAAAAGGATGTTTTTAAAGTTTTGGAAAATTACGAGAGAGAATATCTATGTATATGTTTTTACATTTCTTGATATATATAATAACTTATCTTATACAGCTGGTTAAAACTGTAAACTGTCGATAATATACTCAAGATTACATCATAACAGCATTTCAGACATTTCTTCTATGCAATCTCACCATTTTTACGCTATCGTACTTTGAGGGTCTAGAATTTATTTCTTTTTTTTTTGGGGGGGGGGGGTCTTTTAATTTTTATACCCTTTTCTTGTTGTCTGTATTTTAAGAGTGGTCTACAACTCTTTATGCCTATTTTCTGTTGTCTTTATTTTGTTTAATTTGCAGATTACTCTCTTTTCTTTAATTTCGGTCTATTTTTGTTAATTCTTCATTTTTTAGCCATAAATTTCTATTGATCAAACCCCACCTACACCCTCTACGTTGCATGTAGTAAATTCGTTGCCAAAGAAATATATGAATTATTGATACAGTTGTTTGTTTTATTCATTTACATGATACCGTTAACACTTAAGATACAATTTGCACTCTCAGAAATTTATTTCGAGTTATTCAGTATATATCGTAAAATATTGTAAATATTTCGGATAGGAATTCAGTTGATACCGAACTTGTGTTGTGGCGTACATTTCTTACTATAAGGAATGTAACGTTTTGTGTCTCAAAAAGACACACAAAGACACAAAAAACAAGAAATACATATCTAAAGCATAGGATTGCGATGTTATTGCAATATTACATCCTCCTCTATTTAAAAGGAATTTTCCATATCACACTGTCGCGGGGATATGCAGCTATTAAAGCTGAAGGTTTAAAAAAAAAACGATTTAATTACAAAATAATGCCTCAATTTTCGATATACATGTACGTGTATTCTATGATCGCCTTATGATCAATTTCACACATTAATAGAAATTTGTAAGGAATTTTACAAAATTGTGTGATTTTCTAAATACCAACGTAATAATGTCAAAGCTTGTCTTGAAATCTAGAAAAAAGTGGGAGTGTGATATGAAGATAGAGATGTGAAGCGATGCTGAGATTGGATTTCATATTTAAAGGTGTTTATACTTAAGAATTGAATGCTTCTTTTTGTAGCTTCAATGGAGTGTAAAAACGTTGACCGAAGTACATTTTGTACAAAGCGCGGAACTTTTTTTATTTAATTCACCTGTGCACTTCATTGTTGGACCTCGTGTTATCGTGCATGATAAGTTTTATTGAGTAATGCAATTGCTTAAGGAATAACACGTGATGTACGCTTAGCCAATCAGAATAATGTATTATAATGAAGCATACATCTTACGTAATTATTAATCCTTAAAATAACTGGTGTCTTTTTAATTTGTTAGATTCCTGGAGTCTCATTGATACGGATGTTTAACCTGTAGCTAGTTGTACTGAGAACTAAATACATTCCTTCAAGGCAGCACTCGCACCCGCAAAGTGGAAAGGGATTAATATAAGTTGTGCAAAACTTTTTTCACCAATCCACTATAAATAAAAATGCTTAAACTAAATGCGTTCCTTCAAAATGAAAAAAAATTCATCAATTCCAATAGATCGCCGTTTCATATTAAATTCTTAAATACAAGAATATGATTATATCAATATTATTTCCGTTTGTAAATAAAAATAAGCACTAAGCAAATATTCAGTACAAGAATTAATCAGTTTAATCCCATTAATGTAAACAATGATTTGCCAGATAAAACTAAAGTTATAAATGATATGTTGTCCGCCATTAATTTTGTAATGTTATAAATGTCAGCTTTTTACATGATGAACATCATCGCTTGTTACTAAACTGACATATTCATTTTATCTTCCAAAATTATGAATGAAGGATTCCCCTAATACAGTAGTAATTTTCATTTTCATTTATCAGAAGAAAAAAAATCGTATAGTTAACTTATAACGTTTGTCATGGTGACGCACTTTGAAAATCTTTGAATAAAGGATCATAGATTAGAAAGATATAAAATGATTAAAAACTAATTTCTGTTTCACCCGGCAGGTTAGGCATGGGGGGGGGGGGGGGGGGGTGGAGGGGGGTCATGGAAAGTTCAATTAATGTTAGAAAACTATATTTATTGATCACAACCTTTAGTATTCTTCTAATTATCGAAAGAAGTTGTCTTCCAAATCCCCCCCCTATGAATTTAACATTACAGTAACTAAAACATCCAAGGACTTTAGTGGGTACTTTGAAATTAACATACGAGTGTTGTTTTCGTTCTTTTGGCCATTCCGAAGGGATGATAGTCAAAAAAGTAAACGTGCATCTTTTTTTTTTCTTTTTGTGTAAGATCATGGCAAAATTATTGAACGCGCATCTTACTGGTTTTTATTTTTGCTGTTTTTCTGACCGTTGATGGTAAAATTATCGAAAGTTCTTTTTCTTCTTATTATTATCTTTGTTATCTCTCAGTTGATGGCCAATGTATAAGATGTGCTTCTGACTTTTCTTTTTTTCTATTTTCTGACAGATGATGGTCGGATTATCGAACGTGCATCTTACTCGGGTATATTACTACCAGGACCAGACTGGTACACACGGACACACAATGGACCTACAGCTAGTCTTATCTATAGAATACGGGTGGTTTGTGATATACATTATTATAATACAACGTGTACAAAATTCTGTCGACCACGAAATGATACATTTGGACATTATAAGTGTGATTCTCATGGTGACAAAGTGTGTATGGAGGGCTGGATGGGATCGGAATGTGATAAAGGTTTGTATTCTCATGGGGATAGAGTTTGTATGGAGGGCTGGGATGGATAAGAATGTGATAAATGTTTGTATTCTCATGGTGATATAATGTGTATGGAGGGCTGGACAGGATATATATAGGAAGATGTGATGTGAGTGCCAATGAGACAACTCTCCACCCAAATAACAATTTAAAAAGTAAACCATTATAGGTTAAAGTACGGCCTTGAAATAAAAGTTTGTATTCTTATGTAAGTAAAGTTTGTATGGAGGGCTGAATGGGATCGGAATGTGATAATGGCTTGTACTCTCATGGTGATATAATGTGTATGAAGGGCTGGATAGGATCGGAATGTAATAAAAGTTTGTATTCTTATGGGAATAAAGTTTGTATCGAGGGCTGGATGGGATCGAAATGTGATAAAAGTTTGTATTCTTATGGGAATAAAGTTTGTATCGAGGGCTGGATGGGATCGAAATGTGATAAAGGTTTGTATTCTCATAGAGATAGAGTTTGTATGGAGGGCAGAATGGGACCGGAACGTCAAAATGGTTTGTATTCTTATGGTGATATAAATAAATGTGTATGGAGGGCTGGATGGGATCAGGATGTGATACATGTTTGTATTCTCATGGGGACAAAGTTTGTATGGATGGCTGTCTTTCCTTCCTGTTTCATATCAGGCCCACAACATGTGTACTGATAAACTTATGTTAATCAAATCTTGGTATGCAATTGCATTATAAATGCTTGTAAAGATGCATTGTAAGTCCTACTATGCGGACTAACACTGATTTGAAAAAAAATAGATTGCATTTCCTATGTTCTTTTTTTCAGGTATTCCAATCTTGGCAAACAAAAACAAAAAAATGACCCTCAATGGACAAATTGTGTGATTTTACAGACTTAACATGAATTGTTAATGATTCTTACCGGCTTGGTTGACTTTCCTGCGCAACAACACATTTTTTTTTAATATTCGTATGAAATTGTATCTAAATATAAAACATAAATACTTTTTCAGCTATATGTAAAACAGGTTGCAGTCACGGATCCTGCGACACTCCTGGAGAATGCAGGTAGGGGTTAAAACAATAGTTAGATTGAGCACTTAGTTCACATTAATATTCCAATATTTTATAAAGAATACCATGAATATTTCAAGTCTTAAGTCAAAATATTAATTATCAAATAGAACAATTATTTTTGCTACTAAGTAGTATATATGTCTTTGCTGTTGGGATGTACAAGTACCCTGCCACGTCTACCTTGTAGTTTTGTAGGTGTATTTCTATTTGTATTCATCCGATGAGTTACGCCTTTTTCTAGTTTGTTCTTATGTTGTACTGTAACACTACTGTCCAAAGTTGGGGAGGGTTGGGCGCTCATTAACATGTTGAACACCGCCACATTATGTATGTGCCTTTCCCGAGTCCAAAGTCTGTAATTCAGTGGTTGTCGTTTGTTGCTGTGTGATATATTTGTTTTTCGTTCATTACTTAGTACATCAATTAGGCCGTGAGTTTTCTCGAAGGTCATACGGTGACCTACAGTTGTTGATTTCTTTGACATTTGTTCTTTTTAAAAGTTGCCTCATTGGCAATTATACAACATCTTTTTTTTCTATTAGAAATAAATAACAAAAACTACGAGGACCCTGAAAAGGAATTTCCGTTTAAAACCACTCACTTGTCACAGAGAATTTAAATTACTCTTGTCTGGAATTCTTTTGCAAGATCATGTCGGAATTATCTGGAAAACAACTGGTTTTCTGTATGAATGACCATTTTAATTATCAATATATCTTTGTTTTAAAAATCGAAATGTCACATCATTTTAAATTTTTATCATCATAATTTGGAAGTATACAAATTGATGTCATTAGGATGAAATATTTGCTGATTTATAACAAGAAAAAACATCCATCATTGAATATATAAATATTACTAAGATAATTCAATTAGTTATTAATTGAGATTGTAAATAACTGATCAACAGACTGAATTGGAAAAGTTCTTTATGCAAAAAAATGGTAAGGGTATTCTGTTTGATTCTGATGCTGAAATATCTTGAATGTTTTTGTTCTCCAATATATTTGTTTTAAGTGTTTTTATAAGTACAAGTAGAGTAATTACGATTTGCCAATGACAAATTCACCATTAAAGACCTACAGCCTTCGACAATGAGCAAAAAACCAACCGTATAGTGAGTTTAAAAAAGCACCCTGATGACAAAATTTTAAACATTTGAAAAAATCAACCCAAAATGGCACGATTTATACTACATAAATCGACGAAAAACAGTTATTGGTAAACAACAAACAAAGACAACACCATCTATAACAGGTTTCTGAGTTTTGAACAGCGGTATACTACTGTTGCCTTTATTTTTCTGTCTAGTACATAAAAAATGAGGCGAAGTTAATCGTTGTGAGATTTCTGCCCATCTTATAAGCCAGGGACTATGATGTAACAATACAACACAATAAACTTTAATAATCAGTTAGAAATAAATTAATCAAAGATAAAAACAAATTGTAAGCAGACACTTATCTGTGACGCGGGATTTGAAAAAAAGGCCAAATAAAGTACGAGGTTGAAGATCATTGAGAACCAAAACTTCCGAAAGGTTTGGTCAAATACAAATAATTTGGTATATATGCTTAAAAAAGGAACAGATATCTTAGGCTCTGTGTTGAAGATCATACTTTGATCGATAATAGTTTACTTTTTACTAATTGCGACTTCAGTGGAGAGTTGGCTCATTGGTTCTCATACCACATCTTATATCTGTATACTTATCTGATTGGTACAAAGCACAAACACAAATATCGAAAGCAGAGATGGGGTAATTGTAATTGTAATCGTTAATCAGCTGTAATTGATTACAATTTGTCAAGTAATCAGTGTAATCATTAATCAGCATCAAATCTGATTACATATAGTTTAATTTAATCAATTACTTTTCAAAATAGCCTGTAATCCTGATTACACTTTGATTACATTCTGATTACAATGAAAAAAATCTAAAACTGTGTTTATGTCAATAAATTAACTTTTTATTATTCATATTTAATAAATATTTTACATGTTAAATTATTTTTGTTTACTTTAAGCATGCTAATTGATTTGCATACTTCAGCAAAAAAAATAAAATTTTACAGTATTGAAAATTCATCATTAACCAAAGCAGAGACATATAACACAATTGTATGTCTCTAGCCTTTGAATAAAGATATTGTAAATATATTCACAATTTACAGATGCATATATACATTTGATAATAACTGTTACATTCAAGTCATACTTTTCATTATAAACCCTAAATTATATTCTTTTGTTAAAATTGTGATTTTTGTCAACTTTGAATTGACAGGTAGGAGACTAATTAAGGTTTTATTGCAATAACAATTGAGCATAGCTGTAGGGCAATACATATGATAAAGGATAAAATTTATCTAATTAGCACAAACTAAATAAAAGTTGGACGAACATGTTGTTTAAAATAAACAAATTTTGGTACGGATTTGGACATGCAAAATGCAATGATTTTAATACTTATAATTTGTTTACAATATGATGTAACAATTCTATTAAAAACAAATCGCATACTTTTTAACTGTTAACTTTATTTCATTCATATTTCAACTTCCATAATTTGCACCTTGTAATACATATAAAGCCTGGAAGAGATCAGAAGACAAGTTACAGCAAATTATTCATAAAACTTTATTCATTAAACTTTTCAGAGATCAATGGCGATAAAGTGTGATAGGTCATAACCAATGGCACAATGTGCATGTACATGTATATGTCGTGTACAAGTTGCGATTTTGTACAGGCTATAACATGTACAAAAAAGTTGTACATGTTATAACTTGTATAATGCAAAAATACAAGTTATAACATGTACAAAAGTACCTCATACATGTTATAACCTGTACAAAATATTGTTAAAAAATGCTTTTAACTTGTACAAAATTTAAGATGAATTTTAATGAAGAAAAATGTACATTCTCCATGGGCGGGTTGTTATCTTTTAGACACATACCCCATTTGCATTCCCAATTTTATTTGTAGACATCTATCCTGGCTATCTTCTTATGTCTTTAAGTGTCAACTAGAATGAAAGTATTTTACTATTGCCTTTAAAGTGGACACTCACAATTATAATTATCAAATAAAGATATGACCATAGATAGACATAACAGGATCATAAGACATGTTCTAAGATATATCATAAGATATGTCCCAAGATATATCTTATGACAGGTCTAAGGAATGCTTCGTAATACCGACCCCTGGTCATTAACTATATAAAAAAAGGACAAAACACACTAACATGAAGGAATAATACAAAAAATTATGAAAATATTATTGAGGTTAATAACGTCTGTTACGAAAATAGAAACATATCCTTATTTTTCGATTCTGTACAAGTTAAAACCATTTTTAAGCAATATTTTGTACAGGTTATAACATGTACGAGGTACTTTTGTACATGTTATAACTTGTATTTTTGCATTATACAAGTTATAACATGTACAATATTTTTGTACACGTTATAACCTGTACAAAATCACAACTTGTACACGACATATATATACAGTGAACTTTTGTGGTTTATTAAACTGATGAAAATAGAAGTAACCATTTTATACTAATGAAAAAAATCCTTTTTCAAAAATGCTATACTTTTATAAATTGCAATTCGGATGAAGAGTTGTCTCATTGGCGCTTACACCACATCTTCCTATATCTATATACTAGCTATATTTTTAAACATTTATTCATTGACATCATAAATGTTATTTTCTTATTCATTGTAATCAGATGTAATTATGAATACTTTGCCAATGTAATCATTAATTTAGTCAGATACTTTCAGAAATGATGTAATCGTTAATTTAATTCAATCGTACAATTGACAAAGTAATTGTAATTTAATCAATTACATTGAAAGTAATCAGACCCGTCTCTGATCGAAAGACACAAATTATCGATTTAAGAATGCTGAAGCTAGTTCAAAGTAAAATTTTAACTAATGATTAAATTTAAGTCTTCCTGATTTAATATTCCAGGAAACGTGTCTTGCGCACAGACATATGTATCCAATATGTTTCTATAACTATCTTTAGGTTTAAAGGGGACTGTAAGCATAATTCTGGTCCACGTGGATCATGTAATATGTTTCTGTAATGATTTTGGCACCATTTGTTGGAATTTCGGATCATCAATGCTCTTCAACTTTGTACTTGTTAGGCTTTATAAACATTTTGATATTAGCGTCACTGATGAGTCTTATGTAGACGAAACACGCATCTGGCGTACTAAATAATAATCCTGATACCTTTGATAACTATTGACTGTCAAATGCAATTTCGTATTTACTTGTGATATTCTAACGGCTGAATGTAATGTTAATAAACCTCAGACTTTGTTTTGTGAGTTAGAATACCAGAAACCACATTTCTACAAATGACTTTACAAAATGAACATACTGAAAGCAAACAATCTCAAACTTGAATTTCGATCTTCTACCGCTCAGCTGTTAGACTACATGTGGGTTACTAGTTTTAACCTACATTTCTAGATGTAATTCCAATTCTGATGTACAATATCGTGATATTTTTAATCGAACGTTCTTATCAATTTTGTGCATATTTAAAAGAAAACATGAAAATATATAAGATAAAATCAAAATCTTATTTAAAGTTTACTGTTAAAATTTTAATCCTTTTTATATGCCAAAAATGACGAGTATGGCACCTGATAAAAAATATGAAAATTATAATTTACTACTGAAAGCAGATGATATGTTTATAAAGAGCTTAACACTAAATATCTTGTGGTTACTTGATGCAGATCACTTCCATTGAAAGCAAAGACATCTAACTCTGTGTGTTGTTCATGTTAGTAAAATAATATATTCAAATTCTTATGATAATGCATTCCATAAGCCATTTTCTGACCTTTTCCCATGCTTCTTTATGCTAATTTGACACCTGAATGCTTATATTATTATTACCTATATATGTAAGATGCATACATTTTAATGCATTGAATGCAACGAGTATTTAATAAACGCAGCTCTGTTAAACATCGAACTTTCATTTAATGATCTCCTTTACAAATATTAAAAGTTTTTAAAGAATAAAGATAATGCTAAAAATTAAGTTGGATAATTAAATTGTGACACCAAAAGGAATTCAATTCAATTCAATATTTTATTTACGTCTCATTTTATGCATACACATATACAACCTCATCATAACATATACCACATTATTTTATCCATAGCCAATTACAAAGATTTATGGGAGACGAAAAACTGTATAATGTATATTACAAAAGACAACAATAAACAATATTAGCTGTATTTGGCAAAACTTTTAGGAATTTTTGGTCCTGAACTTCGTACTTTATTTAGTTTTTTTTATCCGAGCGTCACTTTTGATTCATTTGATGTAAATGCAAAATTAAATCCTGGTATCTATGATGAGTATTATTAACCGCTGGGTCAATGCCACTACTGGCGGAGTTTTTATTACCGAGAGTATCATCAGCCCAATAGCCAGCACTTCTGTGATGACATGAATTATCATTGATATGATCATAAATATGGTTACAAAACTTTGAATTTTTTAAATACTAAGGCTTTTCTACCTCAGCAGTAGATTACCTTACCTGTATTTGAAGAAAAAAATTGTAATGTTTGGTCCACAATGTTCTTCAACTTTTATTCGAGCGTCACTGATGGGTATTTTGTTGACTAAACGCGCGTGAATACAAAATTGAATCCTGGTATCTATGACGAGTTTCTTTAGTTGTCGGTGTTACTTTCTGCGAAGATTCACTATCTTTATATTTTCAAAACACATATAAACTAGCTGACTTCTTATAAATACACCAATAATATTATATACTCTTATTTCAAAATGAATTCAGTTCTCATCAATTTGAACAATTCTTCTATGCTTAGCCGAGCAATCTTGTTGACCATCCAAATCTGAAAGGTAAATCTGAATCATCAATAATTTGAATTTAATTCAATCCTCTCCTGAAAGATATAAAGATCGACTTCATCAGAATTTTGTTTTAACGAAAACAATAAATTTAAACTGTTGCTACACCGAATCTGGTGCGTTCAAAAGACATATTTATGTCTATTGTCTTTGGAACCTAACGATGGGCCGGCACCTCTAAATTTCTTATTCTCAGAACCGAGATTTGCGAAACATTTCTATATCTTTCGCCCTCAGAAAAAGTAAAATCACAAAAATACTGAACTTAGAAGAAACCAATTCGGAAAGTCCCTAATCACATGGCAAAATCAAATAACAAAACGCATCAAAAACATAGTGTTTGGTAAAAAATCTTGCTCGTTTGTCCTCAAAACTTAAAATTTAGGAAGGTACCTAAAGTTCACTCACCCTCTGAAAATTACATTGGGGAAACATTCTAGGTATCTTATCATTGAAAAATAAAGGCAACAGTAGTATACCGCTGTTCGAAACTCATAAATCGATTGAGAAAAAAACAAATCCGGGTTACTAAGTAAAACTGAGGAAAACGCATCAAATATAAGAGGAGAACAACGACACAACAGAAACACTACATTGAAATGTAACACACACAGAAACAGACTATAATATGACAATGGCCATTTTCCTTAGTTGAAAAAAGATCTTTAATACATAGAGAAAAAAATGAAAAAAAGGAAAAGAGGCCATCTAAACTTAAATCTAGATTTGGAAGTCAACTTTGCCTTGCTTGAGTTGCAACTATAGATTTATAAAGAAAAAAAATTAAACGAAAAAAAATAACGAAAACCAATGTTGGAACAACACATTGTATAACAACTTCCTCAGAAACTCATTGTCTCGGTTCCGTTCTCAGTTTTATAAAAGGGAACCTTTATTTTGCAACTGATTGGGGAACAGTAAATTTTAATTATAAAATTTTTAGAGTTACTTCCCCTTTATATGTTAACTTTTTTAAATCGAGCAAAAATGCTCTTCCTTTATAAACAATTAAACTTTTTTTAAATCGAGCAAAAGTGCTCTTCCTTTATAAACAATTACTAGAACACACCCGCGAAATCGCGGGCATTAAGAGCGTAGTTTAAAGTATGTAAAGTGTTGTTGGAAGAATTTTGTAAAATATTGAATGACTGGAGAATTTCATCAAAAGTGTCATAAGTCATAGGTTATTGGGGACAGGAAAATGCTTTTTTTTTTAATCCCTCCTCCTTTATTTCAAATTTTCCTATTCTTTTCATTTTCTATCAATTTAATACGAACATATATTTAGTATGTTATGAACATTCAAGTAAGGAGCCTGTAATTCAGTGGTTGTTGTTTGTTTATCTGTTACATATTTGTTTTTCGTTCAATTTTTTGTACATAAATAAGGCCGATAGTTCTCTGGTTTGAATTGTTTTACATTGTCAGTTCGGTGCCTTTTAAAGCTGAGTATGCGGTATGGGCTTTGCTCGTTGTTGAGGGTCGTACGGTAACCTATAATTGTTAATATCTGTGTCATATTGGTCTCTTGTGGAGAGTTGTCTCAACATGGCAATCATACCACATCTTCTTTTTTTTGTAATCAATGAATTTTGTAAAAGATTTAATGACTGGAGAATTTCAGAAAAGGTATCAAAAGTTCACATGAATAATTTTAGCGCTTATCTGTATATTATGAACAATCATTGCTATATAAATATGGTGTTTTTACTTTCAATTCTAAGTTTACTAATCGATCCATAGTGGTCATTGATATTGTATACAGACCCTCTCTATTAAATAAACTCTGTGACTGCCGTGGATAGTAAACTTGAAAATGATAGCAGATATAATTCTGAAAATACACTTCATTCTTTGTATTATAAGTATGTTCGAAGTATACAGAAAAACGCAAACCGGAATTCTAATCTGACTTAAAATTTCGTCCAATGATGGGACAATATCCGGATGACTTTTTTTCTCGTTTTTCTCCAAAAATAACGCAATCTGAATAATCATATGAATGCATGACAAATGGCACTATGCACTGTACCTATAGGACACAGAGGCGTGTTGATCAATTAATTGTGGAAAGAAGAGAAGTGACACCCAAAATGAGGTCTTCTCGTTTAATAGTATAGATAAGTAATCGTAAAATAAAATGAAACAAATCAGTTCATAGAAATGATCACTTTTATTAGTAAATTTCATTCCTGCATCGGTATTTTCTGAAAGGATTGAAAATTAAACCTATTGTTTTCTGCTATTATGGCGGAAGCCTCTCATACTACCTTAAACAAATTATGTATGTAGATTTTTTGCATTCATAATTGATTTGAGCTTCCTTTCGTTAAATATTTTTATTGCTTTATAAATGCGTATGATCATTTGATGTGAATTGGGATACCGCTATAAAGGCAAGCAGAAGGCCTACATAATTATTATTTTATTTATGCAATTCAGTATGCAGAAAGGTATGATTAATTAGGAGTGATACACATAATTAAATCTGTATAATAGTTTGAAAGAAGTGTCATGCAATTGATATTATTATTATTTTCGGGGATAAAGACAATAATAATTGTTTAATTTTACATTGAAATGAGTATACGGCTGTCATTTGTATACCTGTTGATATTTATGATTTATAATTTTCTGTCAAAGATAAACAACAGCATAGTATTTAAGCAACATTTTCCCGTGTGAAAGTTTGCTGGTGCGTGTACGATCTAAGCGTGAAAGTCTACTACGTAAAATTAATTACCGTATAGTGTGTGGCTTTATTAAATTTGTCTATACATTATGTTTACAAAAGACATCATTCCGGTTTTACATGTCAATTTTAACAGAAGAGCGACTTTCTGATCTGTATAGTTCTTCATTTGTAGTTAATTTGCCTTATAAACAGGATAATTTGTAGTGTTCAAACATGACCTTTAAATTGAAATATGACGTTTTGTAAAAAAAAATTGAAATTAATGTATTTTCTTTTGTGATGATTTACTTTTGTTAATAAACACTTGGCGCCATTTTGTGTCTAGATAATAAGAATAACTTTTATACATATCTAACTATTTGAATAAAAATAAATAAATAAGAAATATGAATAGGAACTAAAAGCAATATATCAGAGTTTCTTATAAAAACATGCAAAAAAAAAAGAGCAAAAAATAAGAAGTAAACATCCTGGTATAAAAAAATCTAAACCAAAGGAATATCATTATTTCTAGGCTATGTACAAAAGCTATGAACTTCAAAGTTAAAGAAATTGTGGAGATGTGAGTACTTGAGTTTTCCTCTTAAAAAACTTCACTTTTTATCTTCTTTTTTTTAAATACTAAAAAAAGGACCGAAATTAGACCAGACATCTGTTCCGGAAAGGTGTCCTAAATAAAACCGACTTTACATTATTTTGTTCATTTAGTTCAGTATGAATAGCATGTGAAACTTTGCCAAAATCTTTCTTTTACTTTTATAGGTGTGCCTATGGGTGGCAAGGTGAACTTTGTGACCAATGTATTCCATATCCCGGATGTAAGCACGGGTCATGTAACGGATCACCATGGCAATGCTTTTGTGATTTAAACTGGGGTGGAACTTTATGTGATCAAGGTAAACCTGAGTTTGTTTTATGTCCCATTGACGAGAGTAGAGTAGCATTTATGATTTCTGGTCTATTCGTCTGTTCGTTTGTCCTTTATTCTATTCGTCCTTCCGTCCATTCGTTCGTCCTTTATTCCATTCGTCCGTCCGTCCGTTCGTTCGTTCGTCTTTCCCCTTTCAGGTTAAAGTTATTCGTCAAGGTAGTTTTTGATAAAGTTGAAGTTCAACCAAATTGAAACTAAGCAAACAGTTTCTCATGATTTTTTTTTTACGGATAACAATTCAAGACAAATTTGATACCGTGAGCTACATTAAAAAAGTTTTCATAGCTTTCAGTCAAATATAAAAAAGGGAAAACAATATTTTTTTGACAACCTCTATTTTTGCTTTTGATCAACAAATTAATAACGAAAACTGATTTTTTTCCAGTTTTATTGACGAATTTCTCTCGACACCGTTACTGAGTTACTGGCATTGTTTTATGTAAACTGATGCAGTATAACTTAATTAGTAAATAAAGAAGAGGGGCAAAAAATACCAGAGTGACAGTCAAACTCATAGATAAAAAATAAAGTGACTACGCCATGGCTAAAAATTAAAAAGAACAAACAGATGTGACCTTCAAAAATCCCAAAACCAAATAGCATTAGATTGCTTTTGTGCTTATGCTTTCTAAGATTATGTGTATTTTGTTTTTTTGTTTATATGTTTAAACGACACAAAAGTCGAGTTTGATCTTCGTTTTCAATTTGATAATATTTATGCATTATAAAAAAAAAGTGAAAATATGGTTCTTTTGTTTTTATATATATTTTGTTTATCTGAATACTGATTGGTAGCAAATTTACAAAAAAGAGAGTATCATAGTTTTACTTTTTAACACGGACAACCTTTGACTGCTTTGCGGCGTTTTACCCTTTGGGGTTTTTTTTTTGTAGGTTTTGTTTAGACCCTTTAGGTTTTCATGTCCTCAAGCATGTCACATTTTTGTTCTTAAACCATATCAAAATGAAACTGAAAAGGGGTTTCGTTTTACACTTTTAACTTAAGAGGGAAAATATATATCCTTTTTTTATGTGTATTAAATTTTGTTTTAATGTTTAATGTTTAAAAACGAACATAAAAGCCGAGTTTGGTTTTTGTTTTCAATTTATTTTAAATATTTGTGTTTGATACAAAAATAGGAGAAAACATGGTTCTTTTGTTTGTATATTTTTGTTTAATATGAAAAAAGAAAAAGAAAATGAACAAAAATCACGTAAATGTTAACATAATTATTATAAATCATAGCTACATTTTTATTTCATTTAAAATTTGTAGACGATTTCTTGAATTTTGATAATATTTATGTCTTTATTGTCTGAAGGCTTTAAATCTTCTATATTTTTAACTAAAAAATCGTGATTGTATCTTGGTTATTGTTTCAAAATTCAACAACTCGTTTTTGCAAAGTGAGCATTCAAAGTCGTATATCATGTTAATTGCCAACATGAATTTCAATAGAGAAATAACTAACCGTGAAAAAGTAAGATATTATCGGAAAAGTTTTAAGTTAAATTTTTAAAGCAATACAACAGTGCAGATGTTGTTTCCTATTTTACAAAATATTATTTGAAATTTTTAATTTACAAAGTAAGAAATATTACTCAAACTAAAAAAAAGAAGAAAAACCCACGATAGAAATAAGATTTTGAAAATAAAGAATGCAACAATATGAATTATTTTGAAAACATTAAGACTAATATATAATACCCATTTGCTGTCACAAATTATCTAATTAAGAGGCAATGATAGTAGTTTATCGATGTTCAAAGATTGCAAATCAATTTGAACATGCAAAACAATTGAAAACAACAAGGAGAACCACACGAACTTCAAAAGAAGCAAGACAAGGTTTGTCGACAGGTCAAGCGGATCTTGCTAGGTATTCATTACCCGCCATGCAAATCGAATAGATTAAGTCAAGTTGTCACAATAGGGACAATCTATTCATTCATAGAGGGGGAGGGTTGCGGAGGCGGTCCTGATCCCGAAATCCGGGCATAAAAATTATGAAAGCCCGAGGTTCCAAATTTTAAAAAAAAAAATCCCGACATCCCGAATTACGAAAAATGAATTCACGGATCCCGAATGGTTCACTCCCGAAATCAAGAGCTTTTAAACAACCCGATCCCGACGTCCCGTAAAAGCTCCTTCCCCCTTTTTATAGACATTGAGTCTATTTCACAAAAAAATACTTACGACTATGATGTATTGAATACTAAATTGTTCATGACATTCGATCAATCAATTTTGACACCGCCTTAAGACGACTAATCCGGTATCTTTAGTTGTAAGAAGTCGAAAAAATTACCAGTGGTGATTTGAGACACGGGCACATCGCTTCGGTCAACCAATTAGTGCATGTGATGTTGACCCTAAAATGTGTGTATTGACGATTTCTGTCGCTCGTTGTCGTATCATTGTTGGAGAAATTTGACTTGCCCCTGAAATATAACGGATCAGATGAACGTTACACGCATTTCCCATAGAAAGAATTGGGTTAAACTGGTTTCCATACATGTGTACATACAAGTGCGTCACATATCAATTGCAAAATTTAAATGCCAAACGATGGATCGAGTAACTAATCAAGAATGTTGAAAGGGAGCGTAAATCCCAAAAATGATATATAAATACAGTTCGGTATAGCGCATACCTAATTCGCCCTACATATATGTGATACAATTAAGGCATCCACTTTCAGTCCTGCCTTGTTTAAAAAGTGCATATCTATTATCTGCTTTTTTAAATATATTGGTTTTAAGGGCACCAGAATAATCATCTGATTTGAAAAAATACCGATTGCGTCATATACCCGGATATTACATTTATACGTCACTTAAGATTGGCTTGGTGGGTGATGGTTGCATAGAAAAAGAGACATACACCACTAGCTCCACAATCTTTTGAATGCATGCATTCGTGCAGGTTTTCCCCCTTATTCACATGATGCAGTTAGAGAATTCCGGAAGAATTAAATAGCTGAGAACAATGGTAAACTACTATTGCCTCTAGCTTATTACGTAGGGGCCTATTGTTGCGTCAAACTTTTAAATGCATTTGATACTATTTTGCTTATTTACATTTTTGTTATAGACCTGAATTTCTGTGGTCGTCACCATCCTTGTACAAATGGCGGAATTTGTTTGAATTCTGCACCAAATCAGTATGATTGTAAATGTCCGCCTGGTTATTCAGGCAATAACTGTCAAAGAAGTAAGTAAATAAACTCATCATAAATACTAGGATTACAATTTCATATTTACGCCAGACGCGCGTTTTGTCTACAAAAGACTCATCAGTGACGCTCGAATACAAAAATGTGAAAAAGGACAAATAAAATACGAAGTTGAAGAGCATTGATGACCAGAATTGCTAAAAGTTTTGCCAAATACAGCGAAGGTAATCTATTCCTGAGGTAAAACGGCCATTAGTATTTCAAAAATTCAAAATTTGTTAACAGTAAATGTATAATTATGAACATATCAATGATAACTCATGTCAACACAGAAGTGCTGACTACTGGGCTGGTGATACCCTCGGGGAAATAAATCTCCACCAGCAGTGGCATCGACCCAGTGGTTGTTAATAAACTCATCATAGATACCAGGATTGAAATTTCATATTTACGCCAGACGCGCGTTGAGTCTACTAATTATATAAAAGTACTTATATGAATTTGAAGTATTTTGAATAAACATTGAAACTTATCATAATACCAGGCTTAAAGTCGCATGTTTCGTTTCGTCTACAAAAGCCTTTCAGTGACGCTCGAAGCAAATCATTCACACACAGAATTAAGTATGTAAATCTAGTAGAATTACCTTGCAAAACAATGATTTGATTTGAGAATGATTTGCATTAATTTTGAAATCCGTTATGTCATCAAAACAAAAGTGCAAAAAAGTACCTTCTCTAAGATAAATTTAAAAAAAGTCTGACAAAATCAGATGCAAGACTATTCAACCGATGGCACGAATGGAATACAACTGTCATACTCCTTACAACATTTATTTACAACACAGTTTTTATGTTAGAATGTAGACATTTATATAACAAAAAATACATAAATCAATTAACTACTGATTGAAAAAAATATTGTTAAGAAAATGGCTCATGTATAATGAAGAAAGCATTTCTCTACAAGTAATCTTTGAGTTAATACGATGACGAACGTGAAAGGAAATTTCAGAAGTAGAACAATTTTCGCGGCTGTTCTTGACCTACTCTTCTCAAAGAAGGTCAGGACGGATGAACAGACAGCTAACAAAACAATTTCAAGTGAGGAAATAAATAAAACGCAACTCAAATAAAAGCTTTCTCATGCAGGTTAGCCTTGCTTGATTGCTTGCTGCACTACCCTTGTAGACGATATCAAACCAACGTTAAGGGAACGTCAAATCTAAAAATAGGCAAACAGGTTTTTTGGTTGTATGATATGAAAATCAAAAGCCTGAACACATCAAACGTTGTGGTATAATCATAATTACCAGAACAAAAGAAATATAATTAATTATCTACTATTTTTATAATTATTTCAGCGGATTTGGCGTGTACTTCTAGTCCTTGTTTAAATGAAGCTACATGTGAGAATGAAAACGGCGGATTTAGATGTCATTGTCTTCCTGGCTGGTCCGGAAGTTTATGTGAAGAAAGTAAGCCCAATAACTGATATATTCTTGTCTCGAACAACTAATTTTTTAACCTGAATGTGTAAAATATAAAAAAAAGAAGATTTGGTTTGATTGCCAATGAGACAACTATCCACAAAAAACTTTTTTATGGTAATATAAAGTATATCAGTTAAAATTTAATAGGATAAAAAACTACATTGGGAAAGGAAAAAGAAACGATCGCAGATTGGAAAACGTTGACAATGATCAAAGAAGGGGTTTATAGTGGACTTTGAGTTTTTCATTTTAAATGTATTGATAAGTTCTCCAGTTTCTAACTTTGGGAAGAAGTTCCTATGAGTATTTGATTTATTGTGGTTTGCTTTACGTCCAGCGGCAAACATCATACATGATCAGGACTAGGACACATTTAAAATCAACACAACAGGTAATTAGTGTAAATGGGGTCGACTATAACAGTCGAGAAACACTGGAAAATGATAGTTAGACGATGTTATGGCAAAAGTAAAGAAAACAAAATACCATAAAAAGTATGAAAAAATTCACGATGAATATTTTTTTGCAATTGTGATTCCTTTGCAAAATGATATTTACCATCTTTTTCTTTACAGATATAAATGAATGCCAATCTAATCCTTGTTTACATGAAGGCACGTGTGTTGATGACGTCAACGAATATCACTGCCAGTGTATATCAGACTGGCAAGGTCCTCAATGTCAACTGAGCAAGACTGAGTGTAGTGGAAGTCCATGTGTAAATGCTCATACTTGTGAGGATATGCTTGGAGATTATATATGTCATTGTTTGAAAGGCTGGAAAGGCAAAAACTGTGATATAAGTATGTTTAATTTTTATAAAAGAAAAAAGTGAAATAGCAAAACTATCGAACTAATGGCAAAATCAAACGATTGAATAACAACTTATATATTTCTGACTTGGTACAGGCATTTTTTTATGTAGAAAATGGTGAATTCAACCCGGTTTTATAGCTAGCTAAACCTCTCACTTGTATGATATTCGCATAAAATTACATTGACAAGGATGGGTGAACAAAACGAACAGACTTTTAATACTTTTAAACTAAGGATTTATTTATTCCAGGAATAGATTGTCTTAGTCGTATTTTTGGGAATTTTGGGCCCTCAATGCTCTTAAACTTTGTACTTTTTTGGCTTTATAACTATTTTGATCTGTTCGTCACTGATGAGCCTTGCGTAGTCGAAACGCATGTCTGGCGTATTTAATTATAATCCTGGTACTTTTGATAACTTTTTAATAGATAAAAATTGTGTAATTATCTTAATCAAGAAAATATTGTGTCTTTACAAGAATCAATAGTTGCCTCTGATGTGTTTGAGAGTTTAGCTGTTTTGAGATGTTCATCATATACTTATTGGTGAGACACGGGTCATAGATATTGTATTTTTCTAAAAATTACGGCTTAATTTTTGAAACTGATCATTTTTTTTTGAGAAAGTTTACCGTTAAATACAAGTGCATTTATTTCCTAGAAATATTACGCGTTTGAAAACAATATACTAATAAACAGAAAACAGCCTTATTAAGCAATTGAAATTACCTTTTTGATAACAGGATAAATTAAGTCAACAGTACTTTACAATTGTTCTAATATCTGAATATATGTCTCCTGCTATAATTGCATCATCTGCCGAACGACGTTTTCAAAATATCACTATTGGAAATACGACATTATTGGTAACGTTGAAGATAAGAAGACAACTTTGGTATCTAAATATTTAAAGAAACCCCATTTCAATAATGTAGGAATAAAGAAAAAACCCGGGATTTAGTATTTTGCATACGCGTTTTTCTACACAGTGCTTAGTATTGGTCGAATCAAAACATTTAAAAACTAAAATTAATTGAGCAATTGAAGAGCTTTGAAAACCTAAAATTCCAAAACAATTGTTTAAAGTGAAAGATGCTACTCAAAGACACAATATTCATAGAAGGTATTTTACGGTTTTCTACAACAGACAAGACTTGAAGTGTCTTTGCCATATGCAAATCTCTAGTTTGTCATTCCAAGTGTTTAATAAAATTTAGGTACCAAGTCAAGAAGATGGACATTGTTATATTATTGCTCGTTTCTGTGTTTGTTACATTCTAACGTTGCGTCGTTTGCTTCTCTTATTTTTGAGTGTAAATTCACATTGCGATAAGACGTGTCACGGTACTTGTCTATCCCAAATTCATGTATTTGGTTTTGATGTTATATTTGTTATTCTCGTGGGATTTTGTCTGATGCTTGGTCCGTTTCTGTGTGTGTTACATTTCAGTTTTGTGTCGTTGTTCTCCTCTTATATTTAATGCGTTTCCCTCTGTTTTAGTTTGTTACCCCGATTTTGTTTTTTGTCCATGGATTTATGAGTTTTGAACAACGGTATACTACTGTTGCCTTTATTTAGGAACAAATTGACCGAGCTTTCAGACAGATACCATGAATACCAATTCCATCGCATTAAGATAAAGCTGAAGCCAACCAATGACACGATTGCTGACTAAGAACCTGCAATCTTAATCATTGATGATTTAGAATAGTACTCCAACTACTTTCTTCTAATACTCAAACCCTTTTATTCTCAATGACGTGCACTTGTTGTAAATATTTCATATTTGGCTTTTTGGCTGTAAACAATTAGAGTTTATCAATAAGTAATCTTTTATTGGCTGCCGGATTGATCAATTCAATTGCGGCATTTAGTATGATAGAGTTTTGGAAATTGCAAAAACATGTTCAACTTAAAATTTGTCGTATATAGATGTAGACACAAACAGTATGCGTACTGATTATTGCATAACACAATTCTTACCAGAGGTACAGATTTCTTGTTTGCCTAAAAAAAATGTCTATTTCTTCAACTTCCTGTATGTGGAGTGCAAGGGTAAAATCAGCCTTACTTGATATGAAGACCTAGATGAAAAATGACTAAATGTTTTTATGCATGTACTAAGAAATGTTTTATTTATGACCTGCTATTTCTTTGTAATTTTTTATTTCTCTGTGGTCTTTTCTTGCTTAAGTCATGTGCTGTCTATTATATCATGTATAGTTTTCAAAAAACATATTATTTTTGTCGAGTTTTTCATTTCAGCAATAGGTTTAATCTGATACTATTTTGTTTAATTTGTGTAAAAATATTTTTAGCACGTTAATTATTGTAGATATCAACGATTGTCAATATCAGTGTCAAAATGGTGGACGATGCATCGTAAGTAGATAATATTTGGTGAAAATAAAGCTAATTATAGAATGTTCTTCATCTCAATAACAGGAGATGTAAGGATAAAAACAATGTCCATGTATTTGAAGGGAGAACTCTTTAGAGTCCAGTGGTCTAACCTTTTTAAAAATCGGCTTATGATTCTTAAATTAATTATGTTGTTTACCTGAACAAATGATTCTCACACACATCCATATTTTGCAATATGTATAATACCGTGCCTAAAAACTCACAGCACGAATCGCAGAATAAACTTAGACAATCGTAATTTAAAGATGTTCAAATTTCATGAATCGGCGTTGAGAAGATGCATTAAGTTAACGAACAAAAAAATGAAGGAATAACAAAAATCGAAAGGTGCAAGATTAGTTGCGTCGACAGAAGTAATTCATTACTTCTATGCACTGATATATCCACCGTTCGAATCAAGACACAATATATCACAAACTGTTAAAGGACACAACCAGGGAATTACATATTATATTAAGGCGACAGAAGGTTACTGCTGTTCAAAACTTATAAATCGATAAAGAAGAGACAAATACAATTTAAAAAACAAACCTGCTGGAATTGCATAACCTCCAATCGGATGGGCGAACACATGTCTCTTGTGCGGTGGGACATACATATCGTAACGGTCACGTAACGGTCAACCCATTTGTGATGTGAAGGTGACAGTAAAAGATTTAGACACGATATCAAGATATCTGATCCATAAATAGACCAAAGAAGAGTACAACATTCTCGTAGAAGAGATTTGAGAGTTACCAAAGATGCACAATAACCCAAAGTGACATACAATGATACAAGCTCAAATGAAAAAACGGACCTGTTATGCCAAAAAAATGAAAACACGGAAAAACAAACAATTTTGCACAAAACACAACATAGAACGCAAAAGACTTAGTCCAACCAACCATATCCTAAGGCTTAGCTGAATTGTTATATATCGTGTTATATTTCCTTCTAGTCGATATATAGTGTCGTATTTTATTCACGTTAAGACATGTTTTCGAGTCGATGAATCTTGTTTCCCAACATGACGCTATTATACGACAAATTTATTTATTCCTAACTTTCATTGTCACGTTTATGATAACAATGAAACATTTGCAGATGGGATTAAATAGCAAGCAGTATTGCATTGAATAACTGCTCGATGCATTGTTTTTATAATTTTGTAATTATAATTGCTCTTTGCCTGTACCAAGTCAGGAATATGACAGTTCTTGTCCATTCGTTTTTGATGCGTTTTGTTATTTAATTTTGCCATGTGATTATGGATTTTCCGAATTGATTTTCCTCTAAGTTCAGTATTTTTGTGATTTTACTTTTTGCAGGATCTTGTTGCAGATTACCATTGTTCATGTATTTCCGGTTATACAGGACGTAACTGTGAAAGTGAAATAATGGAATGTAACAGCAACCCGTGTAAAAATAGAGCAAAATGTCATGACCAAATAGCTGGCTATAGTTGTGAATGTGTTCTTGGTTACTCGGGCTTTAACTGTGAGGTAAGTGCAAAAATGTATTAGGAATTTATATTCAAAATCAAGAGTTTGGGAAGTCTACAGAACTTCAAAAACACATAATAAATGACAGAGGTTAAACTGAACATAACAGACTCGTCAACGGTCAACGACAGTAATTAAAATACATTCTTACATGACGACCTTTGAGTACACACTATTTTTTTTAAAATATATACGACATTATAAGTAAATTATCATTTAAATACATCCAAAATTATCTAAATACATTATTGTAAATACTTTAAGCATGTCATCAATTCAGTTTGCTCCATTCTTTTTACGCCATTTGAATAGTGCGTTTAATTATGGGAACGGCAAATATTTGCCTCCACCTAGAGCGCCTCCAAAAGATTTACCATATTTGTCCTATTAGAAACAAAATAAGTCATAGAGGCTTGAATATATCGTGATTTTACCACGGGTTGTCCCGTTATGCCGATATTTTACACCTCGTTATTGCTCAGGGTAAAATATTTGTCAGAACAGTCATCGCTCAGGGTAAACAATTTGTCATAAAGGGCCAACCGGTGGTAAAATCACGATATAGTCAAGCTCCCATGAATTATTTCTTAAATATCATATTCAGCAGGGGCACAAGTATACATAAAAAAAACTATAGTACCAGGTTTCATTTCGCGTGACACCAGGTTCTTGAATGAGCTTCATCAACTTTAAATGCATATCAGTTGTTGAATTGGATCATTCCAATTGTAAGTCATAAAAGTAATCTGCTAATACACTCATAATATATACCAGGATTGAAGTTTTTTATTTGATCCAGACGCGCATTTCGTCTATAAAAAACTAATAAGTGATTCTCGAATAAATACATGTCAAAAAGGCCAAATAGTATGAAGGTGGAGAGCATTTAGGACCAAATTTGCCTCAAAATTCTGCAAAGTACTACTAGAAAAATCTATTCCTGAGTTAGAAAAACCTTAGTATTAAAAAAAATCCAAAGTTTTATAAACAGTTAATTTATAATTATGACCATATCAATGCTAATTCAAGTCAATACGAAACCACAGTGAATTGCTAGTAATAAGTTCAAATTTCTAAATTTTCGTAGACAACAAGCATCTTAATGTGTTTCATATATTTTTTGTTAATTCAGATTGACATTGACCCATGCTTTCCCAATCCATGCAGAAATGGTGCTAGTTGTTTTAACGTTCAGGATGACTTTTACTGTCATTGTACTAAAGACAGGAAAGGGAGATTTTGTGATGAAATCAAAACAACATGTGATTCGGATACATGTCAAGGTATGAAATATTACTGTTCTGTTCTGGAGGCAGACAATACCCAAGGAAAATCTAAACTCAAAAGTTTAAGAGATACACACAAAATCACTTCAAAACAAACCCCGACGGTCTACAAAACACTGTATTATAAACTAATACCCGACCAACACAAATACTACCTCAATTTGGGTGTAATCCAATGATTTCCAGCTGCAATTGGCAGATTATCTTGCTCCACATATTACACCCGTCATGTATCTCAAGAGAGTACGTTTATATATTAAATGGAGTGGTTATGCATTTCAAATTAGTGGATTGATAGTACCACGTTCATAAATCATTGTTGCTGTACATGTGATATTTTTTCTATATTCATGCTCATGATTCAAGAGTAAGGGGGGATCATATAGGCTGTCACCTGTGAAACAAAAAAGACATTTAAAAAAAATAAGACAAAGCACAACACGGACAACTTGAGGAAGTTTTAACGTGAACCCCTTTTACTCAAAACTTTGGTTCAACCCAGGTGCTGTGAAATCGTCAGCATATTCTGCTTCGTATATGGCACCCACTGTATTGATGAGTATCTGAGTATACGTTTGTGTTATGGTTTATTCTTTGATATCAAAGTTGAGAAAGAGAGTGTGACAAGGACAATTTGAACATATACATACATTTCATAATGTATGACACAATGTTCACGCAACGCGAGCACATCTTCAGAACAAATTTAACGCTTGGTATCTTTGATGAGGTTTTTTTTCAGTCGACATATCTGGTTAATCCGACTAATGATGGAAGTATTTTTTATTGATATGAAAAACGCTTGCACAATATGTAAAGATATTATGTTGTATATAAATAAAGGCAACAGTAGTATAGCGCTGTTCGAAAGACATAAATTTAGGTAAATACATCAACTATAAGAGGAAAACAACAAAACAACAGAAACACTAAAGTGCCCCCAAAAAACCCTAAACGACAATGCCGGTCACACTGAAACGAACTACAAGATAACAACTGACATTTTCCTGACTTTGTACAAGACATTTTAAGAAAAAAAATGGTGGGTTGAACCTGGTTTTGCGGCTAGCCAAAAACCTCGCGCTTTTATTGCAGCATTAACTACAACACTAAAACGATTATACTATACGATACTATACGACAGGACTACTGTACATATAAATACAAGAACATCACGGACATAGAAATACAAAAAGTTTTAAATCTATTTTAATTTCAAATCTATACCCAAACAACTGTTTTGTTATTGTAGTGATTGACAGCTGTACAATAGCTTTACCGAATAACAATTCCATAGGAGGAGTGCAACTGATCTCATCAAATGTTTGTGGAAAGCACGGGATCTGTATAAGTAGACCTGGCGGCCAGTACAGCTGTGTTTGTGATACAGGATTTTCTGGAGCATATTGCCATGAAAGTAAATACAAAATATGTCAATTTAATAACGTGTCATTCTTTTATTAAAATATACTATTATATATCTTGCTTTATAATACTCAATTATTCGGAAAATTAAAGCGGAAGCTTTTTCCCAAATTTACAAGTAGACTTTTGAACTCAAAAGCGATTACTTAACTTTTTTTTGTTTTTTTTTCAAACTTGTTATAAGCTTGATTCACATTATTGTTGTTTAAAGTATATTTGTTTAAGTGGTACTGACTACAAATGATATACTTATCTAAAATTGAGAATTGAAATGGGGAATGTGTCAAAGAGACAACAACCCGACCATTGAAAAAACAACAGCAGAAGGTATCTGTATGCCCAGAAACTTCATGAGCTTATTCATAGTGACCGATAATGTTTGCTTATGTTTTGTAATCATTGATGTTACTAAATACATTTTGATACAAGCCATACGACAAATTTTGTTTCCGTGCACGTGGTACTGCTAGAGATGCAGAGGTCGAAATTTTGTAAAACAAATACTTCTTAACTTCTTTATACATTCCTATTCTTTGTCCCCCCTCCCAAATAAAAAAGTCCAGCAGGTTTTTTTTGGGAGAAAAAATAGAAAATTAGGGTTGATAAAGATTACCACAGAAATTATAATATGTGTTTTTAGAAAAAAAAAGTCGAACTATTACAACATTTTTTATCTATCGATGTAACGGATAAAAGCCATCTTTTAAAAAGATTCCACATGTATTGTCAATCGATCACTTTATTTATAAGAAATATGGAGGTAGTTGTTTTTATTATTAGTTTGTTATGCTTTGCATTTCTCAAGCAAAATAGTGTAATGTTCTATAGTTGTATCACCAATATTTATCTCATTTTCAGATATCAACGACTGTCTCAGTAATCCCTGTCAGAATTCTGGCACTTGTGTAGATATGGTAAACTCATTTCAATGTATATGTAAAGAGGGATACGAAGGCCTACTGTGTAACAACAGTAAGTAATACATGTTTTAATTGTTTTTAGAACTATCCATTGACTTAGGTTGAGTTTGTTCTTGTTCAGAAATATGATAAAACCCAAAACTGCAGGTCAAAGTCTGTTTCTAAGTTTTGTTACAAGTCTTGCAGAAGAAAACAACCTCTTGGAAGGAACAAACTATCCTGGTTCTGCTAAATCACGTTTTGCAATTATAGATCAACCTAAGACTTAGTTATAACACATAGAATACTCAGGATGAAACGTATGTGTGTTATGAATATTATTTTTATTAGTACTACAAACGATATTTCAAAAGGAACGTTAAGAAAAATGGTACGGATAATCATAACTCGACTTTCCCGATTTTCATTAAATAAGATATACGAAATATTTTGGCGGTTATTATTTTGGCGCATTTAAAACTTTTATGAAGACCTTTGCAAATGCACTTTTAAACTAACGGAATTTATTTTGGCGATTGAGTTATATCCACGAAAATAGCCAAAAAATTACACCCAGCGAAAAGAACCCGCTATACGGTATATAACCTAGTAATAACGCTTTCATTGATGACTAAACATCTTAAAAGATGCCGATACAAAATATATATGTATATGACATTAGCACTCATACCACATCTTCCTATATCTATTTACTTCAGGGTTTGTTTCTCGTGCTGTGTGAATGCAGTCGAATGTGTCCCCGTTCTGTATGTCTTTTTATTTTTCAGTTGTGGGTTGTTTGCCTGCGAGAGAGCTTTCACATGTTTGTTTTACTTAGATGGAGAGTTGTCTCATTGGCACTCATACCACATCTTCCTATATCTCTGAATAAACAGAATATTTTCTTTAAGGTGGTACCTAACACTACAGGGAGACAACTCTGTAAAGTCAGCTCAACGTTTTAATTACGTTGTGTCGTACAAGGAACATTAAGCTTCTCAATGATCAAAATTGGTGTTTGTCAAACTGCTATATAACCAGCGTAATTTTTCTGACAAAACGGTTGGTTCAAAATTTTTGAAATTTTTATATTTTTGTTAAAGGGTCAAAGTAAATACTTTGACAAAAATTTATGAAAATTAAACGAGCCAAATTAATTTTAGTGAAAGTGTTGGGTACCACCTTAATATAACTGCTTTTTTAACTTATTTTATTTCAATTTTTATTAAATCCACATTGCTTTTTTTTATCGATGATTGACTGTATTGAATACATTGACTCTTTTTGTCCCTGAAATTTGTCGTTGAGCCTCTGATAAAATTTCTGTCTACTGCATAATACTACCATCCCAGTAGCAAGTGCATCGATAACGGTTTTGTTCCTTTGGTACATTCTTATTGTGTGTTTTTTATTACAATTTATGTGATGTAATTGTATTTAAACTTAAGCATGAAGTAACAATTGGCGTCTAGTCCACACACTTCTACGTCTGTCTTTATCTTTGACCTTCAATAAACATCATTCCTTGTATGTATTTTTGAACATGATTTTTTGATAACAATCCCAGTTGTAAGTGCATCGATACTGGCTTTATTAAAGTGGCACCTGGATATTATCTTGAATGTTTGCTAAATACGTGTAATTAGGGAGCGGCGAAAGAATCAAAAGGACATTCAACCTCGTAGGTAGAAAATAAACTGAACTCGCCATGACAAAAACAATTACAGACCAACAGACAAACAACAGTATATAAAATATAAAAACAAATATTTGCGACGATTTTATTCCCGATATTTTTCTATTCGCGAAAGTCGTGAAAAAAACAACTAAAATCGCTCGCGAAAATTATACGGTTTTTAGAGAAAACGATTCTGCATCATAATGATGTTTTTGTTTTTATTGTATTAATTCTGACATTTATTCAACAGATAAAAATGACTGTTATCCTAATCCATGTAGAAATAGAGGATCGTGCTTTGATCTGGTAGCTGACTTCATTTGCCAATGTCCAAACAATTGGAAAGGGAAGACATGTGCCCTGAGTGAGTATGTTGGTCAAGTTTAGTAACGAAGATACAAAAGAGATGCAAGTGATATATATCGATCTTGATGATGCAGGGAAAAGTATATCTTTCGGTTTCACTCAATGCAAGCATATTTATTTTAAAACAATAGTTATCAAAGATACCAGGATTATAATTTAGCACGCCAGACACGCGCGTTTCGTCTACACAAGACTCATCAGTGACGCTCATAACAAAATAGTTTTAAAGCCAAAAAAGTACAAAGTTGAAGAGCATTGAGGATCCAAAATTCCCAATAGTTGTGCAAAACACGGCTAAGGTAATCTATGCCTGGGATAAGAAAATCCTTAGTTTTACGAAAATTTCAGAGTTTTGTAAACAGGAAATTTATAAAAAGGACCACATAATTAATATTCATGTCAACACCGAAATGTTGACTACTGGGCTGGTGATACCCTCGGGGACAAAACGTCCACCAGCAGTGGCATCGACCCAGTGGTGTGAATTATTATCAAAGATACCAGGATTATAATTCTGCACGCCAGACGCGCGTTTCGTCTACACAAAACTCATCAGTGACGCTCATATAAAAATAGTTATAAAGCCAAATAAGTATATAGTTGAAGAGCATTGAGGATAAAAAAAAAAAGAAATTCCATAAAGTTGTGCCAAATACGGCTAAGGTAATCTAAGCCTGGGATAAGTAAATCCTTAGTTTTACGAAAATTACAAAGTTTAGTTAACAGGAAATTTATAAAAATGACCACATTATTTATATTCATGTCAACACCCAAATGTTGACTTCTGGGCTGGTGATACCCTCGGGGACGAAATGTCTACCAGCAGTGTCTAAGACCTAGTGGTGTAAATAGTTATAAAAAATACCAGGATTATAATTATAATCATATATTACACTGGGTGTATGAAGTTTCGTGAAAAAAACGGAGATTTGATATGCAAAGTAAAAACATAGGGCTGTACGGTATATTTTCATCATTTATATGCCCTGAACTTCTTAGAGTTTAAACTTATACTAATATTATGAACTACCCTTACTTACCTTTCGGGCCTCCTAAGAATTAAATTTTAGGCGCTAAGAATATTACATATTCCCCAAAAGAGGCGAGGGTTTGAGAAACAGCTGTATTTTCAAAGTGCAACCAAAAAGCAGCGTGTTGATACATGTATAAGGTTGGGTGTTTTTTTCATTATTTATAAGATTGCTTAATAAATAATATGTCTATGGATCTTCTTACCTTCCAACGCATGTACGATCTGTCCCGTTTTGAATTTGTTTTGTTGGTGTTCATGTTGCCCAGTCTGTGATGTTCTGTATGGTATTTGGTGTACTTGTTTGTCTTTTCATCATTTTCTTATTTTGTTTTTATTTTTTTGTTCACTTACAGGGGACTCACATTGTGATAATTCCACATGTCTTAACAAAGGGAAATGTATTGACTTGGAAACAACTTTTACCTGCCAGTGTCCAGATAATTATGAAGGAAGCACTTGTCAAATTCGTAAGATACTTCTCCATTATTATTTTCAAGTGCTGAATTTTTAAACGCGGTTTCAATGATAAATGTTTTCTTCATTGATACATATTTTCTTCATTGATACATATTTTCTTCATTGATACATATTTATTCATCCCTTTGATAGGAATAAATTGATTCATGTACGAAATTAAGGAAGATCTACATTTTGATTGTTTATTAATTTACAAATTCTTCTGAAAAGTATCAAACACTTTAGAAGTATATTCACTTCTTTTGAAATGGAAAATTAATATTTATAGTTCGTTATAAAAGTTGCTATCAATGGAGCCATTATCTTTACTATGAACACAATTATGAAATACAGATTAGAAGAATTATAAGTTTTGTTTTAATAAATATTGTCCAGTTTGAAACACGTTTTTTTTTCAACATGTAGGATCAGTCAATGCATGTGATAATTCACCATGTAGAAACCATGGAACATGTGTTAACAGTGGAGATACTTTTACTTGTTTATGTAAAGAAGGATTCGAAGGATCTATGTGTGAAATCAACATTAACGATTGCAATCCATTTCCATGGTGAGATTCTAGATTCCTTTTTTACAATTTTATGTTACATTTTTTTCAAATAAATTGCAACAACAGAACCAAGACAAAACTTAAAAAAATCCGTTTTATCTGATTAAAATCTTTAAATTTCAAATCAGTGTTGGTTACAGATTTTTACTACAATATGCGATAGTCAAATGTATTCTTTCGTAATTACATAAATTCTGCACAAACTGGATTATCTATTTAGTCATTTGTGTGTGAAGTATAACCAGTAATAAAGTTAAGAAATAGGCTGATTCATCAACTGTGAATTTTGGAACCATATGCATATATTATTGATGCGTTCAATGCATCAAGCCAGTACCACAGAACTGTCTCAAATCACGCGTAAAAATATGCTGATTCTCAAAGTACTGAATAAATGGTAATTGGTGTGTCATTCTTATAGTTATTTTTAAAGTTTTGGTTATCTTATGATTGTTTGCTAATTTCTTATTTGTACATTTGAAGCTATAATGGTGGCCGATGTATTGATGGAGAAAACTGGTATATTTGTGAGTGTGCAAATGGCTTTGCCGGACCAGACTGTAGAGTCAGTAAGTGTTAAAACTTTTTGCTCTTTATTCCACCAGGTATAAAAAAAATAACCTCATCTTAACTGTGCTATTTTTAGGCAAATCCTCATTTTAGACACATTTCGAATTCAATGGTCATTTAAGTCATAAGACCTAAGTTATAGAATTGTGCCCAACGTTTATACAAAGACATTTATTCTAAAGAATGAACAAATGTATTATGAATAAAGGCAAAAGTAGTATATCGCATTTAAATAGTCATAAATATGAATTGTTTTCGCTTTTTTAGACATAAATGAATGCATATCGGATCCATGTACATTTGGCAGTACATGTGTTGATGGTATAGGATCTTTTAAATGTATATGTCCACCTGGTAGGACTGGAACATTATGTGAGGAGGTGGCGGGAAAACAGCCCTCACCATTGTCTTGTCTGTTTAACAGACGCACATATCCTGATAAATCAAAATGGGAGCATGAATGTAATTCTTGTAGCTGCGAAAACGGTGTAGTTACTTGTAGCCAGGTAATAACATAACTTTAATATTTTGTCGCTAAAACTTATTTGCTTGATTTTTTTATACAAAAGAATTGTTCTATTAAACTGTTCACATAGCCTGGATATTCTAAACGTAAGATATTGACATTATACATAAACTGTAATAATTAGTTATCTGATATAATTTACATATAAAATAATGACATGTGGTATGATTGACAATAACATAAAAAAGACCAAATGACATGTATGTAAGCTACTATATGTCATAGAACGGTCATTTGATTAAGCAATTATGTCTTTCCTTTTGAGTGTCATATTTCCACAACAAATGTTGACATTTGCACAGTTTTTTTCTTATTAAAATCATATAAATTCAATACGAATTAAGTAAAACAGGCAAAATCGTCAGTTCCACCAAATGCTTATGTTTTGAACAGAGGATTAACATTATCAAAAATAAGAAGGAAAAAAGACAACAGTAGTATACTGGTGTTCAAAAGTCATAAATTGATTGCGAAAAAACATATCAGAGTAACTAAAACCGAGGAAAACACATCAATTATAAGTGGAAAACAAAGGAAGAATAGGAACACTGAAGCGCAACAAAAAGGAAAGCCAAATAAAATAGAAACGAAATATTCGATAACAAATGCCCTATTCCTGACATTTACAATCGATATAACAGGAAGACAAAACGTTTTTAAATAAAAATGATCGTATACATGTAAAGAGCTGATAAACTAGTCCATGTTCAATCAATTTTTATTTAATCAATTGTCCTTGTTTTACAGTTTTGAATAATTATGTGAAGTTTGAGGCTAACGCGTTATCATTATTGTGTTTCAGATTTGGTGTGGACCATCGAATTGTCTCAATAATTCTAGATACGTAGGAAATGTTTTAGAATGTTCTGAAGGTCAGACCTGTGTTATACAAACAGATACAATATGTTTTACTCCGCCGTGTGTTCCTTGGGGTCACTGTGAAGACCTCATGGAAAACAAAGACACCATTCCTTATCGCGTGGATTCAAATTGTGAATCGAACAGTCCTCAACTATCTAATAATTGTGCCAAGATTTCTTTGATATTTGACAAATCAAAAACGCCAGCGGTAAGTTTAGTTCAAAAAACATTTTATATTCTGTTCTGTGCAATTTTTGTTTACAGAATTATCCCAGTTTAATATTCTCTTTATTCATTGTACAATATTTGAGGCGGTAAAGGAGAGACGATACTGAGACGTCAGTCCTGATGTCAATTAGAACGAGGAACCACAATGCACAGGAAAAAAACGACGTAGAGACCAATAACAGTAAAATACTGGATAGAAATAAATCTTCAGCAATACAAATCCCATAAAAGGGGTGAGATCAGGTGCTACAGATAAATAAATATTCCGCATAACAAATCCATCGAAAGGGGTAAGATCAGGTGCTCTGAAAGGGAACTAATGCCTGCCCGACCAATGACAAATTAATTTTGACAATCTCAGTTCAGGAAGGGTAAATAGTTCCTGTTAACTGGAAGACGAGTTACCTCTAACTATCCCAGCAAACGTTTCAATGTTGCCAAAAAATAATTGAAGATAAGTGAAAATCTTTGAAAATTAATTAAATGCACGTTATTTAATTCAAATAAAAACTTTTGATAATTTCGATTTAGTTAATTTAACTTTATTTTTCTCCTCACATATATGATCAAGGGGACATGTCTAAATTTCCAACTGTGTATTTTAATTATACATGTATTTGTATTGTAGGGAGTATCTGTAGAAACAATTTGTAATACAATTCGGAGGTTACCTGTGCTTAAGACATTGTCTAATGACCAACATGTATATGTTGTTTGTAATTTACATAAAGTGCGTCTTAATGCAGTAGATATATTATTGGTAAGATTTTCACATCGGTTTTATCTCGAGCATATATTTCAGTTAAAATGTTCTTGCAATAGTTGTACGCATCACCATCAATGTTTTTTCACACACTGTGTTCTTTGTAATGATGACGTTGAGCTCCACATCAAAACATCCTAAATTTATGGACCATGAATTAAGTTGGAGAAGAGGTCTAATCACATGGTATATAATTTGTTATTCTTACTTAAATGTTATTTTTATTAAGTATTTATCATTATAAAAAATAGTGTGTAAAATCATGCTAGATACTGAATTCTAACAAAACAAATATTCAGCACATACACAAAAAAAAGGATCCAATCAACCACAGACCCCTAGACGACCTGTATCAATGTAAAAAACCGCATACTATTTAGCATTAAAGCTGTAAAAGTCCCGGAATAACCTAATATGAAACAATTCATTACAAAAAATAATTGTGAAACTACAAATATTGCCATTAAACCAAAAAACCAAGACATTTACATCAATAACATTTGCAGGCTCCTAACTTGGGAATGTGTTTGGGCTAAATATGTTTGTGAGAGCTAAACACTGTAACAATCTGGTCTGTAAAACATTTTAACCAGCCATAAAAAAAATTACAGTTTCATATGGCTCGTCATTTAAAAAAAATTGATATTCTTTTTTTGGTACATCGGAATTTTTACCATATTCATGTGAAAAGTAAAATCACAAAAATACTGAACTCGGAGGAAAATTCAATCGGAAATTTCATAATCACATGGCAAAATCAAACGTCAAAACACAAAAAAATCACAAATGGACATGAACTGTGAATGTCGCTTACAAAATCAATTAATAGATTATTATAAAATCGTGTTACACCCTGTATAACTGTAGCTTAGTTCTAATTCTTAAATATTTCAGTCAGTGGAAGCTACCAAGTCAAACAATCAGATAGATGCCACACTTAAAACAGCTATCGACAACATAACACAAGTCATTAGTCATAAGCAGACAGGAAGTAGTGCTCTGGCAGCAGTAGTTGAAGTAGAGGTGTTGATGACAGTGTCTGACAACACACTCACTATGGGTATCGTCAACTTTTAATTATATAAAAATGAAATAATGCGAAGGATACGTGTTTATTTTTATTTTAACGCCACTTTCATTGATATGGTCATAATTATGAATAAAATGTTTATAGTTTTTGAAAGTTTAACGTCTGAAGTTTTACCCCAGAATTGATTACCTTAGCTTGACAAAACTTCCAGAATTTTGGATCAAAAATGCTCTTCAACTTTGTATTTTATTTGCCCTTTTTGCCAAACCAAGTATGTCAGACGCATATTTCGTCTACATTAGACTACTCAGTAATGCTCAATACAAAAAGTTGGAAGTTCAATCGAAAAGGAAGTTGAGGAGCGTCAACAAATTGTTCAAATACGACTAAAGTCATTTATGTTAGGGAATTAAATCCTTCAGGACATATTTTTCCTATTTGATATACATTCAGCTGTTAGTTCAGTGTCTGAAATGCACACAATTTTTTCGCCACTATAACTCATTTTACTTATGGGTATTAGGAAGATTTAAATGAAGTATAATGTACTTATGACTCATTCACAAGATTATGTTTTGGGACTAAAACCGTAAGAAAAAAATAAACGCAGACAATTTTGGTAGTTTGGACAAGGAACTAATTATTTGAAGGCTCTCAAGAGTTTTATATTTTTGGGGCTTTCAATATTTTTGGCAAACCAGATAGAGGTTATTTTACAATAACGTGTTATGTGCATGGACATCACATCGTAATTTTTTTTCTCACATTTAAACATTTAACTGTTAAAAAATCAAATAATAATAACCATGTTTTAACTAACATCTAATTTTTGTAATCAAGATGTATATACATTTTATCTTTCAGAATCCGTTTACCTCATTCCAGTTATTTGTTCAGCGATTGGACTTCTTGGTATTGTGATAATTGCTCTATTAGTTGTGTTTCATGTACGACAAAAGAGACGATTTGAGAGATCAAAAGCACATGCTGAGTATATTGAACAAAGAACAAACAACGAAAACAAAGAAAATTTAAGACGATATAAAAATCCATTATTCTCAGAAACTAATAAAGGTGCTGAACACAAGAAAACGAAGTTAGAAAAGGAGTTAGATAAAATTGAAAAAAGTCCCATGCAAATCATATCAAAGTCCGATTCCATTAACGAATCATCAACAGTGTCTCCCCCTAAGACAAAGGTCAAGGACATTAACATAGAACTTTCAAAGTCAAGGGCGAAAGCAGCGGAAAGACAAAAGGAGCTAATTGAAATTTCAAAGACAGTGGGAGTTGATATTGAAAGCGAAGTTATGGTTTAGTTTTGTACTCTGTATACATGTATTAAGGTCTTGAAGTAATGTTTGCCTTGCTTAGTTTTTGATTTTGTTTTAAAAAGAAGAAATGAATGAATTGAGTTTTATATTTGTTGTAAAATGAGAGTTTATGATACACTAATACTATGGACTCATTGATGTACCTCTGATATTTGGTAGACAGAACTATGCATGAATGACATGCACAAGGCCTGCATTTTACTTTCTATAACTACAAATGTATTTCATTTTATCTCCTTTTCCCTAACATTCTTGCATACGAGATCATCAAACTACTATTAATAGAAGGTTCATACTTTAGTCCATGATGTTGCGATCCTGATTTAGTTCTGGAACTTATCGTAAATGAATTTCACATCTCAATCGACAATTGATTTGTAATCCTTTTTAAGACAAAAAGTGAATTAAACTATTTCTTTTTACTATCAAACATCAGATTATTGACTGAATTTTGTATTTGACATACATGCACTATTACCAACCGAAGAAATTACTGTATTACTTGTGGGTATTTATTGAGAAATAATATTCATACCCAAGAAAATCGTGCTATTAATTGCCACTTTTATATATTTACGTGTGGTTTTTCCAGATAAAGAAAGCATTTCAATGAAACATGGAAAGAATTGTCACAAGACTCCTAAAGTGTAGGACTGTTAATGTTAAAAATAATGACAATAAGAATGATGTCTGTTGTTATTAAATTGCAGCTATGCTATATTTAGAGTATTTGAATGTTTTTCTGTAAGAGAAGCTAGGCTATAGAGGTCTTATTGCTGCTTGTTAAAAATATAAATAACAATATGGTTGTCATTTTATCCATTAATGTTGTGGTAAAATCACGTTTTCGTGATTTGTATGAATTTCATCCCCTTATGCATGACCATGCAACGTTTTTATGCTTTTTAATCAATAGCAGAGAATTTCCAGGAATTTATTTGGCGTTTAATGAAAAAATTTAATACAAAACTCTAATAACATTTGATAAAATAGGTTGTAACTTTTTACATTCAAATAAAATCAACTGTTATTATACATCCAATTGATTTTAAGAACTTCGTTTTACAACTTATTTCAGGGTGTACCTAAGATTTTGTTTTTCTTGTTCACAGTCTTTGTGACGACGTTACTTATGAGACGCTGTACACAAAAAGAGTATAAAACTATTTATTTGATGACTTGTGTTGAGAAATTTCAGAATTTTTTTATCTGGTGGCCTCATTTAGGTTATCTCTCAAAACATATGTTTTGATCCTAATGTCTTAACAATACAGTGGAGACATAAACACACCATTTTTTTCAAGTTTTCAATTCTTCTTTGCACAAAAAGTACTACAGTATAGTTTAAAGATTTGAATCAAAGCTTCCTTTTAATTTTAATTAAAGACAAAATTTTCCTCTCTAGTTATATATGATTGGTAATAATATTGTAGTTTTGTTTTTTTACATAAACTTTGGCATATTATAGTGTTTAGAAGAAATTGATGTTCCACTTTATAAAAACAATCCTAATTTAATAAATTCTAACTTTCATTTCATATTTTTACAACTTCAAACAGATCAGATTTGCTGGTCTGATGGTGTTGGACTCTAAATCAATGGTCGAAGTAACGTTCATAGGTGTATCATTCACTCATTAATAAATTGTAACTCCCTTTCAACGTATGCGTATACAACAAAAAATATTAAAAAAAATAAATCAATTGTTATAAATTCCTATTAAATTTTCATTAATATGCTCAATAGTTTTATTTTATCAATACAAAATATGTTCCATCCAATTATAAAAAGGCAGCATGTATAAACATCATATTTAGAAATCATTTTGACTTGATCTATATTTATAGAACACAATCATCATATCAGAGCATCATCATTCTAATAAATCAGTATAATCAAAAAAAGAATTAATAAGGGCGACAGTAGCTTTAATTATTATTCAAAACCTCTGCATGGATTTAAAACTTCAGCCGTATATAGATAGGTATCCGAATATTTCTTAAGATATTAGAAAACTATTTGATATAAATAGAACTAATGTTTTCCATTTAATTACAAACATTTACCACTTTTTATGTATACAAATGGGCTATTCCAGGATTTCAGGATTAGAAGGGGTTTCATTCGCCAAATCACCATCATGTGAGGCAAATTTGGCTGATTTTATGAAAAAAATATCTTTTTTTTTTATCAAAGGTTTTCGCACATCTTCGCTCATTCCCTCTCTCTTAATTCGAAACTGACCTCAATTTATATTGGTAATTGCACAATCCATGTGAATTTCAATCGCATTGTAGTCCTATCAACTTGGATACCGGTTAACTATTGTCAAAATCTATGATAAGTTCGATATTCGGAAAAAAAGAAACAAAGAAGCCATATTTGAAGGTGCTCTCATCATATAATAATTCCTGTGGCATGAAAAGCGACATTTGTGATCATTCTTCCTCTTTTAATCTAAATTAACATTTAATCAGGAAAAAGAATACAAATCTGGCTAAATGTAAAATATCAATAGTTTTAATGCTTTATGTTGTTTCTTTAAAAAGTGTATGACAAAATTGTATATTGTCAATATTGCTGTGGTCGCATCACAATCGTGGCAGGTTACGATTGAACAGACAAGTGGTTATTATCTGCATGATATTCACTTACAAATACATGTACTACACAAGTTTTCCAAGCATCTATATATTTCATGTTTAGTAATGCATTTTCTTTTTTTCTTATGATTACGATTAAGTAAGTCATACTCAGTCTGTTGTATTAAAATCATGTGATTCGTTCTACCATATTAGCCCTAAAATACATTTTTCATTTGTGTGAATAAAATTGTCATAAGAAATTTTGTGCATAAAATGTCATTATTATTTTATTTTTTGTATTCGATTGTATATTGCAATTTGAAATTGTCGTGAAGTTTTAATTGTAATCGTGCATCCTCATATATCCATTTGGTATAATATTACTATGGCATTTGACGAAATTGGCTGGTGAAGAACCTTGACAATTTTCATATATTCATTCGAAAACAAGACTTGCGGTCTAACGTATGTATTTCTGAGTACTTCTGGTATGGTGAACCATAGCTGTATTCTGGTTATTTTTTCTCTACCTCTTGGTGTTTCATAGATGTGTTTAAGAATATTTTTATCGTCATATTTATGGAAAACAAAAATGAAATTCTAATCTTTCGAAAAACGTTACAGGTATTGTAATATATGAAAATCTCAATTAATCATTTTTATATAAAACTCTTAACAATTTGTTTCTTTTAACATATTTAGGTTAAAGTGAAAAGTGTTCACGCCATCTGATCAATACCTAATTGAACATATCGTAGATATAAATTGTGTACGCCAGTCTTTAAAATTTTATCAGCGACGTTCGAATAAACAAAATTTAAAAAGCCAAATGAAAAAACAAAGTTGCAGAGGATCGAAGACTCAAAACTCATAAAGGTTTTTCCAAACACAGCTTGCACACTCCTGTGATATAAAATTCATAGTACCAGTATTTGGTTACCACTTGATTTATAACTATTACCATATCAATGATAAAAATCTTTTCATAGGCGATCTACATATTTCATTTCTTATTCTACATATGTCGGAGTGCTTCCGATTTCACAATAAAAATATAATTCAAACATCATTTTACTTAAAAATTATAATCTAGTACAAAGTTACAGTAATTATTTGTTGTAATCTTTTTTTTCAGTTTCGTATAGTGTTTTGTCGAATATTGTTATATTTAAGCATTATCTATTGTGTCATAATTGAATATATTTGTTTTATTTTGTTCATGAAGATACTTATTTGTCATTAAACAAATCATGATATTTTCTATAATTCCTCTTTTTTAAAAGTTAATTGCACATGATAAGTTTGTTAAGTCTATATCTTGTTATCTGCGACTACATTACTCTCGCCTCTTTATAAGAATAAAAATAGTTAGGAAACCCCCTTTTTCAGATCACTCTTTGTCCTAAATTCAGAGTAATATATGGGTAACCCGTATTCCGACTTTTTTATTGGCATTTAACTAATAATTCTGTTGAAAAACAATATAAAATAGTTAGATCCGAATCAATAGTCAATCCATCGAGACAAAATTCAGTATAAGTGGAAACTAAAATTACAAAATATTGAACTCCAAGGAAAATTCAAAACGGACAATCACTAATCAAATAGCAAATCAAAAGCTAAAACACATCAAACGAATTGATAACAACTGTCCTATTCCTGACTTGGTACAGACATTTTCTTATGTGTAAAATGGTGGATAAATCCTGGTTTTTAAAGCTAGCTAAACCTCTCACTTGTATGACAGTCGCATAAAATTCCATTATATTGACAAAGATGTGTGAACACTACAAACGCAAAAGTAAACAATCCACAAATAGGAGTACAACAGCAGCATACTGTTGGGCATTATACAAAGGGGCATCCACTCAATCTATTTTGAATGCTGCAGATTGGTCATTTGAATCCACATTTGTTCAGTTTTATTTGAGGGATTTAGATACCCACACATTTTTAGAATAAAATATATATTTATTTCAGAATGATGATTAGAACTGTTGTAAATAGCATTTGACTTGTATATATGCTAGTTACTGTTTTTGGTATTATCATGGTTATGATGTTAATGGTGATGGATTTTAAAGTAAAGAAGAAATTTATCCACCTTTGTTTAAAAAAAACTGTCCTCTACATACATATGTAAAAGATCATCGTTTGAAACAAGATATTCCCTGGCGGTCGCTTTTTTGCGAAACATATATATTATTAATTGTAATGATTAAAATTCATCATTTGCGAAAGATTTTGCCGAAAGAAATATATAACGATTTAATTTCATCCATCTTATTTATTTTATTTCGGGTTTCTCAGACTTTACATAAGTGACTTACAATACTTTCTTATTAAGAAAGCACTCAAATTTCAAAAAGCTTCAACACGCACTCCGGGCTCATAGTTTCTTCTACAAAGAATCAACGCTTTTTCATTGTATCTAAATTACTGAATCAATTTACGTCAGTTATTTTGGGATTTCTAAGCTTTAAGTGGAAATTTAAGCCGTTTGTATAATGTGAAATGACACAATTCTGTATAAAACTTTGGGACATCTTGTTGAATGGCATCGTCACAGATACTAAAATTGACTCAAATCAGCGCAAAAAATTGTTCCAGGAGGATAACCACGAGGATACCCAGACAAACGTGTTTGATGTTGAAATCACACTTGCAGACAAGGACCATATTTAAGAGAAGACGGAACGCATTAATTAGGTAAGCACATACAAGGCCCGCTGAAGCACGCCTCCGGATGCTAGAATGTCTCTTCGAAACATTGCCCATATCCATTCAACACATAACAAAACAATATCTGATCCAATACAGAAAGTGATTTATGAATGAAATTCGGATCAAAACATCATTTAGATATGTGACTACTTTAAGGAAGCTATTAAACCAAGAGTTCCAAATAATGAAGTTGAAATCATCCCTTCGTAAATTTTACGGACGCCATCACGAGTTGGTTGACCGTTATGGAATAACCGTTTCACAAATGATATCGGATATGTTCCTTACGCCGTAACTACAATCCCCTTCCCTTTCATGAATTTGACCTACCGAATTAGACTACTAAATAGTTAAGTATTTACCGGATTTATTATCACATAAGCAACACGACGGGTGCCGCATGTGGAACAGGATCTGCTTACCCTTCCGGAGCACCTGAGATTACCCCTAGTTTTTGGTGGGGTTCGTGTTGTTTATTCTTTAGTTTTCTATGTTGTGTCATGTGTACTATTGTTTTTCTGTTTGTCTTTTTCATTTTTAGCCATGACGTTGTCAGTTTGTTTTAGATTTATGAGTTTGACTGTCCCTTTGGTATCTTTCGGCCCTCTTAAATGAGATCAGCATGTCGACGTTTACGTATAATAAACTGTTATCACAGAGATATGTCCTGCCTTTTTGTAATTTTGGCAATGAATTGTGCCAATTAATGCTAATACAATTGCAAACCAAATATCAATGACCTACCACAAGTGGATCCCCATAAATTGACCTAATCACAAACTAATACATGTAATGTAAGCAAACCAATCAAAGTCAATAGACCATGACAGAGGGGGCGGAGCCAAATAATCTCCATGGCAATGAGATGTGACAATGCTAATACATCTGCATACCAATTATCATTGATGTACCACAAGTGGATCTCCATAAACTGACCTAATCACAAAGCAATACATGTAAAGTAAGCAAACCATTCAAAGTCAATAGACCATGACTGAGGGGGCGGAGCCAAAAAATCTCCATGGCAATGAGATCTGGCAATGGTAAAACATCTGCATACCAATTAGCATTGACGTACCACAAGTGGATCTCCATAAACTGACCTAATCACAAACTAATACATGTAAAGTAAGCAAACCATTCAAAGTCAATAGACCATGACTGAGGGGGCGGAGCCAAATAATCTCCATGGCAATGAGATGTGGCAATGGTAATACATCTGCGTACCAATATCATTGACATACCACTAGTGTGTCCCCATTAAACTGAGCTAATCACAAACTAATACATTGTTGACGCCGTCGCCGACGCCGGAAACAGCATACCTTTGTCTCGCTTTTTGACTCCGTCAAGGCGAGACAAAAATGTACATGTAGGTGGGTGGGAAATATCATTTACTCCATATTGTCAAAACAACCATTATGTAGTTGACTGTTTGTATACCAGTGTCGGAGACGACTATGAATATAAGCAAGTAATTTTAACCCTGTCCTCATGTCCTCGTTCATGATTATCACAAAAAACGCCTTATCCTTAGACGTTAAACTTATAATCAGCAACATGACGTATGTAATTAGTGAAACAGGAACGGCTATTAAATTATTAAATTTCTCAAGCTTATTTTATTCAGATAGATGTAAAAACAAGAATAGACTTAAGTGTATCAGAGGCTCTGTTAAAAAGCATGACACACGACTGGGAACTAATTAAAATTTGGAAATAGGAAAATAAAACAGTGGATGATATACGGCACTGCATTTTTTCATATCCACAAGCTTAAGGGTTCAGTGTTTAGATTGGCAGCATCCTCAACATCCTGAACATGGCAAAATATTTCATAGACAAAAAAACAAAACTGAATTATATTCTAACTTTATATCAGTTTATTTGATTGCAGAATGTAAATTATAGATTATGCTGCCTGTTGAAGAAGCTATGACATGACTGGAAATAACAACAACTGAACAAAATATGGCTGGCCATGAAGGACATAACACTGAAATAGAAGAATTAACAATTATGTATTGTAAATGTATATCAATAGAAATATTCTGTATTCGTGGTTCAGAAGTATTATTTATCTCAAAGGCCGTCCTTACCGCTGTGTATAAATACCAATCAGTATGATCAGTCTCATAAATTGAAAGAAAAGTAACAAGTACACCGGCGTGAGCATCTTTTCCTATGTTTATAAAATGGAATTCAAGTTCACCAATGTATACTTAAAATTAACAAACACGTATAAATAGTTGTCCCTCTACTTGCAATAACAGAAAGGTTTATTTAAATGCATGCAGTTGGTCATTGACAATTTTTCAAGCAAAAATTAAATCTGAATCTGTAAGATAGTCAAATTCACATCAAACAAGAAAAATGCAGACAAGTTATTGCAATATTAAAAAAATATAAGTTGTCCGTTAATTTGAGTTTAATTATACCGGAATGTTGGCTCAATTTAAGTATTTCAATATTTTCACTTTTGAATTTGTATTTGAGAATCATTGACATTATTAACATCCATTTTTGTTTCTCTCACATCATGTTGAATACAAGTTATTTTATAAGTACTTAACAGTCTCAGTGTCTACCTTACAGTATAAGTGATGTATATCATCAAATTTCTGAAATGAAAGAAATATTACTTACTTATTTAAACCAAAAGAATGAGATGCAATGTGAAATGTATTCTACTGAATCTTTATATAAACATATCATCAATTGAATAATCTTAAACAATCACTTACCACGGAAAGCTTGAACATTTGATGCACAGACAAATATTGCTGTTAACCAGACATACATCTCATTATATCCCCATAATACAGCAGGTATCACCAATATCTTACCAAAATTTGACAATAAAATGCCTCTTATTATTTCATATAATCTACAAAGGAACAAAAAGATTGTTTAAGAAAAGGACAAAAGTTTTGTCTATTTCATTTTATATGCTACAAATTTCTGTGTTGGTATTATGATAATTATTATTTGTTAATTTTGTGCATGTTTTGTTTATACGCTGAATTAATTCTGCTATTATCTTGAAGCACATTGATTATATCAAACAAGATATTGATATATCAGGACGCAGATATAATATTCTCTTTGAAATGAAAAGGAAATTTGAATTGTAGTGCAACTCAATAGTAAGATGGATTACGTATAGAGGAGGCGTATACAAACCCGCCACAATCTTTATGTATTTGATAAAGTTTTTACCATTAAAGTTGTTTCATAGCTCAATTCTTATATAACCTTTCTCCCCAAAAATACAACCACATATGACCAAAATGTGTAAAATACAAACCTTAGTTTGTCCGAGGAAGGCATAATCTTACTAGCAAAGACAAATGCTGTCAATATTACAACAACGCACACAAGTAATTCTGAAAAAAACACCGTACACTTTATTCAATTATGTTAGGTTACGTTTTAGCAACAACAACAAAATTCTGTTATTTTTAATTTACAGACAAAATAAATAATTTTCACAAAATAGATAATTTACACTTAGTAAAATTATATTTAGAACTTTTGTTTTTCTCTCTTTTATCTTCTTTGGTCAATTTTGTATTTCAAAGTTTATAGTTATGTTTTTAGTCTTTCAATATATTCTTCTGCCTCTGCTTGTATCCTAGCGATTCTAAGTTCACCAGTTCAAAGAAAAACAACTAAATTATATTTTACCTATAAGGGCTACAAAATAGTTAAAGTACAAATCCCATTCGAAAGCAGAGTATAAAACACTATCTGGCATAGGTCTGTTGTTCTGATCTCCATTTTGTCTTTGATGAACGAGTTTGGTGTAGGCGTCAAATAGTAGCAAAATGGAGGTTAGTTTCCACTGAGCCTGGAAGATAGTTTTCGAATAATTTATAAAAGATCAATGTATATCATGAACCGTAAAGAGTGTGAACAATCCATTACCAGTTATATTTTACTTTACCGGACAGTATCAGTTGTATTTCAATATTTCCTTTATTTTGCGTCGCACCTTTGCATGTCAAACTTTACAAACGGGTTCTAAGTTATTATAGACTTAATATGAGTTCGATTTTTTATTGACTATGAATTGTTCTCCACCTTTTCTTGAGACATAAATCTGTCTTGTTCCTGACCAGGTTTGATTAATAATGTTAGCAAATACAGTCCTTCTATCCATCACGGTTAAATGAACATGAGCTGTCGTCGTATTCTTGTTCACCGATTCGACTCAAAATCTCATATCTGATTAAGGTGGCTCGGGCCTTTTCGAAGTTTCTATCAGAAGTGCCGTATTTTTTGTTATTTTATTCTTTACTGAAAGTGAATCAAATTGGTCGAAAAAAAATAGGAGGTCACGGACCATTAAAGCTCAAAATTTTACTTTTAAACAGATCTGTAAAAAGGACAATTCTCCATGAAATGATAGGGAAAAATAAAGGTGTTGACATATTTTTATCGGAATATCAAAAAACATTCTATGTCACTTGGTCTAAAACTGTAATATAAAAAGCTGAAATACAGCTTCAAAGAATGAGCAAATAAAAAACAGAGGTCACCGAAAAGGCAAAAAGAAATTGTATTAAAACCCAAATTCATGCGTGAAATTATGCGCAGTCGAATAGTCCCGAGCCACCTTAAGAACAAACTAAAACTTTTTTCCTTATTAAAACAAATCCTAAAGAAATAATTTACTATGCAATAATGTTTCAATATTTTGTGTGTTTTCTTTCGAAAAGACGTCATCGGGGTAAACAGCAAGATGATCTTCTATGAATTCAGTAGATCAAATTACCATTTATAGACATGAGTATAAAAATACACATACAAGCAAGTCCAATAAAATAAAGACTATTTTTCTAGGTCAGTTTGGTTTCAAGTCATAGATTTCAAGTCCGTATAAATACGTATTCAAATGTCTGAAATGAGTTGAATTATTGACATCAACGATGTTTTAAAGCATAAACTAAATTGAACCAAAACTGTCTGCTAATATGGCGTTGTCATTTTATTTTCGACTTATGAGTTTGAATGCCCCTCTGGTATCTTTCGCCTCTCTTTTGCTAAATAGTTTTAGCCACCGCGGAATAGTTAAGTCACATTCGCCATAGGCGATTCAAAATTAAATGGTGGTCACTTCTTTAATTTTTGAAAGAGGAGTAAATGATACCAGAGGGACATTCAAACTCATAGATCGAAAATAATTGACAACGCCATGGCTAAAAAAGAAACAGACAAACAGACAAATAATAGTAAATAAGGCAGAACACAGAAAATAATAGACTAAACAACATGAATCCCACCAAAAACTGGAGTGATTCCAGGTGCAACAGAAGGGTGAGCAGATCCTGCTCCAGATGTTGCACCCGTTGTATCGATCATGCTATTACAAACCCCGTAAATAGTTTTACCATCTAACTAATTTACGTTTTAAAGATGCATGAAACAAACAGTATGATTTATGCTTAAGGTCATGCCTTTAAATCAATTAAAAAATCTTTGAATAAAGGCAACAGTAGTATACCGTAAGTATACCCTGTACAAAAGTCATAAATCGATTGAGAGAAAACAAATCCGGGTTACAAACTAAAACCGAGTAAAACGCATCAACCTTAAGAGGAAATTATGGTATATGTGCAAAAAAAATTTGGCCAAAATAACAGTCATATGTAATTAAAGAGTTAATCTCTGACTTTAGATTATCAATAAAAGATAATAGATATACAGATTTAAATGAAAATCATTATTTAATATATCTCGATAATCATATAGCTTTATTTCGTGAAATTTAAGTACATAATATCAATAAATAAGTAAGGTCATGCACTTCCTTATATTGATAAGCAGTTTGACACGATTTAGATTTTTCATCAAGAAGGTAATCAGAGAACAATGTTGAAATTTACACTGCTAGTGCTAGTATTTCTGGAATATGAAGTGCATGGGGAAACTTTCAATAACAAAATAGAATTACTTCAAAATGAAGTTTCACGCCTTGTGAATGAAAACAAAATAATGAAGGCACAGCTGTCCGATTTTCAAAGGATGAAATCGAAAATGATTGAATTTGAAAGGAGTTTAAAGGGATTGAACCAAACTCAAACTAATATCTTAGACGATATAGATGAGTTTCGTTCAACACGTAAGTATATTGACTGTCTTATACATTTAGCTTGATAGAAAAAGAAATCCACTTTATTTCAGGTTGACATCCCAGATTTGGGGATTCCCGTCACTAAACCGGCATTTCAGAATGTATTTTCTTGAGATTGCTTTCTCTATTTGTAACACTTTTATTCACTGTATCATTCTTTAAATAACAAGTGCAGTTTGGGTTGAGTTGAAGAAGGCCGCAACACGTGATAGTACGTGTCTTCCAATTGAGATTCTGTGATTCCATGCAATAATCCCAGACCTTGTGACTTACTTTTTAAATAAATAATACGAATTAATTAACTTCGATGAAAAAATAATTCTTATAAGTTGGGATGAATTTCTTTTAGAATATGGGAGTTGCATACTTTTAAATATTAGTTTCACATATAATTTTTGTTTGTGTTGCTCACACATTGTTGCCAAAATAATGGAAAAATAAGCGAAGAGAGACAAAGACTACTAAATGGACTTTCAAACCTGTGAAAATTTTAGCTTGCTAAACATCAAGGTTGTATCATTCATTTTCTTCATGATGAAATTTCTATACTAGTACCATGTCAGGGATGTAACACTTGTTTACCATTCGTTTGATGTGTTTAGGCTTTTGATTTTGCATTGGTTAATAGATTTTCAGTTCGGTAGTATTGCTATTTTACTTTTTATCCATTATTCATTCAAACAAAACATTACACATAACCCCGATTTTCTTCATAAGAGCAAATTTATTTTACAGAAAAAAGACAAAGTAGCAACAGTGAAGTGGTCGCCTTCCATGCGTATCTTGCGAACTCCATTTCTTCGTTAGGATATCATCATCCAATCAAGTTTGAAACAGAAATGACAGATAAAGGAAGCCACTACAACCACTACACAGGTACATTTACTGTACCTGAAACAGGAGTATATGTATTTACATGGACACTTGTTGTCAGACATACATATTGCGCGACTGAGCTGGTCTTGAATAATTCTATTATTGGAGAATCGTATCCGGACTCTGCGCATGATGCAGACAACGCATCCGCAACAGAAATAGTCGTCAGAGAAGCTGAAGTTGGGGATGCTGTGTTTGTTCGAGCAAAAAAAGGTTGTTCGTCCATAAGAAGCGACACAGTAACGAGATCTAGTTTCAGTGGCTGGAAACTATAATAGTTGATAAGATTAAAAGTTAATTATATTTATCTGTTGTACATTGTTTACAATTGTTATATGCCCTTGATCATTTTGCATTTATGACATAATCATTTCTCATTAAAATCTTTCAAAATTTAGAGACTTCAAAGGTTTCAGATGAGTTATAAGGTTCAAAGTACAAAAATATTCAAATTTTAAAGTCTAGATATATGAAAACCAAAATTATCGAAAGGAATCGTGAATTTATCTATAAACAGGAGCCCAAAACAGCTATGGAAAAATACGCATTTCGATTACCCCTTTCCCCTTCTCACGAATTTGATCTACCGAATTCAATTCATTACCGGGTTTGTACTAAAAGGAGCAACACTATGAGTGCCAAATGTGAAACAGGACAACCCAAGATCACCCCCAGTTTTTTGTGGTGTTTTTGTTGCTAAGTCTTTTTTAGTTTTCTATGTTGTGTATTATATACTATTGTTTGTCTGTTTGTGTTTTTTTTTTTGTTATCCTAGGCGTTGTCAGTTTGTTTTCGACTTATGAGTTTGAATTGCCCTCTAAAATCTTTCGCCTCTCTCTTAAGCTGAACTACTTGAAAAGTAATTACAAATTAACATGAAATAAATGGAGAATGTGTCCATGGGACACAAACGATGCCACGGCTTGCATAATATATAAAGGTATAAAAGGACATAACTACCCCGAAAATTCAGCAAGGGGCAAACTTTAGAACGGTAAAAGAAACACGAACTGGATCTGTTTTTTTTTTGTGTTAAGAAGCATTTTGTATATGCTTCATAAAAGGCAAATTAAAATAAATCAGCAATTATTTTCATTTTAAAGGGGTGTAGATCGGTTAAGGTGACGCCACCTAAATTCGAACTTGATCTGTATTTTGAAGTGATTAGCTTTGTGTATTAATTTCAAAACATTTGGTTAAGGCAACCTAAAGTTAGAGAACCAAACCAAATTTGGGACGTACGGACGGACGTTCATACGGACAAGCATAAAAAGCAAATATCAATAGACACTGGAACATGACTGAAAAGTATTGATGAAATTCAGACATGTACAGTATTGACTATATATCAAATATTATTGAACTATTATAAGTGTTTCCCTCTGAACTTACTCAATCACTGTCAAAATTAAATAAAATCATCTTATTCGGAAAAGAGATCATTGTCACCACGATAAAATCAACTATATTCTCTTACAGACCACATGCTGATTCATTCGGTTAGTGTCTCAAAGATAAACATCCACAATCACCTTTTGTTCACCTACATAAACTTATCTTCTAGTCCCGGCGAACTTATATTGAAATCAAAGATACCACCCACACCTCACGATCCGACACATACTTCCTTGTTTCTTCTTGTTTATCGAAACCAATCATTTCATCACGTACGGTCAGAAAGAAGGGCAAGTTGGATTCCTCGCGATGGAATAGAGCAATGTTACACACTGCCTCGTTTCTCTACAGTGAAGAAAGTTCACATAAAGAACTTTTACAAAAAGTCATGTAAATAAACTCATCATACCAGAATTAACATTTTATATTTGTGACAGACGCGCGTTTCGTCTACTCAGTGACGCTCGAATCAAAAATGTTTAAAGGGCAAAATAAAGTACGAAGTTGAAGACCAAAAATTCCTAACCTTTTTTGCCAAATACAGCTAAGGTAATCTATTCCTGAGGTAAAAAAAAAAGCCTTAGTAATTATAGTCTGTCTCGAACCTATTATAAAAAAGAAGGGGAACAGGGAAAGTAACAGAGACCACAAGCTTTTTGTCTCGCTATAGAACCCATACGTTCCCTCCGAAGAGATGTTGCAAGGGTTCTTTTACATGCAACAATCACGACACTACTTTTAAAGGAACAGTTGCTTTAAAATACAATTATAAGTAAGCAATGATTGTGGTTGTTAAATTTGATAGATGCTTTATGTGCTTTTGTGTTAAATATTTGTTTGTTTTAGTTCTCATTGAGATATCTACACATTTATGATTGCAATATTCCTTTTTTGACAATTTTACATATTATGTCTGTTTTATTCACGCATTGTTGTAGATATAACAGAATTTGCTGCGATTGTCATATAAGTGAGAGGATTGGCGCTATAAAACCAGATTCAATCGAGCGTGCTACCACTATATAACAAAGATGAGCCCGAAATTCAGAATAATCTACTGAAACATTTGTCAATATGACCCATTTAAACGTTTTTAAGAAAAATTAGATTAAGTAACAAGTCAACAACACAAGCAGACAAAAATAACATGGTCATTTGCTTCAAATCGAAATGTGTCTTTCAAATCGAAATGTGTCCTTCAAATATATCATATTGAATATCTGTTCAAGCTTAAACTGCTATAATCAGAGATTCAATAATGGAAGTTTCAGGTGTTGTTTAGTGAAAAATTGAAAACAACAGTTTAATAATTTCTTGCGTCCGAACCACTTTTCTGGATTTACCTCCATCAGGAACGCTCAAAGCCAAACATTTGAAATTCGAAGATGTATAAGTACCGAAACCGTTGAACAGCTATATGTCAAAAATACCTCAAATTAACAGCCAAATTCATATAAATCCAACTCTGCCTGCGGGGGTTTAAACCTTAGCTTCTTGATAATTTCAAAATTTATAAACGGGCAAATTTAGTAAAGTTTGTTATATCATGTCAATACAAAAGTACTGATTATTATTTACACCACTGGGTCGATGCCACTGCTGGTGGACGTTTCGTCCCCGAGGGTATCACCAGCCCAGTAGTCAACACTTCGGTTGACATGAATATCATTAATGTGGTCATTTTATAAATTTCCTTTTTACAAAACTATGAATTTACCGAAAACCTAAGGATTTTCTTATCCCAGGCATAGATTACCTTAGCCGTATTTGGCATAACTTTTTGGACTTTTGGATCCTCAATGCTCTTCAACTTTTAACTTGTTTGGCTTTATAAATATTTTGATATGAGCGTCACTGATGAGTCTTATGTAGACGAAACGCGCGTCTGGCGTAATAAATTATAATCCTGGTACCTTTGATAACTATTGATAATTTCTTGCGTCCGAAGCTCTTTTTTGGATTTACCTTAACAGGAACACTCAAAGCCAAACATTTGAAATCCGAGGATGTATATGTACCGAAACCGTTGAAGAGCTATAGATATGTCAAACTTACCTGGGTGGAGTTATTGCTGAGAACATGCTGAAATGCTTCTCTCTTCAACAGTAAAGCATCAAGACAGATAATGACTGGATCAAACTCTATATATTTATCTACAAGTTCTTTACAATGGATCTAAAAGTTTAAAAATTCATATATAAAATAATTCCATTACGCTTTCAATAAATACGTAATTTTGGCACGGAGATGAGTGGATTACTTTATCTGATCTCCCCCGTGAAAAGATTTGATTCATTGTCACAATTTGGCTATCGTTTTATGTCCTGTTTGGTATGATCGCTGACTTTGTATGAGTTTTCTAGGTTATCACTGAAGAGACGTTTATTGTCGAAATACGCATCTGGTGCAGTGAAATAAGTACCTTTAATGTTATTATACGATGACACATGACTAATAAACGAGGTTAAATATTAGAAATGAATACGTGTTGCAACATATGCATGATATGTAAAAGTGTGCATTTGCAAAGAATTTCTTGATTATTCTTAATGCTTTTTGAAGGTGAATATAGGAAAGTACTTATGGCGCTTGAAATCAAGAGTGTCATTTTCACTTTTAAAACAGACTTTATATATAAAACAAATATTGTGAATTTATTTGTTCTTACCATTTGAAATTAAAGACAATAATACACAAATTTACCTACAATAACACAATTACGGGATGTATAAGTGCAGACCAAAGTCATCTATGTATCAAAGAAACATAAAAAGGCATATAGACAAAGAACATTAGCAAAGTAAAAGACAAGAATACAAAAAAGTTTTACAATAAGTCTAGTCAATCTATCATAAATTTGAACCTAACCTTGAAGTTATTGCAACAAAAGAATTTTAAGTTTTAATCTTTAGAATTATACCCCAAATATACACACAATAATGTCCAACAAAATCTAACGTGATAAAAACTTAAAAAAATATATTTTAACATTCCTATGGAGATTTGCATTGCTCTGCAAAAAAGGCAGAAAAAAATCAATAAAAATTGATACAAAATTATTACTTTACCGCATCTATTCAACAATATGTAATGATTGTATAACAAACAAACAACTCTTAAGGTGATTTCATATCTTTAAGCAAGGTACAACCCACATCTCATAACTCATTAGTTGAGTTATCATTTTAGATTTTTCAACATGTCAAGGTAAAGGATCTCAAATTAAATACAATAATTCTTCTTTATGTGGTTAAAAGTATCCTGAAACAAGGAAGATGCTAAACAAATATAATTTACAGATTTAATCAATACCAAATAATCACTTTATTTTGTTTTAAAATGGTCACAAAACCTTAAATTTGCAATTTCTGTAATGAAAAATGTGCAAAAAAAAATTCAAGAAATTACCCACAACACTTCGGCTTTGTACATTTAATGAGCAGGGGATAATATAATGAAGTCCAATACGAACTTATAACCTCAAATAAGTATCATACTTTACATGAGTGTTTAGAAAATCACCCAAAAACAGTCAAAAAAAATTGAAATTAAAAATGTTGATTTTGAGTTTTCCTCAAGTTAGATTTGATGGGACTTTTTTCTGTGTATATTTGGGGCTAAATGCTAGATGAGAACTTATACATTTGCTATTGCAATTAGTTTTGAGGTCCAAACTTAGTTTGACTGGACTAAATAGCACAACGAGATGTATAAGTACAGACATATAGAGCCATATCAAATGTAAAAGAGGTGTTTTTAAATTTTGCTGGAATTAGGCTTTTACAAAAGATGCGAAAAATACCAATCAAGTATACAAACTCGATCAAGAGTCAAAAATAAAATTACAATGACCTGGTAAAAAAAAAACATATAAAAACATAATTCTACGGAACACAACCACAAAAAAAACGGAGATTATCTCATGTTATCTCAAGTGAAGGGTTGGAAGATTCTGTTCAAGATGCCAGCAAGTTCCCCATTCTTGAAAATTTAGAAAGAAAACTCCGTATGATTATGAGCGACTGAGCATGATGAGTTGATATTTCCCCCAAAATGAAGTTGTGTCTTCAGAGGAGTGTAACTACTCCAGGGTCTGTGGCACTTATTGTCCGTACAGTTAAGTTTTTTTAAACCTGTTTCGGTATATTTAAAGTGCCATATTTACAGATACGTGATTGGGTTCTGATGTTCTGTTAAAAGTCTAAGGACGTTATGGGGATCCGTTAAGAGTTTGTAGTGTGCAGTCGTCTTACATATGAAGATTAATGTTGCCACATCTTAATAGTATCAGGGATGTATGAGTGTTATATACAACAACTCTGGTATTAATTTTCCTGATCTTGATACCTTGGAAACACCGGGTCCTACTGGTGACGTTTCTAGTAGGTGTTGGAAAGGGACTTTACAAAGTTGTAGATGCTTTGAAAGAATTAGATGATTCTATCTCTCACCATTTGTTGTTCAAAGATTCCAAAGGTACATGCAGTTGATGAAGCAAATAATTGACCCTCCAGGGTTTCGCGATTTGTAGTTCCTGAAGTAAAATACTGCTGCCTGGCATTGTACATTTTTGTGTTGTTGAATTCGATTGTTATTACAGATTACTGAGGCTTACGTGTATGTTAAAACTCGTAGGCATATACTAGTTACTAGGGGTATTTGCAAAGTATTTACTCGCTGTGGAAAGTTTCTGGTGATGATGTTCTTGGAGCCTTTGCTGTTGTCTCATCAATGTGATTGTTGTTTCTATGTTATTGGGGATCAAACAGTCATCATCAAACTGTTTGAAAGAAGATGACAAAGTTCAGTTAGTCTATTAATGAAAAAAGCTAAAGATATTAGGGTCAATAATGCGTCAGAAATAATAGGTCATATGACGGCGACATTCTCCCTCTACTTGGACACGTCGCCTTTTCTGCGTAGAAGTTACCATATCATTTTAGGATTGAACCACTGATTCTACAATATTGGAACTTGAGAGGAACAATCTTTGATGTGGTAACTTGACAGAGGCTTTCATAAAATCAAGTATTACGGCATCCGTCTAATAATAATATATTGAACGTCTTTTGCAAATTCTTGGAGGGTTGCGATAGGCTATCTTTCACTAGTCTAAGTACGTCTACTCAAGAATCAATTCTGAGCATCAATAAGGGATTGTTTTTTTAAAGTGCTGTCACTGATGAGGCTTTTGTAGATAACGATCATCTGGCGAAAATACAAAATTTTTAATCCTGATATATTTTATGCGTTTATTCATGTTAGTCTAGAAGAGGGACGAAAGATACCAAAGGGACAGTCAAACTCATAAATTTAAAACAAACTGACAACGCCATGGCTAAAAATGAAAAAGACAAACAGAAAAACAATAGTACACATGACACAACATAGAAAACTGAAGAATAAACAACACGAACACCACCAAAAACTAGAGGTGATCTCAGGTGCTCCGGAAGTGTAAGCAGATCCTGCTCCACATGCGGCACCCGTCGTGTTGCTTATGTGATTACAAATCCGATAAATAGTCTAATTCGGTATGTCAAATTCATGAAAGGAAAGGGGATTGTAGTTACGACGTAAGGAACATTTCCGATATCATTTGTGAAACGGTTATTCTATAACGGTCAACCAACTCGTTATGGTGTCCGTAAAAATTACGAAGGGATGATTTCAACTTCACCATTTGGAACTCTTGGTTTAATAGCTTCCTTGTGAGCAGTAATGCAAGCACGGGAATATCGTATCAATTGGGAGATATATACCCCGTATGCAGGTGCTGCTGGAATGTTGCTACTCAGAAATGGAAAGTTCACAATTGGAAAGCTAAAATCATCTCTTTTGTCGTAAAGTTTTGTCTTCAACCGACCTTCATTGTCAATTTCTAGATGTAAGTCAAGATATGAAGCCGACTTAACTGTATCTGTAGTATCCTTTATCTCCAATTCGATGGGATAGATGCGTTCCACAAAGTCACCAAATTTTGAATGGTTTGGTGAAAGAACGTCATCTATATAGCGGAAAGTAGAGTTAAAGGATATTGCTAACTTCTTATCTTTCTTCCTAAGAAGTTTCTGCATGAAGTCAGCCTCATAATAATAAAGAAACAAGTCAGCAAGTAGAGGGGCACAGTTTGTTCCCATTGGGATGCCGACAGTCTGTTGAAAAACACGTCCTCCGAACGTAACAAATATGTTGTCAATCAAGAAATCAAGCATCTTGATAATATCGGTTTCAGAGATTTTTTGTTTGAATCAGAGTGATTCTTTACTAAGTAGGATTTATCCCTCCCTAAGACAAGATACTTGTATCTACGTTTGCCATTCTTTTTCATGAAGAAAAGTAATACCAACTCTTTTAATTTGTCTTTTAGTTTGGAATGTGGAATACTTGTGTAAAGAGTATAAAAGTCAAATATTTTAATACTGTAACAAGATGAAAGAGAGTTAGATTGTATGTACTCTAAAAGATCTTTGGAATTTTTAAGTATCCATATCTGATTGACGCCAACTCTAGAATAGGCAGTTTCACAATAATTTTGAAGCCCGTCTTTGATTGCTGATAAAATAGATGTTAATAATTTAGAAAGGGGTTTCGTGGAGCACTTGGAAGACCCAGCAATATACCGTTGTTTGTAAGGACACTTATGTAGTTTAGGTAGCCAATACAGTGATGGAAGATCCAGTTCTTCATCTTTGGTTGAAATACCAAAGGAACAAAGAACAGACCTATGATTATCCAGGATTTCCTCTTTAGTAAGTGTCGTGAGGGTATATGTTGAGTTTCCAAGTGAATTGTCTATACTTAATTCGTTTATCAAGCAATAAATGTAATGACTTTTACAGACAAAAACGATGTTATTTGGGGCTTTGTCTGCGGGGACAACAACATATTTATCATGGAGGTCGGATAGGTGTTTAGCAACATTTGGGTCTTTGAAGATTGACGTAGCATGGGCAATGATGGACCCATTCAGTTTCTTAATTCTGATTTGTATTAACGACCTCACTGCCTTAATCCATTCGGATAGAGTGTCTACGTCTTCCTTCTCGCGCTTAGCCCATTGCCTGGCATAATCCTCGACTGAATCCATCAAAATTTTAAAGTTGTATTTCCAATTGATGGATTTAGGCTCACGATATTTCGGACCTTTCGATAACACATTTCGTAGAGAAGTGTTATTAACAATGTTAAGGTCACCGGTAATAACGTGGCCAGCAGGATTATATGTGAATTGGGAACTAGCACAAGTGCAATCAGGAGGTTTAGACTTGAAGTCGTCAATATCGAGATCCTGCACAACGCGTTTATAATTGAAAATTTTAGTTGCAATAGGTTTGGTATAGGTATAAGAAATTATTGGTACAGACTGGTCTTTGAAATAAGGAGGTATTTTCGATTGAACTAATTTATGATGAAGGATATTGCCTAGGTTGACGCCATCGAGACCTTTGTTGGCAAAGAAAAGATTTGAAAAGATCTTTTCTCTTTTTCATCTTTTCCAATGCGAACTGGCTTGAAAAGTTTTTGACTTGCAATATCCGAAATTATAGCTTGAAGTTTGTATTGGTTTGAATGAGGGTTTGTAACAGTGGATTCCAAACATAAATTGAACAGAGAATGAAGTTTTGAAAGGGGTAATGGATAAAGTTTCGTGCAAATGTGATGAATACCTAACGGTTTTTGTATGAATGGCAGCAAGTCATTAATAGAGACATCATGCAGAGAGGGTGATGTATAATGACCATGACCATGACTGCGTCTACGTCGAGGAGTCGAGTTGAAAATATTCATCACATTCACCGAGTTACACGAAGGACTAGATAGAATACCTATACCATCAATTTTGTCATTGCAGCCATACGGTGTTGCAGTTCCCAATTGTCTAATCCAGTAGTCTTCTTTTTGTCTACGGAGAGTCGTTGAAAGATTAGGATTGTTAGAGCTATGGTATATCTTTTCGATAATGCGAACAGTCATAGAAACGATGGAATGATCGGGCTGATTGAAATGCTGAAATAGAATGTCGTTAGCATTGAGGTCCATGTCTGATCTATGACCGCACATCTGTTGGTTTAGCACTAGCCTTCCTTTCGTTTCACCGACGTACTAGTATATCAATCCGCAAAGGTTGCACTCTTATCCGTAGACGACATTTATCGATTTACAATTCAGATCATCGTAACTTCTGGTAAAATATGACTTCTTGGTCAAATTGCTAGTGAATTCAGCATCTGTAATTAAAATAGCACAAGTTTAGCAGTCTTTGGTCTCACATTTTGAAATGCGACAGTGTTGTACTGTGTCATCAAAAACCAAAATGTCTTTAAGGAGAACTGAACATGGCTGTATATGTGTAATATTGCTGTTGTCACTAGGACGATGATCTGAATGAGTCGTGTTTGGGATATTAGTCATGTCTGGTGATGAGGGGACACCTGCCGTATAGTCCACAGTTCTATCATGGGCCACTTTGACCAAAACAACATGGGTTTAGAACCAAACTATTATGCCAGTCCCAGCTGGTAATAACTATACACTAAATAGCTATCCTAAGAATATGGAGGACGGCGATCAGATATACATCATTCTCACAGGCACTTGTCTCAAAAAAATATTTCCTGTATATACCTTAATACAGGAATTATTTTTTTGAGACAAGTGCCTGTGATCATTCTGTTAGACTTTGCCAAGGCCTTTGATTAGGTACCACATGCCAGACTACTTAATGAAATGGATTACTACGGGGCAAGAGGTTTCCAGCTTCAATGGATAACTTGAAACAGTTTCTGTCCAACAGACTGAACATAGCTCATTGTCGAAAACCACAAGTCGGACCTCTTGACGTGGTATCTGGAGTAACCCTAGGGTACTTAGATGGGTCCCTTACTCTTCCTAGCTTATATCAAACAGCAAACAGACCTTACCTCGCTGGAACAAAGGTGAGCCGCTCATGTCTGTTTGAGATGCGCCCGAGTCAATTACACTTTAGATCACTTTAGTACAGAGTTTGACTCGTAACCGGGAAGAAGAAGAAGACATGTGAAATTGTGTTGCAATAAATCGAAGTGTATAATGTGATGCATTCAATGTTTTGGTTTGCTACGGGTTAAATATTGTCTTCTCTAAATATGAAATATTACTCACGCAGTGTTCCAGTTGTATTATATCTTTAGAGAAATGTCTATAAAGACTATTACACTTTGTTCCGCAGTTGATGCATTTCATTGTTTTATTGTTTATAGCGGATGTTTACATTAGTAAAATAATAAACGAAAGGTGTATGGACAGTCCAAATTATCCGTATTTTTATTGTTCACTGATCACAATCAAGGAAGAATACATATGACATTAATTGAAAATCAATATTTTTAATATGAAATGTGCATTTATCTCAACATACAGTGAAAACTTTATACAGATTCCTTGTTCATGCAATCCGTATCTAACCCGGTTTTCCAACAGTTCTTTTCCGAAAAAAATTAGTTTTACAATTGTTTCGGTATTTCCTGTACTGATAAAAACAAAAATGATTTCTGAAGAAGTAAAGCCAAAGTAAGTAATACTGTTACGCTGTTAACAAAATAATCGATTACTCATATGTAAATTACAGATTATTTTAACAAATCTCTGTATAATTTAGGTGATCTTCTTCTTCTGGTATTCTTTTTCCGTCCACGTTGGGACAACCTCAATTGAGTACAGTTTTTTCTTTAGTCAATATCTACAGACAACAGTAATCCGTCATCACAATAATGTCAATAATATCCATCACCGAATTTATATACACTATATATATACAACATATATATACACAATATCAATCACGGTAAAATTAGCACTAAATGTTCCCCGCACACTAACAATATACTTATTTCCTGTTAAAGACGCACAACTATCTCTTCTTAATGTCCAACGTTCTATATCTAGCAACGTGAAGAGCATAAATCAACTGTCTTGATAAATCTTCTATCCTTTGAAGCAATGTATTATCATTTGTATACCGAGAAAGTAACACGGTGCAGTCCAAGATAATTTGAAGTTGGTCATCAGTTGGTATGTCCCTCATTCTAAAGTTCAAGAAATCGGAGATAATTTCATCAATTTGGTTGAGATATCTTTCTCTAATGCATTGGAGTATTTTACATGTAAGCAAGAAATGAGAACGATCTTCGATATCTGTATCACATAATTTACAAGTAGGAGTTTCATTTAGATTATATTTTGATCTATGAGATTGTAAAATGTAGGTATCAGTAATAACCTTTAGTTTCACAGATATTCGGACAGCTTCTCTAGTTGGGTCACTTGTATTTCCAATGGATAATAATGTATGGCATTTTCCCGGTGAAATGTTCAAGGTTCCAAGGTATTTCAGCGATTTATAAGTACAGCTCTTTTGTACTAATACATTTTTCCAGTAATTGTCAATTGCTAAACGAACGGATTTCTTCCAAGAATATTTTGTTGGTGGATCGTTCAGAAGTACGATTGGTGATTGTAGATCGTATTTGAATAGTACTCTCTTGATCGCTATGAACCAGCTATTGCTTTCTTGATTTTTTGCGTTTAATTGCCTCCTTGCTATTTTCTTTTCTAAATGTTCTTCATTTTGGTTACAGATGTTGTTGAATAAATTTAATGATTTTTGATCAATTTGAGCTTCTATAGGTAGAATGCCAGACATGATGTAAATACTTGGATCAGGAGCTGATATAGGTATGGATAAAATTTGTTTTAATATTTTCTTCTGAAATTTTTCCAATTTAAGTAGATTTTTTGAAGTTGGTAGTATGACTTCGAGACCATAAGTTAAGATGGGTTGTACAAAGGTTTTAAAAAGTTGAATAGCAGTACTAGGATCAAGTCCATTTTCTCCATGCATACCGGCTGACATTAAGCTGTACGCAGCTCTTCTTGATTTGGTGATGTTCTGTTCAACAGTAGCATTTTGTGTTTTTTGACTGGTTGTTGATCTTAAAATTCCCAGGTGTGGAGATTTGTCTGAAATTGGCATTGCATTGTTGTTTATAAATATGCTTACTGGATCCTCAGATTTTTTCCGGTTTGAGGGTTGTACTTGTATAACTACGCTTTTTTGTGGTTGTAAGAGATAATGATGGTCTTCACTGTATTGTGCAGCAATATTCACAAGGTATTGTAGTTCATGTGGGTTTTCACTAACAATTGCTACGTCGTCAGCACATGCTACTGCATTAATCAGCGTTTCACCTATCTCACATCCAGATGTTGTATTTTCAAATGTATTAATGTAGCAAGAATGTTTATAGACAATTTGTGCTTCGTCGACCATGTAAAAATGTGTACTCTGTTTTTCTCTCTTGATAAAAGTAAACTGTCCAAATGATTCCAATCCTTTTTTTCATTAAAATATTAGGAAACATAGAGTCACTGGAATTTAGAATTAAATTATAAGAAAGGACTGTAATATTTTTTCTGTCTATAGATTCGAAGTAACATAAAAAATGTGGTGCACACTGTAAATAACCCGCTACGCTCGTTATTCAGTGTGCACATAGACAGAAAAAATATTACAGTCATTCCTTAAATAACAAGTGAACAACAAAAATTATAATAAGGTTCATCATAACAAATGGACAAATATGGCCATATTTAGTATTTACACCTCAAATACTACTCTCTATACACTTACCGGTGCAGTTTGGAAAGTTTTAAGACCTGGTTTCCACTGGATATATACTGAGACTTCTATAACTGTGTTATATATAGTAGTCTCAGATACATGTATATATATATTAATATTATAAACAGATAAAAATTTTAATTTATTTTGCATATATCATAACGATAAAATCGTTTTTAAATTTTGATGGCCTCTGGGCATTTTTTTCCTTCCTGCAGACAATGTAAATATAAACAAGCACCTGAGTTTCATTTGATACTGTGGGTGACTGTCCACTCAATTCCTACCTTTTACTCACCTATAAATGTGTAGATTTCTATTGTCCATGCCTATCAAGGACAATCAATACAAAACAAACCAGTTGTTACGGTATTTCGTTTTTGTTCCTGAAGAAGGTGTAAAAATTAACTGATTTGGGAAACAACTTTGAGATGCTTCCTCTCAGGTAAGTTACCTGAGAGGAAGCATCTCAAAGTTGTTTCCCAAATCAGTTAATTTTTGCTTCCTCTCAGGTAAGTTACCTGAGAGGAAGCATTTCAAAGTTGTTTCCCAAATCAGTTAATTTTTACACCTTCTTCAGGAACAAACTTACCTGAGAGGAAGCATCTCAAAGTTGTTTCCCAAATCAGTTAATTTTTACACCTTCTTCAGGAACAAAAACGAAATGCCAATCATAATCCAAACAAGATTTCATCACCTGGCTGGACATTCCATAACATTCAGCTAGCCTCACTCTGAATGAGGTACTTTTTCCAATAGCATTAAAATATAGTGTGAGATGTGCAGTAGTGATTTCACATCAAATACCTGTCCTCCTTCATATTAAAATAATATGTTGATGCATATTCTTTTTAATAAAGTTTCTTACATTTTTATTATTTTAGGAGTAAATTTGCAGAAATAAAAGATTTAATAGATAAAGAGGAATTTTCTCTCCGTAAAAGATTGCCAAGAAAACTACCAAAGAGAAAAAATGATGTGTATGTGTCAAGAAGAACTAATTTCAAACAACAGCTGGAGAGATGTCATAAACTAATGAATTCTGGAAATGAGGTTTATATTCATGGCTTAGGTGCAGCTATAAACAGGGCAGTAAATCTTGCATTAGAAGTGAAAAATTCTTCCATAGGAAATGTGGAAACAGAAACACAAACCTCCACAGTGGAACTTGTGGATGACTTAGAACCTGAAACAGATGAACATGAACCAGAAATTTTCATAAGAAATAATTCAGCAGTTCATATAAAAGTGTTCAAAGTTACAGGGACTTCTGTAGAACCTGAACACATACAGTTAAAATAATAAATTAATAAATCATCTTTTCAATTAATCTTATTGCTAGTTCATAGATCTCAATACAAGTCAAAAGCTGGAATAATAAATCAGAGCTCTAAAACCCCAATCTATTGTCAATTTCAGCTTTCAAAATTCCAATTCATGAAAAGGAGAACCCATTTTTTTGTCAAAACTATCAACCCTTCTGAACATCTTCTAGTTCATGTAGCTGTCAAATGCATTATTTACAATAATTGACAAATTGTTGTTGTATGACTTATCTGTTTTTGCCAATTTAGGAAACATACACCTCCAGGTGCGGGAATTTCTGGTTACATTGAAGACCTGTTGGTGACATTCAGCTGTTGTTTTTTCTTTGGTCGTGTTGTTGTCTCTTTAATACATTCCCCATTTCCATTCTCAATTTTATTTCATTCTACAATGCTGATCTTGGTCCCTGTTTGAATTTTGAAATGGCTTGCTCAAATCTTGTTTACACCTTATGCAAAAGAGTATAGGGAGTAAAAAAGTACATGTATACGAAAGACCCTATTGTTTCACCTTGTTCACAATGGAACTGATTTTTATCTATAAAATGTTAGTTGGTCTTCATGGTCTTTCAAATACAAAACTGGCACCAGGCAGGTATTCTAAAATAAATAATTGCTAATCAGTGTATAAACTAAATATGTCATTTAAGTACTCAAAATTTGTTTTATTTAACTCAATAAAAAGATGACACTGGATGACAATCATTGTCACATAAATAATACATGTATGTCTTGATGAACTCAATGTATTCAGGATCTTAGTGGTAAAAACCCCAATTCAGTCTCTGATTGAAGGACAAACTCAGAACTGAAATCAATATGAAAATACAAATAATAATTCATTCAATTACCTAAAAAATAGTGAGTAAAAACCCCAATTTGTAAACTTTTTATCTGGAGCTCTGTAGATGCAACTAATGTTCTCTGCATGATCAGCACATTTATGCAGGGAAGCATTTCTGTTTCTAGGGTTTAAAGTATTAGCACGTAAAACAAATATATATGTAACACACAAACAAACAATTACCACGGAATTACAGGCTCCTGACAAGGGACAGACACAAACATACAGATTGTGGCTGGGTTAAACATGTAAGCGGGATCCCAAGCCTCCTCCTAACCTGTGACAATGGTTTAACAATACAACATAAGAGCAAACTACAAAAAGTAGTTGGAAAAGGCTTAATTCGTCAGACAGATACACATACTACACACAGAGTGGACGTGGTTAGGTACTTGTATATCCCAACAGAAAAAGAGACTAAGTACAGATCTAAGTGAACTTGTAGTTACTGATCGACAGCTAGTTCAAAGCCACTAACAACTATTGACTTGTATCGTGCATATAAGACTAAACGGTCAATCAGTACACATCCAATGAGTTTAGTGTAAAGACGCCATAAACAGTCCGAGAAAAACATGAACTTGTGCAATGCCAATATACAGGTATCGACAGATTGTAGTTCATGAATGTGTATAGTATATGTAACAATAATATTAAGTTTGTTTATAATTTACTGATAACAAAATCAATATCAGTAACACCAAAAGAAACAAAATTCATCAACTCCATAAGTTTATCAGGAACTTTTCTACTTTCAGGGCACGGTAAAAAACATATCCGCAAAAATGTGGATGTGTCTGATGTGCTATCCGATGGGTTTCATTCCATTTTCAAGAAAGAGAAAAAAAAATTCCTCTACTGAAAAACACTCTTCCAATAAATCTTTCAGTAGTTACAGTGTCCTTGACCTTTGTACTACGGAACACAGCATAAATCTACATCATCTGTAAACGTATCACTGCGATCAAAGAAGAACTCAAGCTTCTATCAAACAATCATAGTTATTTATTTTCTCATTCTCTGTTTTAAGTGTATCTGACCTCTTTATCCGAAAATTATATAAAGCTTCTCATTTTCTACATTTCTAATTTGTAGAACTTGGACTTAAATCAATCAGGATTGTCAAAAATTATCCGTAAACGTTTTTTGTTATAACTGTGACCTTGAACATAGACTTGATTTAATGATTAGTATGATGCTTATTTTCGTTACCTGTATCTTCCATCTATGTAAATGTCATTCAAATTAAGCAAGAGATAGTCAATTAACGTACTGCACAGAAACAATTTTTCAAAACATATTTTTTTAGTTACAATGGCATTGACCTTTGACATATTTACTCAATGATCGATATGCCTTTCACCTATCCAGCAATTTCACGCCATCTGTTCACCAGCCATGCAATAATATTGTACTTTTTAGTCACAGTGTTTTCGATCTTTGAACATATTGAACCCAACGTCTATGGATACGGAGTCTCCTTTCTCTGTATCTTTTATTTGTACAAGTTTTATTGAAATTTAACAAGAACTGAAGTTACCATTTAGAAAACATTTTTACTTCAATCTGTTAACAGTGACCTTGACCTACCTTCCCATGGATGGAAACAAGTGCCTGTGACTGCATGACAATACATGTACACATGTGAAACATTTATTTTAAAAAGAGAAAACCAACAACCTGAATAACATACAGACAGTAGCTTACTAGGACATAGGATATGCATTTGAATCAGATTGGAAAACCAATTGATTCAACCTTATTTATCATGTTTATGCTAAAAACAAATGAGGCGGACAGCACCTAACGACAGTAGCCGTAGTACATACAGGCTCCTCATTTGGGACATGCCGACATAAAGAATGCGACGAGTTAAACATGTTAGTGATTGATTAACTCTGAATGGCATGGTACAGTGGTGTAACAGCAAAACTTAAAAACACACTAAAATGATGAGTTAGGGAGCTACCATTTGATTTTTAGGGGGGGGCTAGGATGAAATTTGAAAAAATAGGCAGGACAGGAGTTTTGAGTAAAAAAAAGGCAGGCAGAAACACTTGCAAAAAAAAAGGCAGGACGACAATTTAGGTAAGAAAAAGTCAGAATAAACTAAAAAAAAACGGAGACTACAGCTAAATAAAACTTGCAGGACAAAAATTTTCATCCTAGCCCCCCCCCCCCCCCTAAAAATCAAATGGTAGCTCCCTTAGAAAAATATTATAAAATAAAACAATAACACAAAACCATGTTTTCGAAGACTCAAATTGCAATCAGTTCACATCCAGGAGATGCTTAAATATCTTAGTTTAATGTATTCGCTCTTGTCTACATCCCGAATATTCAGGCCATATTATTATTTTTTATTTCAGTTCATTTATGTTTCGGAATTTTTGTAGTTTTTAAACAGATGTTGTAGTTAAAATGCAACAGAAAAAGTCCAGCGTGTGATAAATTCGTTATACGGGTAACCCCCTACCAGAGGCGGATTTAGGAGGCCCAGGGGGACCGCCCCCCCCCCCCCCCCCGCTTTTCGGGAAAAAAATTGGTTGCTTACACAAGGATTCACTGAAGCGTGACTTGAGCGGCCCCTCTAAGGCAGTCAGTGGGCCCCCACTTAGGAAAATTTCTAGATATTCCAGTGCCTACGGTCTCACCCCCTATGGATTTTACTAACCCTCTATGGATCCGTAGGGGGTCAGTTGCGAACCATATAACTTATAAGAGTAACGTACTCGCCGTTCTTTATTTTACATAAGAGCACGTATATAATAAACAGTACTACAGTTATTGTAAAAAGTAAAATCACAAAAATACAGAATTTCGAGGAAATTCAAAACGCCGGGAAAATCCCTAATCGACAAATGTCATCAAACGAATGGACAACAACTGTCATATTTCTATCTTGGAACGGCATTTGCTTGTGTAGGAAAGCTAAATTCTATTGATAAAAGTAATCAAGAACTTATAAAAGATCTAACTGATTATGAATGTGTTTTAATATTACGCAATGTCATTTTTATAGTGTTGTTAAATCGTGTACTTGTCATGCATTTTGCCTTCTTTTATATATAGGGTGTAATTTGTAACAATGATATATTTACAAAGTGAAAATAATTTGAAATATGAAATAAAATCATAAACAAATAAAAAGGTGATTTTGCATCTCAAAGCACCTCACGCTTGATGTAAACCCGTGCCACGATTGTAAAAGCAGTTGATCACGCAAGTGTAATTAACGATACCAAATTTGTAAAACGAAAATATCTGCAGTCAAAAGAAAACCCAGAATATTTGCATGCTAAGAAATTAGTCTAGATAAATTTGTTACCAGACATCAACCAAGGATATGCATGTGGTATGACGACCTTAATTTTGTGCATGCAATGCAGAAATAAACGTTTAGTATGAATAAGAACCAAATGCACTTTTTCTTAAAGAAGAAACCATTAAACTTATGATATAAAATGTTAGATTAGAGTATTTATGGTGGGTTTTTTTCAAAGACAACCTACGGTGACTCAATTAGTGCAGTCAGAGAACGATGCTGATTTTCAGTGCTAATGTCAGGCTTCTTCTTATCGACTGCTATATGCTCACAAATGATTGTAAGTATAATACAAGTAGTCCTGGGATAGTATAAATATATGATGTTCCCAAATAAATCCATTTCTGTTTGACTCTGAAGAGTATATTAAAAGAAAGTTTTAATCTATCTATATATAATATCGCAGCGCTGTGAAATGAAGGAAGATATATTCCTCTTGTTAAAATATACTATTCTTTATGTTCAGACACGGCAAAACTTACGACAATATCACTGTGCTTAAACGGCCGTGGGTAACTTAAGTTACACACAGCCCAAGATGGAGCCGCCTGACTTCGGTTAGGAAGTTTGCTCCTATATAATTACAATACCATGAATAAAAAAGAAATGTTCAGTAATTAAAAAGTTATTTAAATCTTTTAGGGAAACTCTGCAATGTAAAACGTGGTTAGTTACTACAAAATAAACGATTACAGCACGATTTGCCAAAACACTTATGATGTCCGTAACTTCAAAACAACTTGTCCGTAACTTTTTTCCTTATACCAATAGGGATGTCCGTAACTTTAGCATGATGTCAGTAACTTTCAAAGAGGTCAATCCTTAGCAGAAATACAGATGAATCAGTCCAAACCTCTAAAGAAGATATGTATGATTTGATACCCGATCTTATTGAACCCCTGAGGTCAATGAAACTGTTTTAAATCTACCTTTATTGCTATAATAAACTAACACATGTTCAACAATATAGCCTTCAACTACTCCTAGATATTGGCATTTTTTTTCTCACAATCAACAACACATCACCTAGAAGAGACCATACCTTTTTGGCTAACAATTCAGAAATTATTTAAAGGAAAGAATATCAATTTTTTCCGCCAAGGACTCATCAGTGAACAATCTATAAAGCTAGAAGAATGTTAGATAAATTTCGCCGTTCCGTCAGATCCCGTTTTATCCCGGGAATATTTTTTTTCAAATTTAACGGAAAATCCGGGACACTCTGGTTCACTTTTTCTCTTGTTTAGTTTGAAGCATATCGCTATTGTATAAATCTATGTAATAATTAAGGAGTTTGATAGTGTTTATTGTCCTTTAACTGTTGAAATTGTTAATCTTACAATTTTGAAAAAGAAGTTACCCACATCCGAAAATAAAGTTACGGACAGTCTGATTATTTTTAACTTATAAGTTACGGACATCTTATGCATTTTTTAAAAGTTGGCCTTGCGCTAAAGTGAAGTCAAAATTAACGAATTTGAAGTGATGGTAGGTGATTTCTTTATTCAAAAATCCTATCAATATTTACATAGATCATGAAAAACGTTGCAAAAAGTATATTTCGTATCAACTGTCATCTCAACGAGTTTAGAGTCCGCCATCTTGGGCTGTGGGTAACTTAAGTTACCCACGGCCGTTTAAGCACAAATGAATATCGGATTCATTTTTTATCTTTGAAATTTTTTAGTAAATCATGAACTGTTTTGAGATTTTTTGGTAACTACGTAAGACTGTTGAATCAGGATAGGGTTCTTCATTTCTGTACCATTTTCCCGTCAATTCTTTATAAATTGTGCCTTATTCTTTCCCTTATCTTTATTTTTTGCCTGGGTTTCTCTTTTCATAATATTTTAACCCATTCTTCTGTCCACATGATGTATTCTGTAAACCCTATCTCTGAAATCATTGACGTTACTGGGTCGATGCCTCTGCTGGTGGACGTTTCGTCCCCGAGGGTATCACCAGCCCAGTAGTCAGTACTTCGGTGTTGACATGAATTATAAGAATATCAATTATGTGGTCATTTTTTTTATAAATTTCCTGTTTACAAAACTTTGAGTATTTCGAAAAACTAAGGATTTTCTTATCCCAGGCATTTGATTACCTTAGCCGTATCTGGCACAACTTTTTGGAATGCTCTTCAACTTTGAATTTGTTTGGTTTATAACTATTTTGATATGAGCGTCACTGATGAGTCTTATGTATACGAAACGCGCGTCTGGCGTACAAAGTACCTTTGATAACTATTTACGGGCACCACTGAGTCGATGCCTCTGCTAGTGGATGTTTCGTCCCCGAGGGTATCACCAGCCCAGTAGTCAGCACTTCGGTGTTGACATGAATATCAATTATGTGGTTTTTTTTTATAAATGTTCTGTTTACAAAAATTTGAGTATTTCGAAAAACTAAGGATTTTCTTATCCCAGGCATAGATTACCTTAGCCGTATTTGGTACAACTTTTTGGAATTTTGGATCCTCAATGCTCTTCAATTTTGAATTTGTTTGGTTTATAACTATTTTGATATGAGCGTCACTGATAAGTTTTATGTAGACGAAACGTGCGTCTGGCGTACACAATTACAATCCTGGTACCTTTGATAACTATCTTATTCAGTCTGAAATCACGGTAGTATTGAAACACGGAACTGATGAAGTCCGATGTAGGTTTGGTAATTACTCATCCATTCAAGATGTCTGCGCCCATCAAATATTTTTTGGCAGACGATCCTCAGGTCTTATTCAAGATACTTAGAATAAAAGGATAAGAATGAGTCAATTTCTTTGAATTTAAACATAATTCTCCCTTTAGACGTAAGGTAAAACATTAATAAATGCAGAAAAGTAATGAATACATTTACGTTTCTTTCATCGCCAAAAATAAGTGCACCGGTGCATATGATTGCATTGTCTTATTGATCGTGTTTAATTGATGCATGTCTGTGCATTTAAGACAATTTCCTAAAAGAAACATTTAACAGAACAACATTTCTTCAACTTATACAATTTTAAATCTTTATAATAAAATGTTGTCTTTACTTTCATTGACTTTTTTACATTTTTGTTGGTCTTTAACAAAGTTATAAAATCAAAACTGGGACAACATCTGTGTCCAATGTACACATTCCCCGATTATTTAAGGAAACTTTTAACATGTAATCAAACATACATTTGACCTTGAAAAATCCAATTGCATATATGTTGCCATCTTCTTATATCTGCTTATAATACATGTAGGTTATATGACATTTGGCAGTCGTCAGAGGCCAGTCTGGTGTTAAATTAGATTGAGCCTAGACTTAACTACGCAATATAATAATATGAGGCAGGCATTACCTGTAAATGGGGACGAAGTCTGTATGAACTTTTTTTTTTGTAACTTAAATATTTGTTAAAGAAAAGAAACGAAAATACTGTATTGTTTCCGATTTTGGTTCTGTTGTTAGGGATTTTAGTTGTGACATTAATTAAGTTATGACGTCATATGCAATGTAAACAAAGAGACGCTATCATCAGGTAACGTTATTTCATATAAACTTAGGAATTATTAAAAATGAAATTGGTATTGCGTTCCTTCCTATTTTATACTAGACTGATAAATATATATATTTTACTCAAAGTTTCATACAAACGAGACCGGAAAAAGGAAGTACATTGTAGATTTCTGCGCAGATGCTGAAATTCAAAACTTTACATAAAAAAGATTGAACTATTTTGAGTTCATTAGTACAATGAAAATTTGGGAAAATTTTCCCCGATTCTTTTTTTTTTTATTTTTCTACTGTTAATGGGGACTTTGTTTCAATAATATATGCTGATGCATATTTAAGAGTTCATGCATTGTAAATAAAATTGTTTATTTTAGACATTATAGTGGATATATGTTTAAGTGTGTTATAAACATTGTGATAAATCAAATATCATACAAAAATGTGATTTAAGTCAAATACATGTAGGTGAATATGGATTTTTCAGCTAATGCCCTGTTAATAACTAAATCAATTTACTATACTGATATCTTTTATTTCAGATTATTTGTAACTATTGAAATGAGTTGTCGACTGTTAATTCAACGTGTGCAGCTCTTGTATTCTATGAAGTCTCCCAGTCATACATGTATTTGTGGAACTATCAATAGGAAATTCCATCTTGCTGGAGCATTAAATGTAAGGAATGAAGATATTTTTTTGGTCAAAAATTATTAACTTAAAACTTTGAGACAGTTTTGAAGTTTTTTGAGATTTTAGGATATCTTTGCACCCTGTTTTGTGTTTGTTTGAATTTTTTAATTCATAAATTGAAATTCTAAAATTGAGCAATAATTACCATTATTTGATTGATTGTTGATTAGGTTATATATATTCTAAAGATGATTGATTATTTGTTGTTTTGCCATATTTATCTTTAAAGTCATAAGAAACGAGTGACCGGTGAAAAATAATGTTCTTCCAATTCTTGAACCAATGCATACAAACATCATTAACTTAGTCTTCTGTGCACGAATTTATCCTTTTTTTTCGTGTAAATTTCGTATAATCGTCAATTTTTTTTTTCAATCTGTCAGTGTTGTTGTGAAAATATGGCAGGTAATTAAAGTTTGTGATTTGACGCTGAAGTTTAATGATTGTCACCTGTTCGTCAACAATAGACAAAAAATCAACAAAAAACATGCAAATTGAGCACATGTTTAACATGTAAATTCAGATAATAGTTTATTTTAAGGACATCCATTGTGTATTGTGATCACCAGATTTTTACGAGATGGGTCACACTGAGGTCACTTTGCATATGGAAAATATGTTGGGGAATTGCTTCCTGGAAAGTAAACTTCTTCTAAATATGAATAAATTAAACAATTTTCTTCAGAAAAAAGTTTTATAATGAGAACTATCCATTGAGTTATAAAAAAACATATGCATTATTTTTTTTGATTTGAGGTTTCTGATGACTTTAAAACAAATATTGAAAGTGATTCAGTACAACAAAAAATCTTTTTGGTGTATCATTGAAGGATTTATTCATACATAGTAATATTATGATACAATAAATGAATTTAAAAGTAGTACTTACGATGTTTTTTGTTTTGTTTCAGGGATCTGCTCCTGTGAAAGGTAGAACCAAAACTTTTGAGGAAGCTCAACAGGATCTTCAGAAGGTAAAACTCAATATAAAAATGGACATAATGGCAATGTGATATTATAATTGCTAATGAGACGACTATCCATAAAAAAGGCCCTTAAACATTTGTTAAATGACCTATTTCAGAGGGACAGTCTGCAGTTTATAAAACTGAAACTATAATTTCATGAAAATCTATGCATAAAAATGATAAATTAGTTATGAGGAAAAACAGGAAAATTTTGACTTAACTACAGGTAGTTTCAATTTAATAACTGTAACAACTTAATGTCTAAAGCTTGTGGCAATTATTTCATGCATAATAAAGGATGCTGCTTCTATAGTTTAAATACATATTATATTTGTTTCAGGCGGAGAAAAAAATTGCAAAAAAGAAAAAGACAAAAGTAAAAGTGATACCAATTTACAGAAATATGACAGTGAGTCAAATTGCCAGTCAAACTGGTAGGACTGTAGGTATGTGATCAAAAATTAATTCCCTTGTTTTTAGTTTTGCCAAGTTACATGTATCTCCCTTTTGAGTTCGTACACTTTAAGTGGAGTTGAAAGTTTGTCAAAGTCCTAATTGACAGAGAATTATTGATCTCTTTTATGCTTTGTGACGAGTGAACCAACACCTTCTAACGGAAAAGCTGGTAGAGTAACCAAGATGCATACCGAAGTATGCTGCGGTTGTCTTAAAACCTCATGGAAATATAATATGTAGAGACAACAACATCTTTTATGCTTTGTTATACAATTATCTACTAATGACCATTATAACTTCAGTCATCTGAAAAAATGGGAATTTCCATTAAATTTACCATGGAGTCACTCAGGTTGGTTGATCGCTCACCTTGAACAGTGGTGTAACAGTAAACTACTTACTTTAAATATATTGACTTCTATAGTCCAGTCAAACTATGATTTAACCTCAAACTAATTGCAACAGAAAATATTTTAGTTCTAATCTAAAGCAATATGCCCTTTATATACACAGAAAAAAGTCCTATAAAATCTAACTTGAGGAAAACACAAAATCCACATTTTTAATTTCCTATGGAAATTAACATTGGAAGGTGAGATAACTCTTGCAAAAATAAGTCTTTTTTGGTCAGTTTTTGGTTGTTTTTCTTGAAATTTATGTAAAGTTTGATACTTTGATGGGGTTATAAGTTTGTAATTGACTAAATTATGTCATCTTCTGCTCATGAAATGTACAAAACCAAAGTGTTATGGGTAGTTTAATTTTTTTCGTGTATTTTTCATTCAGGAAATTGCAAATTTGAAGCTTTTTGACCATTTTGAAAAAATAATGTGAAAATTTGGTATTGTTTATATCTGGATATTATACTTTTTCAAAAACTTACTTATCTAAAGAAACTTTAAACCACAAAAAGAAGAATACATGCTTCATCATTTTAATTAAATTTGAGATTCTTAACCTTGACATGTTGAAAAATTCAATAAACGGTCAACTAATGAATTACGAAATCTAGATTATAGCTTGATAAAAGATATGAAAACACCTTTAAAGTTGTTTGTTATACTCTAAAGACCGCTAAAAAATCAAGAATGAATACATTCTGATGAATAGAAGCGGTAAAGTTATAATTTTGTTTCAATTTTTATTGATATTTCTGCCTTTTTTGCAAGAGTTATCTCCCTTTTCAATGCAAATCTCCATAAGAATTTTAAATGGTGATTTTTTTAGTCTTCCTCAAGTAAGATTTTATGGGACTTTTTTCTGTGTATATTTGGGGTATAATGCTAAAGATTAAAACTTAAAAATCTTCTGTTGCAATTACTTTCGGGTTAGGGTCTAATTTATGCTAGATTGACTGGACTACTAGGGAATTTTTTTGAATCTTTGCTGCCTCATTGACCCATACCCAATACCATATTTTTTTCTCTCTCAAAGGCACAAAATTGAGACAATTTATTATCCATAGGTCACTTTAGAGTTCAATTTGCTTTTACTTTTAAATGTTTTCTGCTTTTTGGTAGAAGAAGCAAATATCAGTTTTTATGTCTATAGTTTGACTGAATGTATTACCTTACTTCCATATTCACTGCAAACACACTTTTATGAGATGAATAAGTCATAAAACAATTAACACAACTCTTTGGTAGACTCTAAATGGGTCTCCATAATGCGCCTGAAATGGAAGATCTCAAAAGTTGTTTGTTAACAACAAATCTGAGTATTATCTCTGTGTAGTGATATTGGACATGCATAACATGTTTTTAATTTTAACAAATGACTGAGCTTAGCCATTTGTGGTGACTTGGAAATGTAGAGAACCATAGAATAAATGTTTAAAAACTATGGAGTTATTAAACGTATGCAAAGACTGAAATTTTATGATGTGAGCAGAGGAATTGAGGAAATGGCTACCATAACTGCCTACTTAAAATGAATTGCCCTTCTGTCCCCAAATAAGCACACTGTTGACCAAACTCTTTTATTGCATTAATTAAAAAAGTTTACTACAAAGTTTTGATAATACAACGTTGTAATACTTTTTTTTTGCTGAACAAGTACATGTAATTCAATAGTGTTCTAGTAGAGGTTTTTTTATAGCATAATTTTAATAATACAATTTTTTCTGTAGATAATATTCTAGATGCTATGGAATATGCTAATTCCAGACAAGCATTTCGTGGAGGCAAGACAGAAAGTGAGTGTTAATAGATTTTGTTAATTAGGGCTGTTCCAGAAATGACCATGTCAGATTGTCCACTTTGGGACGAACATTTTGGGAATTAAGATAGCATGAAATGCAATCCGAATCCTATGTTACTGACTTGATATCTAAATCTTCCAAGGATAATCACTACTTTTGATACCCACAAAATATAAGGCATGATCTTAACATTCTATACATCCTATCCATGAATATTTCCAAAAGATTATCAATGAAATATATGATTAGATATTCATGATGGTATACTTGTCACAAATATTACATAATTTGTTTAGTTTATCTTCAAGGGTGTCTTTAACGTGCAAGAGATATGGCTCTCTCTAAACACGGGTCAGCCGTTTATCGTCCCCGTCCGACGGACTATCATCGTTTCCTCAAGACCATACTCGCAAATGATGTCAAGGGAGAGCCGAAAATTGAGTTCCTGAAATTTTCATCCCAAACAGGAATCAAACCAGGAACTTTTGAGTTAGTAGTCCGATGCACTAACCACTACACTACGGCTCTCACGATTTGTGCAAGTTGCAGGAATCTGATATTTATTCTAAAAACAATTGTTAAAAAAATATCAATGATGTCATTGCTCAAGTCCTTTTTTATACGCCCGTCTTTTAGACGGGACGTATTATGGTATACTGTTGTCCGTCCGTCTGTCCGTCCATCTGTCCCTCCGTCGTCCACACTTCGGACAATAACTCAAAAACACTTTCACCAATTTCCATGAAACTTAAGTGAATTGTTTATATCTATTGACGTAAGCTCCCTTTCGTTTTTTTTTAATTTCAGATTTTAAGTTTTGGATTTATGGGGCTTTATACATAAAAAGGGGGGTCCGTCGTCCACGCTTCAAACAATAACTCAAAAACACTTTCACCAATTTCCATTATCTTAAGTGAGTTGTTTATATCTATTGACGTAAGCTCCCTTTTGTTTTTTTTTTAAATTTCAGGTTTTTAGTTTTGGATTTATAGGGCTTTATTCATAAAAAAGGGGGTCCATGGTCCACACTTCGGACAATAACTCAAAAATACTTTCATCAATGTCCATGAAACTTTGTTGAATTGTTTATATCTATTGATATAAGCTCCCCTTCAATTTTTATAAATTTCAGATTTTAAGTTTTGGATTTATGGGGCTTTATTCATAAAAAAAAGGGGGATTTTTAACACTTCGGACAATAACTCAAAAAGGCTTTCACCAATGTCTATGAAACTTTGGTGAGTTGTTTATATCTATTGATGTAAGCTCCCTTTATAAATTTCAGATTTTTCATTTCAGTATTATGAATTTTTATGCTTAAAAAAGGGGGGGATTTCCGATTTTGGGACAATAACTAACACTTTCACAAAATTTTATGCAACTTTGATAAATTGTTTATATCTATTGACATAAGCTCCCTTTCCATTTTTATATATTTTAGATTTTCCGTTTTCTTTTATAAGTAATGAATTTTTATACTTAAAAAAGGGGGATTTTATATATGCAACTTTGGTGAAACTGAGAGCAACGGGCGTATCATTCGCTAAAGCGCAGCCCTTTATTAAAATTGGGGAGTTTTCTTCCTTTGTGTTCATAATTGTCATGATTATACTACAATCAATGTTTTATACAATACAATGTTTAATTTTGCTTCCCACTGATAAATTACAGCAATCTTTTATCCCAAGCACTTTGATTTTTAACACACACCAACTGCAGAAATGAAATAAATTAGAACAAAACTTCCTTTGCATTTTCTTTCAGTCAGTGATGTGTATAAATGTATTCTGTAAACAAATCTTCTATCTGTAAGACTACTGATGTTATTTTCTTTTTCTTTTAGTCACTGATGTGAAAGTTATTCAGAAAACTCTAACATTCCTTGGCTACAGATCACGGATTATAGCTAATCCAGAAATGGTGGTAGCAAAGAAAGAAGAAAATAGTAGAGATATTGAACCACAGTAGGTCTTAATCTTGGTTTGAATGATTTTCTAGAAATTTATTGTAGAGCTACTTGTGAACTCAATAGTTAAATTTGAAAATGGAAATTGTTGGATAAATTAACAAAGTCAACTGTTTTTTTAAAAAGGTGTTTGCTACTGATATTCAAAATAGGTATATTTTGAAAAAAAATGTCTCTTTCGATACATGCTGTATAATGCATGACATTAATAGAGTAGAAAAAATGCATGAAGGTTTGTGTGCTCTTTTTGAGATTTTAGCATTTGAACATTTAGAATGATATTGACAGGAAAATAATTTCTCAGTATTTTTCATATGTAATGCATTGAAAAATAATAAAGTGTAAATTTAAATTTAAAATTTAGATATTTAAATAAGCAAATCAAGATATATAGACATTGCTTAGCTGAGGAAAATGCTAGAGTAATACTAAATATCCCTTCAGGCAGTAAAAGATTCTTCCCAGTTATAAAAACATTTTAAGATTATTATTTACCCATGTATTTCAATATGGCATTTAATTATGTAAATGCAAAAATAATAACTTTTTGTCTGATGTGAAAAATAAAATAAAAATGAAGAGGTTTATTTTATCTTCTTCAATAGCAATACAATTGTTGTATTCTGCTAATGATTTAATAGAGTGAATGGTACAGAAAGAAAACTTGTTGTGTACTGTCATGTCTGTGGATTCATTTATTTTTATAGGTATCAATTTATGTGGATTGAGGAACACTTCCATTTTCTCGGATATTTGATTTTGTGTTTTTTCCAATCATTGCATACAAAACCTTCAGAAAATTTGTAATTTGTTAAACATTGAAATCAATTAAACCTACAAAAGTTGGGATTCAATGAATAATAATGAATCCACACCATAATTGCAGAAGTAACCATTTCTATTAAACTATTTGTCTTGAAATTGCAATTTATCACAAGTATTAAATTTTACATAGGCCCCCACCAGATCCTAGTGTGTTGGTCAGACGTCCACCTATAGTGACCATTATGGGACATGTAGACCATGGTAAAACAACATTACTAGATGCTCTCAGAAATACTAATGTTGTAGCTCAAGAATTTGGAGGAATAACACAACATATTGGTGCATTCTCAGGTATTAAAAATGCTAGTTGATATAACAGTTCCTTGCGTAAAGGTTTAGATCTATGAACAACTTCAGGATGAGATATTGGGCAGTATGATTTTATGTCTGGGACTACAGGTCTCAGGTTTGAGTATATTAAGAGAATTTGTCTATCATTAGGCTTGATATATGATTTTTAGATTTTCATCCCAAAAATTTTCTCAAATTATAAAGAGAGATTTGTCAATTATTTGGCTTGATATATGATTTTTAGATTTTCATCCTTATTCTGCAAAAATTTTCCCAAATCATAAAGAGAGAATTTATCAATTATCGGGCTTGATATATGATTTTTAGATTTTCATCCTTATTCTGCAAAAGAATAAGAAGATGTAAGGTTTTTATTTTTAGTATTTTTGTTGATTTTCCTATTAGCAGAGAAGCTTTAGGAACCTGTAAAGAAGAAGAAATAAAGACAAATCTGAAGCATAAAGGTGCAAAGGATTTTATGAAAAAATAATGTTTGTTAACTTTGTTACCTTTCAGATTGCTATTTTATGAGTATAGAAAATGCAGTTTCTCTTTGCTGCTAAAACTCTTTTTTTCGTAAAATATTACATCCAAAAACAAAAAGTTGATATGCACTGCTATTTTATTCAAAGGTCAAAACATGGCTGTGCAGCAAATTTTCTACATTTACTTATGTAAACTTCTAAGAGTTTTAAAAATATATACATGATATACTAAAATTCTGTACTACCTCTACCTTCAGTTTAGAGTCTTTCACAGACTTCAATATTCCCTACTACCATTTGTTTCTATACTGGTAACATTTCAAAGTTATGTCTCTATGAGATGAAACATAGAGATCATATCTGGGAACCAGTACATAAACAAAACACAATATCTGAATATGATATATTTTCCCAAAAGAGGTTTGGCTTGTGAAACACCTGTATTTACAAAGTGCAACCTCTAGTATTCTTATTACTTATCACACTTTCTAACAAATTTGATATGAATATTTGTATCTTGAAGCAGTTTTGCTAAACAATACACTTTTATCCATAATATTGTATGATGTTCATATTGCTCATTACAATGATACTCATTATTTATTTCAGTAAAAATGTCATCTGGGAATACAATATCCTTCTTAGATACTCCAGGGCATGCAGCATTCTCTCACATGAGGGCACGAGGGGCATCCCTTACAGACATAATAATATTAGTGGTAGCAGCAGATGACGGTTTAATGCCTCAGACTGTGGAGTCCATTCAACATGCCAAATCGGCTGATGGTAATTATTTATTAATATGTAAAGATATACTTTATTCAAAATAAAAGTACAAAATGATTAAATAATGTACACCCGTACTTGCAAAAGTAATATTTTTGGAAGACATTAAGTAAAACTTCTTTTTTTTGCCCCACCTATAATAAAAGAGGGGCATTATGTTTTCTGGTCTGTGTGTCCATTCCACCATTCGTTAGTTAGTTCATTCATTCATTTGTCTGTCCCTCTTCATGTTAAAGTTTTTGGTCAAGTTAGTTTTTGATGAAACTGAAATCCAATCAACTTGAAACGTAGTACTGGTACACATGTTTCTTATATCATCTTTCTAATTTAAAAGCCAAATTAGACTTTTGACCCCAATTTCACGGTCCACTGAACATAGAAAATGAAACTGTGAGTTTCAGGTTAAAGTTTTTTTGGTCAAGGTAGTTATTGATGAAACTGAAGTCCAATCAACATGAAACTTAGTACACATGTTTCTTAGGATATGATCTTTCTTATTTAAAAGCCAAATTAGTCTTTTGACCCCAACTTTACGGTCCACTGAACGTAGAAAATGAAACTGCGAGTTTCAGGTTAAAGTTTTTGGTCAAGGTAGTTTTTGATGAAGTTGAAGTTCAACCAACTTGAAACTTATTACAAATGTTCACTATGGTATGATCTTTCCAATTTTAATGCCAAATTATTTTTTACCCAATTTCATAGTCCATAGATCATTGAAAATTATATTGTTCATATTATAAGCCACTGTATGAATATTCATTCCATACCTATACAACAACTATGAAGAATATTTAATCATTAACTTGATTTTGTTTTCAGTTCCTTTAATTGTTGCAATAAATAAAATGGACAAGCATACAGCTGATGTTGTAAGTTAGTTTTATATATATAAGATTGAGAATAGAAATGGGGAATGTGTCAAAGAGATAACAACCCGACCATAGAGCAGAAAACAGCTGAAGGCCCCCAAAGGGTCTTCAACACAGTGAGACAATCCTGCACCAAGTGTGCCTTTATCGAAACATTTGAAATTTGAAAATACTTTTATGATCATCAAACACATACTGTAATATAAGGCTCTTACTTATCTTAAATTATCTGTTCAATAACTTCAGTCTAGCCATAACAAAAATATGAGACAACTGAGCTATATCCTGATCAGTTTTGCCATAACAAAGATTTGAGGCTTTTGTGCAATTTCCTGATTATTATTATCATTTTTCATTAATTCTTCTTTGATTACTGTAAATTCATAAAAATGGGAAAAATGTGAGAGCGTTATAATCGCAATAATTTAAACAGGCATTTTGAAATTTTTTATATGATTTTTCTCAATATTGCAAAAAAATTTAGATAGCGTTAAATTTTGGTGTAAATTCACACATTCTTAATTATAATGCCCACATTAATTTCTAAATTTACAATATACATTCTGTTATTTTCTATTGTGAGAGTAGCTTTGATTGCTGAACCAGTATCAAGTAATTAAGGGTTTGGACATTAGTGTTCCTTTAAGTTCCATGAATAAATTTCTCTTTTATTAAATTAGGAAGGCACAGAGCAAATGTTGTTACAACATGATGTTATACCAGAAAAGTTTGGAGGAGACGTACAATGTGTTCCAATATCTGCTTTGAAGGTAAATACAATGTGTTCCAATATCTGCTTTGAAGGTAAATACAATGTGTTCCAATATCTGCTTTGAAGGTAAATAGCATAACATTGTGTTCCAATATCTGCTTTGAAGGTAAATAGCATAACATTGTGTTCCAATATCTGCTTTGAAGGTAAATAGAATCAGTACATTTTAGCCTTGATTATTTTGGGAAATATTGTACAGATGCTTAAAAGATCAACTGAATTGAAAATTTCAGGTGTTTTTTTTTTAATGTATAAATGTAAAGTAACATGTTTCCTTGCATTTTCAGCCTGCCCTTTTCAGTTTTTAAAAAAACCCATTAAAACATGGCTACTGGCCAGTAATTAAATCATTTTGTCAAAGGGTACAGATGAATTAACTGTGGAAAAGTACACAGGCCAAAAATAACTACCAGGTATTTAATACTGTAGAAATTCTGAATATAGATAATCTCTGGCATCCTTTGTAGGGAACAAACCTGCAGCAATTACAAGAGGCAGTGATTACTCTAGCAGAACTGATGGACCTTAAAGGTGATCCTGTTGGTAATGTGGAAGGCAGAGTGATAGAAAGTAGATTGGTAACAGGCAAAGGGTAAGTCGAATGTAGAAATTGTATTGTAGTTTAGTTTAGTTTAAACGTATTTGTTTATAGTGGATTGGGAAACAAGTTTTGCAACTTATATTAATCCCTTTCCACTTTGCAGGTGCAAGGCCTTGTAGTGGCATTAACCTGCTCTTTTCGAAATCTACAAGGGTGTCTTTAAGGTGCAAGAGAAATGTCTTTTTCTTATCACAGGTCAGCCATTTATCATTCTCTTCCGACAGACTATCATCATTTCCTCAAGACTATAATCGCGAATGGTGTCAAGGGAGAGCCGAAAATTCAGTCCCTGAAAATTTTATCCCGAACAGGAATCGAACCAGTAATCTTTGTGTCAGTAGTCCGATGCACTAACCACTACACCTTGGCTCTTGTAATGTTTATTGTATTGTAGACGATTCTTTTATTTTCGAGGGTATTTGAGCATTCTATTCAAAGCTATACTTATTATATATGCATTCACCTCTCATCAACTTCCTGTGTTCTAAAATTTATTCTTACACAAAGTGACCATGTTTTAACCATTTATACATTTTGTCAGGAACTATGCATCAGAGATTTCTTGAAATTTGATATTGAAAAATGGATATGTATGAAATACTAGTCACAAATTTTCTTTGGAATTACAAATCATACCTTCCTGAAATTTGAAGCAAGCGTATGAGCATGCAATACAATGGGGTTCCAATCACATCCCTTACCTATAAAAATTTTCGATTATCAATACTATAGCAGATGTATCATTATTTAGCAACAGCTCATAATATACCATGTTAACTTATTTTTTCAGGAAAGTTGCTACAGTAATTATAGAAAGAGGCACACTGAAAAAAGGAAATTTGCTTATCGCAGGGACTTCTTATGCAAAGGTATATTTACTTAATGTTTAAATTCATTATGGCTGGTGGCAAAATAGCAAAACTCTGCATCATTAAGATTGACTTGTCAATAAGTTTATTGAGGGGGATAGGACCTTGATCAGGACTCCGGGATAGGGTGTTTTTAAGCCCAGGATTTCGGGATTGACCCTTTTGGGATCTGGAATTCTTATTTTTGAATTTCTGGACCTTGGGATTTCATGATTTTGTGTTTTTAAGCCCGGTATTTCGGGATCAGGACCCCTCCGATCCCCCCTCTTTATTGGATGTTTTTTTTATTGAAAAAAAAGTTAAAAAAATATTTGGGCCTTGGTGGCCAATTGGTGTAAGAAGTTCACTATTCTGTCAATACAGAGGTTTTGAGATCAAACCCTGCATAAGGTGCAATTTATTTTTCTTCAGACTGTCAGTTGTTCTCTCCTGATAGTATGGCTTCTTCCGCTGGAAAACCCTTATCTCCATGATATTGCTAAATGTGCTAAACTTGGTGCTAAAAACATAAAATCAATCAATCAAATAATAATTGAACAACTAACTTATTTTTAAATTTCCTAGAAATCAAGCCATGCTTTTGTAAAAATCTATATCTTTTGATGGAGAATTGTATAAATGGCATAACAATGTTTTCACTTCCCTTAACACTCAAATTTTATTCCTCAATTTATGTGATGTTTCTTGTTTGACAGGTACGTGGTATATATTCTGACAAAGGAAGTCAGCTGAAGGAGGCTACATTGTCTTCTCCTGTTGAAGTGACGGGTTGGAAAGAATTTCCATCAGCTGGGGACCAGGTATTACAAGCACAGTCTGAGGTTTGTATCATATTTTTGTTAGGGCTATTCCATAATAAAGGATGTGGGGTGTAGTTTACATTATAATGGAATAGCCGTAAGAAATTTATTTTTTATTTCTAGGGCTTCATTCACTCCATATCTTTTCCAGCTAATATTTAACAGTTTTAATTTCTTTAAGGAATGACTGTAATATTTTTTCTGTCTATGAAGAAATAACATAAAAAATACGTAGCGAGTTATTTAACAGTGTGCAACACATTTTTTATGTTATATCGAATAGACAGAAAAAATATTGCTGTCATTTCTTATAATCTAATTTTAAATTCCATTTTAAACCATTTTAAACAATGAAAAAAAGTTGATGACGTCACAGTCACATGACTAAATTATGTCTATGGGCTGATAACAAAATAACTTCAACCAATCAGAAGAAGTGTTACATCCCAAATTAAATTATTTACTATTAAATTTGTACCAGCATTTAATAAAAACCTAATTGAGCAGTGCTACTCCTAAGGTAGCAGAATAACTTATATACAGTCAAGAAATAACTTTAAAAGACATTTCAATTTTGATTGCTTTACAGCAAGTCCCTATAGGTTTTGTGTTGTTGCAAATAGAAAAAAACTTCATCTGCTTTTTTCATTTGATGAGTAAAATCATCTGTGTGATTTATGCCATATTTATCTTAAACTATACTTTTTCCACATTTTTTTATTCAAGCGTCACTAATGAGTCTTTTGTAGACGAAACGCATGTCTGGCTTAAGTGTAAAATTTTGTTTCTGGTATCTATGATGAGTTTGTTTATTTATAGAAACAGATAAAAGAGGCAATAGATTGGAGAAATTCATTAAAAATGGAAGAGAAAATGGAGACAGATCAAGAAGCCATCAATGAAAAAAGAGAAAAACATGATGCAGAATATAAAAAACAATTGCAATTAAGACAATCATTAGGGAGACGAGAGTATAATTTTGTATTAAAAACAATTAAACCGAACAGAGCTAAAGAAAAGGAAGTTCATCATGAAGGACCATCACTGTCTATTGTATTGAAAGGTGGGGTTAATTTATATAATTTCATGGAATTTTAAAAGGTAATACAACCAAATAAAAATATTATGTGTTTATTCTCGACCTTACTTAAATTATTCATTTTCAAAAGTACATAAATGAAAGGTATACAAATAAAGAGCTGTGCTATGATTGCCAATCAGAAAATTACCCGCCAGAAACTGGAAGATGATCAGAAGTTATATGGTATTTGAAAGCTTTAAAATGCTGAAACAGCAAAAAATGTGAAACAATATAAGAGAAAACAAGTCTGACTCATTCTGAAGAAAATAGATAGAAAAAGAACTGTTGACCATTCTTCTCCTTTCTTGATAATTTTAGAAACCTATTTTTCTCTATACATATATTCTTATGACACATTCCCCCCCCCCCCCCCCCCCCCCCCCATCCCCCTAAGGTGATGTAAATGGCTCTTTAGATGCAATACTCAATACACTAGATACATATATAATATTCTTATAACAATTTTTTTTCTTTATTTTTCCCTTAGGTGATGTGGATGGCTCTATAGATGCAATACTCAACACACTAGATACATATAAATCACAGATATGTCGATTAAGTGTTCTTCATCATGGAGTAGGTGAAGTAACCATGAGTGATATAGACAATGTAAAATTGTTTGATGGTAATTATGTTAAGCTGATATATGGACTATTAAGATATAAGTAAAATGTTCATGCTTTTTTCCGTTGGTTAAGAAGTTTTCGAATATAGGCAGACGACAGAAAGTCACTTTTGTGTTCTTGGTTTCCTTATTTTTTACGTAGTCTGTAAAGATTTTTGTTTATTTAATTCTAATTTTCCACCTTCATTGCAGCCTAGTTTATGGATTCACTACCAAGAATTTTATCACATGTTTGTTGTACATTTCTACCCTCTTTCAAATCAGTACTGATCAGCTACATGATAAAATTGATTGTTCTACTTTAGGTAAATTCAGTACTGTCAGATTAAAAAGTTAGCAATATTTGTAATAAAGGGTCTTGAAGGAAAATTAATTTATTTTGACAATCTTCTACCATAAAATAGTGAAGCAGTATAAAGGGAGGTAAACATCAATAAAACAGCAACCCAATAACACAAATAACCAAAAACATCTAGAGGTCATCCATTCTACAGTCTTTATCAACTGTTTCATAAGAAAATGTGATTGAATTATTGTTAATAAAAAGGCAGCATAATTTCATATTTTGCAGAATTTTTTTAAAAATCTTATTTTTTATTTAGGTGAAATATTTGCTTTTAATGTGCCAGTCTCTGAAACTGTGAGGGAACATGCCAAACTTAATAATGTTGTGATACATGAAGACAATGTAATATATAAACTGTTTGATAATCTAGTCGATAGCTTGTCCAAAAGGTTGCCATTGAGAGAGGAACAGGAAATTATGGGTAAATATTTACAGCTTAAAGGAATGAAACTGCTAATTCATAGCCCCATTACTGTAAACCAACTTATTTTTGCGGATACTTTATTTCGCGTTTAGCCCTTTCAAGTCCATTTCGCGGCAATTTAATTTCGCGGTTTTCTAATTAACTTGATGTTGTTTAATATGGAAAGATCCAAGTTTTACATATTCGCGACGATTTAACTTCGCGATATTTTTCTACTCGCGAAAATAAATCGCTTGCAAAAATTAGTTGGTTTATAGTATATTGCTTTCTATGTTAAATTCTTTAATATCAAGCTTTCATAGCAAAACCTATGAATAAACAGTAAAAATAAGTTGCAATTATTGGCTTCAGTCAAAAGATCAGTATGAGGAACAAAAACAACGGAAAATTAATAAAAAAACAACTTTATGGTATGATTGCCAATAACTCTCCACAAGAGACCAAATGACACAGAAATTAACAACTATAGATCACTGTACTGCCTTCAACAATGAGCAAAGCCCATACCACATAGTCGGCTATAAAAAGCCCCAAAATGACAATGTAAAGAAATTAAAACAAGAAAACTAACAGCCTAATGAATATACAAAAAAAATAATGAAAAACAAATATGGGACACATAAACAAACGACAACCCCTGAATTGCAGGTTCCTGACTTGGGACAGGCACATACATACAGAATGTGCCTGGGTTAAATGTGTTCTCTCAGACTAAGTTATCAATCAGTACATGATTGGTGGCAAATTCAATTTATTAAACACATAACTTCTTGTATAATTATTATTTATTGTGTTTATTTTTTGTATCTTTCAGGTGAAGCCACAGTAATGGATTCATTTAATGTATCTTTTAAAAAGAAGCCAATGAGAATAGCAGGCTGTCGTGTTACAAGTGGAGTTCTTCAGAGAAAGCATAAGTTTAGAATAATTAGGGAAGAGGAGGAAATATATAATGGTAAATGAATATTCATTTAAAAAGAAATAAAATTACTTTTACCGGTAGTTACATTAAGGAGGGTTAACTTTATACCATTATATTTATAGTCCATATTCAGAGAGAAGTGCATTGTTTATGTACTTCAATTAAGGTAGCAACCAAAACACACAAGAAATCTAAAAATAACACTGATATAAAATTGTTTTAGGAAAAATATTAGATTATCAAAGACCAGCCATCAACACTAAATTCTTTACAGGATAAAAACACTAGGGACTGCTCATCAATACCTTACATTGGACCAAGTAATGGCAGCTTGAATTTGCCACAATGGGTAGATGTAAATTATTGTGGATTGAGATTTTGCCAATGTTGCAAATTTAAAAATATATCAACATGTCATTTGCCTATAGGCAAAATATTGAATATTAGAAATTCTTGATTTTACAGTTTTGACAAGTAGTTCCAATAAGTAACGCACTAAGTTTGGTGTGTGGAAGAAAAAAAAATTTATACACTGATCAACTCTTTTGCTGAGCTGATAGAGAGGGAAGCAAATTCATTCAGCCAGAAAAACTTAAATAAAACTGCTACTGTAATCAAAGCTCTTCAAAATTTCAACACAAACTGTCAGTCGCAATATATGACACTTTTTATATTCTGATTGAGTAATATTTTTCTTTTCAGGTCCTATTGTGTCTTTAAAACATCATAAATCTGAAGTAGAAACAATAAAACAGGACTCTGAGTGTGGATTATCTATATCAGACAATGAAATTAAATTTGAAAGAGGAGATGTGATAATCTGTTATAGAAACTATACAGCAGAACAAACGTTAGACTGGACGCCAGGATTTTAATATAGATATGCATTTAATGTTGATAATTTGTCATAATTTATAAAAAATTTAAATCTGCAGTTTTAGATTTATTGAAAGAGATTCAGGGTACATGCCAATATTACAACAATCAAACAATACAAGAAAGAAAGAAAAAAAGAAGTTTAAGACTTTAAAAGATCTATATAAAATATTTAACAATGAAAAAGTGAGCTGACTGCCAACTTAATAAACTCATCATAGATACTAGGATTAAAATTTTATATTTACGCCAGTTGAAGGTTTCGTCTACAAAAGACTCATCAGTGATGCTCGAATCAAAAGATGTTTAAAAGGCCAAATAAAGTACGAAGTTAAACATGTTGAAGAGTTTTGAGGACCAAAAATTCATAAAAGTAGTGCCAAAATAGTTCCGAGTGTAGACAAGATATGAAAAAATTGATTGATTACTGTGGATTCATTATTATTTGTTGGACCCCAATTTTCATTGATTTCTTGGGTACAGTTAATCCACAAAATTAAATGTTCAACAAATGATGAATTTTCTATAGGTTTGTATGCAGTCGTCAGCAAAAACAGGAAATCATATAGTCATGAATATGCAAGTTTTCCTGAATCCATGAATAATTGGTACCCACGAAATAAATGAATCCACAGTTATCTGTTTATTGTCACTTTCATCAATTGCTTTATCATGGGACTTGTTTTTATTGATGATGGAAACCAACTTTTTGTATAAAATAGGAAATCCTAGTCAATTAAGATTATAGGTGAATGCAGCTGCCAGAATCTCAATGTTGACAGGCTAGTTAGTAATCACTGTAAATGATCTACAACTCAGTCACTGTGACAAAATTGATAGAAGATTACCAAATATCTGCTTTAAAGTATAAAGATAAACCTCTTTAGATATATAGGGTTAAACAACTTTGAACTAACTTATCATCATGAGCCAGGGTTAAAAGAGAAGTTTTCTGTTCTCAGAGTCCTCATTTTGACTCAAAGTGCAATAGTGACTTTGAGATGAAGAACCGTGATAAAAATGCAGTTCTTTTACTTTTTAGCTCACCTGGAGAAAACAGCCTAGGCGAGCTTTTCTCATTACTTGGTTCTGTTGTTGTCGTCTGTTAAGTTTTACAAAATTCTTCTCATCTGAAAATAAATCCAAACTTTGCATAAATCATCCTTAGGAGATCTAGTTTCACCAAATGGATCTGATGACCTTCCCAATCAACCAAACAGAATTATCTTAACTTTTACCAAATTTTCATGATTTACTGATATAAAGGTACTTGTTGGATCTCAAAGAATTTTAACATAAACTGAGTCATAATCGGCATAGCAGGCAGGACATTTCACTGTGTGCTGTCCCAATGTGAATCAATACCCTGACTTCAAAACTTTGAACAGTCTTTTTTACTTTAGGTGTTTAATTATGTATGAATGCATGGTACACACTCCATTCCTGTTTTCATTCAAAATTTCACATGGTTTGTTTGGTTTACTGTTACTCCTCCTACAGATGTCAAGCTATAACTTACATGTTATACACATTTATGTACATAAAACCAAGGATGTTCATATTATCAGTTTTTTCTTCAAATTTTTCACAATTTATAGACTTGAATTTAGTAATTTTTTGTGTATTTTGGGGATTAAATGTTTGTCCAGAAAACTTCTTTTAGTTTTCAAGATCAAACTTTTACATTGTGCAGAGTATTTTACATATATTTATGGTGTGTATATTACCAGAACTTTGATTTACTCTAAATTTTCCTCAAATGACAAGATTTATCTCTAAATTAAAAAAAAAAAAAGAAAAAAAAAGGTCCAGTAATTTACAGTTATCCTTGTCTAGTTGTATTAGGATGTTAGAACTTGTAATCAAAATCTTCATATAATTATATAGATATAAATAAATATGACAGCAACCAATGACAAAATAGTTAAAACCAAATTCCTAAGCAAGGTTCATGTACATATTGTGGAGTAAAACTAGTCTTTCTTTTTTTTAGATCTCAACTCTCCCCTTTAATATTATCACAATTAGTGGAATAAATAAATTTCCATTAACGACTGTAATAAACACCAGTTCAGGAAAGAATTTTAAAACTCTATGGTGACGGTATAATAGATAGCAATTGTATACAAAACAATAAAATCAATACAATATCAATAAAGAATAAAATTAAGAATATGGAAATGGGGAAAGTGTCAAAAGAGACAACAGCCCTACCATAGAGCAGAATGATTGAATATCTGTAAAGATCAATTCATTGATTGCATATTGCTTGATTGTTGAATGTCCAGTTGCAATTACTTCATGCATACACGCTTTATAACATGCTGTCCATAATTTACATCAGTGAATGTACTTCCAATAAGATTTCATACAGCAACATCACCAAAAGACTGAACATGATCTTGTTAAATATCCAGAATAAACAAGAAAGAAATTCTTGGTGCAGAAATTACAAATAATAAGTACTTTAAAATATAAATATTCAAACTTAGTCTTGTACGACTAAAACAAACAACAGAAGGAATCAAAATGATTGCACAATAACAAAATAATGAAGCAAAAATGAAAATCATGACCTAAAAACTATAGATGAGAGATATACATCATAGGAATATAGCTGCAAAGAGAACAAAAAATAAAAACCAAATTTATATCTAAATGATCCTTTATATAACTTCATGTATGCAATACCATGATTTAAAATGCCAAGTGGTATCAAGGATGACATATATTATGAATGTCTGTGATTAAAAGGTAGGTTTAAAACCCACAGTCCCTAAAGAGAGGAAAAAGACACAATTTCGATTTCACCCCGCCACATTATTTATATATGTGCCTGTCCCAACTCAGGAATCTGTAATTCAGTGGTTGTCGTTTGTTTGTGTGTTCCATATTTGTTTTTTGTTCACTTTTTTACTTAAATAAGGGCGTTGGTTTTCTTGTTTGAATTGTTTACATTGTCTTATCTGGGCCTTTTAAAGCTGACTGTGCAGTATGGGCTTTGCTCATTGTTGAAGGCCGTACCTTGACCTATAGTTGTTAAGGTTTGTGTCAATTTGGATTTTTGTGGATAGTTGTCTCATTGGCTGTGTGAATCATACCACATCTTCTTTTTTATACAATCTGGAAATAGAGTGATAACTTTTTATTTCTACAACTTTTGTTAAACAAAATTTTTCTCTTCATGTCAAATAAAAAAAAAAAAATCTGCCAACTTTACTATGGGATGACTATATAATTGTGTTTAATTCTATTTTTATTAAGATCAAAATCTTGGAGAACCCCAAATTAACTGTGCCACTCTAGCATTTATTTTCCAGTTAAATTTTGACCTTTTTTAATTTAGATTCACACCGTTTTGTGAAGGCGGTATATTTTTTTTTTATATCATCATATAATATACTGACCGACTTTAGAAACGCAACACTAGATTATTTTTGTGTTATTTTTGAATGAATGTGTCAAAGTCAAAAGCGATGACTGCCTGTTACAAACGCCAAAATGATTGCCAAAAAGGTCAAAAAATTCTGTCTGACATTTTTGGGGTTCTGTTTTACACCTTCTGATTTTGCATTTGTTCAACCCATTAGTTGATTTTGGCAATTATGCGGTTGGAACTTGAGGGCTTTACAGGTTTTTCCTTCAGTCAATTCTTTTGCAATGCAGTTCATGGGAAACATTTATGGCATGAATCTGTACTCCATGGCACTCGGCAATTTGGTTAGCAGTTGACATTGAGGCCGTAAACATGATTGGCAAATGACGTTGAATAATCAATTTCTGTTGATGTTTCATTGTCACTACACATTGATCTGTTCATTGATGGCCAGCAACAAATCTTGTATACTTGTATCGTTGTTGGAAGGACAGTAGGACAAGTTTCTGAAGTCATACGGTATGGTTGCAGCACATTTATGTTTTCATGTTTGCAGTATTCTTAAGGGCTAATTCATGCAGTTCTTGGTTGTTTTTTTTATTTCTCAGACTTAACAAAATGGAGATGCAACATTCAAAAAAAAAATAAGTAAGGCAAAGGATTGAAAGAACTGTTTCACAAAGCAAAAAAAAAACAGAAACAATCTTTCATGGGACCAAAATTTCGCTTTAAGAAATAAGTGCGACTTAAAAAATTGGGTAGGTTCAATAACAACAGGTAAGTATGATTTTGATTTTTTGTAAGGAAAAAGAAGCACGATAAGCATGAAAAGAAGTTGTAAGAGAATCAAAAAAGATTTGGTAAAAAAAAATCAACAAAATGCGTGTTGCGTTTCTAACCTCGTTCAGTATATATCTTTGAGTAGAAAAAAATGTGAATTTGTCTCAGAATTTATTTATTTATTTATTTAAATATTAAAACCTTTGTTTTTTTATTTTGATGGTATAAATTTTGCTAAAGTTTTTTTTATTATCAAATAACAGTTTTAAATTAGTGTTGAGGCCAAAATATGCCAAATTAATTTTTATAGTGGCCCTTTGAAAAGATGCATTTGTTACTCGTTATTTATTTTGTATGTAAATATACCCCAAAAATGGCAGTACATTTATTTGATAACTGTTTTATTTTTAACCTATGTCCTCATGCAGCAAAAGAATGATAACCACCTTGAGGTGTTTTTTTAACATTAAATTTCTTTTAAATGTGGGTCTTAGTTGTGCGTTTTTAACTTTTTGGTATTAGACACTTTGTAATCTGGTTCCTGGCATTAAATGCGATAGTTTCAGTTTGCTCTAATAGGAACGACGAAATAAGGTTACCAGATTCTAATTAGATCATTAGAAAATAAGAAAATGTCAGAAGAAAGCGAGCCCAAGACAAAAAAGGTTCGACATTTGGATCCAGTTATTAACAACACTGACAAATGGCTGGAAGAGAACAGCAAACATTTCCTGCCACCAGTGTGCAACAAAATGATGTGAGGAAACTGACAATATTTTCGGGTTTTAAACTTTTACTTTTAGACTATTTCAACATATCATGTGCAGAACTTCTCAGTGTCAGTGCTCACCTCGTACTGAAACTCGTATTGTAGATGTTTTGGGGTTGGAAATATGAACCGTCGTTTTCTTTGAAGTCCCTGTCTTTGGGCTAAGTTTTGCAATCCGACAGCCATGTACTACCACTAGACAGTACTTGCGTCAGTTGACTAGGTTGAAGTCTGATAGTCTTTTAACAGTACATGTAATCAGTACAATCAGATAATGCTATAGTACAAAGTCCTATAAATTGAAAGCTTGGGAGTCTGACAAACTCTAAAAAAAACATCGTGATATAGAGACATCATGATGCATAATTATACATGTTCAGTGTTTTTAAATAAACAACTTTGAAGTTCGATGCATTTCTGTCAAAAACTCTGGTTTAAGTGAAGATCATTCATGCGTTTAGGTGCGTCATCACTTCCAATCCAATGTTGAGCGAGTGGTTGGAAAACTATATTGTACGAATTATGCAGCAAATTGATTTCTCATAATTGATAATTAGCACTGCCGTCATTAGGGAATTGTGATTAAGTACATGTACCTACAAAACACCTATTATTTCTAGTTTATCCTGCACGATGACAATCACTAAGACGCTTGATGAACCTTGATAGTGCAGGGATACAGTTTACCCCCTCTATCTGGTAAATGACCTCACAGAGGCGCGCATAATTGACGAGGTTTTTTTTTAATGAACTTGACAGTGGTCTATTGGATAAAACATGTAAAATGAAAATGGGGAATATGGCAATTACTCTTTGAAAGAGACAACAACCGTACCAAAAGAGTAAAAAAAATAATGTCTTCATCACTGCAAAAGATTTTATATTATTACTTTTTACATGTGATTATGTCATAAAAATTATATATTTTATATAAATTGTAGGCACAATGATGGACAGATGAAATCATTTTATGTAGGAGGACCAAACCAAAGAAAGGACTATCATATTGAGGAAGGAGAAGAGGTATAAATAAATTAGATGAGACATATGTTATGGTCCTTTTCTGTTTTACAGTTATTCAATATGCAAGCCCACTTAACTATTTGGCCATAGTACATGTAGTACTTCAACCATAGCCACAATATTTTATTAGATTTATTTTAAAAGTTTGTACTTTGTTTTAAAAAAATACAGATAAAAAAGAAAGGCCTTTGACATATTATTGAACAGGAAGTACAATGTAATTATATATAATGGATAAACATGAATCCATATTTTCAGTCTTATATTTTAGGATACAAAAAGTTATGGCTAGGATGGTGTGCTTAATTTCAATGAATAAAGTTACAGTGTAGAACAAAGGTGCAATATTTTTATTTAGTACATTTTTTTCTATTTTATTTTGCAGCTATTCTACATGATAAAAGGAGATATGGTGCTGAAAGTGATTGAGCGAGGTGAACATAGAGATATTCCAATTAATGAGGGAGAGGTAATCATTTGATTTGTCTGTTTGTATGATAGAAACTGCATTTCTTTCTCATATTATTCTTTGACTTAAGGTAGTTTTCCATACTTTAAACACATATTCATAATAACACATGAATAATGGAATTACTGATTTTTTTTTAAATACAATCAAATTTGCTATTAAAGTCCCCTCTATTTAACAAAAACTTCTCTTTGCCAGGTCACACTCTTTTTTGTTTCAATTAAAAATAACCTATACATTTTGAATTGAAATCAACCTTCAATTCTCATAAGGTTATATTTGTCTTAACCAGGTTTAACTTTAAGCCTTTAGCATGCTTAACTTTAAAAGACTGTCATGACTATACATATGAAAAAGAAGATGTGGTATAATTGCCAATGAGACAACTGTCCACAAGAGACCAAAATGACACAGACATTAACAACTATAGGTCACCGTACGGCCTTCAACCATACTGCATAGTCAGTTTAACCCTTTCCTCCATTGATTTTTTTTTTGCATACTTGATTCGCATAGGATTTTTTTTAATAAAATGCTAAAAATAAGCTTTAAAGTACAAAGGCATTGCGAAAAATAACTATTTCATCAAATAAATTTAAGTCAGATATTCCTATGATATTCCTTTTCATATTGGATACAAATTTTATTGGTTCATTCTGGCTATTCCTACATTTTGAATTTTATAGGTAAAATAGTAAAATTGTATGTAGGGGTTCCCAGAATGGGCGTATTGCATTTCCGCTAATTTTTCAAAGTCCCAATACTACGTTTCCGCAAATTCAAAGTATACGTTTCCGCAATTTGTATTTATTACTTTTCCGCAAAATTACCTGGTAAATTATAAATATTTGAATATATATTAGACAAATTAGGTATCACCTCTTGACCGAGAGGTAAAGAGAACAATGAATGGTGCCGAGTCTTTCATGCACACCTAATACTTTTGTCTTTGTCGATGTGTTATTGAAACTGCAAACAACATCTTACATAAAGACGAGTAGTCTAACTGTAAAATTAACCCTTTGGAAATATGAAAAAAATAAGATGGACTTAGTCTTCCTTCTTGAACAAAATACAAAACTTGTAAACGGTGAATGTATTACTGTTGACTTTGTACGACGTATTGGCTACACATACATGTATTCTGACAGGACGGCAACTGTTTTTCAGGGGTATCATTCGCGCCAAGTTTTGTTTTTCAAATGTATCATTTGCGCCAATAATCGGAACTCATTTACGCCAATTTACCTGTACACATATCTATCATAAATATTAATGATTAATATTTATTCTTATAATATTTTTGGCTTAAAATGTAACATATGATCGGAGATATTTCACCGTGAAGATGAGCATCTGGAGAGAATGACTTAGAATGCATACCATGTAATTTTAAAACAGGTGGCGCAAACGTAGCATTGGAGAAAAAAAGTTGTGGCACAAAAGGACGCATTTTTGGCGCAAACGGATCTCTCCCGACAGAACTGGCTTATGAACTCATATATATCAAGATATATCTGATTAGTGCTGTCTTTTTAACATACGTTTTCATACGTTATGACAAGTTTTGCTTGCATGTAATGATGACCTTTAACTTAATACATGATTATTTTTTGATTCTGACTTTGCTTTCAATCAACAGGTATTCCTTAATTATTTGCGGATAAGTAACAATTTATTTTTTCCGGAATAGTTACCTTTTTTCCGGAAAAGTAAGATATTTATTTGCGGAAACATAAACTTTTTTTTGCGGAAACGTCATATTTTTTTTCCGGAAAAGTAATGCCAATTTGCGGAAACGTAAAACGCCGTCCAGAATTTGTATGTAAACAAGGGGATTATGTAGGATTATGTTGTCACAACACTTAACTAATGAACCAAGGTAAACCCAGGTAAATCTTGTTAAAAATAAAGAAAAAGAATAATTTATATTCTAATATTTTATAGAATAATAAAAAATCAAAATTTAGGTACTAAATAAATAATGAAAACACAAAATGAATTTACAGGCTCAATTTATTAATTCACAAATATTTGGAAATATTTAGGTGAAAACTACACAATATAACACAGCAACAAACGGCAACGACTGAATTGGGACAAGTACATTCAGAATGTCGTGGTGTTAAACTTGTTTGAAGGCGCCAATCCTCTCTCTAACCTAGACAGTGGTGAAACAGTACAACATAAGAACAAACTATAAAAAAAAACAGTTGAAAAGGCCGCTCTATTCATCAGATGAATACAAATAGAAATACATCTTGCAAAAACACCAATTGGATGTGGACGAATACTAATACATTCACACAACAAAACGACAATGTGCACAGATCTGAGAGTACTTGCATTTACTGACTGCTAGTTAAAAGCCAATTACAACTAATAAAAAAATTCAAGCATCTCAGACTAAAATACCAAGCTGTACACATCCAACCTCCTATGGATTTAGAAAAAGATGTCACAAAGTATGTTATCTATTTCCCTGTAAATTTTCTCTTTCTTGGAACATGTTTACCACCAGTTGAACGGAATTTAAATTATGTTCTGCATTGCTTACTGTGGAAGCACAGACGGCTTCTTCTTGTCTAAACAACTTGATCATTCTGAAGATGTTTGGGTGTGGTGCATTGACTTACTTCTTTAGTTTACAGTGCCAACCTTCTAAATGATTTGTTGTTGACCTTCTGTTGTTGTTCAAAATGAATTATTTATTCAAATAATGGAATCAATTAAATCTTTGAATCTAAGGTTGAAATTGTTGGGTATAGTACTATTAAATGCTTTAACTACCTTTTCTTTTAAACAATATTTTCTAGACTTTTTCTTAAAAAAAAAACTATTGCCAGAATACTGTTTGCCTTTTACAATCTTTTGTTTTAATTGATTTTATTTTCAAGAAATTCCATATTAGAAGTACTAAATTATAATACTTGATACAGTTTTCCAACTACAAAAAAATAACATTTTACATAAATATCATATAAATACTTATTTTTATTGAATTTCCACAGGTAAAGTTACCTAGTACCTAATTAGAGACTAATGACTAAAACAACGTAGCTTGCAATAACAACATGTATTGTTCTTCCACTAATCCCCCATGTAGGAATAGCCAGAAAAGTAAAATACAAAATGTAGGAATAGCCAGAAGACACCATTTTATTAACTCTACTGCAGACACTTTGTAGTCAAAGAGTTTCAACTGAGGTAATACACAGGCGTCAAAGGGCGTCATTATGGAGTAAGGGGGGTGGCGTCAAAAGGCGTCATTATGGGGGAAAGGGTTAACCAGATTTTGAGATTCAATCAATCTGGAAATCAGATAGTGTGTGCAGGAAATGTTGTCCAAACTTGTCCTTTTATATTGTTACACATATTCTTTAACAATTTCAAATATCTAAAGGACCTGACTTAACAAAGCAATGAAAGTCAAGTAATTCTATTTACAGTTCAATTAAAACGAACATATTTTCAAACTCCACTGCTCCATACACCGCAATTATTCACAGAGTCACATCAAGAAATTCTGATATCCCTGCCTAAATTCTCTAAAAATGTATCACATCTTGCCTTGATTTACAGATTTTCTTGCTGCCTGGAAGGATACCACATTCACCACAGAGAAAAGCTGATACTATTGGTTTAGTTATAGAGAGGGAAAGAGCAGAAGATGAAAAGGATGGATTAAGGTACAGGGACTGAAAAGTCATACACAACACTTAAAAAAATTATATGAAATAAAAGATATCTTTCTGATGTCTGGCAATTGATCTTTGGTCATGAAAAAAAAGTATTCATTTTTAAACCCTATTTATTTAAAGTCTAGCTATATATAGAGTTACCCGAATTTCAGTTTAAAAATTTGTATATATAATGTTTCTTTTGATTACAAAATTTATAAAATTGTAATGTGTGATGTTATGCATTACTTTGTCAAAGTAATTGTAATGTAATGCATAAGATTGCAATGTAATTTGCCTAATGTCTGTAATCCAATCAACATAAAAAAATTAACAGAAATCCCCGCCTCTGAAAAAAAAAAGAAGACCACGGGTCTAGAAAATGTATTTTTTCCAATCATCAGCTGGTTATGACTCATTGAAAATACAAATAAGTGTAAACTGCTAAAATTTCATATAGTTGTCTCATTGTCCATAGTGGTAATCATTCCATATTGGAGTTTGATATTTTAAGCATGCAATATTTTTTTCTTAAAATTTTTAAGTTTTTCCAAAATAACTTGCTTTAAAAAAGTAAATTATTTGAATTTGTCAACACCAAAACATTTCTACTTTTAGTACATGACAACCAGCACAGACAATCCTTGGAAACTCATACATTTTCTATTTCTTTGTTTTAAGAATTCTTTCTTGGTATCCTGTTCTCAGTTTTCTTAACATTCTATTTACTAGGTATTATGTTGAAAAGAATGGTAAACCAACATTAGACTCTCTATATGAGGAGTGGTTCCATTGTGAAGATCTTGGTTCACAGCTTGGACCAATCATCAAGAGGTTAGTACTTTAGGTTATAAAGAGGAAATATCAGTATATCCCTGTGAATAAAAGGACTTACCAGGTAAAAACCAATAAGACAGAAACCCAACCACACCACATATCAATATAGGTGCAATTAATGTATTTAAATAAAAGCAATGTGTACACAATATATAAGTCTTCAGATGACATTTTTTTTTAAAAGTACCAAAGCATATGGAATGTACTGATTCCCCTTTAGTAATGATACTTTTGTACTATTTCAACAATAAAAAACACATCTGATATCAATTCTTTTGTTTTAAAAGACACACACACTTAGATACTCCAGACATAATTACAGATCTGATATCAACACCTAATATCTGGTTTCGAATTACATGCACACACTTGGTTTCAACTGACATGAACACCAATCTTATATTAGATACATTTTGTAATTCCTTGTGGATTTGCAAATGCACGTCTACATAAAACCTTATAGAGAATTTTACTTTGTTGATCATTTAATTAATGATATACCACTTAAAACATGCAAAATGGTACCCCAAAATATTAAAGAATTCAGTTACCAGGTATATGGGGAGAACAAATTCTCTATATTATCTTTGACATAAGAATATCATATAAGCTTTTCTTCTCTTTCAGATATTTTGCATCAGAACAACACAAAACAGGAAAACCAATTCCTGGTAAGAAAGTTTGAAATAATAATAATATTTATAAAAAAATGAATAAAAATAAAAAAATAAAAAAATATGAACAAAAGAAAGTTTATCTCTTATGTCAATCCTAGTGGACTGAGTATCAAGCTTTAACTGACAAAATAACATAAAACTTCACAGACTTGCAGACATAATCAGCTTGTTTGTGCATTGATATAGTTATAAACTCAGTTATTTAAGTAAGATATACTAAAACTTTAACAATTGAATGGAATTATAGATAGGATTTTACACATGCATGCACTGCACATAGTCATCAATATTATGATGGAGTGCGGCAACTGAAAGAAGAAGGATTTATATTTTGTTGATACTTTAAAATTAAAATTAAGAATAGAAATGGTGAATACTGTAATTGTACTTTTTTACGCTGGTACTTATTTTTATTAATTGTGTATTTTAAACACGTTCGCAGGTATTTATTTCCAAGATTTTATAATTATTACCTTTCAGTTGAAAGGTTTGATTTAAATACACGTGTATTTTTTTTTGCGATAATAAACCAACCGCGAAATTCGTGAAAATATATACACTGCGAAACAAAATACAATTACAGTATGTCAAGAAATAATTATCACATTTATGTTATTTTGATTTTATTTACATCTAAATTCTTAATGCACAGATGTTTCATTATTGACATCTAGCAAACAATGCCACTTCAACTTGACCTTGAAGTAAAACCTCCCTCCTTTTATGGAAGAGGTGTTGTTACTTTGAGATGAAGAAAAGTAGTAAAAGCACATTCTCTTGCTTTTGGTATTGTTTAGTTTGTTTGGAGATTCTGTGTCATGAAAATAACATATCTCAAAGTGTTTGTGCAGAGCTCTCAGATCGAATTCCCAATATTTTCTATATTGACACATCCAGAATATGCATGAACTAATTGCCACTGGAAGTTAAGCAAACAACAATTAATCAATCCATATTTAAACATAAAGAAATAATTAAAGAATGTGATTATTTACTGAATATTCTATGAAAGTTTCACTGAAATCTATTCATTAGTTCTGACAGGAAGAATTAAGGATGAGAGATGCTCATCAGTTACAGTAGAATAGAAAATAATTCATTTGATTACATGTATTTGATTTGAAAGTTGCACATTAAAGATGCAATTTTCTCTATTATTGTATAGCAATACATTGTATAATATTTCCCACAGAATGTAACCAAAAGTTAGCCAGCAATAAATTCTAAGATTGCACTTGTGCAATAAACTTCAAAATTCATGACGTCATCAACGTTTAAATCTTAGTTTAAACCTATTTTTACTTTCAAACATTATATTGCTATACAATATAAGGGTTATTGCATGAATATTGGGGAATATTGTCCCTCGTAGAACAGATATTGCACTCGCAAGCTCGTGCAATATAACATTCTACTTGGGACAATATTACCCAATATTTATGCAATAACCCTATAAAATCCATGCATCAGAGTATAGAGGGTTTGAATACTTCTAAAATATTACAACCATTTCTGTTTGTTATAGGCACAATTCCAGAGAAACCTCCAATAGTACCAGATAAACATAAATTATTGGAGGATCCATTCAGTTTGAATCAGTGGTTGGCAGAAAATAGAACAATGATTGAGAGAGAAGGAAGCTTGAATATATTTGGTGAAGAAGCAAATTATCAATTTACAGTATGTCTGCATAGGCTTAGAAAATGCTGTTTTTGACGACATCTTTTTAATCTACTATAATTCTTTGGACCATCCTGTCGAAATTTTTGATTTCAAAATAAATATTGCAAATAAATGGACATTGTGGTCTAATTTTTTTTTCTAAACAAACTTCACTGGAATTCAGATCACTACAATTAAGGGCATATGATACAGTTTTGATCCTGTATTTACAGTTTGATGAAAATTTCCATATTGGCTATTTTTTGCCTGATTAAATAAAATATATACCTTCATTTGCTACTTTTTGAGTCAAATGAGGTCAACATTTGGTATATTTGCTCAAAATATTGCACTGTTTACAAATTTATATAATTTGGTCCACATAATCTCTCAGCAAAATGAAACAAAATGTTGTTTTAAAAAATAGAGGTCCATTTTCAATTTAAAACAGTTTGAATGATAAAAATCAGTCGAAAAATGCATCTTTTTCCAATGTGTCACTGTTTGACGTCGCGAAAATAACATTTTACGTTAGCAATGTCATTACCTCACCTGTAACTGTATTGTATGCCCTTAATGCAGGCAATCATATAATTTGTATACTATAAAAATTATAATTGTTGTAGGTTGATGTATTTGGTACAGGATCAAACACAGGGAAGTGTTCCAGTGCAGAAACTTTCATATGGATGTTGGTATGCATATATATGTATTAATAGCTTATATCTTGCCATCAGCTCTACTCATTTAAACATTGAGTTTATGTTACAGGTTATACTTTTTATAAACAGATTAAATGTTTATTAATTTGTGACAATCAATAAAATTGAGAAAGGAAATGGTGAATGTGTCAAAGCGACAACCACCTGACCATAGAGCAGACAACAGCAGAAGGTCACCAACAGGTCTTCAATACAACAAGAAATTCCTGGAGGCGTCTTTCAGCTGGCCCCTAAACAAATATATACTAGTTCAGTGAAAATGCTTCACCATGAAGTTGAAATTTCAATTGAAAAGGGCAGTGGATACAATGTCTTTACTTTATATACTATGGTTTATTTACTTTCTATAGTATCAGTGTTTGACCAGTGTTGGCATAATTGGTATTTTGAGGGTTCCTACATTCTTGATTTCATTATATGATCTTATCAGAGTACCATACTTAAAATTTTAAATTCTTTTTGAGTTTAAAGTCATGGTCTACCTCCACCCACAAATACAGAATAGCAATGAATATTTTTTTTATGTTCTTTAGTAAATTTATTTCCTATAGTATTAGTTTTCAGAGAAAGAGCCATAATTGGTCTAAAATCCATGACATAACTAGAAATGCTAACAATGAAGGCACTTAAAATAGAGAAAATATTGCAGCTTAAAGAAAAAACAAGTTTAAATTTAGTAAAATAAAACTGTAATCCCTTGAACATTTTAATTTGTGGTTCATCAATAGCCACCAAACCCACAATAATTGGTATCCAACGAATAATAATGAATCCACAGTAGCTTCATATATCCTTGAGATTTACACAGTTTTTATCTTTAATGATTTTAGGAAGGAACGTCCAAAGTGACAGTAGATGGTAAGGACTATGAACTTCACCACAACGATACAATGCTCATTAGATGTGGACAACAGTAAGTCTATTATAGTGCAATGTATTTATCATAGGTCAAGGTCAAGGTTAAAGTGCAATATATATGTTATAGGTTGAGGTCAAGGTTATGTATGTAGGGGAATTTATATGTCATAGGTCAAGATCAAGGTTAAAGTGCAATGTATATGTCATAGATTGAGGTCAAGGTTAAAGTGCAATGTATATGACATAGATTGAGGTCAAGGTTATGCATGTAGTGGAATTAATGTCATAGGTAAAGGTTATAGTGCAATGTATATGTCATAGGTTGAGGTCAAGATTATACATATAGTGGAATCTATGTCATAGTTTAAGGTTATAGTGCAATGTATACTGGTATGTCATAGATTAAGGTCAAGGTTATACATGTAGTGGAATGTATATGTCATAGGTCAAGGTCAAGGTTAAAGTGCGGTTACTAGATGAAATGTTGCTATACATTGTAACTTATTGTTATGGCCTGATTATTTTTATTTAAATGTCGACTTATTTGAGTCTTTTCAGTGTCTTTATCTTTGGCCTGTGAGTAAATTCAATCTGATCTTTTGCCAATGAAATTATTCAAACATAATGCTTGAAAATTTCACCTTTGCTAGCCAAGGGTTACGATCCGCTTCATTCCTCTCTGGAGAGGAGAGAAGTGGATCATAAACCTTGGCTAGCAAAGATGGAAAATTAAGACAGGAAAATAATATCATCAACATAAGGTACTCAATATGCTGACATAAATTTTGAGTCGAGGACTAAGTCATGCTATGCAATTTAACATAAAGTTGAATTGTAAAAATGTATTGATGGATACTGTATTGAAATGTGCTTTAAAAACAAGAAGGCTTACAAACAAATTAAAATCATTTGTTAAACATGTATTCAAACAAATCCCTTGAAAAAAAATTGGGAAAATAACTCAGTCATGGCATAAGATTGTCACTTCTACATAGGATATAACATGTTAAAAAGATTTATACTATGTCACTTGTAAAAAGACCTATAACTGATCAACAAGGCATGAGATGTACATGGGATAAAAGCAAGAGTATGCTTTTTACATTAGTTTAATATAGTCATATATGACATATAAAAATTTTGGAGAGTATTTATATCGAAAAATTGTTGTCTACAAAATATTGCTGATTTCGAAAAAATAATCAGAAGTTTTTCAAACAGTCATGAAAAAAACTTGGGCACATCAAAAACATGACACAAATAACCTATTACTTAATTACAAGAAATATTGCTCTCTCAATACAAATTTTTCTAGAATAATATTTCAGATAATACATGTAATTTTTTGTTATTTTTAGATACTCAGCGACCAGACCAACAGGTGCCCTTTCACTTATCTGTTTTCAGGACCCTACTAGAAAGTCTAAAGTCTTCAAGAAGTCAAAGAAATAAGAGTCCTTGCTGCGACAAGAAATGTTATTTCTAGTCAAATTGGAGGAAGTGGAATCAAAACATTTTTGATGTGGATACGGAGTAGATAAAGTTTAGCATCAAATAGTTTTAATGTATTTCTTTTATTTAACAAAGAAAAAAACATATGATGAAAATTAAAAACTTCAAGATTTTAAAACTTTATAAACTAAACTATAAATTTGAATTTCTAAGTTTAAAAATTAAAATATTTGTTGCTTAACTTTATTTACTTTGTATATTTGTAAAAATATCAAGTGCTACAGATGTCCTTTGACAGAGATTTTTTTTTTTTATAATTTTTCTTGCAAGGGATCAATTTTAATTTGATGTCTGTGGATCTGGTCATAATAAATAACTCTTAAATTCACACTCTTCTATTTAAGAAGATTGATAGTAGGTACAGCTATATTTTTGCTTGAGTTATTTCACTGTTGTAAATTGCCCTAGTATGGTAGAACAATTTCCCTTTTGTATAGTTATGTCTGGGAATTTTGTATTACTGCTAATAATTTATTTATTCCTTGCAATTTTAATTACTGTATAGGAGCTGTTAAAAAAAAGTGTTGAATGAAATTTACTTGTTTAGATATCAAAGCAGTTTATTGAGGTATTTAGATTTTTAACTATGGTATTAAACTTTTTCATGATTCATAGAACTGAACAAATTTAAATAGAATTAATTCCTTGCAAGAAAATTGGTTAATACAAGAATGGTTTTACCTGTAAAAAAATACTTTTTACTTGAAACTGTAATATTGGGATCTGGTCATTTACATATATGTTTAATGTTTATGTTGTGTCAATTGGTGCATATAGAACAAATGTTTTTTGTTATTTACTGTTTTATATTTTGAACAAAATATCATGAACTTGTATTGTACATTCCTATTTATTCCTTATACCACCGATGTCACCTATTGTAGGTAATAACTCTGATTTTTTATTTTACATTTTTGAAATGATTGTTAGAATTTTTAATTTTTTATTTTGACTTACAGCAAAAAAAAATCCTTTTGAATCTTATTAATTTGACTTTATACAGCAAAAAAAATCCTTTTGATACAACTTTTGCATGTAACTAATTCAGCTTTATTTTAGACTAATATATTTTTTGATTAATAGCTCTTTAGATTTTGTACGAGATATACCCATTTTTATACTTTTTTGGGGGGGAATCAAGGATTTGTTCAATCCTGTTGCATCACTCGAGTGCTAATTGGTCAATTAGGACTTTTAAAATATTTCATATTTGTGAAATTAAAAAAATCAAGGATCAGACTGGGCTGCAAAAATGTCACTAACCCTTGAATTTATATCCATTTGGAGTTAGATTTTCATGTATAGACATTAAAATTGATACTTTATATGTATCATGTTACAGTTCTTTAATGCAATAACATTAACTAAATTATTTGACCCGATTTGGATGTTATAAAGATTATTTTAACATATTTCATCTGCCCTAATATGAGAAAAACTTCTCCAGTGATCAGTTGGTGATTGAGGTAAATGCCTGAGAATGAATTCTGGGAATTTGAGAATAATTGAAAAAGACGTGTTTTATACATCTATTTTATCACAAACTTTAAAATGACTAATAATTAATTTACAATTGCATGTCTATTTGTTGTTAATGTAGTGATGGTGCATTGATTTCCTATTTGTTAAAAGTTAATCAATTTGTTTCTGATAAATAATTTTAAAAGTAAGGTATCCACTCTTTTCCAAGTTAAAAACTAAGATGGAAAAATTAAAAAAGTACCTTAGAATAAAATCGAAATTTTTAAACATTATGTTTATCTCCCTTTGAACAAATTAAGAAAGGGGAGATAACTGACTTACATTTCTTATTGTTGATTTTCTCTATTAATTAGTAATACATAATCAGTACACTCCTGGAGTCAATGAAACATTTTATATATTAGTTGTTGTTGTAGTTCTACTATAAGTAGACTATTATTTGTGCTCATTAAAGTAATAATAATGGTGAGTTCTCAGTGTTTCATTTCAACCATAGAAAAATAAAGATATGGGGGTATCATATTCATCCATCAAAGATTCAAAATCAGAACATGCAAAGCAAAAAAAAACTTATGTTGGCAATGGTGAAGTATGACAAGTATTTTCATCTGGTAACCTGATCATTTGAGTCTGTTATTTAACCAGACCAATACAATGTCTGGACCTGCTTTACAGCATGCATGCATATACACTCATCATAGGTACCAGGAATGAAATTTAATATTTACGCCAGACGGGCGTTTGTCTACAAAAGACTCATCAGTGACGCTTGAATCAAAAATGTTATAAAGGCCAAATAAAGTACGAAGTTGAAGAGCATTGAGGACCAAAAATTCCTAAAAGTTTTGCCAAATACAGCTAAGGTCATCCATTCCTGAGGTAGAAAATATGTATTCTTTTAAAAACAAAATTGATCATTCACAAAAATCCTTGAAGCCAAGAAAACTGATGAAAAAAAGTAAAATATCAAAAATACCAAACTCCAAGGTATATTCAAAACAGAAATTCCTTTATCGAATGTCAAAATTAATACTCAAACACATCAAATGAATGGAAAACAGTTGTCATATTCCTGACTTGATATAGGCATTGCCTTTTGAAGAAAATGTTTGATTGAACTTGGTTTTATAGCTAGCTAATCCTCTTACTTATATGACAGTTATTTTTTTAAAGATATTACCCTAACACATAAAACTTAAAAGGGGTTTGGTCGAGTGGTCTAAGTAGTGTAACAACTGTATCACAAGCCAGTCAACACTTGAGTTTATGAGTTCAAATTCCACATGCAAAATTGTTTTATTTTTTTACTGCTTGCTCAACAGGGAAAGGAAGTGACAATGCCCCCAAATGTATGAATGCTTGTCAGTAAAACCAGCTGACTATGCGGTATGGGCTTTCCTCATTGTTGAAGGTTGTACAGTGACCTTTAGTTGTTAATGTCTGTGTCATTTTGGTCTCTTCCGGACAGTTGTCTCATTGGCAATCATACCACATCTTCTTTTCTATATATTTATTTGCGGAAATGCAACAGTCTCAGAAGTGGTCTATTCAGATATCCTTTTGATATTGGATAACAATTTGATGAAGACATAAATATTTTTCAAAGGCAAACTTTTGGTGGTAGAGTTGGGGGCTCATATTCGCCATTTTATGATTTTGAGGTCTAAAAACTGCAAAGGATGGCTGAAATGAAAGAAATATGCCAATTAATTATAATTTCATAACAAATATGATTATTTTTTAAATTAAAAAAATTACGGCACTTACTGCAAAAGGGCTGAAAACGGCCAACGATTTTTGGTCATTTTACTGATGGAAAAACAGAATTTTCAAAGTATTTTTTTTTAGTAATTTTTTGTCTGATTGGCCTAAATTTCTGTTTTTTACACCTTTGAAATGTCTGCTGTTTATCTTTAATGAAATTTATTTGATAAATATTATATAAAGCTGCATTTATTTGGTTTTAAATAGATGTGTAAAAACGGCGAATATGTGTCCCCCATTGACAAAACATCAGGAAATTTTTAATCTAACTTTACAGATGATTATTTTCAAACAAACATGTTTTCAAGCTTAGGAATGTTTTGCATTTGAAGCTTTCTTCATATAGAAATATCAGTGTACTTCAAAAACATATAGACGGTAATACAACCTGAACATAAACTGTAGAAAACATGGAAAATGAGCACCCCACTCTACCACTTAAAGACATCAAAAGGTGTCTTTATAATAGAGCCTAGCTATTAGGGGGAGGCAGCATTATGGAGGAAAACAGGAAGAACCATTATTGGATAGAGGGAGAGGCAAAATAGCAATATCAATATTTTTTTAAATGTTTTATTGTTGAATTTAAGAAGACAAAAAAAATGCATAAGTAAATAATCAATACCTCTAAAATATAATGGAATAATAACGCTGTCTTTCATTTGTATAATGTCTAAGTATGTATATGTAAACATTCGTTTTGTATATATATTTGTTATCTTTTTAAATAACTTGTATCACAGTATATTTAATTATTTAAGCACCCAAACAAAAATCATAAAAATATATAAAAAAAAAAAAATAGAACTATTAGTAAACTATTGGTCACTCTTTAAGTACCCACACAAAAATCATAAAAATGCCAAAACTAGAGATCCAAGTTATTAAAGCATTTTTTAACCATTCAAGGACCCACACAAAAATCATGAAATAATGAACAGATATATCATGTCTAGGAGGGGAATATTTGTGAAAAATACCAGTCAAGAGAATGTTAAATTTCGTGAGTTGTAACGTGAGGGAAATTCATTCTCAAGACTGGTAATTTTGCAAATACCCCTCAAATACATGCTATATCTGTTTAATTAAACCAAATGTTAAGGTTCAAAAAGGCATTGATTATTATGACTTTACAAGCGTCCAGTCGGATAGAGTATTTTTTTACAAATACCACCACAGAGAGGGTAAAAAAGGCATATATGTTGGCGGCGTTAAAAAATGAACGATATTTATTTGATAACAGTAAAATCTTGAAAAATATACTGGCTATCAACTGAGTCTTTCATAAGGTGTAATTATAAATAAAAAAAAATATTTGTGAGGCCCTCATTATTATTGTAAATTATTTAAAGGGGCACTAGCTGTCAATTTCATGTTCACCGATTTGACTCAAATTCTCGTATTCTATTTGTAAAACATTTATTAACAATGTAAAACATTTATCCAAACCATAATAAGTCTTAATTTTTTTTTGTGGATCGAGCAGTCAATCAAATGATTTACCTTTGTTACACTTTCAATGTTGACATTCTTTACCTTTACAACACACGGTCAATGTATGCGTTATTCTTTCAATAGCTAAATTGAAGTTCACATGAATACAGATTTAATTAGGTTTAATTACTCACTTGCAAGTGAATAATTCATTTTTAATGTTTCTTAACTTAATTTGACAAAATTGAACCATTCTAGCTGCTAAAATGGAATAATTATTTCACTATTACACGTTCATTAATGATTGAACCAAAAAAGTCATACTAGATTTTTGAAATATCTCGTAGCTAGTAAGTGCTCCCTTAAAAAATTAAACATTTACATTTTTCTTATGAACAAAAACAGGTCATGAATATATCAAATAAATTTGTCAAAAATAAAGAAAAAAATGTAAAAAATGCATAATCTAATCTTTGCAAAATGGAAATCATCATGATCATATAACCTCCTTTCTTGAAGAATCATTAACTTCACAGATGATACATGTATGAAGAGTTCAATCAAGCCAAGAAATCATAAGGTGAAGTGAAATTAATTTCTCTTCTAGAACAAATTAAACATCATTTTGTTTGGAAAATTGTTCCACATGCTAAAAAAATAACCTATTTTCTGGTCATGGCAGTATCTTGAGGTTTTCTACATATAAAGTGATTTCAAATAATTTTGTTCAGATTTGGCACACAAAGTTATCTGTTAAAATAAAAACAAAAACCAAAAATACAGTAATACCACAGCAAATTGATCACAAATTGTGCATAAGCTTCAAATCAAACTAATGTAACAATGCTTTTTAACTTCTATTTATTTTGTGACATCATTTTTTTGTAATTTTTATACAACTATTTCAGTATATATGTCAACAAATATATACATGTAACAATAACAAGTACAAAGTTGACACTGCCAACTATTTCTCCCAAAACTGCATAAGTAAAAATACAAGTACATGTAACATTAGTTTTAAAATACTGAGACAGTTTATAATGGAATGTACATTATTTGGTATACATTGTACAACTTTTAATTAAATCTTTTTCATCAACATATGAAATTCACAAACATTGGTATCACATGATTATGAATCCAAATTAATTAGTTTATGGCAATGCATTGTTTGTAGGTAAACCAAAAAATCTTTTTTTCAATTGTTGACATATTTAAAAAAAAAGATTCATTGTCTTCAACAGTGCGTTTTATTACCATACAAGTTTATAGGATGCAATTTTTTTAATCAAATGGATCAGTTGATTATGTCAAATAGGAGATAAAATATATGTTCCTATATTGTTATTTCTACCTGCCAAAATATTAGTAATGCCCTATTCTCAGACAAACATTTCAATTTATTGTAAATGTGATTTGATAAAAAGAAAATAAAGGATATGTGTGGGAAACATACATAATGGTCTCATGGAAAACAAGTACCTTTATAACATTAATTTCAAATGTAGAGAAATATTTTGGAACAATATTTGAACATTTTTTTGCATGACAAAATCAATCAAAGGTATAAAATATTTGTTCTAACAGTAACAAATTATAAAGCATAATTAATTATTAAAAAATATTCAGAGAAACTTCTTTTTAGAAGATCAAATATACATGTTCATGTATATTGACATTTTCTTTAAAGCAACCAAATAAATCACCGGATGGTTGGTTTATGATAATACAGATTTTAGGACATATTTTAAATTCCAGATATTCATGGTTATATTTCACAGAAAACAATAGACATTCATGGTTATATTTTTAATCAACTTTTAACTTAAAACGGCAAAAAAATAAATAGCCAAATAACATGAATAAAGATCAACCTATTTTGAGGAAAGGTTAATTTTTGCCCCTCTCTCTATCTGCTTCAATAGTACCCAATTTCTTGTGGAAATTATTATAGATAATTTTTATACATCTAACTGAAATAGAACATGTTTAATGGATTAATGTATAATATTTTGTTTGGACTGCACCTCAAATTGTTCAAAACAGTCTTAAAATTATCTCAAACACTTACATGTATTCTTCTTAAGCTCTTAACCCCCCCCCCCCCCCCCCCCCCCTTTTTAGATATCTAGTTGTCATACAAATTACCCTTTTAATAATGCAAATTTTAATTTTCATGAAGTCATTGGTCCACCAAATTGGTTTTGGCACATTTATCACTTGAAGTGGATGAGTGCAAAAAATAAACCACTCTTCGAGTCTTGAAGACTTGAAATATAAATATAAAAGTATCACAAATCAAGGACTTACACCACTTACACCTACATTTTAATATAAAACATTTATTAAAACTAGAAAGCTAAATTGTTTGAGATCCTGCCAACTATATAATATATGGAATTGAAACAATTAAATATACATGTAATAAAAAAAATTATAATGCACTGTAGATTCACCAAATTATCATGAATGGCAATGTTTTGTGCCCTGAGAAAAAAGGTTATGATGAATGGAATAATGTTCATATTAAACTTTAAATAATTTTTTTTTTTTTTTTTGTGTGTGCAATATACATGTAGGTATTTGCAAGTGGATAGATTAGCATTAAGCTTTCTAAAGTCTTATAAAATTGCCTATAAGTATTCCAAAACACACGATACAGGTGTAGATATTTTGAATACAGCCTTACAGGATGCAAGTTTCTATTGAGATTTATTTAAACTTGAACCCCAATGCATTCCACTAACCATGACTTAGTTCCTAAAAATTGGGTCTTAAAATTACAATTATTAACTCAATCATGTCAAATTCATTACCTAAATTGATGACTTGGTCACACTTCTTAATCAATGAAAATTAGTTTCCTACACTTATATTGTGTGAAGTAAAATTACAGTATAAAAATAATTGTAAAAAATGTATATAAATATAATCTTCCACCATTAAAAAAATACTTCCAAGAGTTGAGCTTTGTTCATATGAATTGAGCATTGCTTAATAAAATCATGTCTTTTAACCATTGTCAAATCAACATGCATGTAAAGCATGCAAATACATTGTACCTAGGCAATTTTATAACTAAAAATACTAAAATATTGATAAACCTAAAGTGTACTTTTATTAACTTTGTTTAGTTTTGTCAGCTTTTACAGGAGCACCCCAATACACCATTCTTGTATACTTAATTATCAGAATCTCACAAAATACACTCCCAAAAAACCATAACGGGGCATACTCGAGTGTCACTAATCCCATAAAATCTCCTTCAAAAGGAGTGTAGTCCCACGGACAGGCATCAAACTTCTTCAGAATAAACCCTGTACTGAATTCCCAGCAGTATGTCCAGATTGTATAAATCACAGCTCTGCCTAATAACGGAACCTTCCTCTCCACAAGTCTTAAGTACATCTGTTCTATCATAAGTGTAGAAAATCCATATATAGGTAAAGCCCATACACTAGTGCTACCAGGGAATTTCCAGTTCTGATTTATAACAAATTCCCATGTAGCTGTGAACATGATTTCTGTAACATAACCATGAATGGCATACACGTAAAACCTCCATAACATGGATAATGGAATGAAGTCGGACTCTGCCATGGATACTTGATATAGAACTCTTTTCTATTTAAACCTAAAAAAAACAGGAAGAAAATGTAATGTAATGAATGGCTATCATTAATTTTGAATTTATTGAACCATAAAAATAATTTTTGACTCTTCATATTGATCATCTGCGAAGAGGATTATGTAAAATGTGAAGAGTCAAAAATTTATTTTATGGTTCAATAAATTCAAATAAATCATTGCCATTCATTCATATCATTATAAATAAATTTCTATCAAAAATAAGGCCCAAAGAACTTTTAATATATATCATTTATATTCACAATAAAAACATTCACAAATGTTGGCATATGAATACACATCAGAGTGGGCATGTCGCCATAAAAATGGACAACATTGAAATTTAAAGTAATACTTTTAACCAATCAGAAGACAGTAAATACACCCAATTTATTTATTGAATGTTTTTAAACAATTAAATATGGTATGAGGGTAGTAATTCGGATACCTTCATGACGAATAACAGTAAAAATCTTGTCATTTAACATTATCGGTAATTTTTTATGCATGATGATAAAATGTACACTTTCATTTAGACGGAAAAAAAATCAACTGATTTTGAAGCTTCACAATAGGCCATTGAAAAATGAATGTTTGTTTCCCATGTTTTCCCTAACATGGGAAAAAAATCAAGGTGGGCAGGCTTTTTATTTTATTTTATTGTGAAAGATTGGTTCGTTCTACAGAAATGACAGAGAATGTTGTTGTTAACATGTAATAAATGTAATATTGTGGTACTCTATTTTAAACTGAAGGAATGAGAATTGAGCAATGTTGAAACACTATATATAAAGAGATTATCAGAGACCATTGATAATTGCAATTGTCAATAGAAACCAAAGCAACTCTTCTTTTCATCTGCAAAAAAAAAAATAGGAAAAAAAATTGACACAGGATTAGACAGACCCGACAGCGTTAGGGAAACCAACAATCATTCTGCATGGCCTTATAATTTTATTAAAAATATGACACTAATGATAATTATTTGAGACATCTGAAGAATCATGGTAAGAATATTTTTACTAATCACCATGAATCACAGTTAAATTTTAACCAATTTGACTTTAATGGTGGTCGAAATGACCATTTGATCCCTGACAATAAAGAGCATTACTGGTAGTGTAATTTAATTAATTACATTCCAATGTAACTGATCCCAAGTCTGATTTCTACCTTCTGATATACCTGTGTAAAATCAAATGGAATATAACAAATTCTATCTTAGGGATCCTGTTTCATTGGTTTTGAATACCTGATTATTAGATCAATGAGATCATAATGGTTTTCTGCGGGATCTGTAATTTCAGTAATGTATACGACTATCACATTTGTGTGTATAGTTCAGATGTCACAACACTTTTGTTATAAAGTTACAAAAAGATGTTATAGTTCATAAAAAGAACTGGAATATGATTTATCTACAGGTAGCAATTTAGAAATGTGTAAAGACCTGATTAAACTTTTACAAGCCTACATTGTACATAAATGTAGGTTGGTTTTTTTTTTTTAATATCATAAACCAAGTTGTGCATGGCCACTAAAAAATCAATACAAATGCAATTCTCATTATTTTAAATGAAATCAAATATTATAACTTTTAACGCTGTAAATGTATATTACATTTGTGCTATATTTATTGGATCAAACACAGGGGGCTCTCGTCTCAGAAAAAAATGTATTGTCATGACCATATCTACACTACAAACTTCACCCGGAGCATAAGGGAATCCATAGGCGATGGGGTGGGGAGGGGGCATGACTACCCAAGAGGGGACTCACTTTTCACATGTACTGTGATTCCCAAATAATCAACTTTTTTATTTAATTTTCCCACATAACAGCAAAAGGGGGGCGTAAGACTGTTTTTTTTTAGCAGGTCGGGGTTTGAACTCATGACTCTGGCGCTTTAGATCTTGAAACATTTGTTCTTTTAAGTAACTTGTTAATTTAAAACATTTTAGCTAAGATGCAATGTTTTAACATGACACATTTACATTTATTTACTTTTTGCATGTGGTTGACAACCGGAAATTGAATGCAAAAACTAAAATGTCAAACCTTCTCGGATATCACTAGTGTGAATTCCGGGTATTGAAACGCGACTGAAGCTAGTAATCACTGGAACCGTCGACAATATATATTAATATAATTTACACCACAGAGACTTATTATGCATTGTTAAATATTTCTATGTGACTGTTTAATAACTAAACTTAAAAATTATTTCGAGACTAACAGTAGATTTTTGAAATAGAATCTGTTATGTTATAAAACCGAATATGCGGTAGCATACGTCAGAGACATATAATACAATTGTATTATATGTCTCTGCATACGTATATAAAAGTCCAAGACAACACTATCAAGGGAGAACTCGGGCTATCAGTCCTTTTGATTCTGTTAGGGGATGCTGGCTGTAAATTACTAATCTTGGACTATTCGCTTCAAATAGAAGCTAGCTCAGAGCATAACTGAATATTGAATTGTATGTCTCTGGGACAACTCGACTTCTGCTTTTTTATTTTAAATAAATCCGCTGCTAATTTTTCAAATTAATCCGCTGCCTGAAAATCCTTTTACTGCACCTATGCATTCGGTACCATTTTATTAAGTTCAAATATATGTTTTCTCTTTAAAATTAGCTCCTTAACTTCTACAACCTGGGACTCAAACAGGGACAGAAAAAAAATAGACGTTAACTTTTTTTTCAAATTCAATTTTAGACACTCGAAATTTCTTCTTTTGTTAATATCAAAATTTAGTCTTTTTAAACTCAAATTTTCGATTTTTGTTAAACTTAAAATCTCGACATTTTTAAACACGAAATTTCGACATTCGTTAAACAACGTGTCAACTTTTGAATTCTGAATTTGTCCATATATTTATCAGTTGAAAAGTAATACTTTTATGCTTTTTCATAAACAATTATCATTTATATGACCGCGTTTAAATAATTTAATTTTAAATGCAATACGTCTTCTGCTGTTTGCTATTCTATTCTATTCTATTCTACCATATAGTGACCGCCTTCAACAAATTGAAGATTATGTCACAGGAGGAAACTTACAACAAGACATAGATTGGGAAAATGTACAATTTTTAAAAAATAGGAAAAATTAAAAATATAAAATGTTTTGTATAATAAAGTAAGATGTTGTAATTGAGTTAATATTGATGCTTTGAAATTGAAGATTTGAAAGAGTCGACTGAAGTGCAATTTACAATGTTGTCCGGTAGTTTGTTCCAGTCGGTGATAGTTCTTGGAAAATATGACTCTTTTCTGTACTGTGTTTTGCAGGATGGAATTTGGAAGCTTTTCGAACTTGTATGTCTTGTTTGTCTTTTTTGTGGAATTAAAGTTTGTTGGACCAATTTAACTGAATAACCCACAACATGGGTTACTCAGTGTGCACCACATATTTGAGGTTATTTCATCATACTAGACAGAAATAGTAATATCTTAATAAAACTAGTATCTCAATTGTTTGTAAAACAATTGAAAGGTCTTTCCTGTAAAAGTGATGTTTTCGTATTGTACTTTGTACGACCTTTCGTTTGATATACGACAAGCATACCTTCTGAAACTTTTCACTTTTTTACACTTAATGACCTCATCCGCCTACATTTTTGGGATCGGAATTATGATATATGAAACAGAGTAGATGAGCTTTCATTTGATATGCGACAACACCATGTTCTAGAAAGATTGATTTTTGCACTTAATAACCCTATCCAACTAATTTTTGAAGGTCGGGAATTTGATATTTCAAATGTACACATCATGACCTTTCATTTGATATACAACAACCCTACCTTAAAAGAACATTTATTTTTTGCACTCAATGACCCCATCCAACCCATTTTTGGGTGATGTCAATTAGAAATTTGAAATGTACGCTTTATGTTCTTTCATTTGATATGCGACAACCTTACCATCTGAGAAATTTGAATGTTTGCACTAAATGACCCCACCCGTCCCCCTGGGATGAAAATGAGGTTTAAAATTTTCACTTTTAAGTAGAGTTTATTAAAACCTTCAATTTGATATATCAGATGACCCCATTTGACAAAGTGCAAATAATGATGCAATATCAACTAAATAAATAGAAGTTATGAAACTTACAAAGTCAATGCAAAACTTGAAAATTTCAAATTGATTTTTTGGTGTATTTTTCCATGGAATGTTTTTGGTATTTGGTCAAACATATAACTATGTCAACCTCTTCAATTTCTAAAACATTTTAAGTGGTAAGCTCTTGATGATTCAGAAATACATGCCTCCGTTCGCAAAACTTCAAACTGCATTATCTCTAAAATGACAATAGATATCTCAAATCTGTTAAATGATAAATGATCTACAGTTAAAGGACATCATTATAGAAAAAGAATTGGGACAATTTCAAAGTTCACCAAGGTCACAATTAATCATCAAATATATGATGCAATACAAAACTTGATAACCGGACGTCGTAGAGACATGAGACTATCACCATTCAACTCAGGACCACTTGACCTTTCAAATATCACAAGGTCAAGGTCATAGTATAATGTGAAGGTCAAGGTAAAATTTCATCATGACCTGACATTGACCTCAAATTGAAGGTCTGGAACTACTGATCATCTTTGCAGTTTATAGAAGGTTGATATCTGTTACCTTTAAAAAGATATACACACAATACTATACTTTTAAGAATCATCCCGTCGTAACTTTTGAACAGACAGTCGGACTCTTTTGAGCTCAGTGTATAAAATGTAGAGCTCGTCAAGAGGAACATTTTATACGCTGTAAGTATACAGCAAACTCTTATCGTTTTCTTAATATGAAAGCTTGAAATTGCAGCGTAATTGTTTTTTGCACTCGGTTACCTTTGACCTTGGGTGCAAATCAAAGGTCACATGAACTTAAGATTATTGGTGTAGGTCCAAAGTCTTTACGACTTCCAGTTCTCGAGATACAATATTTCAAAAATTGTGTATATTTTTTCAAGGGAAATAACTCCTTATAAGGGTTAACAACAAAATGAATGTATATGTTAATTAACATTGCCATCTGGTCTTGTACATGTTGCCGTTTGCAAATGGATTCTATCTTAAATACTTCTTGAGAAAAATGTAAAAGAAAGAAATTGCTTCAAGGGGACATAACTCTCATAGGGAATGATGAAATCCTTAGCAGCCTCATATGGTAACACATCATGATGAGATCTAACTATTGTTCAAATAAGGTCATGCTATCTTCAAAAACAACGAGGGGGGGGCCATGTCGAAAAAACCAATAAAAGGGAGATAACTTCTAAAGGGGATGATGAAATCCTACACAGCCTCATCTTGTAATACTTCATGATGAGGTCTACGCATCATGATGAGATCTAACTTTTGTCCAAATAAGGTCATGATATCTTCAAAAACAACGAGGGGGGGCCATGTTGAAAAAAATCAATAAAAGGGAGATAACTTCTAAAGGGGATGATGAAATCCTACACAGCCTCATCTGGTAATACTTCATAATGAGGTCTACCGATGGTCCATATTTGGGTTTGATAACTCCAATAGAAACGAGGGGAGGCCATGTCAAACAAATGCTGGATGAAAAAAAAAAAAAAAAAAAAAAAACATGCGAAAAACAATAAGGTCTTTCCTCGCGGAGAGGAAAGACCTTAAAAACAAGTTGCTTTCTTTAAAAAAAGAAAAGCAATACATGAACCTAAGACCGATGACTGCCGGGTCATCAAAAGAGTGTTGCTGAATTTGTTTTTTCTTTTGCATTTAAATAATTGACTGTGAATAGAAGAAGCCAGTTAGATGTTTTATATGTGGTGAAACCTGTGGCATGCAATTTATTCGGACCTCTTGTGAAGAGACTTATTTTGGTCTCATAAAACATCTCAAATCTCAAGGATTTCCTGATTTTACTTAAATCAATTCAAACATTATACAGGGAAACTTAGTTTTGCCGAAGAATTCCTTAATTCAGAAGTTTATTAATACCTGTATACACTTTCAAAATAACCAATTTATATAAAAAGGTATGTAGATATAAAAAAGATACCAGAATTAAAATGATGTACGCAAGACACGAGTTAAGTCTATAAAAAAAGCATCAGTGACGCTCGAATGAAAAAAGTTAAAAGGCTAAATACATAAAAAAAAGTTTAGGAATCTATTCCTTCGGTAGACAATCCTTAGCTTTTCAAAAGGTCAAAGTTTATAATAGGACAGTGACTCAAAAAAGAAACAAAAGAGAAAAAACTCGAGGTCAGAATAACTTTAGTAATGATGATCATGCTTGAAAGTCACAATGTAAATCTTTTTCTGCCGTGTCCTGAATTTAGATAACAAAAACGAAAATAAGCTTTCACGAGTGAATCTATTAGTATTGCATGCAAGTAGTATTTTAGCGCACGAAATAGTAAATAGAAAGCATCTCACTGATACTCAGGAAAAGAAAACGAATTTGCGTCAACACATATCTTAATATAATAGTTAAATTCGAATTGACATTTTATCCGGAATTTTTTGCAAAACGATAGTGTGCTTTTAAAATGTGATCTATAATGTGAATGAATCAAGACGTGTAAGATAGTAGGTCAACACAATGAATACAATTTTCAAAACCGTACCATAGTAAAAAATATGTAGATGCTATAAGGTTAAACTATTTTTATACAAATAAACAAAAATTGAATTAAAGTTTTATAATGAACAAACGTTCCTGTTAGTTTTTCTTTTTCAAATTCTTTTGAATATATATATATATATATATAAACGAGTCTAAATTGAAAACTACGTTCAAACCTATGATTGCGTTGGATAAAAATCGCAATTTTTATACGTGTGCATGTCAAACAAATTTCGTTGTAGAAGGGTCTAAAAACAGCACAAACAACATTTTCCGAAAGACCAAAAAAGTGAAAAAGTATATTTAAACAAAACGCATTTGACTAACAGGTCGAACAACTGATGTTCTTTAACCCTGCTGACTGCCATTGACGATTGCCAAATAAAATTGATCACAAGATGTAACAAACTGGATCTGAATATAAATTTAATACGTCACAGAAAAAAAAAAAATTGTTAACTTGTGGCTACGATGTATTGCCACAAACATTCGGTGTCAATATTTCTTTAGTACACCAGATCTAGATTTCGACAATATATGTCTCTTCAGTGATGTTAGGGATCGAAACGGTATTTGGAGGGCCATATAATTTACTCTCAATTTAAGTATGACTCTTGAATTTTAAGAGACAATATATAGGATGAACGGATCATATAAACCGGAGGGAAAACATGATACATGCCCAAACAAAAAATATAAACGAGTCTAAATTGAAAACTACGTTCAAACCTATGATTGCGTTGGATAAAAATCGCAATTTTTATACGTGTGCATGTCAAACAAATTTCGTTGTAGAAGGGTCTAAAAACAGCACAAACAACATTTTCCGAAAGACCAAAAAAGTGAAAAAGTATATTTAAACAAAACGCATTTGACTAACAGGTCGAACAACTGATGTTCTTTAACCCTGCTGACTGCCATTGACGATTGCCAAATAAAATTGATCACAAGATGTAACAAACTGGATCTGAATATAAATTTAATACGTCACAGAAAAAAAATTGTTAACTTGTGGCTACGATGTATTGCCACAAACATTCGGTGTCAATATTTCTTTAGTACACCAGATCTAGATTTCGACAATATATGTCTCTTCAGTGATGTTAGGGATCGAAACGGTATTTGGAAGGCCATATAATTTACTCTCAATTTAAGTATGACTCTTGAATTTTAAGAGACAATATATAGGATGAACGGATCATATAAACCGGAGGGAAAACATGATACATGCCCAAACAAAAAATATAAACGAGTCTAAATTGAAAACTACGTTCAAACCTATGATTGCGTTGGATAAAAATCGCAATTTTTATACGTGTGCATGTCAAACAAATTTCGTTGTAGAAGGGTCTAAAAACAGCACAAACAACATTTTCCGAAAGACCAAAAAAGTGAAAAAGTATATTTAAACAAAACGCATTTGACTAACAGGTCGAACAACTGATGTTCTTTAACCCTGCTGACTGCCATTGACGATTGCCAAATAAAATTGATCACAAGATGTAACAAACTGGATCTGAATATAAATTTAATACGTCACAGAAAAAAAAAATTGTTAACTTGTGGCTACGATGTATTGCCACAAACATTCGGTGTCAATATTTCTTTAGTACACCAGATCTAGATTTCGACAATATATGTCTCTTCAGTGATGTTAGGGATCGAAACGGTATTTGGAAGGCCATATAATTTACTCTCAATTTAAGTATGACTCTTGAATTTTAAGAGACAATATATAGGATGAACGGATCATATAAACCGGAGGGAAAACATGATACATGCCCAAACAAAAAATATAAACGAGTCTAAATTGAAAACTACGTTCAAACCTATGATTGCGTTGGATAAAAATCGCAATTTTTATACGTGTGCATGTCAAACAAATTTCGTTGTAGAAGGGTCTAAAAACAGCACAAACAACATTTTCCGAAAGACCAAAAAAGTGAAAAAGTATATTTAAACAAAACGCATTTGACTAACAGGTCGAACAACTGATGTTCTTTAACCCTGCTGACTGCCATTGACGATTGCCAAATAAAATTGATCACAAGATGTAACAAACTGGATCTGAATATAAATTTAATACGTCACAGAAAAAAAAAATTGTTAACTTGTGGCTACGATGTATTGCCACAAACATTCGGTGTCAATATTTCTTTAGTACACCAGATCTAGATTTCGACAATATATGTCTCTTCAGTGATGTTAGGGATCGAAACGGTATTTGGAAGGCCATATAATTTACTCTCAATTTAAGTATGACTCTTGAATTTTAAGAGACAATATATAGGATGAACGGATCATATAAACCGGAGGGAAAACATGATACATGCCCAAACAAAAAATATAAACGAGTCTAAATTGAAAACTACGTTCAAACCTATGATTGCGTTGGATAAAAATCGCAATTTTTATACGTGTGCATGTCAAACAAATTTCGTTGTAGAAGGGTCTAAAAACAGCACAAACAACATTTTCCGAAAGACCAAAAAAGTGAAAAAGTATATTTAAACAAAACGCATTTGACTAACAGGTCGAACAACTGATGTTCTTTAACCCTGCTGACTGCCATTGACGATTGCCAAATAAAATTGATCACAAGATGTAACAAACTGGATCTGAATATAAATTTAATACGTCACAGAAAAAAAAAATTGTTAACTTGTGGCTACGATGTATTGCCACAAACATTCGGTGTCAATATTTCTTTAGTACACCAGATCTAGATTTCGACAATATATGTCTCTTCAGTGATGTTAGGGATCGAAACGGTATTTGGAAGGCCATATAATTTACTCTCAATTTAAGTATGACTCTTGAATTTTAAGAGACAATATATAGGATGAACGGATCATATAAACCGGAGGGAAAACATGATACATGCCCAAACAAAAAATATAAACGAGTCTAAATTGAAAACTACGTTCAAACCTATGATTGCGTTGGATAAAAATCGCAATTTTTATACGTGTGCATGTCAAACAAATTTCGTTGTAGAAGGGTCTAAAAACAGCACAAACAACATTTTCCGAAAGACCAAAAAAGTGAAAAAGTATATTTAAACAAAACGCATTTGACTAACAGGTCGAACAACTGATGTTCTTTAACCCTGCTGACTGCCATTGACGATTGCCAAATAAAATTGATCACAAGATGTAACAAACTGGATCTGAATATAAATTTAATACGTCACAGAAAGAAAAAAATTGTTAACTTGTGGCTACGATGTATTGCCACAAACATTCGGTGTCAATATTTCTTTAGTACACCAGATCTAGATTTCGACAATATATGTCTCTTCAGTGATGTTAGGGATCGAAACGGTATTTGGAAGGCCATATAATTTACTCTCAATTTAAGTATGACTCTTGAATTTTAAGAGACAATATATAGGATGAACGGATCATATAAACCGGAGGGAAAACATGATACATTCCCAAACAAAAAATATAAACGAGTCTAAATTGAAAACTACGTTCAAACCTATGATTGCGTTGGATAAAAATCGCAATTTTTATACGTGTGCATGTCAAACAAATTTCGTTGTAGAAGGGTCTAAAAACAGCACAAACAACATTTTCCGAAAGACCAAAAAAGTGAAAAAGTATATTTAAACAAAACGCATTTGACTAACAGGTCGAACAACTGATGTTCTTTAACCCTGCTGACTGCCATTGACGATTGCCAAATAAAATTGATCACAAGATGTAACAAACTGGATCTGAATATAAATTTAATACGTCACAGAAAAAAAAAAATGTTAACTTGTGGCTACGATGTATTGCCACAAACATTCGGTGTCAATATTTCTTTAGTACACCAGATCTAGATTTCGACAATATATGTCTCTTCAGTGATGTTAGGGATCGAAACGGTATTTGGAAGGCCATATAATTTACTCTCAATTTAAGTATGACTCTTGAATTTTAAGAGACAATATATAGGATGAACGGATCATATAAACCGGAGGGAAAACATGATACATGCCCAAACAAAAAATATAAACGAGTCTAAATTGAAAACTACGTTCAAACCTATGATTGCGTTGGATAAAAATCGCAATTTTTATACGTGTGCATGTCAAACAAATTTCGTTGTAGAAGGGTCTAAAAACAGCACAAACAACATTTTCCGAAAGACCAAAAAAGTGAAAAAGTATATTTAAACAAAACGCATTTGACTAACAGGTCGAACAACTGATGTTCTTTAACCCTGCTGACTGCCATTGACGATTGCCAAATAAAATTGATCACAAGATGTAACAAACTGGATCTGAATATAAATTTAATACGTCACAGAAAAAAAAAAATTGTTAACTTGTGGCTACGATGTATTGCCACAAACATTCGGTGTCAATATTTCTTTAGTACACCAGATCTAGATTTCGACAATATATGTCTCTTCAGTGATGTTAGGGATCGAAACGGTATTTGGAATATGTATATATTGTCGAAATCTAGATCTTTCTGTGACGTATTAAATTTATATTCAGATCCATTTTGTAACATCTTGTGATCAATTTTATTTGGCAATCGTCAATGGCAGTCAACAGGGTTTAAGAACATCAGTTGTTCGACCTGTTAGTCAAATGCGTTTTGTTTAAATATACTTTTTCACTTTTTTGGTCTTTTGGAAAATGTTGTTTGTGCTGTTTTTTAGACCCTTCTACAACGAAATTTGTTTGACATGCACACGTATAAAAATTGCGGTTTTTATCCAACGCAATCATAGGTTTGAACGTAGTTTTCAATTTAGACTCGTGTATATATATATATATATATATATAACTCGTCTAAACATCAACCCAACAATGTTAGATCTGTAAATTTGCTTTCGCAAATTTTTGGTTCTTCCCTCGCCGGGATTCGAACCCATATATAACATTAATAAACACGAACGTCAAGTATTTACGGATGGACATTGTATTTATCGAATGAATCTATTTCTAAATTATTACATTCCACTATGTGAATATATTACTATACAAAATATAAGCAAAATCAACTAAATCTATACTAAAACAGTATAAAATAATCAACATTATGGATGTGTGTGAAGTTAGCAGCCGGTTCGTTATTCGATATTCGATATTCAATATCCAACCGGCTGCTAGCAGTCGGTTGGATATTCAAAATTAAGTTGAAAATAAAAAAGAATAATACTTAATAACATTAAAAGCATGATTTTTATAGTTAAAAGAACTGATAAGATACGTAGGCTGAGATAGTTTCATGACCTCTTCAAGCTGTCGCAAATTCTCGTTGTTCTCGAATATAAACCCTTTTCTAATTTGCATATTTGTCTAAATGTAATATAGATTGTTGTCAATAAAAAAAAATCAAAGAGGTATAGTACTTTTATACAGGGTTTTTCTTAAAAACAAAAACAAAAACCGATTACTCTAGAAAACAATTAGGATTATAAATAGAAATATTTATGGAAAGCCCATAAAAGAAATATACAGTGAAAAGCTACCTGAGACCGCTTAAATCAGGGTGAAACCCCCTTAGTCTTTCAATGTCCACAACATTTAAGTAAATCATAGACTCTGTATATATAAAGGTTGTATCAGAAGGATTGCCCAGAATAATGTCATATTCGATATCTATGGAGGGCTTGTATTGTCACTTTTCAGCTAAAAATTATCAAAATTTTAGGACAAAGGGCACAGGGCAATGGTGAGAGCCCCCTAATTGCTCAATCTTTCTAATATTATGCAGACATTTAGTCAATAGGTAGATACACACGTGACTAAAAGGAATTTGGGTAGACTTCCTGTCTTTAATGTTTACTGAGCACCCAAAGTGCCAGTTGGATATTCAAAATAGATAGTGAAAAGCTACCTGAGACCGCTTAAATGAGGGTGAGACCCCCCTGGTTTTTCAATGTCCACAAAATTTTAGTAAATCATAGAATCTTTATATATAAAGGTTGTATCAGAAGGATTGCCCAGAATAATGTCATATTCGATATCTATGGAGGGCTTGTATTGTCACTTTTCAGCTAAAAATTATCAAAATATTAGGACAAACGGCACAGGGCAATGGTGAGAGCCCCCTAATTGCTCAATCTTTCTAATATTATGCAGACATTTAGTCAATAGGTAGATACACACGTGACTAAAAGGAATTTGGATAGACTTCCTGTCTTTAATGTTTACGGAGCGCCCAAAGTGCCAGTTGGATATTCAAAATAGATAGTGAAAAGCTACCTGAGACCGCTTAAATGAGGGTTAGACCCCCCTGGTCTTTCAATGTCCACAAAATTTAAGTAGATCATAGACTCTGTATATATAAAGGTTGTATCAGAAGGATTGCCCAGAATAATGTCATATTCGATATCTATGGAGGGCTTGTATTGACACTTTTCAGCTAAAAATATCAAAATTTTAGGACAAAGGGCACAGGGCAATGGTGAGAGCCCCCTAATTGCTCAGTCTTTCCAATATTATGCAGACATTTAGTCAATAGGTAGTTACACACATGACTAAAAGGAATTTGGATAGACTTCCTGTCTTTAATGTTTACGGAGCGCCCAAAGTGCCAGTTTGATATTCAAAATAGATAGTGAAAAGCTACCTGAGACCGCTTAAATGAGGGTGAGACCCCCCTGGTTTTTCAATGTCCACAAAATTTAAGTAGATCATAGACTCTGTATATATAAAGGTTGTATCAGAAGGATTGCCCAGAATAATGTCATATTCCATATCTATGGAGGGCTTGTATTGTCACTTTTCAGCTAAAAACTATCAAAATGTTTGGACAAAGGGCATAGGGCAATGGTGAGAGCCCCCTAATTGCTCAATCTTTCTAATATTATGCAGACATTTAGTCAATAGGTAGATACACACGTGACTAAAAGGAATTTGGGTAGACTTCCTGTCTTTAATGTTTACGGAGCGCCCAAAGTGCCAGTTGGATATTCAAAATAGATAGTGAAAAGCTACCTGAGACCGCTTAGATGAGGGTGAGAACCCTCTGGTCTTTCAATATCCATAAAATTTAAGTAAATCACAGACTCTGTATATATAAAGGTTGTATCAGAAGGATTGCCCAGAATAATGTCATATTCGATATCTATGGAGGGCTTGTATTGTCACTGTTCAACTAAAAATTATCAAAATTTTAGGACAAAGGGCACAGGGCAATGGTGAGAGCCCCCTAATTGCTCAGTCTTTCTAATATTATGCAGACATTTAGTCAATATGTAGATACACACGTGACTAAAAGGAATTTGGATAGACTTCCTGTCTTTAATGTTTACGGAGCGCCCAAAGTGCCAGTTGGATATTCAAAATAGATAGTGAAAAGCTACCTGAGACCGCTTAAATGAGGGTTAGACCCCCCTGGTCTTTCAATGTCCACAAAATTTAAGTAGATCATAGACTCTGTATATATAAAGGTTGTATCAGAAGGATTGCCCAGAATAATGTCATATTCGATATCTATGGAGGGCTTGTATTGACACTTTTCAGCTAAAAATATCAAAATTTTAGGACAAAGGGCACAGGGCAATGGTGAGAGCCCCCTAATTGCTCAGTGTTTCTAATATTATGCAGACATTTAGTCAATAGGTAGTTACACACGTGACTAAAATCAATTTGGATAGACTTCCTGTCTTTAATGTTTACGGAGCGCCCAAAGTGCCAGTTTGATATTCAAAATAGATAGTGAAAAGCTACCTGAGACTGCTTAAATGAGGGTGAGACCCCCCTGGTTTTTCAATGTCCACAAAATTTAAGTAGATCATAGACTCTGTATATATGAAGGTTGTATCAGAAGGATTGCCCAGAATAATGTCATATTCCATATCTATGGAGGGCTTGTATTGTCACTTTTCAGCTAAAAACTATCAAAATGTTAGGACAAAGGGCACAGGGCAATGGTGAGAGCCCTCTTATTGCTCAATCTTTCTAATATTATGCAGACATTTAGTCAATAGGTAGATACACTCGTGACTAAAAGGAATTTGGATAGACTTCCTGTCTTTAATGTTTACGGAGCGCCCAAAGTGCCAGTTTGATATTCAAAATAGATAGTGAAAAGCTACCTGAGACCGCTTAAATGAGGGTGAGACCCCCCTGGTTTTTCAATGTCAACAAAATTTAAGTAGATCATAGAATCTGTATATATAAAGGTTGTATCAGAAGGATTGCCCAGAATAATGTCATATTCGATATCTATGGAGGGCTTGTATTGTCACTTTTCAGCTAAAAATTATCAAAATTTTAGGACAAAGGGCACAGGGCAATGGTGAGAGCCCCCTAATTGCTCAGTCTTTCTAATATTATGCAGATATTTAGTCAATATGTAGATACACACGTGACTAAAAGGAATTTGGATAGACTTCCTGTCTTTAATGTTTACGAAGCGCCCAAAGTGCCAGTTGGATATTCAAAATAGATAGTGAAAAGCTACCTGAGACCGCTTAAATGAGGGTGAGAACCCCGTGGTCTTTTAATGTCAACAACATTTAAGTAAATCATAGACTCTGTATATATAAAGGTTGTATCAGAAGGATTGCCCAGAATAATGTCATATTCGATATCTATTGAGGGCTTGTATTGTCACTTTTTAGCTAAAATTATTAAAATGTTAGGACAAAGGGCACAGGGCAATGATGAGAGCCCCCTAATTGCTCAATCTTTCTAATATTATGCAGACATTTAGTCAATAGGTAGATACACACATTACTAAAAGGAACTTGGGTAGACTTCCTGTCTTTCATGTTTTCGGAGCGCCCAAAGTGCCAGTTTGGTATTCAAAATATTTAGTGAAAAGCTACCAGAGACCGCTTAAATGAGGGTGAGACCCCCCTGGTCTTTCAATTTCTATTAAATTCAACCAAATCATAGAGTTCATATATATAAAGATTGTATCAAAAGTGGAATGTTCTTGAACGGACTGTTTGCTGCAGACCCCCCTGGTTTTTCAATGTCAACAAAATTTAAGTAGATCATAGACTCTGTATATATAAAGGTTGTATCAGAAGGATTGCCCAGAATAATGTCATATTCGATATATATGGAGGGCTTGTATTGACACTTTTCAGCTAAAAATATCAAAATTTTAGGACAAAGGGCACAGGGCAATGGTGAGAGCCCCCTAATTGCTCAGTCTTTCTAATATTATGCAGACATTTAGTCAATAGGTAGTTACACACGTGACTAAAAGGAATTTGGATAGACTTCCTGTCTTTAATGTTTACGGAGCGCCCAAAGTGCCAGTTTGATATTCAAAATAGATAGTGAAAAGCTACCTGAGACCGCTTAAATGAGGGTGAGACCCCCCTGGTTTTTCAATGTCCACAAAATTTAAGTAGATCATAGACTCTGTATATATAAAGGTTGTATCAGAAGGATTGCCCAGAATAATGTCATATTCCATATCTATGGAGGGCTTGTATTGTCACTTTTCAGCTAAAAACTATCAAAATGTTAGAACAAAGGGCACAGGGCAATGGTGAGAGCCCCCTAATTGCTTAATCTTTCTAATAGTATGCAGACATTTAGTCAATAGGTAGATACACACGTGACTAAAAGGAATTTGGGTAGACTTCCTGTCTTTAATGTTTACGGAGCGCCCAAAGTGCCAGTTGGATATTCAAAATAGATAGTGAAAAGCTACCTGAGACCGCTTAAATGAGGGTGAGAACCCCGTGGTCTTTTAATGTCAACAACATTTAAGTAAATCATAGACTCTGTATATATAAAGGTTGTATCAGAAGGATTGCCCAGAATAATGTCATATTCGATATCTATTGAGGGCTTGTATTGTCACTTTTTAGCTAAAATTATCAAAATGTTAGGACAAAGGGCACAGGGCAATGATGAGAGCCCCCTAATTGCTCAATCTTTCTAATAGTATGCAGACATTTAGTCAATAGGTAGATACACACATTACTAAAAGGAACTTGGGTAGACTTCCTGTCTTTCATGTTTACGGAGCGCCCAAAGTGCCAGTTTGATATTCAAAATATTTAGTGAAAAGCTACCAGAGACCGCTTAAATGAGGGTGAGACCCCCCTGGTCTTTCAATTTCTATTAAATTCAACCAAATCATAGATTTTATATATATAAAGATTGTATCAAAAGTGGAATGTTCTTGAACGGACTGTTTGCTGCAGATCAGATCAGACAAGAACCCTAGGTTTAGTAGAATCGTTGACCTAGTTTAAAATACAAACCGTCACTATAGGTTGAAGGGAAAATATACAGACCTTTATCACACACCTTCACACAACTCACACAACCACCCCTTTTGGTGTAAAATCCAGGTCCAAATGCATTGTTGATCGCTATTTCACACAGACAACTTAGGGCTCCAACACCTCATGCTGACATGAATTGTGTTCGCCAACATAGGAAAGGCTCGCATTGCCCTTTCCGCTAACATGGATAGGAATCCACTTTCTTTTTGAATGTTTTTCTTCAATTGGTTAGTGCTTTTTTCCACTAGAACCATTTTGTAGAAGCTTGGTGATCTTTTCAATCTGTCGCAGGGTAAGCAACATCTTGTGTTCACCATGCAGGTTTGTGTGGGATAAACGAATGGTGACCGGGAAACCTTTTTTGTCTGCTCTCTGTAATATTTAGATTGACCTTTTATAAAGTCCAAACCGTATTTCGATAGACTATTTATTCATGCCTCGCGAAGATGGAAGCGGATGGTGAGATGTTCTCTGTGTAGATTGTGGAGGATCGCCGTCTGGATTGGTGAGGTATGTCTGCATGCGATTGATGGTTCTCAAGATCACGGGTAAGTACACCATATTTTGGGGGGGTGTTGAATGATCTTTATCCCGGGATCGATTGCGGGGGGGAAGCTTCAGATAGTGGACTGTTGGGAGCCGTGTATGTAGCTGATTTTGATGATGCCACTATTCACCAGGATGCTGTTGATGCTTCTGATGCTAACAATGTATTCACCCTCTTTGTAACATTTGTTGCCCGATCAAATGTGTAGAGCTGTCGCTTAAATCCCAATGTGGTGTTCGATTCCTTAAATTGTAGTTGGGGGAGGGGGTTGAACCGAGTAAAAATGCGATGGTCGTTTCTAGAGACAAGGATGGAAAACCCTTGTTTTTGGTCTGTGTTGTGGAAGATTTGCTGCACCAGTGTGGTGTCCATTTATTTATTAAAACACGACGTTCAACTACTGACCGATCGATTCGAACTGGAGGCCTCGGACTCCTTCGGAGATTGGAAGTGCAAATGCTTCGGTGTTGGCGGGAACATAACGCTCGAATTCCGCTCGAATCTGGATGTCCGCTCGGACTGATGACTTACATCGATGACCAACAGCGGCTATATGTCAATGAAATCAGAGGGGTTGACATCACCGTTACTAAGGAGGGTGTCAATGTTGTAGAATTTCTTTCTGAAGTCTACATCCTCCTAGAACACTATGGCAACCTTGTTTTGTGAAAAAAACGTCATTAAAGTCGACGGCTGAGTAGCGTTCAGCTTTGAGGGTGACATGGATATTTTGCAATCGACAGCGATTAAACACGGAAGCATTAGTGGTTTTGTCATTATCTCTGTCGGTTTGAAAGGCAACGATAATATATCTTGGCTTTTCGCGACCACTATTGGCAGCTAGGCGGCAGTTAAACTGTGAGGCTTGGGGAACGAGTATGAAATCACACTGTCTCATGCGAAATCCACAGAGGATCGTGGATTTTTTCTGGATGGTTTTGTACAGTTGCATCTTGTTTTCGTCTGCAGGAGTGACGCTCCAGAGTTGGTAAGTTGGGCGCCGGCTTAAGGTTCGGATTCGTGAACCTAGTATTAATATTTTTTGAAGACTTTCATCGAAGGTCAACCCTTCTGTGATTGTAAGGATGACAGACATCATGTATTTATTTATAGCATTGGAGGAAGTTGGGATGGTACCGATGCCACGACCAGAGATGAAATTGTTTAACTGGGTTTGGTTGTTGGGCTTTCTGCGTTTAACACTGAGCTGTTGATTGGGCTTGCTGCGTTGGTCAATGGGTTTTCGAGTGCGGGTCACTTTGTCAACGACATGGTTGACGACTACCACCTACCACTCCTATCATGGCTGCATTAGTGGCAGTGCTCATAGGCCTAATTTTCAATGTCTTGGCAGCAGAGGAGATGAACATGCGACCAGCGATACTGGCGATAGTGTCAAAAAAACTTCTACCACCGTATGCATACTTTCAAACAAAACCTTTCTTAATTGAGGATATTACGATGGAGTTGCTTATATTCCTTGATGCTGATGTGTTCACCTTTCTTTATGGCATCGATGATCGCCATAATCGCGTTGCGCACACCATTGTTTCCAGCACGATATGCAGTGTTGCACAGATCCAAGCAATAAAGGAGCAGGTCAAAGTCGGAGGGTAGAAACACGGTTTGAAGTCCGCTACAATGCTTATCTTGCTTTAGATGTGAGACACAATCTTCGTCCACTTAGATCTTTATCGCCTTAGGGTTCTCAAGAGGGTTAATTGCCTTGATACATGGCACCGTAACTGTTCAGGATCTCTACATAGTCGACAAGGTCTTCAAAACTTCGGACTCGAAAGATTCTGATTTCTTTTTCACCATGAGTTCCCAGAGGTTAAGGGTTCCTTTGTACCTCACACCATCCACGAAAATATCATCGCCGTCAGAAGTAACTGGTTAGCTTCCGATGAAGAGATCGAGATCCAAAGGTATGGTCGGCGAAGGATCGTTAATGATCTGCAAATACTGCTGTGCTCGAAGTCCGAAGATGGTGTCTAGAGTTGGTGCAATGGGTAGTGGGTAGTCAAACTTGGGCGGTGGAGGCTGGAGGGCTGTCACTGCTGCAGGAAGTTAAACGATCGTTTAGGTGATCGGTGAAGCTGCCTCTCACTGAGCCTCAACCACAGGCTATACACCTTGGAAAGGTCAGGGATGAGTCCAATCTTCTCGAGGCGATGCTGCATGTTACTGGCTTGAATCTTCCGCTTGATCTCTTGCAACTCCCTGGCGAGCGCCTCACACTGTTTAGGGTCTGTAATCTTTATAAACGTTCATTTATTTAAAGCGTTGACGTGAACCTTGCTAAGTGAAGGTTTGAATACCTGTAAGCGTTTGTTTGAACGCCCCTAAGCGTTGGTTTGAACAGTTGTACCTTTCCTGAAACTATAGGCATATATCTATCGAAAGGTTAAAAAAACACACATGCATTTTTGCTCGTTTTTCCATAATTTGAATTGAAAAGGTCGAGCTATAAATATTTGTTGATAAACACTACAATAATTTATGGATTTATGGGTGGTACGGATAGAACAATGCGGACTGTGAAACAGATACATACCATATAAAACATGCTAAAAACAATCTAAATGTTCATATAACCCCACTAAGGAGGCTATATTATTCTTCAATTATCTAAAAATCTATTTCATTGTACAAAAACTTTCATATTTAAAAAATTCACCATGGCCATAATGCGATACTTAACTTCTATTAAACTGTGTATTGCTACAGAACCTTATCGTTTTTGATTTCAACCTTATCGGTAAATCAAAGCACTCAAAGTCCGCGTACACTACGAAAGGGACTCTCATCGGGTGGGTGTTGTTGACAAAAGTCAGCTGGTATGTCCCTTCTTTGGGCAGCTCTGATCGTGGCTGCCTTGTGGTTGACGCAACACTCTTTGTTGGTTTCCAGAACTTCCTTGCTATAAACTTGGTTCAAGCACATACAGCCTTGGATCAGCAGTAAGTTGAGTTCTCTCTCCCGCTGTTCACCAATGTTTGAATTGTGCAGCGGGTATACTTCACTATCATCTATTCTAAATACATTAAACGCCAGGGTGGAATTGGCCTTCTCAAATTAATTAATATCCTTAAGGCTTACCAGATTGAGCTCTGTGTAACCCTGTCCGTTTGTTTTGGGTCTACCTGCAAGGCCGAAAGAATGGCCCACTTGAAACACTTCTCGTCGTTATTTTTCACATTGATTAAAGCCTTCTTGTATTTGATCCACGCCGGCTAATCAATGTACTGTGACCTACCCAGCGGTTGTTGGTAATATTGACTTGAAATTTTACAATTGCTTTCGATGTCCAGTCACTTTTTTCAGAGGTCCACTGTGCAATCTTCTCTCCGATCTTTTCATCCATCTTCTCAAGGGTTTCAAGCAAGTCCGTGGTTGAGGGGAAAATCTGGTTTCCCGAGTGAAAGTATCCCACGTTCTCATCATCCATCTTACCTGTTGGGTTAATCTTCACAGTGCAGCATCACATTGACTTGTTATCCTTTCAATGCCCAATCGTCTGTAAGTTCCACTCTTGACATCTGAGAGACCTCAAGGAAGGTCTGCACATCCATGTCAATAATATTGGTCATCTTTCAGGTAGTAAATACATCTTTAAAGGCTTTCTTCAGTGGATGTACCTCAATTTTATCCCCAATGATTTCCTATCTTCTCTGATCTGTTCCTGTAACTTATCCAGTAGTCGATCTTTCGACATCCTGCTAATCTCTATCAACTCATGCTGCTGGGCTTGGGTGATAATATCCTTCCTAGTAAAGGGTTGGAACAACGCTAAAAAAATGTTGGTCTTCGTTCCGATCAACTGATCCAACTGATCCTTCCTCATCCGGGAGTACCATCGGCGGTGGTTCATTTTGGCAATACCACTCAGGGCTTTGACGTTTCAACAACTAATTCCAGCTATTAATAGCTATTGGATCGATGTCTTAATCTTTATAACAAGTTTTTAGACCCAGCTATTGATCTTTCGATCCTATCGTCCATATCAAAATATATAAAATTCGTGGTAATCATACCCGGTGCGCCTGGTTTTTTTCATCCCATAGCTCACAATTTGCCGAGCTCAATCGGTCTCTCTCTTTGTCAAGACGGTGGTCAGCTGCTTGTTTAATCTCTCACAACCCCAAGTGGGGATATGGTTGCCCCTTTCCAACATAAGGTTATAATTTCTGCCTACCTATTAACTAAATGTCTGCTTAGTAATACAAAGATTGAGAGATTAGAGGCTATCACCATTGCCCTGTGCCCTTTGTCCTAAAATTCTGATAATTTTTAGAAGAAAAGTGACAATATAAGCCCTCAATATATATATCGAATACTGTGGATTCATTATTATTCGTTGGATACCAATTTTTGTTGATTTCGTGGGTACAGGGGAACCACTAAATTAAATGTTCAACGAATAACAAATTTATTATAGGCTTCTTTACAAAGTTTGACAAAACCACGAAATCAAATATCCACAAACATGCAAGTTTTTTCTTAATCCACGAAAATTGATACCCACGAAAATAAATGAATCCACAGTATGAAAATATTCTGGGAAATCCTTCTAATACAACCTTCATATATACAGAGTCTATGATTTAATTAAATTTTATAGACATTGAAAGATCAGGGGGGTCTCACCCTTATTTAAGCGGTCTCAGGTAGATTTTCACTATATATTTTGAATATCCAACTGGCACTTTTGGCGTTCCGTATACATACAAGACAGGAAATGTACCTAAATTCTTTTAATCTCGGTTGTATCTACCTATTAACTAAATATCTGCATAATATTAGAATGATTGAGAGATAAGGGGGCTCTCACCATCACCCTGTGCCCTTTGTCCTAAAATTTGGACATTTTTTGACTGAAAAGTGACAATCTTAGCTCTCCGTAGATATTGAAGATCACGTTTTTTCTGAAAACTCCATCTTATACAATCTTTATATATACAGAGTCAATGATTTGGTTGAATTTTATGGACATTGAAAGACCAGGGGGGTCTCAACCTCATTTAAGCGGTCTCGGGTAGGTTTTCGCTATATATTTTGAATATCCAACTGGCACTTTGGGCGCTCCGTAAACATAGAAGACAGGAAGTGTACCCAAAGTCCTTTTAGTCACGTTCGTATCTACCTATTGACTAAATGTCTGTTCAATATTAGAAAGATTGAGAGATCAGGGGGCTCTCACCATCACCCTGTGCCCTTTGTCCTAAAATTTGGACATTTTTTGACTGAAAAGTGACAATCTTAGCTCTCCGTAGATATTGAAGATCACGTTTTTTCTGAAAACTCCATCTTATACAATCTTTATATATACAGAGTCAATGATTTGGTTGAATTTTATGGACATTGAAAGACCAGGGGGGTCTCAACCTCATTTAAGCGGTCTCGGGTAGGTTTTCGCTATATATTTTGAATATCCAACTGGCACTTTGGGCGCTCCGTAAACATAGAAGACAGGAAGTGTACCCAAAGTCCTTTTAGTCACGTTTGTATCTACCTATTGACTAAATGTCTGTTCAATATTAGAAAGATTGAGAGATCAGGGGGCTCTCACCATCACCCTGTGCCCTTTGTCCTAAAATTTGGACATTTTTTGACTGAAAAGTGACAATCTTAGCTCTCCGTAGATATTGAAGATCACGTTTTTTCTGAAAACTCCATCTTATACAATCTTTATATATACAGAGTCAATGATTTGGTTGAATTTTATGGACATTGAAAGACCAGGGGGGTCTCAACCTCATTTAAGCGGTCTCGGGTAGGTTTTCGCTATATATTTTGAATATCCAACTGGCACTTTGGGCGCTCCGTAAACATAGAAGACAGGACGTGTACCCAAAGTCCTTTTAGTCACGTTTGTATCTACCTATTGACTAAATGTCTGTTCAATATTAGAAAGATTGAGAGATCAGGGGGCTCTCACCATCACCCTGTGCCCTTTGTCCTAAAATTTGGACATTTTTTGACTGAAAAGTGACAATCTTAGCTCTCCGTAGATATTGAAGATCACGTTTTTTCTGAAAACTCCATCTTATACAATCTTTATATATACAGAGTCAATGATTTGGTTGAATTTTATGGACATTGAAAGACCAGGGGGGTCTCAACCTCATTTAAGCGGTCTCGGGTAGGTTTTCGCTATATATTTTGAATATCCAACTGGCACTTTGGGCGCTCCGTAAACATAGAAGACAGGACGTGTACCCAAAGTCCTTTTAGTCACGTTTGTATCTACCTATTGACTAAATGTCTGTTCAATATTAGAAAGATTGAGAGATCAGGGGGCTCTCACCATCACCCTGTGCCCTTTGTCCTAAAATTTGGACATTTTTTGACTGAAAAGTGACAATCTTAGCTCTCCGTAGATATTGAAGATCACGTTTTTTCTGAAAACTCCATCTTATACAATCTTTATATATACAGAGTCAATGATTTGGTTGAATTTTATGGACATTGAAAGACCAGGGGGGTCTCAACCTCATTTAAGCGGTCTCGGGTAGGTTTTCGCTATATATTTTGAATATCCAACTGGCACTTTGGGCGCTCCGTAAACATAGAAGACAGGACGTGTACCCAAAGTCCTTTTAGTCACGTTTGTATCTACCTATTGACTAAATGTCTGTTCAATATTAGAAAGATTGAGAGATCAGGGGGCTCTCACCATCACCCTGTGCCCTTTGTCCTAAAATTTGGACATTTTTTGACTGAAAAGTGACAATCTTAGCTCTCCGTAGATATTGAAGATCACGTTTTTTCTGAAAACTCCATCTTATACAATCTTTATATATACAGAGTCAATGATTTGGTTGAATTTTATGGACATTGAAAGACCAGGGGGGTCTCAACCTCATTTAAGCGGTCTCGGGTAGGTTTTCGCTATATATTTTGAATATCCAACTGGCACTTTGGGCGCTCCGTAAACATAGAAGACAGGACGTGTACCCAAAGTCCTTTTAGTCACGTTTGTATCTACCTATTGACTAAATGTCTGTTCAATATTAGAAAGATTGAGAGATCAGGGGGCTCTCACCATCACCCTGTGCCCTTTGTCCTAAAATTTGGACATTTTTTGACTGAAAAGTGACAATCTTAGCTCTCCGTAGATATTGAAGATCACGTTTTTTCTGAAAACTCCATCTTATACAATCTTTATATATACAGAGTCAATGATTTGGTTGAATTTTATGGACATTGAAAGACCAGGGGGGTCTCAACCTCATTTAAGCGGTCTCGGGTAGGTTTTCGCTATATATTTTGAATATCCAACTGGCACTTTGGGCGCTCCGTAAACATAGAAGACATGACGTGTACCCAAAGTCCTTTTAGTCACGTTTGTATCTACCTATTGACTAAATGTCTGTTCAATATTAGAAAGATTGAGAGATCAGGGGGCTCTCACCATCACCCTGTGCCCTTTGTCCTAAAATTTGGACATTTTTTGACTGAAAAGTGACAATCTTAGCTCTCCGTAGATATTGAAGATCACGTTTTTTCTGAAAACTCCATCTTATACAATCTTTATATATACAGAGTCAATGATTTGGTTGAATTTTATGGACATTGAAAGACCAGGGGGGTCTCAACCTCATTTAAGCGGTCTCGGGTAGGTTTTCGCTATATATTTTGAATATCCAACTGGCACTTTGGGCGCTCCGTAAACATAGAAGACAGGACGTGTACCCAAAGTCCTTTTAGTCACGTTTGTATCTACCTATTGACTAAATGTCTGTTCAATATTAGAAAGATTGAGAGATCAGGGGGCTCTCACCATCACCCTGTGCCCTTTGTCCTAAAATTTGGACATTTTTTGACTGAAAAGTGACAATCTTAGCTCTCCGTAGATATTGAAGATCACGTTTTTTCTGAAAACTCCATCTTATACAATCTTTATATATACAGAGTCAATGATTTGGTTGAATTTTATGGACATTGAAAGACCAGGGGGGTCTCAACCTCATTTAAGCGGTCTCGGGTAGGTTTTCGCTATATATTTTGAATATCCAACTGGCACTTTGGGCGCTCCGTAAACATAGAAGACAGGACGTGTACCCAAAGTCCTTTTAGTCACGTTTGTATCTACCTATTGACTAAATGTCTGTTCAATATTAGAAAGATTGAGAGATCAGGGGGCTCTCACCATCACCCTGTGCCCTTTGTCCTAAAATTTGGACATTTTTTGACTGAAAAGTGACAATCTTAGCTCTCCGTAGATATTGAAGATCACGTTTTTTCTGAAAACTCCATCTTATACAATCTTTATATATACAGAGTCAATGATTTGGTTGAATTTTATGGACATTGAAAGACCAGGGGGGTCTCAACCTCATTTAAGCGGTCTCGGGTAGGTTTTCGCTATATATTTTGAATATCCAACTGGCACTTTGGGCGCTCCGTAAACATAGAAGACAGGACGTGTACCCAAAGTCCTTTTAGTCACGTTTGTATCTACCTATTGACTAAATGTCTGTTCAATATTAGAAAGATTGAGAGATCAGGGGGCTCTCACCATCACCCTGTGCCCTTTGTCCTAAAATTTGGACATTTTTTGACTGAAAAGTGACAATCTTAGCTCTCCGTAGATATTGAAGATCACGTTTTTTCTGAAAACTCCATCTTATACAATCTTTATATATACAGAGTCAATGATTTGGTTGAATTTTATGGACATTGAAAGACCAGGGGGGTCTCAACCTCATTTAAGCGGTCTCGGGTAGGTTTTCGCTATATATTTTGAATATCCAACTGGCACTTTGGGCGCTCCGTAAACATAGAAGACATGACGTGTACCCAAAGTCCTTTTAGTCACGTTTGTATCTACCTATTGACTAAATGTCTGTTCAATATTAGAAAGATTGAGAGATCAGGGGGCTCTCACCATCACCCTGTGCCCTTTGTCCTAAAATTTGGACATTTTTTGACTGAAAAGTGACAATCTTAGCTCTCCGTAGATATTGAAGATCACGTTTTTTCTGAAAACTCCATCTTATACAATCTTTATATATACAGAGTCAATGATTTGGTTGAATTTTATGGACATTGAAAGACCAGGGGGGTCTCAACCTCATTTAAGCGGTCTCGGGTAGGTTTTCGCTATATATTTTGAATATCCAACTGGCACTTTGGGCGCTCCGTAAACATAGAAGACAGGACGTGTACCCAAAGTCCTTTTAGTCACGTTTGTATCTACCTATTGACTAAATGTCTGTTCAATATTAGAAAGATTGAGAGATCAGGGGGCTCTCACCATCACCCTGTGCCCTTTGTCCTAAAATTTGGACATTTTTTGACTGAAAAGTGACAATCTTAGCTCTCCGTAGATATTGAAGATCACGTTTTTTCTGAAAACTCCATCTTATACAATCTTTATATATACAGAGTCAATGATTTGGTTGAATTTTATGGACATTGAAAGACCAGGGGGGTCTCAACCTCATTTAAGCGGTCTCGGGTAGGTTTTCGCTATATATTTTGAATATCCAACTGGCACTTTGGGCGCTCCGTAAACATAGAAGACAGGACGTGTACCCAAAGTCCTTTTAGTCACGTTTGTATCTACCTATTGACTAAATGTCTGTTCAATATTAGAAAGATTGAGAGATCAGGGGGCTCTCACCATCACCCTGTGCCCTTTGTCCTAAAATTTGGACATTTTTTGACTGAAAAGTGACAATCTTAGCTCTCCGTAGATATTGAAGATCACGTTTTTTCTGAAAACTCCATCTTATACAATCTTTATATATACAGAGTCAATGATTTGGTTGAATTTTATGGACATTGAAAGACCAGGGGGGTCTCAACCTCATTTAAGCGGTCTCGGGTAGGTTTTCGCTATATATTTTGAATATCCAACTGGCACTTTGGGCGCTCCGTAAACATAGAAGACAGGACGTGTACCCAAAGTCCTTTTAGTCACGTTTGTATCTACCTATTGACTAAATGTCTGTTCAATATTAGAAAGATTGAGAGATCAGGGGGCTCTCACCATCACCCTGTGCCCTTTGTCCTAAAATTTGGACATTTTTTGACTGAAAAGTGACAATCTTAGCTCTCCGTAGATATTGAAGATCACGTTTTTTCTGAAAACTCCATCTTATACAATCTTTATATATACAGAGTCAATGATTTGGTTGAATTTTATGGACATTGAAAGACCAGGGGGGTCTCAACCTCATTTAAGCGGTCTCGGGTAGGTTTTCGCTATATATTTTGAATATCCAACTGGCACTTTGGGCGCTCCGTAAACATAGAAGACAGGACGTGTACCCAAAGTCCTTTTAGTCACGTTTGTATCTACCTATTGACTAAATGTCTGTTCAATATTAGAAAGATTGAGAGATCAGGGGGCTCTCACCATCACCCTGTGCCCTTTGTCCTAAAATTTGGACATTTTTTGACTGAAAAGTGACAATCTTAGCTCTCCGTAGATATTGAAGATCACGTTTTTTCTGAAAACTCCATCTTATACAATCTTTATATATACAGAGTCAATGATTTGGTTGAATTTTATGGACATTGAAAGACCAGGGGGGTCTCAACCTCATTTAAGCGGTCTCGGGTAGGTTTTCGCTATATATTTTGAATATCCAACTGGCACTTTGGGCGCTCCGTAAACATAGAAGACAGGACGTGTACCCAAAGTCCTTTTAGTCACGTTTGTATCTACCTATTGACTAAATGTCTGTTCAATATTAGAAAGATTGAGAGATCAGGGGGCTCTCACCATCACCCTGTGCCCTTTGTCCTAAAATTTGGACATTTTTTGACTGAAAAGTGACAATCTTAGCTCTCCGTAGATATTGAAGATCACGTTTTTTCTGAAAACTCCATCTTATACAATCTTTATATATACAGAGTCAATGATTTGGTTGAATTTTATGGACATTGAAAGACCAGGGGGGTCTCAACCTCATTTAAGCGGTCTCGGGTAGGTTTTCGCTATATATTTTGAATATCCAACTGGCACTTTGGGCGCTCCGTAAACATAGAAGACATGACGTGTACCCAAAGTCCTTTTAGTCACGTTTGTATCTACCTATTGACTAAATGTCTGTTCAATATTAGAAAGATTGAGAGATCAGGGGGCTCTCACCATCACCCTGTGCCCTTTGTCCTAAAATTTGGACATTTTTTGACTGAAAAGTGACAATCTTAGCTCTCCGTAGATATTGAAGATCACGTTTTTTCTGAAAACTCCATCTTATACAATCTTTATATATACAGAGTCAATGATTTGGTTGAATTTTATGGACATTGAAAGACCAGGGGGGTCTCAACCTCATTTAAGCGGTCTCGGGTAGGTTTTCGCTATATATTTTGAATATCCAACTGGCACTTTGGGCGCTCCGTAAACATAGAAGACAGGACGTGTACCCAAAGTCCTTTTAGTCACGTTTGTATCTACCTATTGACTAAATGTCTGTTCAATATTAGAAAGATTGAGAGATCAGGGGGCTCTCACCATCACCCTGTGCCCTTTGTCCTAAAATTTGGACATTTTTTGACTGAAAAGTGACAATCTTAGCTCTCCGTAGATATTGAAGATCACGTTTTTTCTGAAAACTCCATCTTATACAATCTTTATATATACAGAGTCAATGATTTGGTTGAATTTTATGGACATTGAAAGACCAGGGGGGTCTCAACCTCATTTAAGCGGTCTCGGGTAGGTTTTCGCTATATATTTTGAATATCCAACTGGCACTTTGGGCGCTCCGTAAACATAGAAGACATGACGTGTACCCAAAGTCCTTTTAGTCACGTTTGTATCTACCTATTGACTAAATGTCTGTTCAATATTAGAAAGATTGAGAGATCAGGGGGCTCTCACCATCACCCTGTGCCCTTTGTCCTAAAATTTGGACATTTTTTGACTGAAAAGTGACAATCTTAGCTCTCCGTAGATATTGAAGATCACGTTTTTTCTGAAAACTCCATCTTATACAATCTTTATATATACAGAGTCAATGATTTGGTTGAATTTTATGGACATTGAAAGACCAGGGGGGTCTCAACCTCATTTAAGCGGTCTCGGGTAGGTTTTCGCTATATATTTTGAATATCCAACTGGCACTTTGGGCGCTCCGTAAACATAGAAGACAGGACGTGTACCCAAAGTCCTTTTAGTCACGTTTGTATCTACCTATTGACTAAATGTCTGTTCAATATTAGAAAGATTGAGAGATCAGGGGGCTCTCACCATCACCCTGTGCCCTTTGTCCTAAAATTTGGACATTTTTTGACTGAAAAGTGACAATCTTAGCTCTCCGTAGATATTGAAGATCACGTTTTTTCTGAAAACTCCATCTTATACAATCTTTATATATACAGAGTCAATGATTTGGTTGAATTTTATGGACATTGAAAGACCAGGGGGGTCTCAACCTCATTTAAGCGGTCTCGGGTAGGTTTTCGCTATATATTTTGAATATCCAACTGGCACTTTGGGCGCTCCGTAAACATAGAAGACAGGACGTGTACCCAAAGTCCTTTTAGTCACGTTTGTATCTACCTATTGACTAAATGTCTGTTCAATATTAGAAAGATTGAGAGATCAGGGGGCTCTCACCATCACCCTGTGCCCTTTGTCCTAAAATTTGGACATTTTTTGACTGAAAAGTGACAATCTTAGCTCTCCGTAGATATTGAAGATCACGTTTTTTCTGAAAACTCCATCTTATACAATCTTTATATATACAGAGTCAATGATTTGGTTGAATTTTATGGACATTGAAAAACCAGGGGGGTCTCAACCTCATTTAAGCGGTCTCGGGTAGGTTTTCGCTATATATTTTGAATATCCAACTGGCACTTTGGGCGCTCCGTAAACATAGAAGACATGACGTGTACCCAAAGTCCTTTTAGTCACGTTTGTATCTACCTATTGACTAAATGTCTGTTCAATATTAGAAAGATTGAGAGATCAGGGGGCTCTCACCATCACCCTGTGCCCTTTGTCCTAAAATTTGGACATTTTTTGACTGAAAAGTGACAATCTTAGCTCTCCGTAGATATTGAAGATCACGTTTTTTCTGAAAACTCCATCTTATACAATCTTTATATATACAGAGTCAATGATTTGGTTGAATTTTATGGACATTGAAAGACCAGGGGGGTCTCAACCTCATTTAAGCGGTCTCGGGTAGGTTTTCGCTATATATTTTGAATATCCAACTGGCACTTTGGGCGCTCCGTAAACATAGAAGACAGGACGTGTACCCAAAGTCCTTTTAGTCACGTTTGTATCTACCTATTGACTAAATGTCTGTTCAATATTAGAAAGATTGAGAGATCAGGGGGCTCTCACCATCACCCTGTGCCCTTTGTCCTAAAATTTGGACATTTTTTGACTGAAAAGTGACAATCTTAGCTCTCCGTAGATATTGAAGATCACGTTTTTTCTGAAAACTCCATCTTATACAATCTTTATATATACAGAGTCAATGATTTGGTTGAATTTTATGGACATTGAAAGACCAGGGGGGTCTCAACCTCATTTAAGCGGTCTCGGGTAGGTTTTCGCTATATATTTTGAATATCCAACTGGCACTTTGGGCGCTCCGTAAACATAGAAGACAGGACGTGTACCCAAAGTCCTTTTAGTCACGTTTGTATCTACCTATTGACTAAATGTCTGTTCAATATTAGAAAGATTGAGAGATCAGGGGGCTCTCACCATCACCCTGTGCCCTTTGTCCTAAAATTTGGACATTTTTTGACTGAAAAGTGACAATCTTAGCTCTCCGTAGATATTGAAGATCACGTTTTTTCTGAAAACTCCATCTTATACAATCTTTATATATACAGAGTCAATGATTTGGTTGAATTTTATGGACATTGAAAGACCAGGGGGGTCTCAACCTCATTTAAGCGGTCTCGGGTAGGTTTTCGCTATATATTTTGAATATCCAACTGGCACTTTGGGCGCTCCGTAAACATAGAAGACAGGACGTGTACCCAAAGTCCTTTTAGTCACGTTTGTATCTACCTATTGACTAAATGTCTGTTCAATATTAGAAAGATTGAGAGATCAGGGGGCTCTCACCATCACCCTGTGCCCTTTGTCCTAAAATTTGGACATTTTTTGACTGAAAAGTGACAATCTTAGCTCTCCGTAGATATTGAAGATCACGTTTTTTCTGAAAACTCCATCTTATACAATCTTTATATATACAGAGTCAATGATTTGGTTGAATTTTATGGACATTGAAAGACCAGGGGGGTCTCAACCTCATTTAAGCGGTCTCGGGTAGGTTTTCGCTATATATTTTGAATATCCAACTGGCACTTTGGGCGCTCCGTAAACATAGAAGACAGGACGTGTACCCAAAGTCCTTTTAGTCACGTTTGTATCTACCTATTGACTAAATGTCTGTTCAATATTAGAAAGATTGAGAGATCAGGGGGCTCTCACCATCACCCTGTGCCCTTTGTCCTAAAATTTGGACATTTTTTGACTGAAAAGTGACAATCTTAGCTCTCCGTAGATATTGAAGATCACGTTTTTTCTGAAAACTCCATCTTATACAATCTTTATATATACAGAGTCAATGATTTGGTTGAATTTTATGGACATTGAAAGACCAGGGGGGTCTCAACCTCATTTAAGCGGTCTCGGGTAGGTTTTCGCTATATATTTTGAATATCCAACTGGCACTTTGGGCGCTCCGTAAACATAGAAGACAGGACGTGTACCCAAAGTCCTTTTAGTCACGTTTGTATCTACCTATTGACTAAATGTCTGTTCAATATTAGAAAGATTGAGAGATCAGGGGGCTCTCACCATCACCCTGTGCCCTTTGTCCTAAAATTTGGACATTTTTTGACTGAAAAGTGACAATCTTAGCTCTCCGTAGATATTGAAGATCACGTTTTTTCTGAAAACTCCATCTTATACAATCTTTATATATACAGAGTCAATGATTTGGTTGAATTTTATGGACATTGAAAGACCAGGGGGGTCTCAACCTCATTTAAGCGGTCTCGGGTAGGTTTTCGCTATATATTTTGAATATCCAACTGGCACTTTGGGCGCTCCGTAAACATAGAAGACATGACGTGTACCCAAAGTCCTTTTAGTCACGTTTGTATCTACCTATTGACTAAATGTCTGTTCAATATTAGAAAGATTGAGAGATCAGGGGGCTCTCACCATCACCCTGTGCCCTTTGTCCTAAAATTTGGACATTTTTTGACTGAAAAGTGACAATCTTAGCTCTCCGTAGATATTGAAGATCACGTTTTTTCTGAAAACTCCATCTTATACAATCTTTATATATACAGAGTCAATGATTTGGTTGAATTTTATGGACATTGAAAGACCAGGGGGGTCTCAACCTCATTTAAGCGGTCTCGGGTAGGTTTTCGCTATATATTTTGAATATCCAACTGGCACTTTGGGCGCTCCGTAAACATAGAAGACAGGACGTGTACCCAAAGTCCTTTTAGTCACGTTTGTATCTACCTATTGACTAAATGTCTGTTCAATATTAGAAAGATTGAGAGATCAGGGGGCTCTCACCATCACCCTGTGCCCTTTGTCCTAAAATTTGGACATTTTTTGACTGAAAAGTGACAATCTTAGCTCTCCGTAGATATTGAAGATCACGTTTTTTCTGAAAACTCCATCTTATACAATCTTTATATATACAGAGTCAATGATTTGGTTGAATTTTATGGACATTGAAAGACCAGGGGGGTCTCAACCTCATTTAAGCGGTCTCGGGTAGGTTTTCGCTATATATTTTGAATATCCAACTGGCACTTTGGGCGCTCCGTAAACATAGAAGACATGACGTGTACCCAAAGTCCTTTTAGTCACGTTTGTATCTACCTATTGACTAAATGTCTGTTCAATATTAGAAAGATTGAGAGATCAGGGGGCTCTCACCATCACCCTGTGCCCTTTGTCCTAAAATTTGGACATTTTTTGACTGAAAAGTGACAATCTTAGCTCTCCGTAGATATTGAAGATCACGTTTTTTCTGAAAACTCCATCTTATACAATCTTAATATATACAGAGTCAATGATTTGCTTGAATTTTATGGACATTGAAAGACCAGGGGGGTCTCAACCTCATTTAAGCGGTCTCGGGTAGGTTTTCGCTATATATTTTGAATATCCAACTGGCACTTTGGGCGCTCCGTAAACATAGAAGACAGGACGTGTACCCAAAGTCCTTTTAGTCACGTTTGTATCTACCTATTGACTAAATGTCTGTTCAATATTAGAAAGATTGAGAGATCAGGGGGCTCTCACCATCACCCTGTGCCCTTTGTCCTAAAATTTGGACATTTTTTGACTGAAAAGTGACAATCTTAGCTCTCCGTAGATATTGAAGATCACGTTTTTTCTGAAAACTCCATCTTATACAATCTTTATATATACAGAGTCAATGATTTGGTTGAATTTTATGGACATTGAAAGACCAGGGGGGTCTCAACCTCATTTAAGCGGTCTCGGGTAGGTTTTCGCTATATATTTTGAATATCCAACTGGCACTTTGGGCGCTCCGTAAACATAGAAGACAGGACGTGTACCCAAAGTCCTTTTAGTCACGTTTGTATCTACCTATTGACTAAATGTCTGTTCAATATTAGAAAGATTGAGAGATCAGGGGGCTCTCACCATCACCCTGTGCCCTTTGTCCTAAAATTTGGACATTTTTTGACTGAAAAGTGACAATCTTAGCTCTCCGTAGATATTGAAGATCACGTTTTTTCTGAAAACTCCATCTTATACAATCTTTATATATACAGAGTCAATGATTTGGTTGAATTTTATGGACATTGAAAGACCAGGGGGGTCTCAACCTCATTTAAGCGGTCTCGGGTAGGTTTTCGCTATATATTTTGAATATCCAACTGGCACTTTGGGCGCTCCGTAAACATAGAAGACAGGACGTGTACCCAAAGTCCTTTTAGTCACGTTTGTATCTACCTATTGACTAAATGTCTGTTCAATATTAGAAAGATTGAGAGATCAGGGGGCTCTCACCATCACCCTGTGCCCTTTGTCCTAAAATTTGGACATTTTTTGACTGAAAAGTGACAATCTTAGCTCTCCGTAGATATTGAAGATCACGTTTTTTCTGAAAACTCCATCTTATACAATCTTTATATATACAGAGTCAATGATTTGGTTGAATTTTATGGACATTGAAAGACCAGGGGGGTCTCAACCTCATTTAAGCGGTCTCGGGTAGGTTTTCGCTATATATTTTGAATATCCAACTGGCACTTTGGGCGCTCCGTAAACATAGAAGACAGGACGTGTACCCAAAGTCCTTTTAGTCACGTTTGTATCTACCTATTGACTAAATGTCTGTTCAATATTAGAAAGATTGAGAGATCAGGGGGCTCTCACCATCACCCTGTGCCCTTTGTCCTAAAATTTGGACATTTTTTGACTGAAAAGTGACAATCTTAGCTCTCCGTAGATATTGAAGATCACGTTTTTTCTGAAAACTCCATCTTATACAATCTTTATATATACAGAGTCAATGATTTGGTTGAATTTTATGGACATTGAAAGACCAGGGGGGTCTCAACCTCATTTAAGCGGTCTCGGGTAGGTTTTCGCTATATATTTTGAATATCCAACTGGCACTTTGGGCGCTCCGTAAACATAGAAGACAGGACGTGTACCCAAAGTCCTTTTAGTCACGTTTGTATCTACCTATTGACTAAATGTCTGTTCAATATTAGAAAGATTGAGAGATCAGGGGGCTCTCACCATCACCCTGTGCCCTTTGTCCTAAAATTTGGACATTTTTTGACTGAAAAGTGACAATCTTAGCTCTCCGTAGATATTGAAGATCACGTTTTTTCTGAAAACTCCATCTTATACAATCTTTATATATACAGAGTCAATGATTTGGTTGAATTTTATGGACATTGAAAGACCAGGGGGGTCTCAACCTCATTTAAGCGGTCTCGGGTAGGTTTTCGCTATATATTTTGAATATCCAACTGGCACTTTGGGCGCTCCGTAAACATAGAAGACATGACGTGTACCCAAAGTCCTTTTAGTCACGTTTGTATCTACCTATTGACTAAATGTCTGTTCAATATTAGAAAGATTGAGAGATCAGGGGGCTCTCACCATCACCCTGTGCCCTTTGTCCTAAAATTTGGACATTTTTTGACTGAAAAGTGACAATCTTAGCTCTCCGTAGATATTGAAGATCACGTTTTTTCTGAAAACTCCATCTTATACAATCTTTATATATACAGAGTCAATGATTTGGTTGAATTTTATGGACATTGAAAGACCAGGGGGGTCTCAACCTCATTTAAGCGGTCTCGGGTAGGTTTTCGCTATATATTTTGAATATCCAACTGGCACTTTGGGCGCTCCGTAAACATAGAAGACAGGACGTGTACCCAAAGTCCTTTTAGTCACGTTTGTATCTACCTATTGACTAAATGTCTGTTCAATATTAGAAAGATTGAGAGATCAGGGGGCTCTCACCATCACCCTGTGCCCTTTGTCCTAAAATTTGGACATTTTTTGACTGAAAAGTGACAATCTTAGCTCTCCGTAGATATTGAAGATCACGTTTTTTCTGAAAACTCCATCTTATACAATCTTTATATATACAGAGTCAATGATTTGGTTGAATTTTATGGACATTGAAAGACCAGGGGGGTCTCAACCTCATTTAAGCGGTCTCGGGTAGGTTTTCGCTATATATTTTGAATATCCAACTGGCACTTTGGGCGCTCCGTAAACATAGAAGACAGGACGTGTACCCAAAGTCCTTTTAGTCACGTTTGTATCTACCTATTGACTAAATGTCTGTTCAATATTAGAAAGATTGAGAGATCAGGGGGCTCTCACCATCACCCTGTGCCCTTTGTCCTAAAATTTGGACATTTTTTGACTGAAAAGTGACAATCTTAGCTCTCCGTAGATATTGAAGATCACGTTTTTTCTGAAAACTCCATCTTATACAATCTTTATATATACAGAGTCAATGATTTGGTTGAATTTTATGGACATTGAAAGACCAGGGGGGTCTCAACCTCATTTAAGCGGTCTCGGGTAGGTTTTCGCTATATATTTTGAATATCCAACTGGCACTTTGGGCGCTCCGTAAACATAGAAGACAGGACGTGTACCCAAAGTCCTTTTAGTCACGTTTGTATCTACCTATTGACTAAATGTCTGTTCAATATTAGAAAGATTGAGAGATCAGGGGGCTCTCACCATCACCCTGTGCCCTTTGTCCTAAAATTTGGACATTTTTTGACTGAAAAGTGACAATCTTAGCTCTCCGTAGATATTGAAGATCACGTTTTTTCTGAAAACTCCATCTTATACAATCTTTATATATACAGAGTCAATGATTTGGTTGAATTTTATGGACATTGAAAGACCAGGGGGGTCTCAACCTCATTTAAGCGGTCTCGGGTAGGTTTTCGCTATATATTTTGAATATCCAACTGGCACTTTGGGCGCTCCGTAAACATAGAAGACAGGACGTGTACCCAAAGTCCTTTTAGTCACGTTTGTATCTACCTATTGACTAAATGTCTGTTCAATATTAGAAAGATTGAGAGATCAGGGGGCTCTCACCATCACCCTGTGCCCTTTGTCCTAAAATTTGGACATTTTTTGACTGAAAAGTGACAATCTTAGCTCTCCGTAGATATTGAAGATCACGTTTTTTCTGAAAACTCCATCTTATACAATCTTTATATATACAGAGTCAATGATTTGGTTGAATTTTATGGACATTGAAAGACCAGGGGGGTCTCAACCTCATTTAAGCGGTCTCGGGTAGGTTTTCGCTATATATTTTGAATATCCAACTGGCACTTTGGGCGCTCCGTAAACATAGAAGACAGGACGTGTACCCAAAGTCCTTTTAGTCACGTTTGTATCTACCTATTGACTAAATGTCTGTTCAATATTAGAAAGATTGAGAGATCAGGGGGCTCTCACCATCACCCTGTGCCCTTTGTCCTAAAATTTGGACATTTTTTGACTGAAAAGTGACAATCTTAGCTCTCCGTAGATATTGAAGATCACGTTTTTTCTGAAAACTCCATCTTATACAATCTTTATATATACAGAGTCAATGATTTGGTTGAATTTTATGGACATTGAAAGACCAGGGGGGTCTCAACCTCATTTAAGCGGTCTCGGGTAGGTTTTCGCTATATATTTTGAATATCCAACTGGCACTTTGGGCGCTCCGTAAACATAGAAGACAGGACGTGTACCCAAAGTCCTTTTAGTCACGTTTGTATCTACCTATTGACTAAATGTCTGTTCAATATTAGAAAGATTGAGAGATCAGGGGGCTCTCACCATCACCCTGTGCCCTTTGTCCTAAAATTTGGACATTTTTTGACTGAAAAGTGACAATCTTAGCTCTCCGTAGATATTGAAGATCACGTTTTTTCTGAAAACTCCATCTTATACAATCTTTATATATACAGAGTCAATGATTTGGTTGAATTTTATGGACATTGAAAGACCAGGGGGGTCTCAACCTCATTTAAGCGGTCTCGGGTAGGTTTTCGCTATATATTTTGAATATCCAACTGGCACTTTGGGCGCTCCGTAAACATAGAAGACAGGACGTGTACCCAAAGTCCTTTTAGTCACGTTTGTATCTACCTATTGACTAAATGTCTGTTCAATATTAGAAAGATTGAGAGATCAGGGGGCTCTCACCATCACCCTGTGCCCTTTGTCCTAAAATTTGGACATTTTTTGACTGAAAAGTGACAATCTTAGCTCTCCGTAGATATTGAAGATCACGTTTTTTCTGAAAACTCCATCTTATACAATCTTTATATATACAGAGTCAATGATTTGGTTGAATTTTATGGACATTGAAAGACCAGGGGGGTCTCAACCTCATTTAAGCGGTCTCGGGTAGGTTTTCGCTATATATTTTGAATATCCAACTGGCACTTTGGGCGCTCCGTAAACATAGAAGACAGGACGTGTACCCAAAGTCCTTTTAGTCACGTTTGTATCTACCTATTGACTAAATGTCTGTTCAATATTAGAAAGATTGAGAGATCAGGGGGCTCTCACCATCACCCTGTGCCCTTTGTCCTAAAATTTGGACATTTTTTGACTGAAAAGTGACAATCTTAGCTCTCCGTAGATATTGAAGATCACGTTTTTTCTGAAAACTCCATCTTATACAATCTTTATATATACAGAGTCAATGATTTGGTTGAATTTTATGGACATTGAAAGACCAGGGGGGTCTCAACCTCATTTAAGCGGTCTCGGGTAGGTTTTCGCTATATATTTTGAATATCCAACTGGCACTTTGGGCGCTCCGTAAACATAGAAGACAGGACGTGTACCCAAAGTCCTTTTAGTCACGTTTGTATCTACCTATTGACTAAATGTCTGTTCAATATTAGAAAGATTGAGAGATCAGGGGGCTCTCACCATCACCCTGTGCCCTTTGTCCTAAAATTTGGACATTTTTTGACTGAAAAGTGACAATCTTAGCTCTCCGTAGATATTGAAGATCACGTTTTTTCTGAAAACTCCATCTTATACAATCTTTATATATACAGAGTCAATGATTTGGTTGAATTTTATGGACATTGAAAGACCAGGGGGGTCTCAACCTCATTTAAGCGGTCTCGGGTAGGTTTTCGCTATATATTTTGAATATCCAACTGGCACTTTGGGCGCTCCGTAAACATAGAAGACAGGACGTGTACCCAAAGTCCTTTTAGTCACGTTTGTATCTACCTATTGACTAAATGTCTGTTCAATATTAGAAAGATTGAGAGATCAGGGGGCTCTCACCATCACCCTGTGCCCTTTGTCCTAAAATTTGGACATTTTTTGACTGAAAAGTGACAATCTTAGCTCTCCGTAGATATTGAAGATCACGTTTTTTCTGAAAACTCCATCTTATACAATCTTTATATATACAGAGTCAATGATTTGGTTGAATTTTATGGACATTGAAAGACCAGGGGGGTCTCAACCTCATTTAAGCGGTCTCGGGTAGGTTTTCGCTATATATTTTGAATATCCAACTGGCACTTTGGGCGCTCCGTAAACATAGAAGACATGACGTGTACCCAAAGTCCTTTTAGTCACGTTTGTATCTACCTATTGACTAAATGTCTGTTCAATATTAGAAAGATTGAGAGATCAGGGGGCTCTCACCATCACCCTGTGCCCTTTGTCCTAAAATTTGGACATTTTTTGACTGAAAAGTGACAATCTTAGCTCTCCGTAGATATTGAAGATCACGTTTTTTCTGAAAACTCCATCTTATACAATCTTTATATATACAGAGTCAATGATTTGGTTGAATTTTATGGACATTGAAAGACCAGGGGGGTCTCAACCTCATTTAAGCGGTCTCGGGTAGGTTTTCGCTATATATTTTGAATATCCAACTGGCACTTTGGGCGCTCCGTAAACATAGAAGACAGGACGTGTACCCAAAGTCCTTTTAGTCACGTTTGTATCTACCTATTGATTAAATGTCTGTTCAATATTAGAAAGATTGAGAGATCAGGGGGCTCTCACCATCACCCTGTGCCCTTTGTCCTAAAATTTGGACATTTTTTGACTGAAATTTCTTTTTTGGCTTTCCATATATATTTCTATTTATAGTTAAAAATATTTCTAGAGTTATTGGTTTTTCTTTTTGTCGTAAGAAACATTATACACTAAAGTACATCTTTGAAGTCGTTTTTATGACAAAACTCTATATTACATACAGACAAATAAGTCGCACGGAAAAGGGTTTATATTCGAGGACAACGAGAAATTGCGACAGCTTGAAAAGGTCATTTTAATGATTCCTACGTATCTTATCAGTCCTTTTGACTATGAAAATCGTGCTTTTTATAATTTCAAGTATTTAATTTTCTTATGATTTTTCACTAAATTTTGAATATCAAACTGGCTGCTAGCAGCCGGTTGGATATTGAATATCGAATAACGAATAACGAACCGGCTGCTAACTTCACATACATACATTATGGTTGTAATTGAATTTTGTCAGTGTGAATATTGTAAATTATTTTTATGGTTGTTGTGAGCAGCAAGGATTTGAAATAATGCTTTATGAAATAAGAAGTGCTTTTATTCACGACCATTTAAAATCTAAATATTTGATAAATTCATCTTACTTTCCGTTTTATGATTATATTACAATACAAAAAAAATAAAAAGTATTACTAATCAAACCTAAAAACTAAAACGGTATGAGATAATAAACGTAAAAATATAATAATTATTGTGTGTAAACATTTTTTTTTTGTAGGATGCAAGAATTTATTTAGATTTAATTTTTATTTTTCCTTTACAAATGAATATTTAAAAATACCAAAGCAGAGTATCTTGTCATATAAAATACTTATTCCTTAATTGCAACTCTGAAATTATTCTGATTTCAATCATTGTTAGTTTCTTCAGAAACATAAATATAGTTTATATTATATATATATTTCTTTCATTCCGATTGAATTAAATACGTTTGATAAGAATATCATCTTTCTGTTTTCCGATCTAATATTAATACTTTAACCAGTATGTTCTCCACGTAAGTCTAAAATGAAGTACACAGTCAGTATCCCGTGGTTAAATCTTCAAACATAATTAGTTTACATGTTATCGAGACAACGTTATAATTGACCCAGATACACACAGTGTACAGTAGTGGTTTTAAAACAGATATAATTGCGTCGTCAAGGGCCATCAAGGGACCATATCAAAGCCGTAGATAACAACCTGTTTAGACCTGTATAAATGACAGAAAACTTTCGAGACGTTCCGAGAATTTTATTCTGACTTCCGGCCGAGAGATATCGAGTGGCCCATAGACACATCCAAAACTCACCAATATATAAGCATGAACCCCCTGAGGGGCAAAAAAATATTATAAAAAAAATCTCTTCTTGAAATAACAAGCAGAAATTTATGACTTTGGTACGCTATATTATATATATAGCGTTCATTATCACTGAACTAGTATACTTATATTTGTTTAAGGGACAGCTGTCAGAAGGACGCCTCCAGGTGCGGGAATTTCTCGCTACATTGAAGACTTGTTGGTGACCTTCTGCTGTTGTTATTCCTATGGTCGGGTGGTTGTCTCTTTGACACATTCCCTATTTCCATTCTCAATTTTATATACATTTCTGGAAAGAAACTTGTTCTGATGTCACGAGTCTCCATTTATCATTTTAACTCTTAAGAACAGGAGTATTACATATATATTCAGTAGATGTTGAACATTAGAATATAAAATCATCTGTGTGGTTACAAGTTTACTTTTTAAAAATATATCCCCACAAATAAAATCTTCCTCTACTTCCCCAAAATGTAGATTTTTCCACATTAATAAGAAAAAGGATATTTTTTTTATTATTTAAATAGCTCGGCAAGCCTCGCTCTTTGAATATTAAAATTTTCCGTTCTCGAAGAATGTATTTTTTTTAATAATTTATCGGGATGTAGACATAATAAAATCGTTGCGCACGGTCAACGCTTTTACAACCTTATTTATCCATAAAGTTTCTTAGAGAAGCATTTAACCTGGGAACAGTATATCTAAGTTAATATATATGTTCCTGATTTAACAGACTAATTAGCCAATCAAAATAACATATTATAATGAAACATTACATTTCATTTACAAACATACCTATATCGTGCAGAGCGTCTTCAGCAATGAATGAAAGAAAATTATATTCAAATGTAACAAATGTTTGTGAAAAAACAGCTCGTTAATTGTTATATGTCGTTATAATTAAATGAGGTAATAACCTGTAGATAACAACATTGTCCAAAACAAACAACCTTGGAAATGCTTAAGCTATTAATTTTTGACATCTCAATGCTACAAAACCATGTGTACACATATATTAAATAAAATGAGATAGATACCTAACACAAACACAGAATGTTATTGATTTTTATAAACAGCAGATGGTTAATAATTGAAAAAAACAGCACATTTTAGAATAGTTTCTTTAATTTTGTTATTGAGACAATAAAAGTTATCACCAGTTCAGCATGTAATAATAATAATTCTTTATTCCATAAGCAAATATACAGCTCATAGGATTAAATACATACACAAATTATACAGTTTACATAAACATATACAGCATTAATATATAGCGGAGTTTGGCATACAATTTACATTGATAATAAAGGTTCATAACAAAATCAAGTGTTACGAATTTTCTCTGCCTCATAGAGGTATTTACCCAGATTATTTAATTCTTTAATATTTCTTACAGATAGTAATTGAATTAATTTGAAGGGGTTCTATAATAATATATCTTAATATATTGACTTCTGACATTTACATATTTATCACACTCTAATATAAAATGATATTCGTCTTCGATTACTTTCTTATTACACATATTACAAACACGCTCATTTCTGGAAATATTAAAGTATCTTCCAGTTTCTACATTAAGTGAATGTGAATTGATTCTATATTTAGTTACATATGACTGGTATAAACTGTTCAATGGTCGATTTAAATAAAATTGCATAGTATGTCCATCATTTATATATTGATATAAATTACATTTTGAAGTATTTTCAAAAAATGACAAGGCTTCAGCTACATAATTATCAACAATTCTTTTTTTAAATTCATGCACAAATAATTGACTATTTCCAACACTTTGTGCTAACCATATATCATTAAATCCATACCTGTTTAGTATGTATCTTATTTTACAACTCCAATTGAGTTTATCATTCGGTTTGACAAAACTAGATTCGTACATATCTTCATAAATACTAATCAGTATACAATTATTAGATTCTAATAACTTCAACCAGTAACGTATCATTCTTACATATCTATTTACATACAATGGTAAACGCCCAAGTTCAAAATACACCATGTGGTTTACAGTCGTTTTTCTCACTTTCAAAATTCTTTTTAGATAATATAAATGAAGCGTTTCTATATCTGCTCCCTTATGGAAACCCCATATTTCACAACCATAATTCACAATACTTGTTACATATGTATCAAATAAGGACATCAAAGTCTCAGTGTTATAACAATCATCATAAATTTTACTCAATAAACAAAATGTAGCCTTTCTACCCTGTTCAGATAGTGTTTTCTGTGTTACAGTAAAAGTACCGTTATAGTTTAATAACAAACCAAGATATACAAACTGATCACACATTTCTATCATTTTACCATTCAAATACCATTTTTCGTTCTCTTTCAGTACACCTTTGTTACGAAAAACAACTATTTTGGTTTTTCTTAAATTAATGTCAAGACCATTCTTGTATGAACTATCATATACAGTGACTATCATTTTTTGTAAATCAGATATACTTTCGCTGAAGAGAACTGTATCATCAGCATACATAAAAAGAAAAAGATTTAACAATTTTACTTCATATGGTTCTATTCCTTGTTTAATTAACTCAATTTCTATGTCATTTACATAAATTGCATATAAAAATGTCGATAATGATTCGCCTTGCATTAGGCCAACATTACAATGAAAGAAATCTGAAAATTCACCATCTAATTTAACACAAGTTTTTAACTTAGAATACATTGATTTAATAAGATTCAGTAAATTTCCACTAATACCACATTTTAACATTTTTTGCCATAAAACATTATGCGACACACTGTCGAGGGCTTTGACAAAATCAATAAAACAACAATAGAGACGTTTTCCTTTACGTAAACTAGTCTAGATACAAAAATTAGTGCTGAACGTTAAAAAAAACATACAAAATAAGTAGTCAAAATATAAAATAGTACAAAAAAAATGTCAATATCCACCAGCAATTGCAACATTTTAAAATTCATTATTGGATATAAAAAAGAAGATGTGGTATGATTGCCAATGAGACAACTCTCCACAAGAGACCAAATGGCACAGAAATTAACCACTTTAAGTCACCGTACGGCCTTCAACAATGAGCAAAACCAATATGGCATAGTTATTAAGCTATAAAAGGCCCCGAAATGACAAATTTAAAACGAGAAAACTAACCAAAAAATGAAAAAAAAAATACCAAATATGTTACACATAAACAAACGACAACCACCGAGTTTGTGCCAATAAATTAAACATCCATATTTTGGGGAGGGATATGGGCATTAGGGAACAGTAACTATATGTATACGTATTGCCGACTTTCCGAGGGGGGAGAATGGTTATGATCCAAAATTTCAATTAGAGTAAAAACGGCATATAACACCGACTTTGTTCGTTACTCTGTTTATCGGCTTTATTGAATTGGTATAGAATTTCATACGTTACACGATTTAAGTTCATCAAAGGCCATTTGTGACGACTGGTATATAAATTCAATATATTATTTCCGCTTTTATAAAGATATATAATATATGTATCAAATTAATGAGACTTTATACAGATTATTGACAATCCATCTTTATAAAAATCAATATGAATACATGTAAAGGTAAAACAGGATTTCTAGAACCATAAACAGAGAGAACCATCTTCCTGTCAACAATAGACCACATAGCGCCACGCCCTCCTGTTTTCAGTGTTTCGAGATCTCGTTTCTACAGAACAGGGAAATTAGTTTTGTATGATATTATAGTTTACGTGTTGTTGTGTTGCTGGCTCTTTGACGTTTACCACACATTTATGTTGGTAGTATATAATATACACTTATGACGTCTGTTTTGGATAATTTCACAGAAAAAATTACATCTGATTTGAAAAATACAGTTTTTGCGACATCTGATGCGACGCCTTTTATAGATGCAGATAAAAATGCCAAATGTGACGGATCCTGTGTTGTTATTATCTTGGTGGCAGTAGTGGCTTTCTCCGCCATTATATTGCTGTTAGCGTAAGTACAACAATTGTAACGAATCCTGTATTGTTATTATCTTGGTGGCAGTAGTGGCTTTCTCCGCCATTATATTGCTGTTAGCGTAAGTACAACAAATGTAACGGATCCTGTGTTGTTATTATCTTGGTGGCAGTAGTGGCTTTCTCCGCCATAATATTGCTGTTAGCGTAAGTACAACAAATGTGACGGATCCTGTGTTGTTATTATCTTGGTGGCAGTAGTGGCTTTCTCCGCCATAATATTGCTGTTAGCGTAAGTACAACAAATGTAACGGATCCTGTGTTGTTATTATCTTGGTGGCAGTAGTGGCTTTCTCCGCCATAATATTGCTGTTAGCGTAAGTACAACAAATGTAACGGATCCTGTGTTGTTATTATCTTGGTGGCAGTAGTGGCTTTCTCCGCCATAATATTGCTGTTAGCGTAAGTACAACAAATGTAACGGATCCTGTGTTGTTATTATCTTGGTGGCAGTAGTGGCTTTCTCCGCCATTATATTGCTGTTACCGTAAGTACAACACATGTAACGGATCCTGTGTTGTTATTATCTTGGTGGCAGTAGTGGCTTTCTCCGCCATTATATTGCTGTTAGCGTAAGTACAACAAATGTAACGGATCCTGTGTTGTTAATTTTGGTGGCTTTAGTGGCTTTCTCCGCCATTATATTGCTGTAACCGTAAGTACAACACATGTAACAAGTTTAGATGCATCATCTTTCAGCGGTCTTATTTTACCGTTGCATTTTCTTCAACATGGGTAGTGACTATTTTCGCTTATTTTGCGATCGCGTAAAATGCATGTTAACATCATTAGCGAGAAGAGATTGTAAAAACCATCAACTTGGGCAAGCGATTGTTCACGCCCCAAAGCGCTTCTAGTAGTGAAGAGCCCATATATAAGGCTAAGCATATATAAATTGCATGATGATTTTACATACAATTGAATAGAAATTGTCAAATACTTTTAAAAAATGCACACAACGCACATAATTGACAATGTGGTGAATCTGGTGGCATAATTGAATACATACGAACGAACATTTCCTTCACAACAAAAATGAGATTGAAATTGGGATAGGCACTAATTTTTTTACCAAGAGATTTAAATGATTCTTTTTTTTAGTTTTCTTCTAAAATCAATCAAACATCCATTAAGACAGGGATGCTGTTAATGAAATTTTTTTACAAAAATATGAGCCCAGTGCCGGATTCAGAAATTCATAAAAGGGTAGGGGCGCTTCTGTCACGCTTCAGTAATTTCCTATATAACCAACCAAAATTTTTCCGCAAAAAGGGGGGGGGGGGTCTACTGGCCCCATTCTTAATCCGCCTCTGGAGCTCTCATAGATTGATCCCCAGTAGTCTTACTTGAAGGTGTTGCTAACTTTCTTTGTAGAAATGATATAAAGAATTTGATTAGTATTTAAAGGGATATGAAAGGGTAGTATCTTCCACCATCTCATCCTTGCCTTTATATTTCTCAAACGTTAGTCCCTTTATTTGATTTAGTATGTTATAATTTTAATTCAGTGTCAAATATTACATGCTTTTGAATGAAGTTAACAAGCTTCTTTAAAAAGTGTCGCCATCTTGCACTACACCAAATGATACTTCGTTATAATTCTTTACTGAATTAGCAAAATTGTAATAAAGAAAATGCTTGCATGACTATTTGCATAAAAATAAGGTTTTAGATTATTCAAATATATCTTTTTCTTCATTTTTTTTTTTTTTAGTTTTCAACCTTGAACCCTTGTGTAATGTAGAATATTAGTAGTACCTAAAATAGTACCACCAGTTTTTAAATTTAACATCCCCAATCCGTCAAAACATTGTTTCATACATTGAAACATACAGAACAACCAAACGAACAAATCTGTTTAACCTTTTACGCGGGTTTTGCTGATGGAAGGAAAATGTCCAAGATATAATAATATTTTGATACTCCAGTCATCCCATTATATTAAGAAATGAATTTAATTAAACTCATCATAGATACCAGGACTAAATTTAGTATATACGCCAGACGGGCGTTTCGTCTACAAAAGACTCATCAGTGACGCTCGAATCCAAAAAAAGGGTTAAAAAGGTTAATACTTCTTGTGACATGAAATAGAGTTTTGCCTGTACATAATCATTAATAGGAAATTGACAAAAAAACTTTTTTGAAAACAAGCTCATTAAAATATATTATTTATTATGACTCTGGTAGATAACAATACTAGTATGACAGGGGGAAATGGCAGACATCGATCCTCGCCCTTCTCTTTTTTCAGAAAACCCGAACCTGCTAGTCCGCTTCTTAATAAATGTCAATTCATTGAAATATGAAATCAAAATTCTTTTAAATTCAAAATGTAATCATTATTATTGAAATATCCCTTGTATCATCATTCTACTATTTAAAGATGGTGAACACCTTTATGGTACCTTAGACATTCGAGACATTTGTATCAATAATAAATAAATAAATGATAGTTTTCCACGATCTTGTTAAATCAGGATTTTATGATCACGATTTGATGCAATACCAATAGTTATACAAAACTGTTTCCTTTGAAATTTAACAAGTAATGAACACGAAGTCACGTTATTACAATAGGTATATATTGTATTTATATTTTCAGATGTATATTTAGAACAAAGCCTAGAGACGATAGAGATTCTGACAAGGTAGCTACTAATAGATTGATTTGACAAATTAATATCACGCTAATCGAAGGATATAGAAACACGACAATAGAAACACAGAAAAGCTATAATGTCAATTGGCCACACATGCTAAACCATCGGAGTTTCACCTCCATCAGGCACATTATAACAGTCCTTGTGATTCTGTAACTAAAACTATGTTAATTGTTCTCCCAATTTGTTTTGCTTTTTAAAGGGTGACCGTGTGTAATCTTTAAGTTAGTCTCATTGAATTGAATTTTTGGTATTCAAAACATTTGATCTTTGGTGAAGGTTATTAAAAACACATGTCTCGAACGTACAAGACGAAGAAGGATATTAAAAAAACCTCATGTCTCAAACGTACATGATGAAGGTAAAGGTTATTAAAAACACATATCTCGAACGTACGTGATGAAGGTAAAGGTTATTAAAAAACACATGTCTAGAACGTACAGGATGAAGGTAAAGGTTATTAAAAACACATATCTCGAACGTACGTGATGAAGGTAAAGGTTATTAAAAACACATATATCGAACGTACGTGATGAAGGTAAAGGTTATTAAAAAACACATGTCTAGAACGTACAGGATGAAGGTAAAGGTTATTAAAAACACATATCTCGAACGTACGTGATGAAGGTAAAGGTTATTAAAACACACATGTCTCGAACGTACGTGATGAAGGTAAAGGTTATTAAAACACACATGTCTCAAACGTACGTGATGAAGGTAAAGGTTATTAAAACACACATGTCTCAAACGTACATGATGAAGGTAAAGGTTATTAAAAACACATATCTCGAACGTACGTGATGAAGGTAAAGGCTATTAAAACACACATGTCTCAAACGTACATGATGATCGTAAAGGTTATTAAAACACATATCTCGAACGTACGTGATGAAGGTAAAGGTTATAAAAAGAAACACATGTCTCGAACATACAGGATGAAGGTGAAGGTAATAAAAAAAAAACATGCATCGATCGTACATGATGAAGGTGAATGTTATTCCAAAAAATCATGTCTCGAACGAACAGGATGAAGGTGAAGGTGAAGGTTATTCCCAAAACATATGCCTCGAACGAACAGGAAGAACGTGAAGATAAATCCCAAACACATTTTTTACTTTGTAAAAAACGTGGGTTTTCTTTATCTCATAAAAGGTAGAAAATAATTAATATATCAAGAATTTGAAATGTGATGATTTTATTGTTTATTTCAAGAAGAAAACAATACTCGTGAAATTCGGAACATATATTTTATCTTACTTATAACCTTGACCGAATGTAACAGTCATTGAAAAGTAAACATTATCCCGGAAAAACGACAAGCAAGACTATCACCGAAAGAAGCAATCCAAACATTAAAAGCAAAATGGCACAAACGGACCCAAAACAGTTCACCAAAAGCAACACGAACCCCTTTATACGAAACTAAAATGTGAAATCATGTTCTCCTGAATGATAAAAAGTTCCTGCTCCACTAAATGGGGATTATATCAATTTTGTCAGAAAAGAGGAAAAAGAGAAGAGGATTTTGCCTACAAGTGAAACCTATCTGAGGTCATCTGTAAAACAGAGATATATATATGCCTAAATGAAGATATCTTACTTAACATGAAAACATCTATTTTTTTCAGGATGAAACTAGTGCCACCAATATACCACACAGTACACAAAGCAGTTTTAATGAAAAATATACTGTTGCCTATGTTGTGTCTGAAAAACAGAAAGAAGTGAAAATTGCATAAACATCTAAATATGTATTATTAATATATAAACTGTTGATCCACAACTAAGTTATACTTGAGAGTATATACTGTTCTCATATGACATTCTCATATTGAAAACCAATAAAGGTGAAGCTGGTTGATAAACCACATTATTTAAAATAATTACAATGTTAAAGAACTTTTACTCATAAATGTTTTGTGGTTGTAGAAAAGGTGATAGTGTATAAATAACACATAGCTGAAAAGATGATAGAGGGATCTAAATAAGCTGTTGAAGGCCGTACTTTAACCTATAATGGTTTACTTTTTAAATTATTATTTGGATGGAGAGTTGTCTCATTGGCACTCACATCACATCTTCCTATATCTATCTATCGTCCTCTCAGCTATGTGTTATTTATATTATTATACTGAATGCCCTTCATTATTGTCTTTTACAGATATATTTTATATAAAAGTATGTTCTATGACGTCACGTACACGTAACAACATTACGGGTATTGCAAAAATCAACAAATTGAAGCAAGATGCTTTATTTGTTTATTTTGACAGTAAAATAATAAAATCTGAGTCAAGATGAAGCATTGTCTTTAATAACAAATATCTTTGGCCTACTACTTGTGGTTCAACATAAACTAGATCTATAATCACAAACTACAACATTATTGACGCCGCCGACGCAGCATACCTGCTGACTCCGAATAGTGTTGACTCCGAAAACTATTCCTGACTTAGGACAGATACAAACAACTGCAGCGGGTTTAAACGTTTAAATGGTAACAAACCTTCACCTGTATCTGAAACAAAAGTGTAACATCACAACATAGAAAGACACACTATGAAATATCAATTGAAATGGCTTAAATCAAAAGACTAATTAACACAAGTGTTCATGCCTTTTTTAGTTTCTTTGGTACATATTTATGACGTGGCTCCGTACTTAAACATCCCGTCATTGTGTTATTGTACTATGGTAAATTTGTGTTTTCTTGTCTTTAATTTTTGCTAACATGCTTGGTGTACATTCCATTTTTTGCTTCTCTGATACATATTTGTTTGTTTTTATTGTGAGTAAGATCATAACACAATGTTGACTGCTATACCCCTATTTTTTGCCATTTTACCTATTATGTCTTCATAAAGTTCACACATCGTTGTCAATGTAATGGAATTTGATGCGACTGTTATACAAGTGAGATGTTTACCTTGCTTTTTAAAACCAGGTAAAATCCACAATTTTCTACATAAGAAAATGCCTGTACCAAGTCAAGAATATGACAGTTGTTATCCATTCGTTTGATGTGTTTGAGCTTTTGAGAATGCCATTTGATCAGAAACATTTTTTTTTAAATTTTCCTCGGAGTTAAGTATTTTTGTGATTTTACCTTTTTATTTAAGTAAAATACGCATAAAAAGACTTTTTTTATATAAAATTTACTTTTAAATGCTATCTTATAAACAAGCTACTGTCAAAATTTGGTAAAATTCATGACTGTTTAAGAAAGTTATTAAAATTTCAAAAACACAGGGTACGTGCATATTTGTTGACGCCACCAACGACAATGGTAGACAGTAGGATCGCTGTGTCTCTCTTTCGCGACAAAAGCCAAACAGTTTGGTCAGAAGTATCCCTGTCGTACATGTGCAATAGCAGAAATCTGTCCAATACCACTTGTGTTTAAACGGGCAATGTTCATTAGCCAACAATTAAACCCTTCCATTTGAGGGCAAATGTAATGAAAAATTTATTAATCATTGTATGGTATCTACCTGATGAATGCAATGATCTGATTTAATGATCTCGAATGTTTGCCAAACTATCAATTTGATCTTTCAGTTATTTAGTACATTATGATCATAACAAACCCCATTAAGGCAGGCAAGCTTAAATGATAAGAATAGTCTATACTTATAGTTATTGTGAACATGAATGTCATTATATTTAAATGTATTGTCAGTTAAAAGCTGTTAATGATATTTATCTCTAGACATGCTAGAGGTGGTTCCATAATGATAATATTATATATATTAAGGACATTTTTGTTTATATTAAAAGAGGTTTCCACTAATATAACTTGTGTAATTTTCTTTAAGCCCTCAAACAAGTTCATGTAGAACACGCATATCCATTTTTTTCACTGTGATGTTAACAAAAACTGTAAATTTAGTAGGGCTTTGCTCATTGTTGAAGGCCGTATGGTGACCTATAGTTGTTAATGTCTGTGTAATTTTGGTCTCTTGCGGACAGTTGTCTCATTGGCAATCATACCACATCTTCTTTTGTATAAGCTTATCAATCCGTTAAATTCAACTGTTATAATAAGATCTTTGATTATTGTTTTATCGGTATAAACATTGATTTTATTATCAATGAATTATAAAAACCAAAATGAATACCATTGTTATTCATATATGTACATTAACGGTCCTACAAGCTGTCGATACCTCTTTTTTTTGGCATTACACAATGTCCTGTTTTCTCCGACTGCTAATACTGACGTCTTTACACACTAAATCCATTTAGTTGGATGTGTACTGATAGCTATTTTATTCTTAAATACATGATGTTTTATCTAGTAGTTGTACTTACAGAATTGCATCTTGTGTCTTTTGTGTATTTGCTTGTTATTTTGTGCTTTGTATCGATCAGAAAAGAATTATAGGTCGGTTTAAGATTTTAACCCTGATTTGTTTTCTCTCAATCGATTTACTACTTTTAAACACCATTATACTTAGTTGCCTTTATTTGAATGGAAACAATATCTCAGATTGGGTATATTACATATTTAAAAACAAAAATTTATATATGATATTTACTGCACAAATTCAACATCTAAGGGATCATTCATATTTTGAAATAGATACAATATCATATATTTCATTGGATTTCAAAAGGTTTTCGTAATATCTTTAGATTTCATAATGTCATCCATATTCCCCCCTCCCAAAAAAGAAAAATGTTTGCAACTAATGTTTCTTTAATAATTTTAATCTATCTATGATGAAATACCCCAAAAATGTAGTGCACACTAACTGTCCTTCTGGTATCTTTCGTCCCTATTAAATTCCGTGTAGCGCGGCTTATACAAAAGTGTGCTCCACATTTTTTAGGCTATTTCAAATGGACAGAAACATATACATTCATCCCTTATGATTTAATTCTGAGTTCAATTTTTAAGGAGTAAATCAAGCAAAACGTTAATGACGTCACGACTACGCGACAAAAGTATGTCATTGGAGTAAAATAACAAAACTATCGAACTCTGAGGTATTTCAAAACACAATCGAATGGCAAAACCAAAAGCACAAACACATCGAACTGATGGATAGCAACTGTCATATTCCTGACTTATTCTGTGTCCTTTATCTGTTTGGCTTTGACACCCGTATGTTGCAAGGGAGAGGACCAGCCTATCATATTCCTGACTTGACACTGGCATTTTGTTATGTGGAGTAACTAAACCTTGTTTTCTAGTTAGCCAAATAGCACCGATTGTAAGCTTCATTTTATTACTTTAAGTTGCAACTAATTGACCGAGTACCAGGATGTCAAACAACAGAGAAGGTAGTTTGTTGACAAACTATAAACTCCGGAGTGAAAAGTTGGTAATATGAAAATAGTCTAATACACATGTGATAGAAAAACAAATGATACAGGGTAACCATCTATGACACAAAATCAGTAAATGCAAATAAAAAAAGCAAAGGAACAGTGCTTTTATTGCTGATCTTACTTTTTTGGAATTTTGGGTCCTCAATGGTCTTCCACTTTGTATTATTTGGCTTTTTAACTATTTTGATCTGAGCGTCACTGATGAGTCTTATGTAGACGAAACGCTCGTCTGGCGTATAAAATTATAATCCTGGTACTTTTGATAACTAACTAAATCTCAAAGTAAGGTTTTCCACACGGAGTCAAAAATACCTTCTCACATTTTTCATTCAAGTTTTTTTTTAATATCTGTAGATATTGCATCTTACTTTATACCTTAATAGTTATAAGATATGGATTGAGTGCCAATGAGACAACTGTCAAGCTTCTAAGTCTAATTTTTATTATTTAATCAAATAGGGTAATAGTCACATAAAGCATAGTAGGGATCACTATGTTTACAATGTATATTCTCTGGATTAGTGGTAAAAAAACTCATCTCTAGTAAAAAAAACACAAAAAAACACCTTTAAAACACCTGTATTTTATAATGATATGATTTTCAAATCTTTATATCGTACAGGTAAAGGGTCGTGGATTTTGATGCGACTGTCATACAAGTGAGAGGTTTAGCGCTATAAACCCAGTTTCAATCCACAATTTTTCTACATTTGAAAATGCCTGTACCATGTCAGGAAAATGACAGTTGTCCATTCGTTTGATGTGTTTTATCATTTGATTTTGCCATTTTATTAGGGAATTTCTGTTTTGAATTTTCCTCGGAGGTCAGTATTTTTGTAATTTTACTTTTCTTTTCGAGCATTTTATACGAGTGAACTTTACAATATGATATTCTCAGTATTCGTATTACAAGAGAATCCTGATCTTTTTACAATACGTGTTTCAGTGTTAATTAGTTATTCGAGATTAAAAAGGTTTACGAGCTCAATATTTATCTTCATATTTTTCAAAAATATATATCTATATATCTCCGATCTATATTTGTTTTCTGACAGGGCTGCTCTGAATTCATTTTAAGGTGTATGCCTGACGAGATCTTGGTTGACTTAATTCAATAGATGCAAATTAACACTGACGTAATGATATACTATTATTATGATGTTTTGTCAATGATTCGAAATACATCAATTTAATCCGACTAAATTGTACAGTTATTATAATAATGGTAATTAAATCTACAATGCAAGGAATGACCAACACATCCAGATACAAAGCTTCATTATTGGCCAGAAGTTCATTGATTACATTTTGTAATAAAATCGGCCTTTGTTGGTTTAAGTGTTACTATACCTTATTGGTATTTTAATTGTTCTAGTGGGCTATCAAATAAAATGTGTTAAATCAAAACAATTGTTTCTATCCATATCATCTGCTATAATTATTTATTGTACAAAAGCAAACACTGATATCAATTTACCAAAATACAATAGTAAAGGAAATTATTTTGACCAGCCTTCATCCTTTTGTACTGTGTATAGTGCCCCAAGATATCGTCAGTCATGGATAGCTCTACCTTAAAAGGAATATTAAAGGGCAGCTCGTTCAGAAAAACAAAGAAAAACTTAAATTGGTAATCTTAATATAGATTTGAAGAAAAAATATATATATATAAAATTAAATTAAACCCGAATAACATATTAACACGTATTTGTGAAAGATCATGATTCTCGTGTACTAAACATCCTAAGAAAATTACATTGTAAGGTTCCCTTGCATAATGCTTTCAGTGGCCCTTACCCTGCATGATGTGAAAGAAAATCATATCTTAAAGTCATAAGAAAACTCAAATTTAAAAAAAATATGCATATGTTTTTTATAACTAAATGGATAGTTTTCATTATACAACTTATGTACATATACTTTTTTCTGAGGAAAATTCTTTAATTTGTCCACATTTAGAAGAAGTTTACTTATTTTTAATTGCTTGCTTCTAGGAAGCAATTCGCCGACATATTTTCCGTATGCATAGTGCATAGTTATAATACATTTGCAACAATAGATATGTACATGTATATGCATATTATATTATATGTATGAGTGAACTATGTTCCCAGTTTGTCACAAACATGTTTTAATTTGTTTATATAATAATAAAAATTATAATATATTGAAAAAATTATATGTAACTATTGACATAAACAAAGATACCTTTCTCTAATAAACAATGAAATGTATCTAATCAAGGTCTGTGATGAATCGATATCTGCCTTAATAACTCCGAAAAAACATGGTAAAGTTTGTCCAAAACTACCATCTATGGCTGTTATGATCTTTATCTTAAACATTTGAATCCAAAAACCAACATTTCTTTACGGAAAGAGAAAATTTATCTTATATTAGTAAAAGTATGATATTCAGTAAGGGATTACAAGTTCGTGAAATTTTATTTCAACTATATGAGGACATTTTAGAAAACATTAATTTTTTTGCAGTAAGAAATGATTTATTTCCAATTTGTCTAAAGTTGCATGAAGAGATATCACTCCTGAACAATTCACGGGAGAATCTGTTTTGAACCCTTCTTTGTAGTTGAAATACGCATAGACACATATTAAAGGGTTTTAATAAGAGGACTAAAATTTTACTACATCACAGCAGTAGTTGTGCTATATCATATTTATAAATTAAAATTCCAGAACAGCATTACTGAAAAAAGTCAAGAAAAAAGGAACAACATGTTTAAATTGATTTAACAGTTCTCAACTTATTGCATGGAATCGACTTAAAATGGCATTTAACATTAAACCAAGGTCAATATAAATCCTGAAATTGGGTTTGTAACGAAGGAGTTCATTGATAGAGGGTGGCTGCTTACAAGTAAGCTAGTAGACAAATAGTTCCAAGTGGTGAAGTTGAAATCATTCCTTTGAAAACTCACAGACGCTATCAACTTTCCTTAATAGAAGATTTTTTGGCTGAACTTTTTTCTTAAATTTTTCTCTTGCTCCTATTGTATAGTTTGCGTCTGGCGTATTAAATTATAATCCTGGAACATTTGATAACTATTTACACCACTGGGTCGATGTTACTGCTGGTGGACGTTTTGTCCCCGCGGGTATCACCAGCCCAGTAGTCAGAACTTCGGTGTTGACATGAATATCAATTATATGGTCATTTTTATAAATTTTCTGTAACAAAACTTTTCATTTATCGAAAAACTAAGGATGTTCTTATCCCAGGAATAGATCACATTAGCCGTATTTGGCACACTTTTTTTGAAATTTTGGATTCTCAATGCTCTTCAACTTTGTACTTGTTTTGCTTTATAACTATTTTTATCTGAGCGTCACTGATGAGTCTTATATATACGAAACGCGCGTCTGGTCACTGGCGTATTAAATTATAATCCTGGTACCTTTGATTTTATTGCCAACAAAATGGATAAAATTCATCACTCAGGAGGATATATCTCCTATACCTTATTGTCCGTTTACAATTTTGTACATGACTTATTGAAAGGCCTTATTATCCTGCACATGTTTTGTGTTTTGTCACCTTTTACATTTTTTATTGAGCAAAATACGTAAACATGGATAAACATAATGTTTTAAGGTAATAATTCCTCCTAGATTCAAAAATAATTATTCCAATAGATATAAGAAGATGTTGTATGAGTGCCAATGAGACAACTCTTCATCTAAGGAGCAATGAGTAAGGAGTAAAACATCATACGTCAAAGTACGACCTTCAACACAAAATACTTGCCCACACCGACCAGCAAGCTATTAAAGGTCCCAAAACTGAGTAGTGAAAAACCATCTTTACACTAGGTCCTAAATGCCGACCGGCATGAAGAGGATATGTGAAGTGATTATATACTCCTGTTTAATATAGCTATACTAAACTTTGAAAAATCAAGGATTGATTTGATATAGTAATTAAGATACTTTTTTGTTGCAACTTAGTTGGAATACCCTGACTATTCCCAAATGTAGTTTAATTTTTATTATACATTTAATTGATTTGATTTCACTTGGAATAAAAGTCGAAGTTACTGACAAACAGCATTTATATTTTTGCCGTTCACAAAACTACCAGTCAAATTTACTTTACTAAAATAGGTGTCTTGTACGCAGTTTTAAAGTTTGACCATGTGTCTCTTTTGGAACAAGGCTGACTGGGGAATAGAAATATGGTCACTTGGTCTTCTCTCGACCGGCAGTAAAACGCTTGCCGAAGTTGGACATCCGTTTGGCTGTGCGGGATGTATAAGTTCGCAGTCACGTCCGGTCAGAATGGGGAGGTTTAATCCGATGGCTCGTGTAAAGAAAGTGCCACGCTCTTTGCACGTTAAGAACCCTTGTAACGACTCTTTTAGGGCCCGTAGGGGGGCATGTTGTAAGGCAAGATTTCTGTCCCTATCCAATATACCGTCATTTTCAAGTGTCTGTCTCAATTTCCGCGACACTCATTCCCAATGGCCTTTATTATGACAAGACCTACCTATTGTATATATTGTGAACTTGTTCTCGTCCTGAATATGCACGAAATGTTTGCCACTGGACGTTAAGCAACCAAAAATCAATCAATTTTTAGGACCCTACAATTCATCTTTAGGGTTGGTGGCTAAAAAAAGAAGGGGGCGAATTCTATATTTTTTGTTATCAAAAATAAATATTTGTGATAACTCCTTCTTGAAAAGAAAAAAATGTTAAGATCTATATTATGTATGTCTGTTTGCGATCCATTTCAAGAGACCAATGATTTCTATAGAAATCATTGATGGGACCCATTATAAATACATTTTTTAATTGTTTATTTTTCCTTGAGTGGATAATAATATTCTCTTATTATTTGGGAATAATTCTATTTGTTTTTAAATTAAAATGATTAACTTCATAATTTTGATGAAGAAAATCTATTTTTATTAGATTTTCATGTTCTTCAACAAACTTTTAAATTGTAGCCAGGCATGGTCGGTCAAGTGATAAGTTGTATGGCTGATTACAGATAAAAGCAGTAATTTCTATTTGCCAGTTGCGTGAACTCTGGGATGTGGAATACCTTATTTTGATGGGGAACATCCTGTCCATGTGTTATACTTAATATATACTCCCAAAGATGACATTACACACATTTTCTTCTGTTAAATGAAAGATTTGTATATCATTATAATTTGCTATTTATATAAACCACATTTTGGTACAATGATTATTGACCATATCAACATTGAATATAAGTAGTGTAGAATGAAATCTGTCTACACAATGATTGGTTTTAATCATTTGATTTATAAGATTTAGGAATTAAAATGTGTAATTATTTAAAAACCAGCATTTAAATTATTTTATACTTTAAATTTAGCCATAGTTGCATTTATAAAAATATTTATATACCCAAATTTTCAATTATTTTTCATGTCAAACTTTTATTTTTGTTGTGAGAAGTGTAACTTGACACAACAGTATATCATATAAAGAGAAATAAAGATTAAATAAAGGCAACAGTAGTTTACCTATGTTCAAAACTCATAAATCGATAGACAAAAACAAATCCGGGTCATAAACCAAAACCGAGGGAAACTTAAAGTTATATCATGAATATTGGTCATGTTTTGTAACGCGTAGAACTGTCAAGTAAATTTAAGACACAATTCAAAATGTTCCGAATATATCAAGCCATACTGAGAAAAAATAAGAATGTCGAGAGTATGTCGAGTAATTTCAAGACAGTATTCATATGTCAAGAATTTGTCAAGAAATTTAAAGATCATATTCAGAATTTCGAGAATATGACGAGAACATTCCATACAAATTTGATATATTAAAATGAGAATTTGTCTAGAAAAATTAAGACACAAGTCATACTTTTGGAGAATGTCGAGTAAAGTTCATGCTTATTAAGACAAAAACCGGTCTTTTCAGACTTTTTATACTTTTTGTAGTGAAAGACACAAACTTTATTAGGAAAACTTAAGATTGTCTAACGAACCATAAAAATTGGGTCATAATCAGACTATAATTGCCAGAAAGACATATACACCTGACAAACATTCCATACACTAAATAGAGTTGACCTATTGATAACAGTATTAGAAAAAAGACCCCCAAAAACAACCTTAAAAGAGGGACGAAAGACACCAAAGGGACAGTCAAACTCGTAAATCTAAAACAAACTGACAACGCCATGGCTAAAAATGAAAAAGACAAACAGAAAAACAATAGTACACATGACACAACATAGAAAACTAAAGAATAAACAACACGAACCCCACCAAAAACTAGGGGTGATCTCAGGTGCTCCGGAAGGGTAAGCAGATCCTGCTCCACATGTGTTAACATGACAAAAAAATCATAAAAAAGAGGTAAAGGTTCAAACAAAACATTCAGGACTGACATGTACATCATAAACTATTTTCATATACCAAATTTAGTAGACATATTGCATACAGTAAAAAAAGAAATGAAACAAACCAAAAACACATAATATGATATATGGTATCAATCTATGAGAAAAAAATCCGTACATACACAGAAAATGAAATAGAACGGCGCTTAGTATGCTGATCTTGATTTCAAAGTGAGGCCTTCAATAGTTATCAAAGGTACCAGGAATATAATTTAGTACGCCAGACGGGCGTTTCTCCTACACAAGACTCATCAGTGACGTTCATATCAAATTATTTATACAGCCAAACAAGTACGAAGTTGAAGAGCATTAAGGATTCAAAATTCTAAAAAGTTATGCCCAATACGGCTAAGGTAATCTATGTCTGGGATAAGACAATCCTTAGTTTTTCGAAAAATGCTAACTTTTGTAAAACAGGAAATTTATAAAAATGACCACATTAACTTATTGATATTCATGTCAACACCGAAATGCTGACAACTTGACTGGTGGTACCATCGAGCACAAAACGTCCACCAGCAGTGGCATCGACCAAGTGTTGTAAATAAGTATCAAATGTACCATGATTATAATTTAGTACTCCAGACGCGCGTTTCGTCTACACAAGACTCATCAGTGACGTTGATATCAAAATATCTATAAAGCCAAAGTTTTAACAAGTGACAGGAAAATTTTAAAAATAACCACATTATTGATATTCATGTCAACACCAAAATGTTGACTACTGGGCTGGTGATACACGGAGTTAACAACACTTAAACACTTTTTAATTTTACCTTTAGTTAATTCTAGTCTTGTTATTAAATCAAACACGGTAATCGTCACATAAAGCATAATAGGGAACACTACAATGAACTATTCTCTGGATTATTGGTGTAAAGGTATGATTTTCAAAGAGAAATCTTTAAAACAGCCGATTTTTTTACGATACTATTTTCCTTTGTTTATCTTTATATGATTCAGCTTAATGGTCATTCCAAGCATTTATATACGTTGGAACCTAGTTGACAATGAAAAATTCACTGAATTTGTAGTACAGAAGAATCTCATCTTTCACATATACGTGTTGCAGTATTAATCCGATGTTAAAGGTCTAAATGGTTTAAGAGATTAATAATTTTCACGTCTGGCGTAAATATAAAATTTTGATCCTGGTATCTATGGTGATTTTTTTTGTATTATATGGTTTGAATGACCATCACCATTATTATATGATGCGATGATGAGAAGGAAAATCATATCATAAAATAATGATACGTGACTATTGACATACAAAATAGCTAGAGGTCTTTCTCTACAATGAAATGTATCCAATCAAGGTCTGTGAAGAATCGATATATATATCTGAACAGAAACACTCTGAAAAAATATTGTTAAATTTTTTCCTAAACTACCATCTATTGCTGTTACGACCTTAGCCTCAGACATTGGGAGCCAAAAAGCAACAAAGAGATTCCTCTGCGTAAAGAGACAATGCATCTTATATTAGTAAACATTGAAATATGATATTCAGTTAGAGATCAAAACTTTGGGAAATTTTATTTCAACTGTATGAGGACATTTCACAAATAATATATATATATATATATATATATATATAACTCGTCTAAACATCAACCCAACAATGTTAGATCTGTAAATTTGCTTTCGCAAATTTTTGGTTCTTCCCTCGCCGGGATTCGAACCCATGCTACTGTGATATCGTGACACCAAATCGCCTGCACTGCAGCCGTCCCGCTAGACCACACGACCACCTGGGCTCTCAAAAAAAGAGCTTTCGGTGGCCATATGTTACCTTTCCACGTCAGTTTTAATCTAGCGGCGTACTACAGTACATGATATATAAGGCATGAAGATGTTATTGTTACAGATCAGCTAAATTATCTATAGTAAAGGATCCTACAAATTAATGTAAGATACAGTCACAGAAAATAATTATATTCATAAGTACGTCTGAGTCAGTGACAACCCTACAACAGATGTATCCATCGGATCACCATCAATGATGGTGATACATGGCTGTGTACATAATGTATATACAACTCGTCTAAACATCAATCCAACAATGTTAGATCTGTAAATTTGCTTTCGCAAATTTTTGGTTCTTCCCTCGCCGGGATTCGAACCCATGCTACTGTGATATCGTGACACCATATATATATTACACTGAAGCATAAATATGACAAGTTATTTCCAATTTGTCTAAAATTGCATAAAAAGATTAACAATTCATGGGAGACTCTTTTTTTAGCACTTCTCTGTAGACGAAATAAGCACAGACACATACAATTGTATGAAAAGGTTCAAACGAAAGACTAAACATTTTACTACATCACAGCATTAGCTGTGCTTGGTCATATTCATACATAAAATTCAAATTGGAATGATTTAATTGACTGTCAAAAAGTCAGAAAAAGAAGTTTTATTTCATTTATTATTGTGATTACAAAGCAGTGAAGAGAGTCGTAACTACAGGTTTGCAAAAGTGAAAATGGTCGATGTTAAACTTGCCCTCAAATTTCTCGGTAGGACCAAAATATTAATGGAAACACGGAAACTGCTTAACCTAACATTTTGTCATATAGACAAAAATACCAATAATCCAGAACAGCAAAAGTGGAAATAGTCAATGTCAAACTAAACCTACATTTTGTCATCACAAAACTTTAACATGATCAATGAACCATAAAAATGAGGTCAAGGTCAAATAAAATATGCCAGACTGATATGTACATCATTGAATATTTTCATACATCAAATATAGTTGACCTATTGCATACAGTAAAAGAAAATTAGATCAAAGGTAAAATCACAAAAATACTGAACTTAGAGGAAAATCAATTCGGAAAGTCCATAATCACATGGCAAAATTAAATAACAAAACGCATCAAAAACGAATGGACAAGGACTGTCATTTTCCTGACTTACAGGCATTTTCAAATGTAGAAAATGGTGGATTAAACCTGGTTCTAAAGCGCTAACACACATAAACTTAACTTTAACAACTGAACAATGAAAATGAGGTCAAGGTCAGACGACACCTAGAGGCTGGACATAAATATCCTACAATCAGTCAATACACAAAATATAGTAGACATATTGCATACAGTATATAAGATGAATTGACCACGAAAACCTAATCTTGTTCACTGATCCATGAAATGATGGTGAGGTCAAGTGAAAGAAATTTGTTAACACTGCCCCTACTGGATTAATTTACTATCCCTTCACCAATATTTCTGCGACAGAAGTCATAATTTGGACAAAAACTGGATTTAACCCGTATGTTCTATTATAAAATAAAAACCAGTGGCCATGTTTTATGATTGATTAAAACCATCAATACATTTGAACACTGGATTTCCTAGGGAACATTAAGGTAAAGTTTGGTATTATTTGGCTAAGTAATTGCAGAAGAGAATATTTTTTTCAATTTTTGAAGACGGATTGACAACAAAAACAGGCAGCAAGTCTTAACAAAGGCTCACTGTGGCAACTAATTGACAAAAAAACATTGCTTATAGATATTTTTTATTTCCCCAAAAAAATTGGTAGATTTGCCCACATCAATCTTTTATTCCTGTAGCAGTCAACAATAACTGTTGGTTGATAGGTTAAATGCAAATTATGAATACTTTTAGCAACAACTGTACTAACTATCAGGCAATGGCAAGCGTTTTCCCAAATAATTAATTTGAAATCAATAACCAATAAAGAATTCAAATTATCAAACAAGAATGTGTCCATAGTACAAGGATGCCCCATGCACTCACACTATCATTTTCTATGTTCAGTAGACTATGAAATATCGGTCAAAAATCTAATTTGGTATTAAAATTAGAAAGATCATTGGCATTTACTAGTTAACATTTGTAATAAGATTCAAGTTGATTGAATCTTCAACTTCATGAAAAACTACCTTCACCAATAAAAATTAAACTGAAGTGGACAGACAAACAGGAGAAAGAATAAACGGGCACACAGAGCGAAAAACTTAATGCGCCCCTAGGTGGGGCATGAAACACTCTTACTTTTGTATAATAATAACAGATAAACGAATTGCTTTATTAAAAATAACATCACAAGTGAATGAAATCTGTATAATCTTCCATCGATGTTAAAATATTTAGACAATCATTTGATAGTCATGCAAAATTAACAATAACAGTAGAGGCTTGCTGATGGATCTTAACCAATCCAATTAATAATGTGTAAAGTGGCAATTAGGAGTAAGTAATTGTCCATAAGTACTTACTATACCATTAAAGTCATATGAAACAAGTTTTTGGTGAGACTAATGTTAAGGAGACTAATGATCCAATGCATGCAGGTATACTATACAAAACCATAACATATTATTGACAATGTGATGAATGATTGAAATTTAAGGCTGCTAATTAACCTTCAGGGTTTTTTGCCAATTTTAATGACTAACAATCAACACAGAATCATGAAGTATATGTATCATAAGTGAGATAATAGAGCAGGGCTTATTTGTATTTGTATTTTCCATTTTCCCATTCATAATAAATAAAACTTTGCTTTACCAGTTGTAAAGAATTTGGTGAGTTTATTGTTTCTTAAAGAATCAATTAATACTATCTTCTTTTTTCCAAATTTGTTTTAATTTATTTTTCTTCTACATTTCTTCCATTCACAATTGTTCTGTGCAATTGCCAATTTTTTTAGCTAGAGGTGTCTGAATTGAGGTCACTGCATGATGAAATTTTGTTGGTCAAATTTTAAATATTTGAAATATTTTGTACATGTGTTTTATTGAAAATCTTAGCCATTCAAGTATAAAAAACATATTCAATTTATTTTCAAATAAATTGAAGGATCATAAGACTTTACATCTTTTATAACAGTCTGAATGAAATTTTAACAGCACAAAAATCAACATAGACAGGCAATCACTTCTTAATAAACACAGTTTATTATTCTTAACAGGATGGAATACATTGATGTTGATAATATTTTAACCAGATCTTAAATGCCTTAAATATTTTTGTTTGTTTAGGCCACGTTTTTTTAATTTGTTGGTTTACGGATTTTCTCCATGAAAACGTCGGGTCGGCCGGTCGGGAAAAAAAAGAAAAAAATATCCTTCAAGACATGCAAAATATTTCACCTTTTTAATAATATGTTTGTCATACTATTTTGTCATCATTCTTGAATTTTAGTTTGATGAAATATTATTGCTCAGCTGTAAACATCGCATGACATTGTCTAAAAATTTCCTGTTAAAAAAGGGGGGTAGACAGACAAAGATGAAATTAAATTGTCTTTTCACAAACAAGAAAAACAGATTACTGTCAGTAGCTCTTAATCAAAACTTGGTGAATAATAATAAGCTTGAAAACTGATAAAGAAAAAAAATGTAAAAACGTCGTACGAAATTAGTTTCAACACACGTGTCAAAAACGTAATAGACTCGTCCACTGGAAAAACGAGAATGTAAGATTAAATAATCTGTTGTCATGAATTCCCGTTTTTTATCCAAATGGACGATATTTTTTTATTATCTATGAAACAAGTAAATATCAAATGATTTGTTAAAATTCAGTACTTTAACTTGATGTCTTGAAAATTCCACCTGTCCACATTTGGACAAGTCTATTTCTATGAGAACATGCATCTTACGGACTGGTCACAAATAAGGGAAACAAACTTATCGTGTTGTTGGTTTTAAACACAGGTTTCGTTCCGCAAAATTATTTGCGCAAACAACAGTTCAAGGTCATTAATAATTGATTTGTCTATTTTTAGAAACGTAAACAGGAAGTTTCATTTTTTTACAACCGAAAGTGTCATCACTTCTGTTAGTGATTAATGTATTTCATTTCATAAAAAAAGGATATTTTAATTATTTTTTAGGGATAATTCATTTGTTAGGGTCGGCGAGAATAAAAAAGCCTAAAAAGTCAATTTTATTTTTATTGTGGAAATCGGCAAAATTGGGTCGGCGGATCCGTAAACCAACAAATTAAAAAATCCTGGCCTTACATGTATATTTCATTTTTTATGTCAATGAAAGTTTCTAAGAATTATGGTTTTATATACACTGTTACACAAAACAACAAAATGATTTTACAGTGATATCCATTGATAAGGACCTCGGCTCATTCACCAATGTACAAAGTTCTGATGGAGACTCATGAAAATAATTATACATTGTATAGAATGCACTAAAATTCTGAAAAATATAGAATTTCATGTATGACTAGCCAGTACATTAAAGAAATGATAGACTTCATCATTGTCAAATACTCCAACAACTGTGGAGCATTCTGTACATTTAACAGGATGAAAATTGTCCTCTGATTCATTATTTGCAGTGTCCAATGTCTTTTGTTTTTTGGTAAGTTTTTTCTTCTTCTTCTGTAATGGCTGTTTTAATACCTCTGTTGTATCGACACGACAGTTTTTAACAAACATAGCTCTGTATTGGTTTTCATAAACATCATGCCTAAAAGATAAATGAAATAATGAATTAAGTTTGATTTTATGTCAATAATTAAAATAAATCATATATCCCTCCATTTACTGTCTGATGGTTACAAATGGGACCGACTTATTAGTGATAATACCAAAAAATTATATAACATCTTTAGCACCACTCAAAAATAAATTGATATTCTTGATATAGAAATTTTAACATTTCAAAATGAAAAGTCAATGTATTGCTATTGAAAACTAAAAATAAAGCATCAACTGCACAATTTAATATGGCTTGAAATCAGACAATTCTGTCAATTCAAGGTTCATTGCACCACAATATCAATTTACAAAAGTCTGTCTTCGTTAACTTTTACATATGGAAGAAACTATATATATATATTTCATTATGGGAAACTCTTAAAAAAAGGTCTCATATGGATACATTATTTCCTGAACAAATTCTTCATACATTCCTACACTATATTATTTTTTTGTTGAAGCATAGTAATTCCTATTCCACAAAACACTACTTGATTAATAATTGCACCACAGCATCTATAATTCTATTCATTGTTTAATTTCTTTTAACCTTTAGACAGAGGCTGATTTTCAAATGGAAGTTTTAACAACCTTGACTGGCTATACAGCCCTTGCACGGTCAGGGAGGCTGATTTTCACAAGTTCTTGGCAAATAAAGTACATTACTTTTATAATTCATTAAAAAAAAAATGTGTCATTTATATAAATTTCAAACATGTATTCTTTTCAGCTTCTAAGTAAATAAGGTAACACAGATTGTTTTATTCTGTTTCAACTTTCAAGAAATAAATGCTTCTTTTTAAAATGTAATTGGATTAAAAAAAAAGATCATAGCATAAAAAGGTATGCACAATCAAATTTTTATAACCATATAAAATTATATAATTAATTGTTATAATTACATGTTTATGCTACAAAGATGAAGTTTTATCAATCTGTACCTTTATATTTTTCATACATTGTATTAATTTACATTTTTTGATTGAGTTAAGCCTGCCAACTGATATTTTATCAGTGTTTTTCTATGTTGTGATGTTATGCAATTGTTTCAGAAAAAGGGAGAAGGTTTGGTACCATTAAAACATTTAATCCCCCTGCAATCGTTGCACCTGTCCTAAGTCAGGCATCTGATGTACAGTAGTTGTCATTTGTTTATGTAATTTATATGTGTTTCTCATTTCTCACTTTTCTATATAGATTACACTGTTGGTTTTCCCGTTTAAATGGTTTTACACTAGTAATTTTGGGGCCCTTTATAGCTTGTTGTTCGGTGTGAGCCAAGGCTCTGTGTTGAAGGCCCTACATTGACCTATAATGGTTTTATTTTTTAAATTGATATTTGGATGGAGAGTTGTTTCATTGGCACTCACACCACATCTTCCTATATCTATTATATAATATTGTGACAATGGTAATAGCTGCTGTATTTCAAAAGGATAAAAATGAGTTCATCATGATTGTTGTCAATCAATGTAAATTGCAGATTCTAATGAAACATACGTGTAATGTAATAATTGATGATGAAAAGGGATTAATGGATATATCTTACAAACTGTACATATTACTTTTTAAAAAGTCTTTTATCTATACCAAGATCTAGCCTCTGTAACCCCATATCCCATTGGGTGATGTGACCAAGTAATAACTTTTTTTAAGTAGCTTACCCCTGACAATCAAGACATAGTAATGTCATACAGGCTGGACAATTTAAAACTGCATCACTGTTTAAACGTTTTGATTTAGATCCTGAGGGTACAGGCAGCTGATAAGCTTGTCTTTCAGCATCCACCCATTGCTGGTCTTCATCATCAAGGTCAGGATCGTACAATAAGTCATCATTACTTTGAACTGGTTGTCTTCTTTTCACACGTTCATCACCTGCAAAAAGTTTTCATGTTTATGAAACTTTAGATGTTGTGTGAATTTTCCCCTGACACAAATTATGTTTAACTTCAGATATTCTTGAGCTCTTTCATTGTTAATGTTGCATAATAATTAATTTAACAAAAAGTTATTACCAAAATTTCAGGATGTTCTACTATAAAAAAGGCTTTTTAGTTAAAAAAAAATTTAAAAATCAGGAATTTTCATTATTTAATGTCACAATTTTTGTTAAGATTCATATTGCCATTTTTTCAGTACCTTGTAAAACCATTTCTTCTTCTTCTGAATCATAATAAATATCATCATAAAATTGTTGTTGTTCTGTAGGTTTCTCTTGGTCTTGTGCTTCGCTACTTTCTTAAATGACAAAAAGATATTCCCATTGAATGTTTTTTTTTCATTATCACTTTCGTAACCTGCACAGTAGTACTTTAATATAAGACTTCAATGGTTCATATAATTTACATTCAATGCTTTTTATCAGGTTTTTTTTTATTCACTATCAACGTTGAAATATGATCATGATGATTTCAAAAATTTGGAAGCAATATAAACATAAAATTGAGAATGGAATTGGGGAATGTGTCAGAGACAACAACCTGAACAAGGAGCAAAAAACATATGAACTGTTTAGGAGTATCAATAAACAATAGAATCTTTTTAAAGTCAACTTGAACTGAGGGCATGGTAACCTAATATAGCTATTTCTTGTACTTTTTCTTTTCAATAATTTCTCAGTACATAACCCATATGTGATTTATACATTTATTTACCTTTAATAGTTTCTGCAACATTACTTTTTGATCTTTCATGTTCTAGTCCTTTAATATGTTTGTTAAGTTCATTATTCATTTCCTTTTCAAAGTCATCTTCACTTGAAGAGTCATGTCTTTGTTGGACTTTGGTCTGTAATTTACGCTTCTGTTCAGGTGTTCCATGTAAAATAACCTCTATATCATCATCAGAACTAGGGAGAAAATAAAAAGTTTTTAAAGGATACATTGTACATGTAGGTCTAACATAAATAAACAAATAGTTACATAGATCTATATATTAATATATCATATATGTACATGTACTTCTACATGTATATATGGCATTGAACAAGATCATGTTTCGTCTTACATGTACATGTACTTTGACTAATTGATGATTGATTAGTTGATGTTTAATCCACTTTTAGCACTATTGCCTTTAGTGGCGGTGAGAACCATAAACCTTTCAGTCTTAAATATATATATATGATATGTGTGATTGATAGTTTAGTCTTTGACACATAATTTTTTTTTTTAAATTAATTATTATTGGCTTTCAAGATGAAAGCTTTCAGAAATTGCAAGAACTCTTAGAATAGCACTTAAAAAATTGTATAATGTAAGGTTTTTTTTATGTGTTTTGTGTCAATCTGACAGTCTGCACTATTAGCCACTAGTCCGATGTCCCAGACTAGTAAATATTGATTCGGACTAGTGAAGATTTCAATATTTTATATAGTCTGTTAGGGATAAATTTTGAAATTCAGTTTCCAGACTACAAGATTTTGGGGCAGACTGATCTGATGATGATGATGAGTCCAGACATTTTCAACTGATTTTTACTGTTCTTGTGTTATCACACCATTATCCCAGGTGAGATGAGGATTTGACACATCCACACTTGATGGGGGAAAAAATAAGGAGATTGCCAATGAAACAACTTTAACATGTACATGTTTAATCAGTCAGATTTCAAATGAAAAATACTCTTTTTATCAGCTAAAGAACAGCAACAATGATGATAGGACTAATCTAAATTGACTTGTCACTAGAATCTGTCTGGTATGACCAGACAGAAAACCACTGCGTAAAGTTTTCACCAGACTTGGGGTAATTGTAATTGTAATTGTTAATCAGCTGTAATTGCCTCCTGCCTATTCAAATTATTATAAGATGTATAATTGTGATTTATTCTATGATTTGTTAAATTCTGTTGAAAAATATTCATCAGAAACGTCAAGAGTATTTTTACTAGGTGATATGAATGCAAGAACTGCTATAGTTAATGATTTTATAATAAATGACAATGTATGTGGCCCAATTTTTGATAGTTTCAACCATATTTTTGGGTATTTAAGTGACACAAATCTACCAGTAAGAAGAAATCCAGATCAAAGTACTAATGAGTTTGGATTAAAATTGTTAAATCTGTGTAGAAGCACTGGTCTACGTATTTTGAACGGTCGGCATAAGGATGGCTTAGCTAATGACTATACATTTTGTGGTTCCCGGGGAATGAGTGTTGTAGACTACTTATTGGCTCCATATGACTTTTTACACATTATAGACCAGTTTATTGTTTGTAACTTCACTTCTTTTAGTGACCATGCGCCTTTACATGTTCGCTTGCGGTGCATATTGAACGATTCACAAGAGCCTAAGCGTAACAGTGGTACGTCAAACAACTCATATGATAGTTACCGATGGAAGGAAGAGCTAAAAGATCAGTGTTATGAGTCTTTAACTTTAAACAGTGGTTCACTTAGCCAGATAGTATTTTCTGATATTGAAAAATCCCAAGATGGTATTGACAATTATGTTGAATCGTTTACTTCTAATTTGATGAACATTATTTCACCATTCTTTTGTAATTCACATAGTTCAAATAATATTTGTGACCATACCCGTAGTAAGACGACCCGATATAAAGATGACAAACCATGGTTTAACTACGAGTGCAAAAGACTTCGATCTATCTATACTAGTTCTTTGTATACATTTAATAGAGACAAAAATGTTGAAAATCATCAAATATTAATTATGTCTAAAAGACAATACAAGCGTTTAGAAAATAAACTAAAACGAAAATATAAGCGTCAAGAGGGTGATATGATAGCTACATTGCGTAAAAGCGACCCAAAGAAATATTATAAACTTTTTCAAAAGAAGAGAGCCAAAAATTCTGATGTGTCACTTTCTGAATTCTTCGAACATTTTAGAAATTTGGTCACAAATGATGGTATTAATGTGACAGTCGAAACTCCAGAGACCGTTTCCGACACAACATATGATGAACTTGATCAAATTATTACACAAGATGAAATTTTGAAGTGTATTTCAAACCTAAAACGTGGCAAAAGTCATGGTATTGATGGTACATTTAACGAGTTATTCATTGAATTTAAGGATATTCTGCTACCGTTCCTAGAGGAAATATTCAACAAGATATTAGCATCAGGACATTTTCCGAAATCTTGGGCACTCGCAGTGTTAATTCCTGTTTTTAAAAAAGGCGACTCGTCCGATCCATCGAACTATCGTGGAATCAGTTTAGTCAGTAATTTAGCGAAACTATTTACATCTATTATAAATTCAAGACTAATTAAATGGTCTGAGAATAATGATATTATTACAGATGCGCAATTTGGATTTCGCCCGGGTAGCAGCACTGTTGATGCAATTTATTCTTTGTTGACACTCGTCCAGAAAGCACTTTTCAAGAAAAAACGTTTATATTGCTGTTTCGTTGACTACAAACAGGCATTTGACTCTGTAACCAGACTTAACTTATGGTTGAAACTATCAAGAGTTGGTATAACAGGCAAATTACTTTCTGTTTTAAAATCAATGTATTCTACAGTAAAAGTATGTGTGAAAGTTGATGGTTTTTATTCTGAGCAGTTTACAAGTTCGGTTGGTCTTATGCAAGGGGAAGTTCTTTCTCCTATACTTTTTTCGTTATATGTAAATGACTTTGAAATGGAATTTCTACGTAATAGTAATATACCATATGAAGTGCAAGACTTGTCATTATTTTTACTTATGTATGCTGATGATATGATTTTATTTTCTGATTCAGTTATTGGCTTGCAAGATATGTTAGACACATTATTATTATATACTTGTAAATGGGGTTTGACTGTAAACATTGCCAAAACAAAAATTATGGTATTTAGAAACGGAGGTTTTGTAAAAGACGAAGAAATTTGGTATTATGATGGCAATGCTATTGACATAGTGGATGAATTTTGTTACCTTGGTGTACTGTTAAATTTTAACGGTAAATTTGTTAAAGCTCAAAAACATTTAGCTGAGCAAAGTAGAAAAGCTGTTTTTGGTTTGAAGTCGAAGGTTTCGTCATTGTATTTGAATGTTTTTACATATTTGAATTTATTTGATACTTACATTAGCAGTATTTTATGTTATGGTTGTGAAATATGGGGCTTCCATAAAGCTCCAAATATTGAAAAAATACAACTTGATTTTTGCAAAAACATATTAGGTGTCAAACAATGTACAACAAATGTTATGGTTTATTTTGAATTGGGTAGATATCCTTTGATATATTTTAGAATGTACAACATAGTGAAGTACTGGTTCAAATTATTATCCACAAGCAATTGTATTCTTAAAAACTGCTACAGGGAACAACTGTATAATTTCTGTAATATTAGAAGCAGTTGGATTTATCAACTACAACAATTATTATTTAACTTGGGTTTAAATGAGATCTGGTATAACCAAGACAATTTGATTATTGATACAAATTTATTATTATTTGTAAAAACAAGGATATATGATCAAGCAAAACAGACTTTGAATGATCAACTGAACGTTTCATCTAAGTGTTATTTATATAAATATATTGTCAATAATGTATGTTTACAGAATTATCTAACTAAACATATGAATTTTAGAGTGTATTTAACTCGCCTTAGATTGTCATCTCACAATTTGTTTGTTGAAGTAGGCCGTTATCATGGAGTAAATAGGTTAGATAGAAAATGTACTCTTTGTAATTTGAATATCACTGAAGATGAATTCCATTTTGTTTTACAATGTGAAAGCTATAGAGACTTAAGGAGACAGTTTATTAAACCTTATTATTATAGACGTCCATCGTCGTTCAAATTAGTGCAACTTCTCAGCACTGAAAATGTAAAAGATTTGCGTAATTTGTGTAAATTCTTGTTTAATGCACATAATCATAGGACCAAACTGTTATTGGTCAATACTTGATATTTATTTGCTTCTCTGATGTATTATGTTATGTTGTGTTATAGAAATGTATTTGTATTTATTGCACTGATAAGCATAATGTGCTTAAAGTAATAAAGAATTGAATTGATTACATTTTTTCAAGTAATCAGTGTAATCATTAATCAGCCAAAAATCTGATTACATGTAATTTAATTTAATCAATTACTTTTCAAAAATACCCTGTAATCATAATTACTTTTTGATTACATGCTGATTACAATGAAAAACATCTACAATTGTTTTTTTGGTCATTAAATGAATCTCTTTGTTATTCATATTTGATAAATTTTTAACATGCTTAAATGGTTTGGTAAATACTTTAAGCATGTCTACTTCAGTAAAAAATAAACTATTAGAGTATTGAAAAGTCATCATTAGCCTAAACAGATACATATAATACAATTATATACCTTTTGTCTTAATTAAAGATATTGTACATTCATGCACATATTCATCGTTTTATAATGATCTTCATATTAATATTTGATAATAACTGTTATATATTCAAGTAATACTTTTTTTAAGCCTCAATTATAATCTTTTGTTAATTCTTGTGATTTTTGTCAACTTTGAATTGACAGGTAAGAGACAAATTAAGGTTTGTTTTTATTGCAATTACCAATTGAGTATAGCTGTAGGGAAATCTATATGATAAAAGATAAATCAGACATGAAAATTTATCTAATTAGCACAAACTAAATTAAAAGTTGGACAAATATGCTGTTTAAAATTTAAAAAAATGTATTTGGACTGGACATGTAAAATGCAATAGTTTTTAGTACTTACATATTGTTTACAATTTGATTAAAAATTTCTATTAAAATTTTACTTAGTTTAACTGGTAACTTTATTTCATCCATATTTAAACTTCCATAAACTGCACCTTGGAATACATATAAATTATGGAAGTGGTCAGAAGACAAACAAAAAACTCTTGATTATGATATATCTTTATTAAATTTAATTCAAAATAATTCAGAGATCATTGGTGATAAAGTGTAATGTATATATATGTAGTGAAATTTGGTGTTTAATTTAAATAGATGAAGTTTAATTTTAAGTTATCATTTTATAATTGAACCAAATAAAATACTTTCTCAAAAAAGCAATAGTTATATTGAATGTTTATTCATTCACATCATTCAAAATGTTTTGTTTGTAAATTCATTGTAATCAGGTGTAATCATGATTACTTTGCCAATGTAATCATTAATTTAATCAGATACTTTCAGAAATGATGTAATCATTAATTTAATTTAATCGTACAAATGACAAAGTAATTGTAATTTAATCAATTACATTGAAAGTAATCGGACCCATCTCTGGTTTTCACAGGACCTAATACATTCAGTTACTGATTCTGGTTCCATACATGTACTTCCAAGAACAAGAAGCCTAAGACATACAAATGTATGTACTGTGGATTCATTTATTTTCGTGGGTATCAATTTTCGTGGATTGCTGAAAACTTGCATATTCGTGGATATTGGATTTCGTGGTTTTGTCAATCTCTGTATACAAAGCCTATTGAAAAGATGATATTCATTGAACATTTGATCTCGTGGTTCCACTGTACCCACGAAATCCACGAAAATTGGCATCCAACGAATAATAATGAATCCACAGTATAAGACATACATGTACAATGTACATGTAATGATGTACATGTTTTTATGGGCCCTACAAAACTTTTTGTATACATTAACATAAATTATTTGTGGAACTGAACTTTCAAAGTGGGATATAGTGTCATGTTTTGATATATCAACTCATCTCCTATTTTCCACCAAGTGAAGTAGAAATCTGAACATATATGTAAACAGGTCAGGAATAACCACCAATTGGTGTATTATACCTCAATTGACGTATAATCCACCAATTGACATGTAATGGTATAGACCAATTGGTGTATAATTCTTTGTTTTTCAAAAGAAATTATTCTACCAAAATGGAGCATTGTTTTCTTAAAACCAAATTATGGTATGAAAACTTTTCAAACATTCCTAGTTCCATATAGTGACATAACATATTGCATTTCATCAATAATTGTATTTGCAGTTTCTTCTATTGTTACCTTGTCAATTCTTGATTGGCAAATTTACCTGTAATCACCTATCAATGGACATCATTACTGTCTGCAGTCATGTGATCATGAGTACAACTCCACAGGTGAATGGAGCTCTTTGTTAATACTTGACTTTCATTATCAAAAGTCAATCATGGTCAATAGTACAAATGTTTCAACAAAAGAATTGTTGTACACATGCATTCTCAAGAGATGCAGTAGGCTTTGACAAAACTGAAACTTTTGGAGGACTCAATACGGGTCATAAAATAGGTTGCTAGTTGCAAAATCATGCTCCTTTCTCACACTAGCATTTTATTACAAAAAGTTTGCATTATACGTCAATTGGTCTATACCAATATACCTCAATTGGTGGATTATACGTCAATTGAGGTATAATCCACCAATTGGTGGTTATTCCTGACCTGGTAAATAACAGGGTTTTTTAACTGTAACTGTATGATAGTACCTATCGCAAGGCTCGTGATCACTGTCATCTTCAAAGTCATAGTAGTCGTAGTCCCTATCAGTAATTCTATTCATTTTAAATCAATATCAATGACAATTTTTCTTTTAATTTCTTTTTTTTCCCTGCAAAATCAAAATGCAAAATTTGTTTCCCAAATTCTATCTTCAATGTAATTCTGTTAATTTATGTATAAATGTATTTTCACTCCATTATAAACGCCTAAGTGATTCTCACAAAAATAGAGTAATACGTGCACAGATGCGGACTGCGTTTTGCTTTCCGGAATAAATAATTTTGATAATTATCTTTATTTGTCATATAAGTAACATTATACTTGTGACATAAGCAAAATTAACAACAACAATAAAATAACTGAGTTGAATACACACATATCTATATATATATACAAGTAAAACTAACTAAGAGTCCCCTGTCCTCAGCTCTAAAAGACTGTTTTATAAAGGATCATTCAGTCTGGTTTTAAATACATGTACATAGATTTCTTGGAAACAATACAGACATATCACCAAAATGTTAAAGTACACGTGGGCGTAGTGGTAGGGTGATGTAGAGGCAGAGGGAACTCTAATAGTAACGAACCTTGATCAAGCAGAGATCTCGGACCGATCAATACAACCTAAATTTCAACCTTTTGCTGGTCCATGAAGCTCAAATGACAATATTTTAGTGAACGATAGCAAAGATGACACAGATGTGTCAATAGATATAGGAACATGCGGTATTAGTCCTGTTGAAACAACTCTCCATCTAAGTAACAATTTATAAACGTAAACCATTATAGGCCAAGGTACGTATTACGGCCTTCAACACGGAGCCTTGGCTCACACCGAAAGGCTATAAAGGGCGCAAAAAATAACTAGTGTTAAACCATTCAAACGGGAAAACCAACGGTATAATTTTGTATATGGAGCCATTAGAAAAAAGGGGACAGGAACTACATACAGACAAACAATCCTGGAGATATATAATATTTTTATGTGCAAATGACAATGAGAATGATGGTCGTAGTATGTTAGTAGTCAGGTCTATTCCAGAACAACGACAAGAACATACGAACAGATCTTATAATCATGGATTTTGCTAAAGCTTTCGACAAGGTACCACACAAAAGATTACTATACCAAATGAAATACTATGGCATATCAGATCAAATCATTAACTGGGTAGATTCCTTTCTTTCAAACAGAACACAAACAGTACTTTTAGAAAACATGTCATCTTCAAAAATACCAGTCTCATCAGGAGTCCCACAGGGTTCAGTGCTAGGACCAATACTATTTCTAATTTACATTAATGACCTCCCAGATTACATCCAACATAGCAAAATCAGACTCTTTGCAGATGACAGTATAATCTACAGACAAATTAAAACTCAAAATGACTGCCTCAAGCTTCAAGAAGACCTAGAAGCTGCCATACAATGGGAAAAAGATTGGCTTATGTCTTTTCATCCAGACAAGTGTAACATCATGAATATAACAACAAAAAGAAATCCCATACACTTTTATTATAACATGTATGGACACATCTTAGAAACTGTAAAACATGCAAAATACTTAGGTATCACCATCTCAGCAGACCTAAAATGGAACACCCACATCCAACAAACTGCTGCAAAAGCAAATAAAACATTAGGCTTCATCAGAAGAAACCTTAAAGTCCAATCACAAACAATTAAAGAAAGAGCGTACCAAACACTTATAAGACCAAAGTTAGAATACTGTTGTACTGTATGGGACCCATTTACTAATGAAAATATAAGATCACTTGAAAAAGTTCAGAGACGGGCAGCAAGGTACGTGTGCAACAGACATCACAACACCAGCAGTGTGTCTGAGATGCTAGACACCATGAAATGGCAAACCTTACAAGATCGCCGACTACGAACAAGGCTAATAATGTTCCACAAAATTGTAAATGAAAATATAGCCATTCCATCGCATAATGTATTACAACAGAGTCAGTCAAATACAAGATCCACCAATAAAGACTCCTACAGACAAATTCAATGCAATAAAGACAGCTATAAATTTTCTTTTTTCTGTCAAACCATCAGAGACTGGAACAAACTTTCGGCTGAAATTACTCAAAACACTACTACAGAAAACTTCAAGGATGCACTCACACACAATGTGCTCCTTGATACTTACCCTCATCTGAAATAAACAGATACTCTTGTTTTTATCTTATACCAAAAAAAAAAAAAAAAAAAATGTAATATTTAAAACTAAATAAAAATTGTATAAATTAAAAACAAAGAAAAATTGTAAAAATTGAAAAATACGAAAATATGTGACCAAAAACAACAACTTTAACAAGAAATATTTGTTATTATGTTTTGACAAAAATTATTCACATAAATTTATTTTGAAAACAAAAACCAGGCATGCGCCGGAAAAGCATCAGTACATTGATGGTTTTCTGTAACAAAAGAAGAGAAGAAGAAGAAGAGGTCATAAGGAGAGCGTGATGAGGACGGTGAGGGCGTGCTAGAAACGTACTATGGTCTTGAACAGCGTGGTGTAAACGTGGTATAGTCGTAGTGGAAGCGTCTTCAACTTGAGACATTTCCTTGTTGCCATAAGTCTATAGATCGTGTTAAAAGTATCAGTAGGTTAAATCCAGCTCTACGTCCCCGGTAATTTTATAAGAGTTATGGGAACTTGCTCAATATGAATATTGGTTTGGATTAGTGAAATACTGAATGTTTGGTTGAAACTACTGTTCTGAAAAATCGAAAAGTTCAAGTCCTGTTTTTGGTCTCGGACTCAATATGGAAAATAACGGATATGGGTTAATAGCACGAAGACATCACATATTAATCATTAAATGCCACACAAAAATAAATCTAGAGCTGACAACACGAACTTCAATAGAGCAGGAACTTCCCACTTACAGACGGCCATCTCTTGATGGCTTCAAACAAACAAGAACAACCCAGCCCAAGGGCACATCAATGACTTAAATGGACCCTTTAAATATAAAAACGACTTCCGACCTCTATGTTGGAAAAAACGACCTAAGACCTGTACATTTCCATTAAAAACGACCTCGCGACCTTGCGACGAATTTAGAACGACCTTGCGACTTGAGGGGAATACCCTGTAGGAGCTTTTCATTTGGTTTAGTATTAGAAGGATTCAGTAGGACTACTAGTTTATGAGTATCAGAGAGATTTGGGAACATAGGATTATCTATTGCCATGTCATTAAAAAGTTTTATACGTAAAACATTATTAATTTGACAGTGGAGGAGAAAGTGATTCTCATCTTCTAAGGTTTTACAAGTTGGACATGCCTATTGTCTCGAGGTATTTTTAGACATCTGCCCTTCTCAATCAGCAAAAAGTGGACCAAGTAAACTCCTTGTGAATCAAGGTGTTTACGTAATGTAGAACTTTCTTTTAGTAATGGGTTTATGTTTTCAGTATTTAATCTAGCCCAATAAAGAATTGCTTGTGTTCTTATATATTTTTCTATTGGTTGTCTACCAAGTTCAGCTTTAACAAACGTCCACTCTATAAACTAAAATACTATGGCATTCAAGGTAACACTCTAAAATGGATTCAGGCTTTCTTATCAGACCGAACGCAAACAGTGGTAATAGATGGAATAACATCAAATACAGCACCAGTAACATCAGGTGTCCCCGAAGGCACTGTCCTTGGGCATATACTCTTTTTAATATACATTAATGATTTTCCAGAATACCTGGAACACAGCAAACTACGACTCTTCGCTGATGACAGTATAATATACCGAGAAATTACATGTCAACAAGACTGCACAAATTTACAAAAAGATCTTAACGCAGCAGCGAAATGGGAGGCTGATTGGCTCATGGCCTTCCATCCTCGAAAATGCACTATCTTAACCATCACACAAAAAAAAACACCATTTAAACACGATTACATCCTTCATAACCATACTTTAGAACTAGTAACATCTGCAAAATATCTCGGCGTAACCCTACAGTCTAACTTAAAGGAACATTCACTACAACAACATCGTATCAAATGCAAATAAATCTCTTGGCTTTCTTAGGCGAAACTTAAAAATTTCTAACACCAGTATCAAGTCCCGTGCTTACCAATCAATAGTGAGACCAAAACTTGAATATGCCTGTAGTCTATGGGATCCACATGTACACACAGCAGATTATAAAAATAAGCTAGAAATGGTTCAGAGGCGTGCGGCCCGATATGTATGTAACAATTACCACAACACCAGTAGTGTTACATCCATGTTAAACGAACTACAATGGCCCTCACTCAGTGAGCGCCGCCTCAAAACCAGACTTATTATGTTCTACAAGGTCATCCATGGACTCATTGCAATCCCATCACTAGTCCTCATACCATCAGATACTAGAACAAGAAAATTACATACTCAAACATTTCGGCAAATATCCACCTCCAAAGACAGCTACAAATAGTCATTCTTTCCGCAAACAATCATTCAATGGAACATGTTGCCACAAGTTGTGGTAGCAAGTCAAACCATTGAAATTTACAGAGATCAGTTGACACCAACTGTTCTCCACAACATAAATTAATTCTATAAATAACAATGTACATATTTTTAATCACTTGCTGTTTTCTTTCATTTAAATATCACCAAGTATTCTACTAAGTTAAAGATAAATTTTTGTTCATATTTTTTTTTTAATCATATACTCCGCGCATGCAACAGTTCGTAATCTTCAATAATAATGAAGCTGTAACTGTATATCAGAAGAAGAAGAAGAAGAACACCTAAATTAGCAGATGTTTTTTTAGTGCCTAGAAATTATATTTACAGAAATTTTCGAAGGGAGTCTTATCCAAATATTGGAAATTATCTATATCTTTGTTTTGGAATTTTAATCTGCCTTTTGCTCTTTAATAAGATTGATATGTATCCATGTATGATATTTCAGCATTATATGTTAAAATTGGTTTTATAAGAGAATCAAAAAGATTACAGGATACATTAACAGGGAAATTTCCCAAAAAGGCTGCTTGTGTTTTTAATGAAAACAGAGCTTTCCTAGCTTTTTTGCTATATCTGTTAAACTTGCATTTAGATTTCCATTATTTTTTATCAGAGTGCCCAGAAATTTATACTCAGTAACGTTATCATTTTTTTCATTATTGAACCTTCACAATGTATGGTTCCAGTTTTATAGTTTTTTGTTCAATGATCTTTGTTTTTTTTTTTTTTTAGTATTTAGACATAACTGCCATTTTCCCCAGTAATTTGATAAGTTTATATTTAAGCTATTTTGAAGACCTTCCTTACCTTCAGATAAAATTATAAGGTCATCGGCAAACAAAAAACTTCCTATATCAGAATTTAATATTCTCAAGGGTTTTGAACCTTTGTCGTCAAAATTTTCAACTCTATCATTAATAGATAAATTGAAGAGTGTGGGACTAATACTGTCCCCCTTCTTTTACTCCTCGGTCAATGGGAAAGGATCTAAAATGTTTATCATTATATTTTTAAGATGCTTCAGTATGAATAAAATGTTGTTTTATTATTTCAAACATTTGTTTCCCTACACCCATTTTAGCTAATTTATAAAGCATTCCAATTCTCCAAAGGGAATCAAAAGACTTTATATCACATATATTGAGACGACGATTAGTATGATTGATGACTCATGCCTAATGACACATTAAAAAAAAAGATAGAGTCATTTCAGTCCAACTATCATTAAGAAAACCCTGAGAAATACATTATTGACCCATTATTACTCTGAGTTTAAGATATGAATTGAATTACAAATGTACACCTGACTAAGTCTACTATAACACCGTGTGTTATAGTAGTCTCAGATTACACTGAACGGTTTCATTTTTCATTAAATTGTGTTAAACAAATCCATTTAAATTTCAGAACATAGACTTCCGCAATAGTAAAACAATAATAATGATAAAAAACACACACACACAGAAAAAAAACAATTTTAAGTGGATAAATTCTGAACCTGAGATAAAGAACGCCTATGTCAATAGTATATAGTCCCAGTTAGGACAGACAATAATAACTGTTAATTTGTTTTCGTCAAGTCTGCCAATGACATTATGGTGATTCTATGACGATTTCATGCATGTTTCTATTTCAGTGAACTTCGCCAATGTGGGTTTTAACATAGAGAACATTGTTTTCCATTTCTGAAACAAGATAGTTGTATAAATATTTTGACCATTTTGTTTTATAAAATAACTCTTATTTTTGGACAGTTTTTATAGTAAGCTTTACTATTTTTGTAAATCACTTTGACGAACTTTTTATTCAAAAGAACATCCCTAGATCACAACAGTATATCAGAAGCTTTTACTCTTCAATCTTTATTTGTCAGAGAGGCTATTGCAGGACTATACTGTTTTGTTAAGCACTGATCATGAATTTCAATGAAACTTATTGCTTTATATTATGTTTGGCAAATTATTAGTTCATTTCACCTATGGAATTACCTTTTTAAAACAAAGTCTTTCTGAAAATATTTCTATAGATCTGTTTTATGTTCAGGCAACGAATGGCAGCACTTTGGTTAAAGCGCGCACCAGTGTGTGCTTTACTAACATCTCTCTTCTAACGCTTGTAACGGTATTTTTCTTCAGATGATATAAAATGTTGCAGTACATGCTGCCGTATCGTGCAATTGTGTACATTAAAGGCGAATTGAAATATGAAGTCAGTCTTTGGTACACTAAAACTTCCAATGCAGAAACAAATATATTGTTAAGAACAAATCATTCTGTGTAAATGGTTCCGATTCAAAACAATAACTGATCATATAGCGCTTAGGGCAGTCTGTTTTTATGTTTAAGAATTTTTTTTTCATTTCCCCTTATTCTATGTGTTCTTTAGAAAATAATTGTAGCTTTAAGCAACAAATATAACTAAATAATTATTTTATTATTATGTATAGAAATAAGAATTAATTATACATGGATATAAGCAACACCAACAAAAAAAAACGTAGAATAAGGACTTTTGAAAAATTAAAGAAAATGTTAATGAAAAATCTGAAGAGCACCTGTCAAACATGATAAACTGATATCATGAAGATGCTCAGTTGTTTTTGAAAAGAAATTTATTTGTTACGATAAGTGACATTTTTTAATATTCAGTTACCAATTTCTTATAGTCGATGTTACAACAACTGAAAGCGCTATCAGCTGTTTTGGCATGTGATTCATTTTCATTTTCCGTTTTATATTTTTCCAACATAGTTACTTCCGTTCCGTGAAACTTATATATTGTAAAACGAACGCTTGCACGTATTACCTTCTTTCAAAAGCAAAGTGCTACATATTATATGTTATGATATTAAGCTAGTTATACTGTAACTAATTCCGAATTTATAATTTTTTAAAGTGTTAAAAAAAATAAAAGAATTTCGTTTGTTTGCTTGGTTAAGATGACGATTCTTTAGTATGATGATATTTTTTTTATCTAAATAATCATCAGCGAATTTCTAAATATGCTGCAGACATTTACCCTATTGAAATTACTTCAAATAAATCAGACATTCATGAACAGTAATAACTGTCCTTTCCTGGATGTAGATTTTTTCACGGGAATCTCTATACACAATCTACGACAAATGAACGAATTTCTTAATTTAGCTTACCGGAGCTCAAAGGGCTTGACCGTCCGTTATCGTCCATCGTCTGTCGTTATAGACTATTTAGAAAAAAAATAATGTCCTCTCGCCGCAAGTGTGTTAGTGTGTATTTGTGATAGGAGAGGATAGAAGGGAGTGTGACCGCTGATAGGACATTATGTGTGTGTGTGTGTGTGTGTGTGTTTGTAAGAGAGAGAGAGAGAGAGAGAGAGAGAGAGAGAGAGAGAGAGTATTCAGGTGCAGATCCAAGATTAAGTCCATCAACGTTAGACATGTGACATCATATGCGTTTGCCATGTATATAACTCTGTAACGGGTGCCAGGCACCCTATGACTGCCGCCTAAATCCGCCTTTATAATTTAATAAAAATATGTAAAATAGTCATTGTTACTCGCTTATAATTATAAAATCATTTTATGTAAATGTGTTTCAGCCAAAAAATATTGTCTTTAATTCAATGAATCAAGTTTTTAAATTTATATCAACAATTTCTACATAAATGTCCCAGATAGAAGACATTTTACCTCCCTGTGCAAAGTCCTTTACCAATCTAATCAAAATATATATCTCTCATTTTGGTTATACTTATATGCTGTTCCAATGCTTATGGTAAGAATGTTTAAATAATGCATTTGGTCACTCATTTGAGAGCCTCATTTTATTACTCAAATCAGAGACATACATACATGTATCTCTCAAATTTAGTATGTATAAGACTCTGGCACTATACTCATTAACAACCAAAACAACAACAAAAAACACGTTAAAATTCCTTGTTGAAACAGACAGTAGATATACCATAAAATTCACAGTGGTGGAAAACACTTGAATCAGAGAAATTGTACTCATTTGTAAATTATAGCTCATTCTGAAATTCTGACTTTGTGAAATGGTGTAAAGAAGACAGCAAAAATCATTATCTATAAACCTCTGGCAACACTCCATGAAAACTGAACGATAAATATAGTTTAGATAACAAACAAAAAATATTTTTTTTAGCGTGGTTGGAAAAATTCCTTATAAAAGATTCACAGGGATATTTTTTCCAAACATTTATTGAATTAAGATTATATATCAATAAAACAGCTCCCATTGATATGACAAAAAAAAAAGAAGGTTTTATTGTGTTTTTTTACCCATATCATATCTGTGATTAAATTCATCTATTGTCCCCTCCTGTGTATTTTCTCTATTGTCTAATAATAAAAAATGAATAAAAAGAAAAAAAGATAGATGTCGAGGTATCGTATGCCAGTGAGAAAACAACACAACAAATGTAAAAGCTAAAGAACATGTCTTAGACATATTTAACAACATAATGCATATTCTATGCAATCATTTCAATCTCAAAATCGTTATACACAAAAAAAGAATGTCATGTCAAGTTGACATAAACCCTGGTTTTTATTACATCTATTAGCGTCATTGTTAAATCAACCAAGAGCCATAACTCCCGAACGACAAATTTGAAATTCGTTTGTGCCATATATTAAATTTTAAAAAGAATTTGCAAAACGGTTCATAATTGTTTTTGACAAAACAACAAAACCGGAAATTCATGAATATTCAATAAACAACAACAAAACCGGAAGTTTATAAATAATCAATAAACAACAAAACCGGAATTTCATAAATAAACAACAACAAAACCGGAATTTCATAAATAATCAATAAACAACAACAAAACCGGAATTTCAGGTATAATCAATAAACAACAACAAAATTAAGGTACATTGAACAACAAAATGAATATTCTATGGAATCATTTCCAGCTCAATATCAATAAAGACAAAAGACTAGCATGTCAAGTTAACACCGTCAATATATAACTTGGCTCTAATCGTGTCCTCAGTTACACTACTAGTATATTAAATATCAAAAACACTTGTTAAACGGTCGTCGGAACAAAGTGAGCAGTTTTTCCGTCTTACCAATCTAAATTGATAACTGAAATTCCGTTGGAAAAATATGTTAAACTTCAGTTTGAAGTAATTAAACCGCCACTAAACATGTTTGATAAGTCTGCTATAGTCTTGCATATGTATCACTGAAATATAATTATGTGTTTTTATATTCTGGGAATATTGTCTTATTTCTTATCTCTGTTAATAGTATTTTTAAGATATTCACGGGCTTGTATGTCCTATCATGATTTCCTTGATAGAGGTTAGCTGCTCACAAAGAAGCTTTTGAACCAAGAGTTCCAGATGGGGAAGTTGAAATCATCCCTTCATAAATTTTACGGACGCCATTACGAGTTGGTTGTGTAATACTAGTAATCGTTTCACAAATGACATCGAATATGTTCCTTATGTCGATTCTTTACTTTTTCACGAATTTGACCTACCGAATTAAACTATTTACCGGATTTGTTATAACATGACAAACACGACGGGTGTCACATGTGGATCAGAATCTGCTTACCCTTTCTGACCACATGATATCACCCCAAAGTTTTCGTGGGGCTCGAGTTGCTTAGTCCTAGTTTTCTGTGTTGTGTATTGTGTTCTATTATTTGTCTGTTTGTCTTTTTCTTTTTTAGCCATGGCGTTTTCAGTTATTTTTGATCTATGAGTTTGACTGTTCCTCTGGTATCTTTTATCCCTCTTTTATATATAATAATTAAAGTATACGATTATCTGAAATAAAGCTCTGAACAATGCATGATTAATTCAAGCCAGTTATGCTATAATGTGTCTTGTTTCAATTGTATTCACAGATAACTTAGTAATAACTATTAAGCTGTAAATTGCATAAACGGGCACCTGATTTAGCCCTAAACAAAACTTAAATCTTAAAAATAAAAAAAATGGACAAACAATGGTTTACCGATGTCAAAACCTTGAAATCAATTAGGAAGAGACAAATGAAGGTACCAAATAAAACCGATGATTCGGAAACGGAGTAACGGTTGCGTTGCCAGGGCATGCATCTCCACATATGCATGTATTACCATGTGAATTCACACTCATAATGTCAAATCAGAAATAGGACAAAATCTATAATATTACACTTCAAACGACTATACTGGTATCTAAAAATTATGGCAACGTGCGAAACATGTCGATATTGGCTTGAAACACTGAGACATCGTATCAGTCGACCAATTTGTATTATCGGTAATTCGTATATTTTCTCTTTGATCTTACTGCCTAATATTTTCGACTTTCAGCGTACTGGGTGTATCACTGAAAATAGTAGGCAGTACATTGTGTGACGTCATAATTACCGATAAACGGGCTCGTCTAGATATTCCACATGATATAGTCAGTATCAAAAACGAAACTACCTATTCATAGTGACCATAAAACTTGTTTAGTGCAAATTACAGTCTGTCAGATGCTGTCGTTCTTCCTGAAAATCTCTTCTGGCAGATTTCCTTTAAGAAGCACAGCTATATTACAACAGTTATTTTTCTTATAATGACAGTAAAAGAAAACATGCTCGTTTATAAATTATGGTTTATAAAAAACACGTTTTAATTGGTAAATGTTATGCCATACGAAGAGCAGAGTGCATATTTCTGCTGACAGATAGGAAGTTGAAATCATCATGTTTGTCATAAATTCTAGTTTGGTTTTGAGTCGTTCATCTGCGTCAATATTGATCGGGAGAAAAAAGATCAAAATATGAAGCCAACCTTTTTTTTTGAAAGTATCATTATTCTAACGTTGACTAGGATATATCAGATGAAGCGATAATTGTAGTTGTTAATTTCTGTGTCATTTTTGTCTGTTGTTGAGGGTTGTCTCATTGGCAATCATACCACATCTCCTTTTTATGTATAGTAATTTTCAGGACTTTTAAAGAATTGCTACTTGTGCAACATTTCATATCTGCCTGATTCTCACTATAACTTTTAGGCGGTATATCTAATGTTATACTTATATATAAAGTTAGAATATGTTTTAGTAAAAAGTGGTTCTGATCTATAAAGATGCCCATTTACAATGATATTGAAACACTATTGTTTGGAAAAGAAATACAGAATGACAAAACTTATTCCAACATTTTTGATAATGTTCGTCTTCATTATACAGTCAAACATTTTATAACATTCCAAGTCAGCAGTTTTGTTCTGTATATAGACAATACTTGTCTAGTGTCTTTAAATATCAGCTGTATTTGTACGAGGCTAGGAAACAAGGTGTATGCGAGCTTTTAGCGATCTACTACACATGTTTTGAGCCGCGTACGAATACAGCTGATATTAAAAGACACTAAACAGTTATTGTTTTTATTCTGCAATTAATTCTGTATATTATTTTTGTTTTGAAAGACACAAAAAAATGTTTTGCATTTATTTTCGATTTGAAATCCCGTGAGGCCCGTGTAGTAATACGATACAGTAATCTCACACTCAGGTGAAGACGGTATCGCGAAAAAAAGAATCCAGAATGGTCAACAATAATACATCGCTGAAGGTGAATAATTATCTATTTTAACATAACAACTAATTTCATTTGTAAAATCAAATAACAAAACATTGTCCAATTTGAAACAAGAGTGTACGAGTTGTCCTATGCTTCAGACTCGACATTCACTAAACATGCATGCTAACATTGACATGGCTGTTTTTGTTACACAATCATATACATTCAAGTTTTTAGATCGAAAGTTGTCATCGTAGAAAAGACTGCTATTCATGCATGCATGTTATTAGAAAGTTGGTGTGATTCTTATTGCTCTTAAGAAATGTTTGAAAATCGTAAATTCGCAATTAGTACGTCATATTGGAATGCAACTGCAATACACATTCGGAGGTCACGCAGGTTCGTACAATACTCAGTCCGTCAGTGGGTGGAGCTTAAAGCGGTATCTGTACAGCATAGCGATATCTGAATGGCTGTATCTGTATAGTAGAGCACCCAATAGGAGGACAAAACTAAATTATTCACACAAGCATCTAACTTTTTATCAATAATTCTATATGGAAGTGTTTCAGATACTTCAGAAAGTAAGAACGTTACTTATAAATAAAGTGCAGATGCTTTACAATCATTTGAAGCTCTAATCCTTATAAACAACAACAAAAACAAGTTTGTGTTATGTTTATTATAGTAATTGCAAACGCAATGAAGACCTATATATGGCTGTTGAACGACATTTTTGAAATTCGTCTTTGCCATTAATTCAAATTTGAAAATTATCTGCTAAACAGTTCATAAGCTATTGCATTAACAGTCATTCACCACAGGCACTTGTCTCAGAAAAAAATAATCCTATATACCTTAATATAATACAAGGTACTTAACTAAACATTTTTTTTAATGACACCCAGTCCCGAACTCACGTTATTTTTTATTTCTCGGTTGTAAAACCTACTTAAACTTAATATGCCGTAAATCTAAATTGATTTATCTACACAATGATATATGACACGACTATCATTGTTGTCGGGATCATTAGTAGCAGGCCTCAGAAGTCGGCTAACAGGATGTTTTTTAACATTCGTCTCAAGCTTTGGCAACACGCAGTCCGCATGTAATTTTATACTGTTTTCTCATTGGTCAATCGTCTGGCTAAAAATAAATGTTGGAAATTTTGGTCAATTTATAACTCTACATTAGTGTCGTTGTGTACACGTGTGTTTCATAACAAAAAGAATGTCACATAATCTGTAAAGAATTTACAATAATAATAATATTTTATAGTCAGAGGGAAGCTGACAGTTTTATTTTAATATTTTTATAATAATTCAATCACTGCGGACTGGGTGTTGCCAAAGCTTGAAACGAATGTAAAAAAACATCCCGATGACCGACTTCTGAGGCCTGCTACTAATGATCCCGACATCATTGATAGTCGTGTCATATACCATTGTATAGATAAATAAATTTAGATTTACGGCATATTAAGTTTGAGTAGGTTTGACAACCGAAAAATAAAAAAAATAACGCGAATTCGGGACTGGGTGTCATTTTTCAAAAAAAATAGTTAAGTACCTTGTGTTATATTAAGGTACATAGGATTATTTTTTTTCTGAGACAAGTGCCTGTGTCATTCACGGATTTAACGTTATTCTGATTGGCTAATTGCACATCACATGTTATTCCGTAAGCAGTTGCATGAGACAATACCATTTCATTCATGATGACACGAGGTCCCACAATAAAGTGCACAGGTGAATTAAAAAATTTAACTTCATGAAAATCGTGTTTTTATAATCCTAGCTAAAAAATGTAATAATAAGTATTGAATGCTTCTTTTTGTAACTTTATAGGGTTGTAAAAGCGTTGACCGTGCGTACATTTTTAGAATGAAGCGCTTCCGCGCTTCATACACAATGTACTTCGGTCAACGCTTTTACACCCCAATAAATTTACAAAAAGAAGCATTCAATTCTTAAATAAAGGACCAAAGCCGGAACAGAAATAGTGGAAATCGTCAAATTGTATAATGTGACCTTCATCTTGTTATTATTTACAATATCAAAAAAATGAAAAACATTGGTGAAAGGTTTAGTATAGGTGTCATACCACCAATTAAAAGTCCCTATCTGTTCAACCAAATTTTGCAATTTTCACAGCTTTCTAAATATTTTACCTTAAGTTTAACTTCATAGAAACTAGGTATATCCTGAATTGTACAGGAGTAACCTTTCTGTATGCAAATTTTCAACATATATTCAAAATCATATCAGAAAGAAGAGAGCTCCTGAAAGGAGGTACCACTAAAAATAACACCTGGTTTTCTGGAAATCTTAAATTAGTATACCATGGAGTGCATTAATCCTCAATTTTAAATGCAAACTTCTAGACAGGTAAAATTTGACTCAAAATGGTCTTAATATATTTCTCTTTCAACAAAAGTTTCTTGTCTGCAAAATTGTTGGTTAGTTTAGGTGAACAATGACATCAAATGCACTATTTGTTTTGTCCGAGTAGGCCTACTTTCACATACGTTCTAAATTTGAGGGAGTAATTGGTGGTATGACACCTACAGCTATTACATATACATAACTTAAACCGGCTGCCCGCCTTATTACCCAGAGCTAAAATCCAATAAAAATAGTTTTTTCTTATTTAGAGATTTTCGCATACATTTCAGATATAGAGAGAAAATTAATGGCCTCGTCATTCAAGCAGTTTTGTACGATTTGCAATGATGATGGAATCTCCAACAGAGCAGTTACATGGTGCACAGAGTGTGAGGTTTTATTTTGTGGAGATTGTGAAAAACATCACAACAAATCAAGACTGTCTAAGAACCATAAAATCATGTCAGCTAAAGATTACCAAAAGTTACCTGCATTAATGCAAGAAATAAGTTGTCAGTGCAGAGACCACAATAAGAAATTTGAACTATACTGTTCTGTCCATGCCTGTGCCTGCTGTGTCCAGTGCATCACAGATAAGCACCAGAAATGCCAAGATATGAAACCACTGTCAGATGTCCTAAACCAAGTAAAATTATCTGCTTCGGTTCAACTTTTCGAAAAAGATTTGAATGATGTGAGGAAAAATTATGATAAAGCCATAAAATATATGAAAGCCAGGATCAATATCATCAATATTCAGAAAACGGAAGCCGTTGGAGAAATTCGATCGATGAGGAAATCGATAGCTGATTACTTAAACAAATTAGAGCAAACCGTACTAGATGACTTGGAGTCTAAACATTCGGATCTGAAACTAAACATGACAACTCTAGTAGACCAAATGGAACAGCAAGCAAGTAAGATCGAACGACTGCAGAGCCAGTTTACCAAAATTATGCAGTATGCCTCAGAGCTACAAATATATATTGGTCTAAGAGAAGTTGAAAAAATAACATCGCAAGCAGCAAAATACATAGAAGCTTTAGATAGCGGAGACCACTTCAGTGAAAATAATATAGAGATCAACATTTCGTCTGCTCTTCAATCAATTTTACAAGATGTCAAATCATTTGGAGATATTAACATTAATACATTCGCCTCTACTCTCAAGATAAAGGCCGGAAGAAAAAATCAAGCACAGCACTTGGTTCCAAAATTTACTGGAATAGAATATATTAAGCCATCCTTAGTGAAAAGACTCACGGTTCCACAAAATATGAGGTGTTTGGACATAAAAGCCTGTCTAGCACTACCAGATGGTAAATTTGCAATACTTGATTCATGCGTAAGCAAGGCACAAGTTCTGCTGTTCAGTAATGAGGGCATCTTCATCAGACAAATAGTTACATTACCTAGTATAGGTGATGCCTGCTTTGTAAAAAATAATACAGTGGCTGTCACATTAGCCGGCGCAGGCCAAATAGCATTAGTTGATGTAGAAAAGAATGCAATTATCGAACAAATTAAACTAATTCATAATTGCAATGGAGCAGCAAGTGATTTTTTGGCCGTCAGTAGTACTTGTGGCAGCCAGATTACTGCAATCAATCTGAATGACATGTCCCAATCAATCTTAGAAGTTGTTGGGGCTTATTATATTTCCTTGTTCCAAGAAAATATATATTGTTCCATTTTCTATGAAAACAAAGTCTGGTGCTACAACAGTACTGGTGAACTGCTGTGGACATTTGCACACCAAGATATTGACAAGCCAACAGGAATGACATTAGACAAGAACGGCTTTGTTTATATAGTTCCTAGTAATGACAACAGTATTGTGGTAGTATCACCCGATGGTAAAACCTGTAAAACAATACTGACAGAGACTGATTTACTCAATTTTCCTTATGCTATAGACATACACAGAGAAACAGGAACGATGATAGTGTCAAGTTACATCAGTGATGATAGTGATGATGGTGGTAGGTTATACCGGTATCATTCAGCTTTAGTTTATAAAATCTAAATTGAAATTATCTAAAAAGTTTTATCCGTACCAATGGTCAGAAAGTGACCTTGGGAACCCAAGTGAACCTGAACATTATAGTGGTATACCCATTTATAGTATTATTGGCAAACTATTTAACATTATGGAGCTACCATTTCATGTTTATGGGGACTAGGATGGAAAATTGTGCCCCTCATTTGTTTTTTTTTAAGTTGTAATTTCTGTTCTGACTTTTTATTATTCATTCTTTCGGTCCTGTCTGTATTCTGTCTTTTTTTTATTTAAATTGTCATACTGCCTTTTTTCCAAGTTACGCATCGTGCCTTTGGTATTATTTTTTTTTAATTTCATCAGCCACAGTTTTGTTCTTATGTATACTCAACAGTCGGAAACCAGGTTGAAATAGAACAAAAGAATCGAAGCTCTTTGTTAGAGAAGGCGATAAATGTTTACTGTATTGTTTACTATAGTGACAAAATTTTTAAAAATTAGTAGAAACAAACAAAATTGCAATTTTCTTCTCAATTTATACGAGGTGTTTTATTTTAAAAACTAAATTTGTATAAGTTTTCAATTTATCTAGATCATAGTTCAAGCAGAACAATCAGATATCCAGTCGACGACATGGGTATCTTTCAAGTTGGATGACAAAAATGCATAACCTCCGATTATTTTGAAAAAATTACCACGAACGGAAAACATATCATTCTATTAGTTTAATAATTTTTGTGTCTGCCCTTCCATTATTTAACTCAAGGAAAAATTAAAAAAATAGGTAACAATTGTATCGAAAAGAGAAAATCGAGTGCACCTTTTTATGTTAAGGCGTGTTTGAATTGAGTATTTTGTCTTGATATCGTACAAAGTAAGAATATTTCATACATCGTCTCGCTTCAGTTTCTATCATTTTTATATATTAAAGCTACAGGTTGACGTTATAACACAAAAAAGTCTCAGTACTAAAAGATAAAACATATGGGTCCAGTGAAATACCTATCTAATGAGTCACAAAAACAGAGAAGGTGTGTTCGAATAGCTATTTTTTTTTACTGAAAGTACTTGAAGACAGTCTTTCAAGTTGGATGATGAAAATGCATATCTTCGAAAAATTCTAAATTTTGTGTGTGTGATAACTAGAGTTTATAGTCTTCATACACTAAAAAAAATCTAGCCTGCTCTTCCACGAAATATTGAATTAGAATTTTTTTAAATGTTTTCGAAAATTCCATTAGACAATCGATTAGTCAATTGTTTTAAGTTGAATCAATGTCGACAAGATTATTAACTGATGCTCATTAGCCAGTAGATATTTGTCTTTAAAATACAACTGACATATATGGATCGTAATGGTGCAATGTGGATAAATTTATCGGTTTCCAAGAGCAAAATTGGTAGCGCGTCATCCCTACAATGGCTTCCTTTTCTACGATTGTGAAAATGAACTGGCGTAATGGGGAGATAATTTTGATGAAGTAGGATCATGACTGTCAATAAAAACCATAAGTTCACCAAAAAATATATGCTTGCTTCATAGATTTTTGATTGGTTTAAATTTCAGACACAAAAGAGGGTTTCCAAAACAAACTAAACATGCTTTATAAATATTGTGACAATGATACTTATACAGATAAATGTGAAAATACAAAAGTCATCACTTTGAAAAAAATGGTAGGTTACTAAAAGACAAAACTAAACAATTTGTCATGATAATATGCAATGTTTTAAATTTTAAAATTATTAAGGAATAACAATGCGTAATACTGAAAAATGTAATGAAGCCAGAAAATATCTTTAATATGAAATGGACTTGAATTATATCGAGATCTAAAATCACCATCACCACCAATTAATAGTCTTCATCATATATTCTAACGTACTATAGATATTCATAATCCTTAGTAAAACTGTGGTGTAACAAATATAATTTAAAAAAGGAAAAACTTTTCACTATATGAAATCCTTAAAGACTGGAAACATGAAAAGGTAAATGTTAAATTTTGTAAATACATATGAGGTGTACCAAAACAGAGCTCTTCAAATTCCTCAATGTAAAATATCTAAATACAAATAACCTGTTTTTACGGACAATGATAAATCAGAGACATATAATACAATTATTATGTCACGGTCTCTGGATAAATGAAGACACCACCTTTTTATCACTATTGTGTGGGGTTTTAAAGCTTAACTTTGCAGAAAGAAAACAGCATAGTTGTACTCCATCATAATGATCATCTACTTATAAACAAAAGGAAATGTGTATTTTAACATTCAGAGTTATCTCTCTTTACTCACTAACAGGACTTGCATGATTTATACTTACATGATGACTTTTATCAAGGATGTGTATACAACTCCTTGCTTTTATGTATTTTCTAATGTACTGTATCTAGTTTTCACAATAAGAGCGACCGGAGTGAGAAAGATTGGTATGCCAGTGTGAACGATTGTGTTTAATTTTGTAATGCCCGAAAGGGCATTGTGATTAGAAATAAAGAATTTAAATTTGAATTTGAATTTGAATTTAAATTATACAGAAATGGACAATACAATAGAAAACAACAACAATCATACACGGGACAATACAATAGAAAACGATAATAATCATACACGGGACAATACAACAGAAAACAACAATAATCATACACGGGACAATACAACAGAAAACGACAATAATCATTTACGGGACAATACAACAGAAAACAGCAATAATCATAAACGGGACAATACCCTTAATAACAACGATATAGATATAACGACGTGTGTTTGCTTTTTCCACATTTGCTAGAGGTAAAGAGAGAATTTAGATCTTACAAAATAAGTTCAACTCCGGTGCAATATTACGCATGTTACAAGTCTGGAACCTCTAGCTTTTTTTAGTCTTGTTTTCAAATTTGAATTAATTTTTCTAAGGTTAGTGTATCGTCTTTTTCGCTGAACTAGTAAACATTGGTTTCGGTGACGCTCCTGGTGCGGGATTGTCTCGCTGCGTTAGGGTCCGTTTTGGTGGAATTGTGCTATCTTCTGCTCTTTGTTCGGGTTCTTAGTCTCTCTGTTTTCCTTCTCTGATCTATGATACATGCAAAAAATTAATGTGGTATCACCAGCTTACAAATACACACAGAGATCATAAATTTTGATCTATCAACAACATGGTCGCCATTGCTAAAAATAGAACATTGGGGCAAATGCAGTGTTTGGCTTATATCTCAAAAACGAAAGCATTCAAAGCAAATCTGGTAAAAATGTTCATTAGGTCAAGATCTATCATCCCTGAAATTTTCAGATGAATCAAACAACCCATTGTTGGGTTGCTGTCACTTAATTGGTAAATTTTAAGGAAATTTTGCAGTTTTTGGTCATTATCCTGAATATTATTATAGATAAAGATAAACTGTAAACAGCAAAAATGATCAGCAAAGTAAGATCTACAAATAAGTTAATAAAGGGGTTATTGTCCTTTAATAACAATTTTTCTAAATTTGTTCATCATATTTGCTAACTTTAAAAAATCTTCTCCTCTAAAACTACTCAACCAAATTCAACCAAACTTCAACTGAATGATCAGTAGGGTGTATAAAATAAAGTTTGTGTTTTATTTTCTATTTCTTTTTTTTTTATTTAACCAAAGAAATTTCTTTTATCCTTGTGTTATATTTACTCTTTTCTATCTTTTATTATACTTGTATTTTCTGTTCTTATGAAAAATAATATGTGTTGTGATTGCCAATGGGACAACTCGTCACAAAAGACTAAATGGCACAGAAAGTTACAACTAGAAGTCCCCGTTCGGCCTTCAACAATGAGCAAAGCACATATCGCATAGTCAGCTGTAAAACGTCCCGAAATTATATTTTCTAAATGAAAATTAAAACCGCGAAAACATGTTGCTAGTGACTTGAGTCACCTACACATCGTATCGTAGTGTTGACCTTAACACTTGTGTAGTTTCAATTGCCGTCCGTCAGCTGCAGTCGTTCTTCCTTATTAATCTTTTGGAGCAGTTTTGAGTAAGAGCACATCCCTTTTAATAAATCCCACAAAGTGTGAATATGCGCGAGCGTATTGAATTGTAAATGTAGATGCCATTCGACGAATCAGAGGGTATATTTCTGCTGCGAGATAGGGAGTTGGTAATTGAAAAGGTGAAAACATTATGTTGTTTTATAAATTAAAGTTTGATTTGGAGACGTTCATCTGCGTCAATATCGAGCGAGAGAAAAGGTCAAGATATGAAATTAACTTGTATTTGAAAGTATCATTATTCAAAAGTTGAATAGGATATATGAGATGAAGTAATAAATGGCGGCATATGCCTATATTTCAGTACATTTTTACAATCAATACCGCATATTAAATAATATGGCATAATCAAGAAAAATTAAATCTTATATCTTTAATCTAGATATTTACGTATTTAAGAACTATAACCACTCTCAGGAATTTTAAGAAATGCTATCAATGCAAATTTTATATATACCTGATTGTCACTTATAGGAGATATACCTAATGTTAAACTTAAACTGAAGTTAAAAACAAATCAGTAAAAAGTTATTTTGATATATAAACATGCATACCACATATAATACTGACATTCCAAGACAGCAGTTATGTATTTTCTATCTTGTTTTTTGTATGGTCTTTTTTTTTATTTTGTTGAACCTATGTGTGACTCCTTCCTTAGCTTTCTTTAACTAAAAAACTTTCTATTAATGTTTATAAAAGACGAAAAAGAGGCCTAAAAATAAAAGGTTTAATCTTATTGCTTGGTTATTGCAACACCATAATTATAAATTATTCACACAAGTATCAAAATTTAAATCAATAATTCAATATAAGTGTTCCAGATACTGAACACCAAACTTCCTGTTTGAGAAAACTTTTCTGTAACAATGTTAATGGCAAGAATGTTCTTTTGTTGCTGAAAAATCTTCGTTTCTTAAACTTTGACAACAATCCATGATAACTGCAAAGTCAAGCATTGTTCCATTAAAACAGAGAGCAGAAACAAAAGAAATTGCATGGGGAAAACAGACAATGTATCATCTGTTATAAGTTTATTACTCAATCTGATCATAATAAAAGTTTAGAAGAAGTTAATATCTCCATTTAGTGTTTTATTTATATGGGTATTATTATTATTTAAATATATAGAGAGAGTTTAATTTTCCATGGTATGTTTTCTGTGGTTTAAACATTTTGATAGGCCCCTCCTAATTAAGTATTGTCTCCCTTTTTTTGTCTACAATGATATATATATTTTGGAGTCTCTCACACCGCCGGGTGCATAGTTTGTCGCTGCTTTTAAAACTCGCTGGTTGCCTTCGGATTTTGTCTCCTCTTTGGTCGGGTTGTTGTCTCTTATTAAACTTTCTGTTTCAGATTTCTTTTCTTTCACGATGTTAATGGTCAAATTTTTCAAATAATTCAATTGATCATTTCTTTTCTTACTAAAACATCATCATTTATTTAACTTTAAGACCAATTCATGATAACTTCTAACACAAACCAAGAAATCTTTGTTCAATTGAAACAAAAATAGAAACAAAAAAGATGATATCTTCATTTAGTGTTTTATTTTCGTGGGTATAATTATGATTTTAATATATTCAAAAAATTGTTTTGCCATGGTATGTTTTTTGTGGTTCTCACATTCTGATTGGTCCCTCCTAATCAAGTATCGTCTCCCTTTTTTGTCTAAATGTTGGAGTCTCACACGCCAGTGTCACAACAACACCAAACAAAAAAAAGGAAAGTTAAAGAAATCTTTTTGCAAATTAATTAATAAAGTGCAGATGCTATGTACATAGAGGCAACAGTAGTATACCGATGTTCAAAACTAATAAATCCATGGACAAAATACAAAATCGGGGTTACAAACTAAAACCGAGGGAAACGCATTAAATATAAGAGGAGAACAAACAACACAACACCGAAACGCAACACACACAGAAACGGACAAAGCATCAGACAAAATCCCACGAGAATAACAAATATAACATCAAAACCAAATACATGAATTTGGGATACACAAGTACCGTGCCACGTCTACAAACACATACAAATGATTTTCTTATAATGACATTAAAAGAAGAACATGCTCGTTCATAATTTACGATTTAAAAAAAAAAAAACATGTTTTTCATATATTATAGTTTGGTTTTGTGTTGTGCATTTGTGTCAACAACGATTGAGAGAAAAATATTAAGATATGAAGCCAACCTTGTTTTCATGAGTAACGTTGACTAGGATATATCAGATGAAGCAAAAGTTGGCCTTTATTTCAGTACATTTTTACAAAGAATACACCATATTAATTAACAAGGTAAAATTAAGAAGATAAAATCATACATTAAAATCTAGATATTTACGTGTATATTAGTAAATGAGAACTATAGTCATGGTCAGGTCAGGAATTTTAAAGAATTGCTATTAATACATCATTTCCTGTATTTACCTGATTCTCACCATAACGTATATGAGATATATCTAAGGTCATACTTGGAAAACCTAAACTGCAGTTTGAATATTTGTCAGAAAAAAGTGATGTTGATCTGTCGATATGCACATTCACAATGGCATTGAAACGCTAGTAGTATATGATTACAAAATGTATTCCAATATTTTTGATAATGTTCGTCTTCGTTATACAGTCAAAAATATTCTAAAATTCTAAGTTAGCAATATTGTACTTTCTCTCTGTCTTGTTTGTTTTGTTTTGTCTTTTTTCGTTTGTTGAACCAATGTGTAACTCCTTCAAGAGAGAAGAAAAGTTGCTATTGTTCAGTAACGAGGGCATCTTTATCAGACACATAGCTACTTTCAAAGATGATCCTTACGATATCTGCTATTTGATGAATAATACAGTGGCTGAATTCGGTAGATTAAACAAGACAGAATTAGTTGATGTACAAAGGAATACAATTATCAAAACAATAAAACTTTCTCATAGTTATCAAAGGTACCAGGATTATAATTTAGTACGCCAGACGCGCGTTTCGTCTACATTAGACTCATCAGTGACGCTCCAATCAAAATATCTATAAAGCTAAACAAGTACAAAGTTAAAGAGCATTAAAGATCCAAAATTCTAAAAGTTTTTGCCAAATACGGCTAAGGTAATCTATGCTTTGGATAAGAAATCCTTAGTTTTTCAAAAAGTTCAAAGTTTTCTATACAGGAAATTTATAAAAATGACCACATTATTGATATTCATGTCAACAACGAAGTGTTGACTACTGGGCTGGTGATCGAAACGTCCACCAGCAGTGGCATCGACCAAGTGGTGTAAATAATTATCAAAGGTATCATAATTGCTAGGAGTAGCAACTTACTGCCCGGTATGCCATCGGCATGTAGGGCAGCAACAAAGGTTCTCCATTTCTGTCTGTCTTTGGCCATCTTTTCTACTGTTCCCCATGTATTATTCATGGTCTTCAGTTCTCCTTCTACAGTACGTCTCCATGTGTTCTTTGGTCTACCTCGCTTACGTCTTCCTTCTGGAGTCCAATGTAGAGCTGTTCTAGTGATGGAATTTCTATCTCTTCTGATGACATGCCCAATCCATTTCCAACGCCTTCTCATTAATATTGTACCCATGCTATCTTGATGACACTGTCTTAAAAGGTCTTCATTTGATATTTTATTTGGCCAGAAAATATGTAGGATTCTTCTTCAGCTTTTCTTAGCAAGTGATGGTAAATTTTGGTCATCAGTAGTGAAGGGACCCATATTACTATTGTGAATCTGATTAACATGTCTCAAACAGTTTTAAATGCGTTTGGTTCTGATTGTATTTCGTTGTTTCAAGAAGGTATATATTGTACAAATTATAAGGACTGCAAAGTCTGCTACTTCAAAAGTAATGGCGAAACTCTGCGGACATTTGAACGCCAAGATATTGACGGGCCAGCAGGAATTACATTAGACATGCATGGCTTTATTTATTAAGCTTCTTATGAAAACGACAGCATTTTTGTAGTATGACCCGACGATAAAACCTGTAAAACAATACTATCAAAGGTTGATGGAATCACAGATCCTTGGACAATAGACATCGACAAACAGGAATGATTATAGTGTCTAGTCAAATAAGGGATGCTCAAACAGCATTCGTTTATAAAGTCCTAAATGTAATGTTTCTAAATCTTAAAAAAAAAAATGGTATAGATTTGCATAATATTAAACGATTACAAATGTATCACATCTTCTTTATGTAGGCATTCTCATATCAGACATGGTCCAGCCATTTTAAAAGGTTTAAGATGGAGTTCCAGAAAGTTACATAAAAAGGGGGTATAACCATATGTTCACATACAACAGCATTAATTAAGTTGTCAAAAAAGGACAGTGTTCTAACCCCGTGAAACAACCCTTCGGTCCGCAACTGTTTCGTTTTCTTAAAATAAACATATGTTTATTTGACATAAAATAAAGGATTGATATTTTAGTTCTTTAATTACATAGGCAATAGTATTTGAAACGGAAGTTTTTCATAATATTGTCATCCTTATTCTTTTATATGAATTGGTGATATAAATTGTAGTCTTTGAATGAGTTCGAAATACAATGTTTTGTTTTCCTGATTATTACGGTATAACGGTATTATTCGATAAAAAGATGCTTTTCATATTTTCCTTTTTGATAGAATGTAGAAAGGTGTGAGTGTACGTAAGAATGTAACATGTTGAAGTTTATTATTCACACAAGCCACAAAGAAGGTGCACAAGAGGTTCTTTAAAATAGGAACGGTTAAATCTAAAACTTAAAAATGGAAGAGTGTTCAGTAATGAAATTAAACAGTTGAAGAGACAAAAGCAACCGCCAAAATTGACTCCTGGAAAAAAAATTAAAGACAAGATGTAGACTCATCAAGTTGGGCGTAATAAACACTTGAGTTGGGTTCTATTGGTTTATTGTAGTAATCCTGAATAAACACCCTGTAACATATAGAATACACAATGAGTCACAATACATACGTTCAAAGAAAGATAACTCTAATCATTATCTCCATATTAATAAAATGAAATATAAATAATCCAAGTAGCTAACTTCAGTTCGAAATATACCATACTTTATAAAATATGTTTTACTACAAATCATAAGCATTTATACCAAAGTCTATTTCCGGTAACTGTTCAATATGCAATTCTACAGATATCAATAACACCTTGTGTCAATGATCATTATCTACAGTAATCGATTCTAGTACAATATTGTATTCGGAGATATTCGTAAAATAAACAATAACACATTACAAACACAGACAAGACACACATTAATTAAAACACATAGTAAAAATAGACAACACGTAAACAAATAAACATGTAAACACAGAACACATCTTACCGTGTATATAATACAAGGGCTGAGCAGTGCTCCTCTATAAAGTTACTGTACTCTATACTATACTTCACATACTGGAATCTGAATTTAAAGAAATATGACTTCATAAGTCTTAATGTCAAAAATAGTAAATAATATAGTTAAACTCAATGTAAGACAATATTCTATGCTGGAATCTAATAGCAGCCAAATATGAAAAATAATACAATAACTGTAACATTCTTTCTGTCTTGCAAATACCAACTTAAAGTAAAAATATGAACTCTTCCATACTCATGGGAATCAAAGTGGACTTTCATACACATTTTCATAACACATTCATATCTTTTATACCAAGATAAAAATATAGAAATAAATGCATCAAATACTAATGTAAAGAATATAACTGACCTGAATATAAAGAATGGTTTCCAGAATAAGAATAAATAGAATATATCAATCACAATCAAGTATAGTGTTCTCTGTGTAGAATTTGAAAAGAGTGCCTCAATATCAAAGGAGTTCACAGAGTAACCAATCGGAATAAAGAAATAGAAAACCCAGGATGTAAATACCAAAGTGAATAGAAAATCAAAGTACTGTCATACTGTATACTCTGTCAAAGTCAGTCAACAAGTCAGTGCATGAACAAATATATACAAATACTATTTATTAACATAAATGCTATAATCAAGCTGTACTACACAAGACATTTGAAATAACATACAAAACATGATTCGGACACACAAGGTGACCTGTAAGCATTAAATCACAAGCAGAGATCAGGAGTAATAAATATATAAAAAATGTGGTATGATTGCCAATTAGACAACTCTCCACAACAGACAAACATGACACAGAAATTAACAACTATAGATACCGTACGACCTTCAACAATACCTTGTATTCCTTACTGAAAACATAACTATTTATCTTACCAAAGATTCAGGTCAGACGATACACTTGCTTCCCTGCTTCTTATAAAACAAATTGATGCTACACTAATTTTCTTGTTTTGAAGGTATTGTAGAATATCAACTTTTAAAATTATTGACGAAGAAATAAAGGATCAGGAGAGCAGTTCCAAATAGCCATGCACCGACCATTTTTCTGTCAATAACAATAAGGAAATCTTTGTTAAATCATAACTGTATTGTTTTTATTTAAGTTTTTGTCTAAAGAAATCCAGAATCACCTTTCTTATTAATAACATACGTTATCTATAAATACGATCGTAGTGCAGGATAATAAAAGATATTAGAAAATAAAACATGATTTTTAACCCAAAAAAAACCCACACAAATACGGGTTTTATTTGACTGCAATATTTTAATACTTATTTCAGTTTTTTAAACGAACAAAACGAAACGAACGAACACAGCTCAGTAGAATTGATAAACAATTGATAGCGAGAATTTCTCGCTACATTGAGGACCTGTTGGTGACCTTCTGCTGATGTTTTTTCTTTGGTCGGGTTGTTGTCTCTTTGACACATTCCCCATTTCCATTCTCAATTCTAAAAATAATTTTTGTTTGTTGCTTTTTTTAAACTGCGATAGATACTTGAAAAATGGTATTTGGTTTTTCGCCGCTAAGAACGAGGCATTTTGGAGTAAGAAAATTTACTAGTAAACTAAGAGTTAGAAGAATGTGTCTAGGTAATGTGACATGTTATCATTACCTTGTTAACTAGCACGTTAAAAATCACTTGTTTTCTATGATGTGGTAGCATTTATTGTTTACAAAAAGTACTAAACAACCTTCAGATTCAAAATTACCTCGTGCTGAGTCACTAATAGTTACTTATGTTTAATTTCGAATTAACACAAGGGAGCAGAATCCTTAACATACTATTACTCTGGTAATAAGAATAATGTCTTATCTCTTAAATGGTATTTAAGATATTTCCGGGCTTGTATGTTCTATCATGATTGATTTCCTTGATAACTGCTCACAAAGAACTTATTGAACCAAGAGTTCCAAATGGCCTCATAAATTTTACGGACGCCATCACGAGTTGGTTGACCGTTATTTAATAACCGTTTAAAAAATGATATCGAATATGTTCCTTATAGGTCTTAACTACAATTCTTTACGTTTTCACGAATATGACATACCGAATAAGACTATTTACCAGATTTGTTATAACATGAGCAACACGACCGGTGCCACATGTGGATCAGGATCTGCTTAACCTCCTGATCACATAAAATCACCCCCGTTTTTGTTGGGGTTCGTGTTGTCTTCAGTTTTTTATGTTGTGTATTGTGTTCTATAATTTGTCTGGTTTTTTTTCCTTTTTTAGCCATGCCGTTTCAGTTTATTTTCGATCTATGAGTTTGACTGTCCCTCTGGTATCTTTCGCCCCTCTTTTTTTTTTTAACAAATTCAATGCATGATTAATTCCAGCAAGCTATGCTACTAGTATGTATGGGTCGTGTTTCATTTGTATTTACAGATGACTCGGTAATAACTATTCAGCTGTAAATTGCATAAACAGGCTTCTGATTTAGCCCTCAACAAAATTTAAACTAGCAATGGGACAAATAAAGTTGACAATAGTTTCCCGATATTCCAACTTCGAAATCAATTAGGAAGAGACAGTTCAAGTTAATAATTTAAAAAAACCTATGTCTATGAATCAAAAAAAGGAGTAAAAACGTGTCCATCGACAGAGAATGTGTCTCCACCTTTGCAAGTATCACCATTCAAAATGTCAAAACATTCAAAATAGAACAAAATATATTATATATCAGTTCAGACGACTATACTGGTATTTAAAAATCCAACATGGCAAAAACATGATGTAAGTGACTTGAGACATCGACATATCATATCGATCAATCAATTCGGATGGTGACCATAAAACTTGTGTAGTGTTATTTATAGCGCATCAGCTGCAGTCGTTCTTACTTATCATTCTATTGGGGCCAATTTGTGTAAGGCGTCCAAACATATTAATGACGCCTAAAAGGTGTGTATATGCGCCAGCGTAACTTTGTAAATGGTAGATGTTACGCCGTACGACGAAGAAGATGTTATGTTACTGCTGAGAAATAGGAAGTTGATAATTTGAAAGGCGCAATAATCATGTTTGTCATATATCCTTGTTTGGTTTGAAGTCGTCCATCTGCTTCGGTATTTATACATCCCATATGACGTGGCCGTGTACTTTTAAAACCCGCTATTATGTTATTGTTTTGAAAATACTTTGAACTTTTTTTACTCGCGTAGTGGTATTAACCATCTATAAGAATTCTTAAAAATTCTAAAGAACTTCTGGATAATTTGACATTTCTGTTTTTTTCTGAAATTAGTTCTAACGAAACTTTTATTTTTTTCCCTGTATACCACCATATTCCCATGTGAAATTATAATCTTGTAAATACTTTGAACGACAAAATTATGTTATATTTCTTCCTGTGTGACGTTTACATTTTGACGCCAAACACGCGACTCTACACTTAGAGTTGATGTGAATGAGGTCACAGCTAGGACTTCAAATATTTCAATCCTTTATGGATTGATTTAAATTACATAATTAAGTAAGCTTTGAATGTTGTTGTTAAATTTGATATATGCTTTTTGTGCTTGTTAGTTAAATAATTACTTGCCTTTGTTCTACTTGAGATTGTGACACAGTAATGACTGCTGTATCGTATTTTGACAATTTTATCTATTATGTCTGTTTTGTTCACACATTGTTGTAAATATAATGCGAATTGAAGAGACTGTCATACAAGTGAGATGTTTAGCGCTATAAAACCAGGTATAATCCACCATTTTCTACATTTCAAAATTACTATACCAAGTCCGGAATATGATAGTTGTTGTCCATTCGTTTGATGAGTTTGATCATTTGATCTTGCCATTTGATAAGGGATATTCAATTTTAAACTTTCCTCGGAGTTCAGTATTTTTGTGATTTTACTTTTTTCTTCAATATCTATTGATGAAAAGATCAAAATATGAAGCCAACCTTGGATTCGTAAGTATCTTTATTACTAAATTCCCTAGGATTTATCAGATGAAGCAATTATTGGTAAAGGCCTATATTTCAGTGCATGTTTACAATAAATACGTTTAATAAAATAACATGTAAAAAAGAAGATGTGGTATGATTGCCAAAGAGACAACTATCCACAAAAGACCAAACATTAACAACTAAAGGTCACCGTACGGCCTTCAACTATGAGCAAAGCCCATACCACATAGTCAGCTATAAAAGGCCCCTATAAGACAATGTAAAACAATTCAAACGAGAAAACTAACGGCCTTATGTATTTAAAAAAAATGAACGAAAAACAAATATGTAACACATAAACAAACGACAACCACTGAATTACAGGCTCCTGACTTGGGACAGGCACATACATAAATAATGTGGCGGGGTTAAACATGTTAGCGGGATCCCAACCCTCCCCCTAAACTGGGACAGTGGTATAACAGAAGATAAATTTTTATATTTTTAATCTAGATATTTAGGTATATAATAACTTATTAAAGTAACTTTCAAGACATTTTTTAAAGGATGTGCTATTAATAAACATTGCATAGCTACCTGATTATCAGTATAGCTTATAACTAATATAATACTAGTCAATTTTTAATTGAAGTTGGAATATTTTTCAGTAAAATGTTACGTTCATCTATAAATATGCATATTCACACTAGTATTGAAACGCTTTTGTTTGAAAAAGAAGTATTTGATTACAAAACGTATTTCAATTTTTTTTGATAATGTGTATTTTTTTATTTCTTAATTTTGCATTATACAGTCAAACAGAATTCAACATTCCAAGTCAGCAGTTTTGTGCTTTTCATCTTTGTTTTTTCTAAATCTATTTTACCAATGTGTTACTCTTTACTTTTCTTTCTATAACTATAAATCATTTATATGTTTGCTGTAATGGTCATGGTCATCGTACATGTGCATTGTATGTGTCAGAAGAGGAGTTGGTATGAAGACAAATTTAATTGCTTGATTATTGCAACACAATATTATTCAATATTTATTTACACAAGTATCTAAATTTAAATCAATAATTCTATATAAGTGTTCCAGATACTGGACATTTTACTTCCCGTTTGCGATTTCCGTTCTAGCACGATGTACATGGTAAGAATGTTCAAATATTTCAGTTGCACATTTTGTTTTATTTCTAAAAAAAAAAGCATTATTCATACAATTCTGGCAACATTTCACAATAAGGGACAGAAAAAAACAAGAAATCCTTGTTTCGTTAAAACAGAAAGTAAAACATGTATATAGAACCTCGGTGGTGGAAAACACACGAACCAGATAATGTTCAATTATTGCATTATTGCTTAAAGTAGGTTTTATCGGCACTAAGGGTTTAATTTTAAGGGATAATTATGATTTCGATAAAAAAAAACTTATAATTTGTAATAAAAACATTCTGCATTGAATGCCATATAAAAACCCAAACTATTATGTATTTAGCAAGGCTTTTCACCTCAAATTTGAATCCCTTATTATATGAATCTTTTCAATTAACTAAAACTTTGGATTCTAGTGGCTCCTATATATGGTTCACTTTTGCAAAAAAGTAATGTTTCTAAATCTAACATTGATATAGATAGACTAAAAACCTGTGATAACTTAAAACAATTAAACAATATTAAAAGCTATATTAAACCCCAAATAAACTCATACTACAACAACCTGTTGATGGATAAGTTGAAATCTATTGATGATAAAAGTAAATTAAATTTTTATAAAGGACTTGAGCCAAATCTTTTGATCAAACCTTACCTCTCTAACCCAAACTTTGAATTTAGAAAAATAATTACAAAACTTAGAATCAGTGACCATTCATTATTAATTGAAAAAGGAAGGCATTTTAAAATTCCTCGCGAAGAGAGACTTTGCAAAAAATGCCAAGTAATAGATGATGAGAAACATTTCTTAATTAATTGTTCTCATAATTTAAATATTAGATTAACATAATTGTATTAACAGAGAAAGTAATTCATTTGCTAATCTCACTGACAAAGTTATATATATACTTAACCCATCAACACCAACACAACTGAATAAACTAGGATCCGTTATAAAAAAAAGTCAATGGAACTGAGGACAGGGGACCCTTTGATATTTACCTGAATTTGTGTATATATTTTGAGTTACTTAGTTATTGTCTTTATTTGTTTTTGTTGTTGTTATATGTCACAAACTGTAAAGTTTATATGGCAACAAAACTTTGAATTTGAATTTGAATTTGAATTATTACACATATTCATGCGATTTCATTGGTTTTTTGTTTGTTGAAGTGGTATGATATCTTTAATTTAACAAATTTGATTGCCCCCATTTGATAAAGTGTTTCTCCTATTTTTGTCTACTACATATGAAAAAAGAGATTAACGTCGGAGTCACCCCCGTCAATTTTGTTTCCAACAAAAGATTTATCAAGATGACACCAAACTCTGAGACACCAAACCGGGTTTTTATACGTTTATTACCGTTATTGTTAAAGCGATGCAGAGTCATATCTCCTGAACGAAAATTTAGCTCATGCTAAACGGTTAAAGGTGTATTGCACAAAGCGACAAAAACTGCCATTCATGGAAAAGTAATGGATTACAACTCATAAACAGCAAAAGTTTAATAAAATTCATCAAAATTTGTTATTATTTTCAATACAGTATAGTATATATCAACAAAATAGAGAAACAAACCACTAATGTGGAGCCGTCTATTCGCCTTACAACACTGAACTAGTAACTGTGATAGTTTTGTAAATTTGGTAAACATTTTGAATTGGTTTACCTGCATCAATACATACCTACCTATAAATGCTTACACGTCTGAGTGTAAGCATCTCACATGCATTGAACAGTGTTTTTATTGACATGTTTGATTATTATGTTTGAAACTTGTATGACATTATTAATTGAATACTCAGAGTTTCCTATTTCCTTAAGAGATTTTTGCAAATATTTCAGAAATAAAGACAAAAACAATGGCCTCATCTGTCAAACAATTTTGTACCATTTGCCACGATGATGGAATCTCCAACTCAGCAGTCACATGGTGCACAGAATGTGAGATTTTCTTTTGTGAACCCTGTCAAAAACCTCACAGCAAGTCAAGATTGTCTAAGAACCATAAAACCATGTCTGCTGAAAATTACCAAAAGATACCTACATTCATACGAGAAATAAGTAGCCAATGCAAAGACCATAGGAAGAAGTTTGAACTATATTGTTCTTACCATGCCTGTCCATGTTGTGTTCAGTGCACCACAGATAAACACCAAAAATGTCACGACATGAAACCACTGTCAGATATCCTAAAGCAAGTTAAATCGTCTGCTTCAGTTCAACTTCTTGAAACAGATTTGAAGGATGTGAAGGAAAACTTAGATACAGCCATTAAGTACCTAAAAACAAGGATCAGTACCATCAATACTCAAAAAAAGAAAGCCATTGAGGAAATCCAGAAGACGAGGAAGTCGATAGCTGATTACTTAAACAAATTAGAACAAACCATACTCGATGACTTGGAGTTTAAACATTCGAAGCTGAAATTAAGCATGACGACTCTAGTAGAACAAATGGAACAGCGAGCCAGTAAGATGAAACAAATACAGAGTGAGTTTACTGAAATGACAAAACATGCAACTGAGTTACAAATGTATATTGGTCTAAGAGAAATTGAGAAAACAACTTCACAAACAGCAAAATATATTGAAGATTTAGAAAGTGGAGACAGCTTCTATGAAAAGAATCTAGAGGTTAAAATTTCATCTGCTCTTCGGTCAATATTAAAAGATGTAAAATCATTTGGGGATGTTAAGATGAATACCGCTTCATCTACTCTCCAAATAAAGACCGGAAGAAATTATCAAGCCCAGCATTTGGTTCCAAAAGGTCCAGGAATAGATCATATTAAGCTATCCTTCTCAAAAACACTCATAATTCCAGAAGATATGAGGACTTTGGAAATTAATGCCACTTTAATTCTACCAAATGGTAAGTTTGTAATACTTGATTCCAACAAAAGCCAACTATTGATGTTCAGCAATGAAGGCATCTTTATCAGAGAAATAGTTACGTTCACAGATGGTCCAAATGGTGCTTGCTTTGTAAGTCAAAATACAGTGGCTGTCACATTAGGCAATAGAAAACAGACAACATTAGTGGATATAGAAAAAAATGCAATCATTGAAAGAATTGAATTTCCTCATGAGTGTGAGGGTGTAGCAAGTGATGGTAAAACTTTGGTTATCAGCGAAGATGGTGGACAGATTACTACTGTTAATCTGAATGACAAGTCTCAAACAATCTTAGAAGTGATTGGGACTGATTGTATTTCATTGTTCCAAGGAAAAATATATTGTGCTGTTTACCTTGAAAGCAAAGTCTACTGCTACAAAATTACTGGTGAGCCGCTGTGGACATTTCAGCACCAATATATTGCCAAGCCAGCAGGAATTACATTAGACATGAATGGCTTTGTTTATATAGTTTCTAATGAAAACGAAAGCATTGTGGTAGTATCGCCCGATGGTAAAACATGTAAAAAAATACTATCAGAGGCTGATGGAATCGATGATCCGTGGGCAATAGACATTAACAGAGAAACAGGAATGATGATTGTGTCAAGTGAAATAAGTAATGATAGTGGTGCTAGTGGTGCAACCTATGAAACAGCTTTTGTTTATGAAATCTAAAATTAAATTCATAATCTTAATCAATAAAAGTTTATACATAAATGTGCATAATATGTTTAATCAACTTAGATTATATCAAATATATTACTAGGATACAGTCCTAATTAAGGCGTCTCCTTCTTTTTATCATAATAGCCATAAGGGAACTTCTTTACGGAAATACTGAATTAAATAGATTAGTATATGTGTAAAATAACTCATCATAGACACCAGGATTAAATTTGATATATACGCAAGTTGCGCGTTTCGTCTACAAAAGACTCATCAGCAACGATCGAATAAAAAAAATTTAAACAAGCTAAATTGTGTAATTTATCTTCATGTAGACATATCATTATTCAAAAGGGGTGTTAAAAGTAATTAAAATGAAAATAAAACTAAATGAAAACTAGTGTGTTCCAAGTTATCAATATTCGTTAAGAATGTTGCGAATTGGAAGCAAAGGATGCATGAATATATTACTTACATATTTTTATTTCTGAAACTGTATATTCAGTAATGGGCCGGTATCTTATACTGTAGAAAGGTGTAAGTGTAGAAATATGTCAAATTGAAAAGAAAACCATCTTCACACTAGCAAAATATCATGAAATAAAATTAAGTGGTTCCTTCAAACAAAAATGTCTGTATGTAAACAACAATAATCAAACACTGGTCAATACAATAGACAGCAGCAGCCACCAACATAAACACAGACGTTCAAACAAAGACAAATATAACAACAAACAACTAATTTTTAAGGCATAATATTTCAATCAGTTTAATTGAGGTCTGAAGCTGACGTGTCAGTAACTGCTAGTAGTCCTTTGTTTATTTATGTTGATCATTGTTATTTTGCTAAGTTTCTTCTGTTACATATCATACATCGGACTCGGACATTTCTTTAAACAGAGTTTTTCTGTGCATAATGCTGTGTGCTTGTTTAATCCACATGGTGTGCTAGAGATTAAGGGTTGAGATATTATAAAACATGTTTAACTTCGCCGCAATGTTAAGCTTATTCTAAGTTTGGAACCTCTAACCTTCGTAAGTCTTCTGGGTGTTTTTTATTATCAAATTTTGATTCAACTTTGTTCAGAGGTTATAGTGTAACGTCTTTTTTGCCGAACTATAATAGTTAACATAGTTATAACTGAAGCTTCGTGGCATTGTGATGTGTTCTGCTCTTTGGTATAAAGTAAAATCACAAAAATACTGAACTCAGAGGAAAATCAATTTGGAAAGTCCATAATCACATGGCAAAATCAAAAAAACAAAACGCATAAAAAACGAATGGACAAGAACTGTCATATGCCTGACTTGGTACAGGCATTTTCAAATGTAGAAAATGGTGGATTAAACCTGGTTCTATAGCGCTAACCCTCTCACTTTAATAACAGTCTCATCAAATTCCGTTACATTTATATGATGCGTTAAATAAACAGTCACAATTAATAAAATAGTCAAAATATGGGTACATCAGTCATCATCGTATAACAATTTAGCAGGACACAAAAACATCTACTATCTACGAACACATGGATTGAGTTGAGTGTCTGACGTCAGAAAAATTATATACGTCACATAAATTTGTCGTTCAATGTGCAGACAATAGTTATCAAAAGTACCAGGATTATAAACAATTTTAAAATTTACATAGGCAATGAGCGCAGACAGGGTTAAAAAATCAAAAGTATGTAAGAATAAATTACAGAAATCAAACTTGTCCAAAAGTTATACATATACATGGTATGGTTGTCTTCTCTCTGACGTATTATCTGGTTTCAACTTCTAATCCATGGTATAGGCACACAATGTGGTATCATAAGCTTACAAATACAAAGATAAGGAATAATAACTTCTTCTTTTTTGTTTTGTTCTTATTTGTTCTTTTTATTTCATTTTTTTCTTTCCCATTTAAAGTCATGGGACTCGCAAGAGTAGCAAGGCGAATTGCTTTGAAAGGATAATAGTCTGCTGTTATGCATGTATAACCATGCGGATTTATAATCAGTCAAAGATTAAAAATCAGAAAAAGGCCATAATAGAATAAATAAACTCATCATAGATACCAGGACTAAATTTGTTATATACGCCAGGCTAGCGTTTCGTCTACAAAAGACTCATCAGTGACGCTCGAATCCAATTAGTTAAAGAGGCCAAATAAAGTACGAAGTGGAAGAGCATTGAGGACCAAATTACAGTCATACGACTATGCTTGTATCAATAAAAAAGAACCGAGAAATATATCGCTAGTGAATTCAGACACCGACACATTGTATTGGTCAGACAATTCGTGATGGTGACCGTTAAATCTTTTATGTAGTATCAGTCGTTCTTCTAGTTCATAGCTCTGAAAGACCAATATTCGTGAGAATGGCACACCAATATTAACGAAGTCTGCAAATTGTGAACATGTACCAGTGTAATGTATTTCCCTATATAAGTAAACGCGATGAAGCAGCGAACATATTACTGCTGAGAAAGAGAAGTTAACAATCATAATAAAGTTCAAATCGTCACGTTTGTCATAGATTCTAATCTGGTATTGAGTAGTCTAAATATCTCCATATTGACCGGGGAAAGATCAAATCATGAGACAAACCTTCTACTTTCGATAGAATACGATACAGTTACAGCCATTGAAAAAGTGGTGTAGACGATATTGGCTGTTTTATTAAGCCGGTTAGTCTTCATGTTCTGCCATGTTTTAGATCTAATTATTTTGCTCTCGAACTTTACACTGGATTCGATATATATTTTGTTCTTAAGCCTGACTATTAACATTAAGGTGGTACCTAACACTACAGGGAGATAACTCTGTTAAGTCAGCTAAACCTTTTAATTACGTTATGTTGTAAAAGGAATATTAAGATTCTCAATGATCAAAATTGGTGTTTGTCAAATTGCTATATAACCAGTGTAATTTTTCTGACAAAACGGTTGGTTCAAAAAAAATTATATTTTAATATTTTTGTTAAAGGGTCAAAGTAAATACTTTGACAAAATTTTATGAAAATTAAACGAGCCAAATTAATTTTAGTGAAAGTGTTGGGTACCACCTTAAATAAACATTACCGCCTCGAAAGAGGGGCGAAAGATACCAGATGGACATTCAAACTCATAGATCGAAAATAAACTGACAACACCATGGCTAAAAAAGAAAAAGACAAACAAACAAATAGTAGTACACAAGACACAACATAGAAAACTATAGACTAAGCAACAGGAATTCCGCTAAAAACTTGGGATGGCCTCCGGTTTCAATAGGTGACCTGTTTTGTTCTTACATACAAAAAGTATTTCCACAGAAAAAGGCCGAATTCGATAGCACCACCATGTATTTCCAAAAAATAAAGGATAGGTAGTATAAAAACTCATCATAGATACCAGAATAGAAACTTCATATATACGCCAGACACGCGTTTCGTCTACAAAAGACTCATCAGTGACGCTCGAATAAAAAATGTTGAATAGGCCAAATAAAGTACGAAGTTGATATGCATTGATAAAAATTCCTAAAAGTTTTGCGAAATACAGTTTAGATAATTTATGGTGTTTAACGACCTTGACTACCCATTAGGGTCTCGCAACGTCGGTTATGGATAGGTAAGGCATGGACATTCTGACAGGAAAAGATACTCATAGTCAGTAAAACATGACAACATAGAAAGACACACTATATAATATCAATTGAAATGGTTTAAATCAACCAAAATACATTTTAACACAAGTGAACATACACTGAAAGAATAAATTTGATCTATGACACAATGTAAATATACAAAATCAATATAAAAATCTGCATTATTTTTCTCTTCGGCCAGAATGTCTGTCAATGCAATGATTTTAATATATTGGAGACGGTGTTACTGATGGTGTCCTGAGATACAAGCACGAAATATTCAGATATATTTTTTAAAATGTTTTCAGTTGATTTAGCTGATTTTTTTTTCTTCTTCGTGTACTGATTGGCTTGGAAAATACCTTTTTCACAGAGCTTTGACTTATCATTAAAACAGTCCGTTAGAATAGCCGCCATCTGGATGTTTAGCCGGATCCTATCGTACACTCCCGTGACCGGATCAGCTTGAAAAGGCAACTGAACACTCGGTGTATTTCAGCGCCTTGTCGCCCGTTCGTTTTATTTTTTGTAGATTTTGTTCATTGAAATGTAACAAGAATCAATTCTATAACTTCTTCTTTTACTTCTACCATATAGTGACCGCCTTCAACAAATTGAAGATTATGTCACAGGAGGAAACTTACAACAATACATACCACATCTTCTTTTTTATAGACTAAAAATTTATACTAGTAGACAGAAAAACTGAGGTAAAAGGCAAAATGCTATGTATATTAAGTTTGATGTAATACTGAGTTAAGTTAATGTTGATGTTTTGAAATTGAAGATTTGAAAGGGTCTACTGATGTGCAATTTATACTGTTATCAGGCAGTTTGTTCCAATCGGTTATATAACAGATACATATAATACAATTATATGTCTCTGGTTATAGTTCTTGGAAAACATGATTCTTTTCTGTACTGTGTTTTGCAGAATAGAATTTGGAACCTGTTCGAATTTGAATGGATTGTTATTCTTTTTTGTGGAATTAAATTATTAAGGTATTGCAACTGTTGCATGTTATATTTTGTATAGCATTACCACTTAATCTAGAATCTTTTCTTCTGTCAGAGAGGCTGCACAATCATCATGGTGTGGTAACATATTAATTTACTGGTCAACACATGAGGTGTTCAGAGAAAATTAATGTATTTGTTGGTAACAAACTCGCGGCCCTCTTCAATGTAACATGTCTCTATGTGACTTAATTGTTGTAAGTATGGATCCAAAAACAGATCAAGCATACTCTAGCGATAATCTTACTAGTTAGGGACTTGTATGATGGCATACGATACAATTACAGGGGAGGTAATGACGTTGCTAGCGTAAAATGTTATTTTCGCGACGTCAAACTGTGACATATCGGGAAAAGATGCATTTTTCGACTAATTTTTATCATTCAGACTGATTTAATTTGAAAACGAGTGCATAAAACCCCATTTTTTAAAAAGACATTTTGTTTCATTTTGCAGGGAGATTATCTTAACCAAATTTTATAAAACTGTAGCACTTTTTTTAATTTTGAAAAATATACAGCAAAAACGTCAGCTGACGTTTTAATTTTTTCTCAATTCATGACAATTTGATTAATATGAGATATTTCTGAAAAAAGTAATGCATAAATTTTTTGAATACTTATAAAATACAGAAATTACAAATTATTTAACAAAAAACAATTTGTCACGGTTTATCTTTTAAAACAAAAAAGTGATGTTTTTCAGGAGCTTTCGAAAGGGTAAATACGGCCACAAATCCGAATTTTGAGCAATATACATTATTTCTACCTCCTTTAACTCAAAAAGTAGCACATGAAGGTATATTTTTTATTACATATTTGATTTAATCAGGTAAAAATTAGCTTATAAATGAATGCAAATTTTCATCAACTTATAAATACGGGATCAAAACTGTATCGTATGCCCTTTATATTACAGATCATCATGTGTAACGTTAGTCTCATAAACAATTCAGAATGAAACCAGGCATATATCAATCCTTTAAATGTTAATTTCCCTATTTTGCAAAAAAAACATCTCACTTTCGTTATTATTTTTTACATCGATTATTTCCCTTTTCCCAAACTTTAACATGAAAACCTGCATGGGCCCTCAAAATGTCTTAGACCGTCATGAAAGACGATTTCTGATTGGTCTTCCAGAAACTGACAGGTGTGCTTTTCCTTCAAAATTTTCTTTCGTACAGACAACAGACCTGAAAAACTATATACTGAAACACACGAATTGAAATTAGAATTTAATAAACCGTAATTCATTGATATGTATTAATGAAATTAATAATACACTGAAACAAACTATTCCTTAATCTAAAACTTTTGACCAATCAGAAAGCTTTTTACATGTTACTAAACTTAATGGATCTTAGCAGTTTGAAAGCAGACTGAAAATGGGTCTGGATCATGAATAAATGGAGAGAAAAACTCAGAGGGTAGTTCGTTCCCCCTCGTTGAAGAGGAGGAGTCGTATTATCCCATTAAATCAGCGTGTAAGTAGATCATGCACTTTATGTAAATGACCATTCATGTTGCATGGACGGTTTGTTTACCTGTGTGTCAATCATTTTCCGATGCTGCATGTATTGTAAAATCAATTGTTTACTCATCATTTTGATAATCACAATCAATTATGACTAACTCCTTCAATTTATAAACTGAAAGATTAACACACTGACTTTTTAGAGATGTCGACAAACTTTGAAGAAAAGGTAATATATTATTACATACAGGGGTGTCCAGACAAACTTGTCTGTTTATGGTCCACATGATGATGGACAGGAAAGTCTAAATTTGAAGAGTGTGTGAAAACTGGAAATTTCACCTAATAGTTAAATTTCCTGACTGATACCCTCAATCTGAAATGGTAGAAGATTTTAACAGAGAATATCCAGGGATTTCCTAGTTATGTTAGTGTTGAGGGGGGATAGGACCTTTTGTATTGGGAGTCCGGATCGGGTTTTTTTAAGCTTGGAATTTCGGGATTGACTCCTGCGGGATCCGGGAATCCTTTTTTTTCGGATTTTAGGACGTCTGGATTTACTTTATTTAAAATCGAGACCTAAGGATTTTGTTATTTCAAGTCTGGAATTTCAGGATCAGGACCCCTCCTATCCCCCTTCATTGTTGGCCATGGATTATCCTGAATTTGGTGTTGGATTATTTTTCCTCAAAGTTTATGTTCAAATGAATATAAAAACCTTACATTTTACAGAATCAGGTGCTTGTATACTGTGTCACCAAAACAGAAGGTTGAGATGGGAATATATCTCTGACCATAATTACAACTAATTGCATGAACAATCGTTAGTTGACTATATAGCTAGCAACTTGCTGTTTAAGAATCCAATTCATTCCTGGTATAGTTTTTTTTAATTTGGCATACACCACAGCTGTGTAATTGATTCTAAAGGTCTTAATCTCTGAAGACTTCACCAATAACCATGATATCAAATGAATAACCTTGTGTTATTTTAATTTTACCTGGTAAGAACATGTGACCTTTATCTAAAAGAGAGGGACTAAAGATACCAATGGGACAGTAAAACTCATAGATTTAAAGTATACTGACAACTTCACAAGACACAACATAAAAACTAAAGACAAGCAACATGAACTCCACCAAAAACTAGGGATGATCTCAGGTGCTTCAGAAGGGTAAGCAGATCCTGATTCACATGTAGCACCTGTCATGTTGCTCATGTTATTACAAACTCTAATTCGGAAGTTCACATTCCTAGTGAAAAGAGAAGTGGATTGTACAATGTAGTTGAGACATAACGAACATATCCGATATGTAGATGTAGATATTTGGGAAATGGTTATTCCAGAAAGATTGACTTATGAATAATGGTGTAACTTTTTTGGTATACATGTACATGATATATATATATATGTAAACTATACAATGATTTGTGCTTTATGAACAAAATGTAGAATCATCGAAAGACACACACACGGTTGTCAGACAGGATTCAACTGACCTTGCATTGACTTCCATGTGCCAGTGATCGACTTTAAGCTGCTTTGGTTTGGTCTGTTTCTAAGATACATGTACGTACTACAAGCAAAACATGTAAATCATGTACAATGTACAGTAGTACAAATGTACATGTGTAGTTCAACTACAAAAAATGTATGATTGTAAAAGTCACTGGTCATAGTGGAAGGTTTGTACATGTAAGGTCAACATGACACTGTCTGATAGGGTCATCAGGGATTGAAGTTAACACTTTGGCAATTGAAGCCCACAGCTTCAGTTTTGAAGCCTACGTTTATAGTTCTAAACAAGAAAAGCAGAAATTAAAGTAGCCTATAGCCACACCAAATTTTAGGGGCCATTGGTGAGTGGGCCCCTGCTAATTTCAAACCCTGGTCATGTTCATGTACATGTAACTTGAACATCATTTTCATGGTTTACATGACGACTGTTACATTTAGTTTTCAGGATAAAGTACTTTTTCTCAAGTACTATATGTTATTGTACATGAAATGGGTCAACTATATTTGATGCTCTGTGGTCGGCTTTGAGCCTTTGACACATTCAGCCTTTCCATTCTCAATTTTATTGACGTACCTACATTGTATATTAATGTACTCATTAATGCTTGTACATTGGTATTTTTGTCTGGCAGGGTTTATGATCTGAACCTGAAATAATTTTTATGGTATCTTAGACAACATTAATTTTTTGTTACATGCATCATGGAGGTAAGGTCGAATTTTCAGATACAAAAACCGCCACCGACTTTTATCCTGGGTTGGGAACCCCCTCCCTTTTGAATTTAGCTGGATCGTCCCTGCATATTATACCAGAATGTTAATTTTGATAATTGTAGAACATTAAAAAATAAGCAGTTTATATTTAACTAAGTGGCAATTTAAGTACAGCTTGTAATTGAAAGCATATTTTAAATGAAACTTTCTACTTTTAGACATTTGCTTTATGTTTGGTGTTTGTTAAGGTGATTTAGGGGTCAACAATATTGACATGGTAAATAACATTTATTTGTAGAAGATACTAAAACATCTATCAAATTACCAACTTATACAAGCTATTAAATGTATTTTGAATGGTGTTGCTATCATCAAATCCTCCAGGAGGATTAAGATAAGTCTTTTGGCTGTTTACACTTTGTGTCCAGTCACCAGTGTATGTTGTTTGTAGAAGAAAGGATTTGAGGGAAGAGTTGATATATATTTTCTAATGCCAATGCAAACTTCATGTTTTTTTGTAAATAATGCACATATGTTTAATGCTTTAACTAAAAGTTTGACTGACTTTATTTGTTTGTCTGTTATATTGGGTTCACCTGACCTTGGCCTATTTTTCATGGATTAGTGATCATCATCAAATTTCCTTGGTCAGGCCTGCTTCTCAAATTTTGTTAGAAATTGAGGTGTATTTTCTGAATATAAATTTCTAAAAAAAACAAGATATAAAAAAGATTGACAGTCATGACAGTGTTATTAAATTACTCTATTAAATTTAATTACATTAAATTTACAAAATCAAGTTTGCTTTTAAAAAGAGTACAATAGTTTTGGCAGTAACAATATTAATAATTTTTTTTAACTTAAATTTATCATTTTATTAAAAGTCCTAGGACAGTGTAGGAAAAGTTTTATTTTTTTATTTGACTAAATATTAACATTGAAACATTGCATTTGAATTGTTATATTTGCAAAATTTTCCTCATGAATGTTAATTTGAATAATAATATTTGATCTTTACAAAGATATTGTAAATAGTTTTCTTTAAAATCAGTTATTTGGGAAAATGTTAGATGCCATACATACTTTACTCTATAACATGTATGATTTCAATCAAAATCAATTGAGTGGTACATCTACATATATGCAGCACTGTCCTCAAATGGTGCATCAAAATTTATTAAAGAAAAAAATGAACCATTTACCTGTTTTAGTATAGCAGATATATATACATTGTACATAAATTAGAATGAATCCAAAACAATAGTCAGATTTTTTTTCGTTCTATCTAAATGTTATCCATTAAAGATGGCGATCATGTTTATTAATATTGAATGATATTAATTGATGACAAGGTGCCCCGGGGCCTTACATCATGTTGTAAAATCTCCCGTCTAAAAACAGTACTACAGTATAATATAATCAAGGACTTACACATGTAGTACTATATTGGACTTACTTGGAATATTTGATTATGGCCAAACTTATTATAAATCGGAAACCAATTCCAACATCAGTAAGTTTTATTTTTTTAACATAATTACATTTTTGGTCAAACATATAAACAACTACTTTGTACAATGTACATGTGTAATAATAGTATGGGGAAATATACATGTTGATGCATAAACTAAAATTGTTCTTTTTACCAGGCTTTATCAGGTTAACATGATGCTATTTTTAGGTTGACCTATATTATTTATTGTATGGACATTGTTGAAATTAACTATTAAAGAAAGATGTAATTATTTTTTGTCAGCCATTTATCGTTTATATAATTAAAAAGGTTAAAAATGATGACATGTCATGTGATGTCAACAACCACATCAGTGTTCCAGCTTGAATCTCAGGGCAGAAGGGTGCTACTTGTCTGAAAGGGCAATTTAGCGCAATAACCCAAATTGTAAGGGCACTGTTTGGCAGTGTATTAATAACCTTGAATACATGTATATATTGCTAGGCTCAGCTGCAGAAAATTACTTGTATTTTAACCTTATTCAGAAATTAATGTGTTGGTTCCAGTAAGATTTTTTTTGTGGCACATACTTGTTTGAATTTCTTTTCATTACTTTCCAATGCAATGTTTACCATATGCATGTATACTTGTACCTTAAGAAGTTAAGATGTTTGATTTTTCTATTCAAACCACAATTTTAACTTTTTTAAACACTTTTAATTAACCTACAAATGTTTACATGATGATGTACAAGTGCAGGTGTTAAATCAAAGTTAGATGTCACCAGTTTTTGTAAGGTTTTTCTGCCTGTTACATGTACATGTATATATATATAATCTATAATAGTAAGTTAAAGAGATGTGGTACAATGTAGGATTGCCAATGAGACACATATCCATCAAATTTCATATGAAGTCATGGAAGTGGATTGAGCAATTATAATAATACAACCCTCAACAATGAGAACACTGTATAGTCATGTATTTAAAAGGTCCCAACAAAACAATGAAATTGAGACAATTTACAGCCTAATTCATAACATAATAATTTATGAAAAACAAATTAGACTTTAAAAAACAATGACAACCAAGAAAAAGAAATTAGACTTAAAAAAAGAACAAATGACAACCATCAAACTGCAAGCTCTTGACATTTCGGACAGGCACATATAGAATGTGATGGAGTTAAACATGTTTGAAGATACAACCCTCCCTTAACTTAGTATTGTTGACATGCCAATATTCTACATAGATGTGAATTACAATGCTAACAAAAAAATATTTGTTTGACATCCTGCACAGAATTTTGTTGATGCTTGTTAAAGGAACCGAAACCATGTCTTTAAAAAGTGACAAAATTACTGAACTCCAAGAAAATTCAAAGGACTGATTACATATATATAGCATCTTGTTAAAAACAGAAGTCAAGAGGATAAATTAGCAAGAATCACTATAGATGTTGATGTTTTTGTTTAAATAGATTTTTTTTTACTTTTAGGTTCAACTTGAGCGTGTTATTGGACTTACAGGAAGTTCTAATGCTACCCTTGATTGTGATATTAACACTGGAACTATTGCCTATCCTGCAGGGTAAGTCTACTAGGCTATTTTCAGGGATGGATCCAGTCATTTCTAAAAGAGGGTGTTCCTTACCTTGCATAAAGGTGGGTTCCAACCCTCAAACGCATCCCTCCAGAATCTGCCACTGATATTGTGGTGGGATTACACATGCCATCTAAATAGCAATAAAATGGACATGGTCCAAATATGCACAGCCCTAAAAAATCATTTTAGATGGTGACTCCTAAGAACCTTAAATGATTCCAGTTGATTACCATTTGAAAGAAGAAATATGAATTGATGTACATGTATGATATACCATATGACTTAGTTGAAAATTGCTTTTGCTTGAAATTTTTCACTGTGAGCACTGGTGATTTTGGGTGATTTACTCAACCCCAGCATCAGTGTTTTTTTTTTTGAATAACTGTCTGCATGGTAATCATTATCATTGTGAAGGCAGCACACTTAATGAAGTCTGTATGAATTTTACTCTTGTGTCTTTGGGTTCATGTTTGCATGTTACCCCACCAACAACCACTTTAATATGATAATTCAAAATAGAGTTTTAGAAGATAAGATATATATCTGGTTTTGATAGCAATTTTCTTATCTATATAACTTCAAAATGAAAATGAAAGTCTGTAAAGCTACATGAAACTTGTCAAGATCACAGTGATTGTTTATTGATGAGGAAGTGATAAATGATTAGTGAAGAACTACCAAGAATTCAAACTTTCAAATTATTATGTGCTGCAGATAAGGTGCTTACTTTAACTTCAGAAATGTCTATGAAAAAGTTAATTATTTTGTTTCTTAGTATACTGTACTGAAATTAAGTTACATGTAAGAACTGTAATTGTGTAATGATTTAATTACATTTTAAAAGCGCCTATAAATATATATATATATAGACCTCCTTAACGTTTTTGTAAGGTACTAGTGCCTCTTAGGCTCATTTGTACTGCAGTGTTCTGTCTGACAGTTGCATGTATGAATGGATGTTTATTGTCAATAATTACACAAGCAACAAATGAGATGCATTTTGTGCATTTGTGGACGATAACATATTTATGCAATATGTATATGATGCCTGTATTAATTTGTATAGGACCAAACTACTAAGCAGGAATCTTAATTTACTAGTTCATAAGGTAATTTTCTGTCAAGTCATGTCACTCAAACCAGACATATTGTTCAGACTCCAATCCAACTAGACTTTGCACTTATTTGAGATGTTCTTGAGAATTTTTCGAAGCATATCATCAGATACCAATTTTAAAGTCTTTCATTGGACCTGGCATTAGATTTAACCCATAAACGTCCTGTCTCGAGGCATGCAGGCAGGTTACTGTAACAGCATTTTATTGTGACAGTACATTTGTACATGTACATGTTATAGAATGAATTGATGGTTAATCTTTTCACCAAAACATCATCTTCGTGTGTGGGTTATCTATTATTTATTTTTTTCGGGCATGTTTTGAAGTTCACTAAAGTAGAACCAGATTTTTTTTAAAAACACCTTCAAAGGCATAATAGGATCAATGATAAACATGTATGAAAAGCTCAGAACAGAATATATTTATATTGCCTTATGTTTGTGATGATTATATAGTCTTGGCATTATTTTATTGAAAATCTTTACAATGATATTTGATAACTGGGCCAAGGTTGTGAAAATTTACAAATAAACTTGGAAAGTTTAACAATTTTTGTATTGATGTGAGTTTTACTACCTTTTAAAGATAAGTCTATCACTTTCCTTTTATCTTAGGGAAGAGTGTAGTGTGGGTGTGATCAACAATACACCGACAGGTGATCCTATGGACATTTAAATCTTCTCCAAATTAAGTAAATCCATCATACCATAATTGAAGAGTGTTTATCTGGTCTAGATAATAAGCTTTCTATTACAATGACACCACAGGTATCATACAATCACATTAACTAATAGGTCCATTATGACCAAATTTGATATATCATTACTGGGGATTTACGGCTATATTGGGTTTGACCCGACTCTGAGGTTGTCCAGTAATGGCTCTTTTTCTGTGTTTTTTTTTTTTATTTCTATATTTTTTTGGAAGTTATTGGAAAGATGATGCTGGCGGAATCTCTTTCATTGTATTATTTTTATTTCTGTATTTTTTGGAAGTTAATGGAAAAACGATGTTGGGAGAATCTTTTTAATTGTATTTTTTTATTTCGGTATTCTTTGGATATTATATACATTGTATTCAGAGGATGACGTTCATGATACAATCTCTATTGATTAAATCTGCTTGTTAGATGTAATAGATATATACTATACATTGTATATAATACCACATGTATGAAATGAATGCTGTATGAATAAACACCATATGGGGTAATGGTCATTATTATGAGACATCAGGCCTACAATGAGCACAAAGAGGTTACCACACAGCCATGTCCATGTGTCTTTCTGGCCATTCATTTATTGTGTTTTGTTACGAATTAAATTTTTATGTTGGGGAATATACTATTGATGTCAAGTCTGTTAGACGTAATCACAAATTTACTAGATTACATCATAACATGTAGGGTGAATATGGGATTCATATATTGTAATGACGCTTGTCATTGTACATGTACTACATATTTTTTTTCTCAAGATGTCTTTTGCTTTTTCAGCTGTTTGTTTCTGAAAATAATACATAATTCAACATATGAAACGATTTCACCATGCTTAATAAGTGAAATTGATCAAAAAATAATAACTGAAGAAAACTAAAACAGCAATGAAATTTTAGAAATCTATCATTTGTCTATAAAAATCTTCAGATTAACAAAATGAATTTATGTAACTAATGGTAATTTTCCAGTCTTTGGAAAAGTAGATGCTAAATGTAAAAAATTCTGCAAAGAAACAAAATGTTGCAATGGAGTTGTAAATTAAAGCAATTGTATCATTGAGTTTGTGCAGCAGCAATTCAACATCCCTTTAGGGTCCTGATAATGCAAATAATGACTACTATGTGTATTGTAACTTTAATATAACACAGTTTTCTGTTCCATTGTAGTATATGTGTGATTTTTAGTACAAATCAATCTACTTCAAGTACGAACAATAATACTAAACGTCTCACTTCTAACAGAGTGCTCCCTTATGTCTGTATCAATTTACAGTATGATCATGATGATACTTGATATTGTTTGATACTTCTGAATTTTCTATCTGTTTTGTCCAGCACTCCAGAGGGAAAAGTTTAAGGTGATGAAAGTTTCTCAGGGTTTAGGACTGGACTCGGTACTAGTGGTCTCATCATTCTAATAACTTTGTCTTTCTCTTTTGTTGTTTTTTGTTGCAAATCACTCAACATAATACTAGCTACATGTATATATAGCTAGTCCTGGATTCAGGATTTTCCAAATATGAATTGGGAACAATTGTCCCATGAGATGGCTCAAAACACCCTGCGTTTTCGTTTTCTCAAAATCCTGGCAAAAGTACATGTAAAAGAATGAAAGGATGTGAGTTTTCAATTTAACATTTTATAGTTATATTTATATACAATATTCTTCTACAATTGTTTTGTTAAACACACAAAGCTAGTTATATAAACAGAGCCTGTGGGTCTTATCCTACATATGTCTGTCTCATACATTCTCATTGCCTAGAGAACTGTACATTGTATTATAAGATCTAGACCATGTTAGGTGTGTTTTTAATGAGAAATATTGTAAAACAGCATTTTACCTAACAAATTATAAATTCAAAATAGTGTAAAGCAGCCAGAAAATAAAAAAACACCAACATCAAGTTGCGTATTTCTTATTCAGGTAAAGATTATTAAAAAATAACCAGGTGCTTTATTGTAAAAAGATGTTATTAAAGGATTTTTAAAACTTTATTTAAGGTGTTTTGATGTTTCAAGGAGAATTTAAGTGGGTAACATGAAAAAATATGTATGTTGACATCCCGTAATTATACTTTCACCATCGGCCAGACTGTTATGTTTGATAAATCGGGCTTGTTCACATTTACATAAGAAATTTAAAAACATTTGTATGTTGTCAACTTATGTAGTTTTCGATTCAAATCTTTTGTAATATATAATTGCTTAAGGACATTTTTTAAAACACAAATAATTATGTGAGGTCAAACAATTTACAGTTGTTAATGAACGAATTTGCATTGTTCACTTTTAAAGTTCTAAAAAACTACTTATTAACGTCAACAAGAATATATTTTAAAGTGAAACTTTTCTGAAGGGGTATAATAATTGTAATTCTACAAAGGTACATTGGTATAGTTTTTCTGTGGCTAAAAAATGTATTGTAAAAAAACAATTTAAAACATGATTAAATTTTAATAATTTTTTTAAATCAATTCCAGTTCTTAAGGTTCATAAATAGGAACTTTTGCACAACCACCATGACCACTGCAAACGAAAGTTTATGACTGCTGTTTAAAAAAACCTCAACTCGCAATTGATTTGTGAATAAATATCATTTTGTAAATTTCTGAATCTGATCTTTTTTTCTCCAGTTTCAGTTTACATTTCAATTTGGTGTACTAAATATTTCCCGATGTTTATTTTTGTGTTGTAAAAATAAGGTTATATAAGATCTTTGCCTTGTATTACATGTACAAAATGTATACAAGTGAAATAGTATATGTATAAATTGACTTTATATGTATACAATTACGGTTGTATACTATACATGGAACGAAGTCTATATTTCAAGGTCAAGTCACATATTTATTTTGCTTGTCCCCCACATATATATCTTTAGACTTCCTACAAAGACATGCTTTTCATCGCTGCAGGTCACTATATTTAAGATCAACGATAACAGACCACCGGATTTTAATTCAATTCAATTCAAGTTTAATGATGTGCAAAATATTTATGTAATATTTATTAACATTTAATGTAGATAACATTTATAAGACACAGTTTGTTCGTTGAATCGTAGCTCTCACTGTATACATACATAAGACACAGTTTGTTCGTTGAATCGAAGCCTTCACTATATACATTTTATTTATAATTTTGTATAATGCATTCATGAGTTACAAAGATGAAGTAGAACATTTTAAACTGCCCTCATTCAAATCTTTTATCACATATTTATACACAAGTTTTTTTTAGAGTCATATCAGTTCAATATTTTGTCATTTTTAGAAGACTTTAATTGAGTTTCTTGCTTGTTTAAATGATGTTAAAAAAGTAAACATATATATATATGAATAAACGAATATGTCAAGACTAAAATAGATATTTGGACCAAAGCTGTCAACACAATTGGTTCTTTCTTTTTCATTAAAAGATGCCATATTTATATATTAATGGTTTTTCAAATGAAAAAGGTAGTTCTCATGTACAAATTAATTGAAGGGCGAGTAACATCTTTGAGTTGGAGAGACCAATAGTAATCTGTTGATCACTATTTTGGCAATAACATAAAATTGAGAATGGAAAAGTTGTTGATGTTTACATTATTATGACAATCTAACTCTTCAGCTTCAAACTTGCATACAAGTATCAACAGTTCATTTGTCCATCTTACTTGTATCTCGGGATAATATCCATTCTCATTAACTTTGAAATGGAATTTGCTCCATTTGTAAACAAAGCTTGAATATGCAAATTTAAAAGAAAATAAATTTGAAAAAGAAAATTAAAGAAAACGATTGTTATTTTACCTAAATATTTGAGCTTTTTCAATTGCTATATATATACAATGTAGTATCAATTAAACAGGAATTGGGGTGCTGCACATTAGTAATAAGGACAGATGCCAGCTCTAGCTTAAAACTATGTTTGTATTGACTCAGGTCTATTGATTTGCACTTGTATTGAGATGTTTCCAAGGCAGTTTTAATTAACTAATAAGTTACAAGGTTTACTGTGTTACTGAGTATTGCATATAATTAGAGGGATAAAAATGTAGATTTGAGGTATTCATTAATGAATCTTCAACACAAAAACATATGCTGAGGACAAACATGTCAAAATAAGGTGCAGATATAAATTCATAGAGATGGGATACTGTGGATTCTTTTTTTTTCGTGTGTACAAATTTTGTGGATTGAGGAAAACTTGCATTTTTATGGATATTTCCTTTCATATTTTTGCCAAAGTCTGCAATTTCCTTGACCTATGGGAATGTGATCCAGTGAGTTTTATCATCAAATCCACAAAAAATTGTTTTTTAATTCCCTTCAACTTCTCTTTTGATTTGGCTGATTAGCGATATTGATTTATATATGCACCACTGATGATTCTTGTGTACATTTAATGTGCTTCTACCTTTAAACTGATATATACTGGACTGCACAAACATGGGTTGCAGGAATAAACGTCAATTAACTTAAAACATTAAAAGACGCTTTTCAAATGTTAATGATCGTGAGTGTAAATTAAAACATTTACAAATATATTCACAGATTGAAGATATAAACATCATTTGAAAATCAATTGACCTGTCCACATGGTATCCTAAATATTAACTTTTTCCAATTGCTTCATGAAAAGACTAGAACAGGCTCTATTTAGAAATGTCATTATTTTTTGATAACATAATTTTCATTGTTGCATCTACGGAATATGATGCAAAAGATTGAGAATACTATGTTGCTGCATGCACAAAGGAATTTCTGTGAAATTTACCTGACAATGCACATTGTTTGCAAACCATTTTATTCTGTTTTCTCTGCAGCAAACAGATATATTTCGGTACAAGTGTCTTCATCAGTACCAGGCCCATAACCAGGAATTTCCTAGGGGGTTGGGGTTCGTTGGACTCATGAACTTGAATTTAACAGTCACAATTTGAACAAAACGTTGACTTTAACAGTGCTTATTTGATTTCAAGGGGGGGGGGGGGGTTCCAACCCCCAAACCCCTCTGGCTACGGGTATGAGAACCACAATAATCTAAAGGTAACAGAAATCAAAGATTTTATAGCATGGGATAATACTATCTTAAGCAATATGAATTTTTAGTATACATGTACTTGTCAATAGACTTAGGCACACTTATTTAAAGGTCGCAGAAATCAAGGATTCTATATAACATGAAATTATACCATCTAATAGATATTTTGTTTGGTAAACTAAAGGTTTATGCAATCTCCATGTGAGTTATATTTCTGATGCATAATAAAGATACATTTAATTGCTTTCTTGTTCCTTTGGCATTTAAATTGTCTTCGCTTTATTATGATAAGCAATTTCTGCTTTTTGTCTTTATTTTTTTCATCTGCGAAATATAAGACTGCGATTCTCTGCAACTGCAAATATCTTTGTTTTGAGAAAAAGGTTAATTCCTCTGCTTTTCGTTGATATGTAAAATGAATAATAGAAATACTAGATATTTGCTTGTTTTTCCTGAGACAGATGATCGGTGGTTAGGTATTTGGTATGTAAAGAAGATATTGTTATAATGAGTTTCATATGTTAGCAGTTGTCTTTGAAGGACCTTGAGTTTTCAATAGTTTAGAAGTAGTATATGTCGGTAGATAATGATAGATAGCAATTAAAGTCATGTGGTGGATCCAGCTGACATAGAATCTTGCATGTAATTGTTACTGTTACACCTGGCAGAGATCTAATCTATTTCCCAGTATGGTTTTTTTGTATGTGTGAAAGTGTTGTAATGTTAAGTTGATCTGGTTTGCCCTGAATATTTTGCCTCACACAATGTCTTGGACTTATTATATTTATATTTTGAAAGATATGAATTATTTATATCTTTTAGCAATAAAAACATTTATTTTATGAAAATAACTGTTTTTAGATGAATTTTTGCATAAAAGAATAAATTTTGATGCAGATATTTTAAATATTTAATTTCAGTATGCATCTTTCATCAGAAAGAAATATAATAGTTTTAATCTTGGAAGCTGTTTATATTGAACTATATCTGTTCAGTTTAAGAGTAAAAGTTGAAAGCTAAATAGTTTGATGATAATCTTTTGATAAACATTCTTACTGAAAATGTTGTATATGTGAGGGGGGATAGATCCTTTAGGGACTCTCAGTCTGGGATCGCTGTTTTTTAGCTGGAGATTTTGGGATTGACCCTTTCGGGATCCGGGAATTCTTTTAATGAATTTTTACGATGTCCTTATTTTAATTTATTTCATTTAGGGACCTCTAGATTTTGTGTTTTAAGGCCGGGATCAGGACCCCACCTACCCCCCTTATATGTAAACAGTATACTGGTTTTCAATGTTCATTGTAGTTTGGCACCTGTCCGAAACAAAATCATATGATATCTAGTTATTATAGAACTCACAAACAAATGGACAATCAGTCATCACAAAAAACCTATGGTAATTATCTGTAATCAATTCTTAAAATACATCTAGGGTAAAAATTTGGACAAAAAATACCCATCTGCCATTGAAAAAAAAAACATCAGTATTGAGAGAAGTTATTCAAAGTTCTGGTCAGTCTTCATGTAATTTAGAAATTTACCTTAATTAAACATACGTACATCTTTGTTTTATAAAGAAATATTACTTTTAAAAACATTATGTTATTCAAAGTCCTGTTCAATTTTCACATATTGTAGAAATTGACCTCATACTCATATTTGAAATAATGTGACTTGAACATTATATTTTATTCTAAGTTCAGGTCAGTTTACATGTAGTGGAGAAATTGACCCCAATTTAACATACATCTTCGTATTATAAAAGAATGCGATTTGAACATTATATGTACAAATATTTAACGTTTTAAGGGTTTGTTTGCATACCTGAATGACCAATAAACGGCCTTATGTTTGTTTTGTTTCTTTAATCGTTTGAGGTTATTTACCTTAACAAGTCAATCAAATTTAAACTCTAATTGTTAGTTTTGTTGGTTATATTGATGAACTTCCGATAGAATTTTGACGAATGTGTAAACCATTTCATGTTTAAGTATATATTGTGTTTTTGGGTTATCTTAGAACATGTGTATCCTAATCCTTAGGTCAATAAATGTTTAGATATCTAATTAACAACCAGGTGATATAGATATTTATGACATATGCTTTACCTTTTATAACATGTACAAGTTTACATGAATTACAAAAGTAAATATAATTTATAGATGTGATTTTTCAACCCCTTTGACAAACATTTTCACTGTCAAACTGTTTTTGAAGCATTCCATAAATTTAAATCAAATTTTGGTTATTAAAGACAGAAGACACAACATTTTCTTTAGATAGTTTCTTTAGATACTGTTCTTGTTTATAGAGTTGGTTAGCATCAATCCATCTGCACATTTATTTTTCTGTGTTGATTTTTCTTCCAAATTTTCATTGATACACTCATGTATCAACGATATTCCACCATCATAAGCCTTTGAATTAGTACATCAAAGTCTGGGTCACTAATTTTACCTACACTGACTCCACCTTCTGTTAGATGTGTTAGTTTACAGATAAAATCCCTCTCAGTGTCAAACCAAATATTACAGAATTGGTAATTTGGTCTTTGATGCTTTTCTCTAAAGCAAATAACTTCAACAAATTATGAAAAGCTTGGTATTGTCTTCTTCTTTGCAATGCTTATAACATTCAAAACTAAGAACAATTCAAGCAATGTTTTGAATTCAAAAGTGTCTTGGTAGTGGGATGTCTGTCTTTAAGCCGACAGTGCTGTGAGGAAAAATTTTGCTCAGTCATGGTGCTTGTATAAAGAGGCTTCATTATAATTCATTCAAAGGAGTATGTTTGAAAAGGTCCTAAAATGGCCCCCTTTTTTAGTGTAAATTTCAAATTCGGATTTATTGACCAATAACACGATAAATTATAGCTGATACATTGACTAGATAGGATATAAGCCATTTTTTTGAAATTTTACGTTTCTGCGTTTCATTATGACGTCACAAGTTTATATACTCGTATTGATTTTTCACGAAAAAATCAATGAAAATGGGTAATTTTCCAAAGATTATTTGACAGGAAACATAGAGCGCATACGTCGACAGCAAAGATCTTTTAAAATAATGTTTATGAAGGCATTTAACATGTCTTATTTGAATATTAAGCTTGTCGACGCCTGCGCTCTATGTTTCCTGGTCCTTTATTTGGTTGAAATCCCGCTGATTTTGTCAAATTTCACCAAAATCCCTTATCTTTACCTTTTTGGATTGTAAAAATCAATGTGTTAGAATTAAACTTTGACAAAAACAGCTCTGTTTAGCTTTCTCACATGTCTTAAAGTCAACTTAAAACAATTATTGTCTTGTCACTATGAACTTTATAATTGGGGCCAAATATGGCACTTATCAAACTAACTCCTTTGATTAACATTTTACCTGGACTGCTGTACAGACCACAAGTATGCACCTGCTTGATTGTATCAGTCTACCTTAAATTCTGGTTATATTAGGAGCCCAAGGACCCCGTAAATTCTAGTTATATTAGGAGCCCAAGGACCCCGAAAAATTCTAGTTATATTAGGAGCCCAAGGACCCCTTAGATCTGTTAGTCCTAGCTAGACATTTAGTGGTTAGATGATAGAATTCTAGTTATATTAGGAGCCCAAGGACCCCTAAGATCTGTTAGACCTAGCTAGACATCTAGTGGTTAGCTGATAGAATTCTAAGTTATATTAGGAACCCAAGGACCCCTAAGACCTGTTAGACCTAGCTAGACAGTTAGTGGTTAGATGATAGAATTGTAGTTATATTAGGAGCCCAAGGACCCCTTAGACCTGTTAGACCTAGCTAGACATTTAGTGGTTAGATGATAGAATTGTAGTTATATTAGGAGCCCAAGGAGCTCTTAGATCTGTTAGACCTAGCTAGACATTTAGTGGTTAGATGATAGATTTCTAGTTATATTAGGAGCCCAAGGACCCCTTAGATCTGTTAGACCTAGCTAGACATCTAGTGGTTAGATGATAGATTTCTAGTTATATTAGGAGCCCAAGGACCCCTAAGATCTGTTGGACCTAGCTAGACATCTAGTGGTTAGATGATAGATTTCTAGTTATATTAGGAGCCCAAGGACCCCTAAGATCTGTTGGACCTAGCTAGACATCTAGTGGTTAGATGATAGATTTCTAGTTATATTAGGAGCCCAAGGACCCCTAAGATCTGTTGGACCTAGCTAGACATCTAGTGGTTAGATGATAGATTTCTAGTTATATTAAGAGCCCAAGGACCCCTAAGATCTGTTGGACCTAGCTAGACATTTAGTGGTTAGATGATAGAATTCTATTTTGAGGGCTATTTGAGTTTTGTTGTTAACTGAAGATTGTCACGTACAAATGAAGAGGATTTGTAAATCTTCAAAAGAACAAGCAGATACAAAATTTCAATTTCTGATCACAACAAAAAGAAGTATTTTTTTTATGATATTGGTGTTGTTACTGTATTACAACATATTCATAAGATCACTTAAACAGTTTGTAAAGCATTATATAAATTTATTTATGGCTAAAAGATGAGTAATTCTATATCAATATATAACATTTGAAGTGACGTAGGTGGTGGTAGGTCAGGTGAAGATTAAAATTTGAGAGGCTGATATAAGCTATTTAATGTTTTTCCCATCTTTAAAGCTTTTATAAAGCTATAACATAATAGAGTATGAATAAGAAGGTATACATAAAGTTCATTGAAGTAGAAATTAACAGTTAAATTTAATTGTTTCTTTAAGATTCACTTTGATCATGTCATACAAAGAAAAAAGGGTGTAGTGATCTTAGTATTTTCACCTGCATTTGTTTGTGTGAGGATGAAAAACCACAATTATCACCTGAGTGCATTGGTCCATGTGCACCATTATAAGGCCATGAGATAAAATAAGATGTTTTACCTGGGTCGAATATTTGAGAAATGGGGCCTTTCATGTTCTGTCTACAGTACTTGAGTGGCTGGGGTAATTTGTTTCTGTTGTGTTCTTTTGATTTGTCTATCCAGTATCAGGATGAAAGTTAATTAAGGTAATGCAGTGCTACTTACCATTTTCATGGATCGTTGAACACAGAAATATGATAGTCTCATATTAAAAATTTTGGTAATGATAGTTTTCCATAAGAGATGGTCACAACAGCTTGAAATTTGGTACACTTCATCATGTGGATGTGCACTCCTTATAAATTATATGTCAAATTAAGGAATTGACCAAACCTCACTGTCAATGAACATAGAAATATAGATTGGGTGGGGTGTGGTGTAATTTGGATGCCCAATCTTGTTATTGCTCACAACACAATAAGGCCATAAAAATTGATGAGACATTTTAGATATTACAATTAAGAGATGTTTAAAAATGGTTTGCTACATCCACTGAATTGAACCACATTTAACAATTGATTAATTTGAAAATTAGAATGTTTTGATCTTATTTCATTATCCTAAAGGTAGGAATAGGGAACATTCAATGTTTACTTTTCTACATTGGCTAGAGGTATAGGGGAAGGGTTTAGATCTTATAAACATGTTTAACCCCGCCGCATTGTTGCACCTGTCCCAAGTCAGGAGCCTGTGGCCTTTAAGTCTTGTATTATTTTAATTTTAGTGTCTTGTGTACAATTTGGAAATAAGTACGTATGGCGTTCATTATCACTGAACTGGTAAATAATTTTTTTTCTCCAGGCTATGGATATTTCTTAATTTTTTTTTAAGTAATTGAGGATAATTATTTTCTTCCTAGAATAATTACATCATACAAATAGTTTTTTTTACAGCCAATCTAAACAGACATATAGTTTGTTATAGCCTTGTGTATAATTGTGATAGAAGATAATTTATTTCCCAGACACATTCATGTATTCTTTTCATTGTAGCATGACATTGTAACAATGATAATTACTTCAATACACCATTAATTAATGTAATGGCATGATCAAGGACCATCTATTATTGTTATTATGCCTTTTGTAGTTTCTTTTCATCAATGCATATAATATAGAATGAAGATTTTTGTGCCTTTTTTATCAAGTGATATTATCATATTGGTGATTTGTGAGAGAGTACTGTCGTGGGATTTTTTTATATGTCCTTGTTTAATATAAAAAGATTGTAATTAGATTATTTCTAGATTTTATTTTGTTGTGAATCTGTGTTGATGCATCTGTTCATGAGATGATTTTTTTATCACTTACCAATCTTCACACAGAGATTTTGTATCGTTGACAGATAAATGATGAAAATCAAATCATTGACGATCCAGGGGGGTTTCCAGTGGTTGGAACCCCCCTTTTTTTTAGACGGTCAATGCATTTGAATGGGAGCATATAGTTGGAACCCCCCCCCGTTTTTAAAATGACTGGATCTGCCCCTGCAAATTAAGTCTTAATTGATCTATATTTTTATTGATGAAACATTCTTTACCATCTTAATACTGTGCATTTTAACTTGCAACTAAGATCATTAAATAAGATTTTATGCTAAGCCATGCTATTTGGTTATGCAATTAGTCAAATATATTGATGGAACAATTATTTGTGGTATACAGTCGCTGACAATATACAATGCTGGCATATTTTCAAATATTTTGTGTTATTTGCTTTATCATGTTTATGTCCCAAATTCACAATTTTACACAATTTTTTTTCTAGTGTCCTTGGAAAAAACTTCTTCGTGCAAAAAAACCATGAATAAACTTTTAAATTCAAATATTTATTGCCATATAAACTTTAAAGTCATAAGAAACGAGTGACCGGTGAAAAATAAAGTTCTTCCTATTCTTAAACCAATGCATACAAACATCATAAACTTAGTCTTCTGTGCTCGAATTTATCATTTTTTTCGTGTAAATTTCGTATAATCGTCAATTTTTTTTTCAATCGGTCAGTGTTGTTGTGAAAATATGGCAGGTAATTAAAGTTCGTGTTTTGAAGCCGAAGTTTAACGATTGTCACCTGTTTGTCAACAAGTGACGAAAAATAAACAAAAAAGCATGGAAAATGAGCACGTGTTTAACATGTAAATTCAGATAATAGTTCATTTTAAGGACATCCATGCGTATTGTGGTCACCGGATTTTTACGAGATGGGTCACACTGAGTTCACCTTGCATACGGAAAATATATCGGGGGAATTGCTTGCTGGAAGGAAGCAATTCAAATAAAGTAAACTTCTTCTAAATATGAATAAATTAAAGAATTTTCTTCAGAAAAAAGTATATGTACATAAGTTTTACAATGAAAACTATCCATTGAGTTATAAAAAACATATGCATTATTTTTTTTTGATTTGAGGTTTCTTATGACTTTAAACATTAAGTTTGTGACATACAAAATAAGTAAACAATATAACTTTAATTTACACATATATATAAATAAAGGAAACAGTAGTATAACGCTGTTCAAAACTCGTAAATCCATGGACAAAAAACAAAATCCGGGTAACAAACTAAAACCGAGGGAAATGCATTAAATATAATAGGAAAACAACGACACAACACCGAAACGCAACACACACAGAAACGAACCAAGCATCAGACAAAATCCCACGAGAATAACAAATATCACATCTAAACCAAATACATGAATTTGGGATAAACAAGTACCGTGCCACGTCTTATCTTAATATCTCAAAAATAAGAGAAAACAAACGAGACAACATTAAAATGCAACACACACAGAAACGAACAATAATATAACAATGGCCATCTTCCTGACTTGGTACATGAACGTAAACATAATCATTCAATTACAGTGAGTAGTTCAGTGTCCCCTGTCCTCATTTCCATTGATTTTTTTTTATGTAGGACCCCAATCTATTTACTTTTCTTCATCAGAATAGTCTTTAACAGAAAAATTTACTCCAAATTGTTAAAAGAAATGTTTCTTAGTTCCCATATTGGATAAATACATCATCACATGCATTATTCTTAGTTATATAAACATGTATGTTTGTCTATTTTGAAAACATTTTTTACTCGGGTAAATTAATCAATGAGTGATAGATTTCTCCTAAAAGAAATTTAAAGTTCCCAGTGAATAAACTACACAGAGAATAAAAGCTATTGTATTTAATTGATGTGACAGAAGAACTGGCAAAAGTTTAAATCAACAGGTATCTTTCAAGTGAATCTGTGGAAAAGTATCATTGGGTTCGCAATAAGTATTTTAGAACAACTTGATAATGATATCTATGTTTACATTTCAGATGTGTGGTAGTGCTATTAAATGGGAAGAAACAATCACATATAATCAACTCTTGTAAAAAGACCATCACAGCTGTCAAGTTCTCTAAAGATGGCAAAAATATTGTCACAGGGGAGGTAAGTCATTATTTTCATGTAAAGGATTATTTTTACAGATATAGAAATGGAAATTTATTTTCCATAGTACATAAAAGAGGGTCGGAAGATACCAGAGGGACAGCCAAACTCATTGATTGAAAAAAAAACTGACAACGCCATGGCTAAAAAATAAAAAGACCAACAGACAAATAATAGTACACAAGACACAACATAGTTAACTTAAGACTTAAAGCAAGACAAACTCCACCAAAAACTGGGGATGATCTCAGGTGCTCCGACAGGGTAAGCAGATCCTACTCCACATGTGGCAAATGTATTGAAACATAATTACAAGATATCAATAATGTCATTTAATGTTGAAGTATTTTAGAATGCATTCTTATTTTTGACTTATCATATTGACTTTCATCTGTTTATTTTTTGTTTCAGTGTGGTCATCAACCTGCAGTACGTGTATGGGATGTGGAAGAAAAAATACAAGTGGCCGAATTCTATGGACACAAGTTTGGCATTAACTGTGTGGTAATATTATATTACTGTTGAATTTTCTATGTCACAACATCTGAAATGTATAATTGAGATTTATAGCTGCTAGTGATATGATGATTTGATTTGGAAAAAAAAAATGTTGAATTTTAGATATATAGAAAAAACAACCTGTTGCACTGTCTATAGTCCATCATAAACAATTAAACTCAGCTTTTCTTTAGTTTCTCTGAAAATATAGATTTCTTATATATTTTGTAAAATGGTACATAAATTCCGCTTAAATTTTATATAGATATAGGAAGATGTGGTGTGAGTGCCAATGAGACAACTCTCCATCGAAATAACCATTTAAAAAAAAAGTAAACTATTATAGGTCAATGTACAGCCTTCAACACAGAGCATTGGCTCACACCAAACAACAAGCTATAAAGGGCCCCAAAATTACGAGTGTAAAATCATTCAAACACATAAACCATTACCCATTTTGTATCTTACAATGAAGGAAAAGATTTAATTTGTTATTTCCATGATATACTGTATTTCTAACAATCATATAATATTTATATATTCTGACTGTATTTTCAGGCATTTTCTCCAAATAACAAATACATAGTATCAATAGGATCTCAGCATGATATGATTTCAACTCTCCATCGAAATAACCATTTAAAAAAAAAGTAAACTATTATAGGTCAATGTACAGCCTTCAACACAGAGCATTGGCTCACACCAAACAACAAGCTATAAAGGGCCCCAAAATTACGAGTGTAAAATCATTCAAACACATAAACCATTACCCATTTTGTATCTTACAATGAAGGAAAAGATTTAATTTGTTATTTCCATGATATACTGTATTTCTAACAATCATATAATATTTATATATTCTGACTGTATTTTCAGGCATTTTCTCCAAATAACAAATACATAGTATCAATAGGATCTCAGCATGATATGATGGCTGCAGTTTGGAACTGGAAAACTGGCAATAAAGTGGCAACAAACAAAATATCTAGTAAAGTAAGTTCTGGGGCAAAACAGGATCTCATTGGCGACAATCTAAATACATTGTAAAGTTACTAAGGTTTGGGGAAAACAGGATCTGAAGTACAAATATAACATTTAGTAGTAAAGTTTTACCGGGTAAGTCAAAATAGAAACTCAAATGGCAACAATTAGAATACTTGGTAAAGCAAGTTCTGATTCAAAACAGGAGGTTAAATGGCAAGCAATACAATTCTTAAGTTATGAAAGGTGTGGGTAGAAACAGGAACTCCAGATACAACCAATAAATATTCCAAAAAAGTAAAGTTGAGACATAACAGGAAATAAGTGACAACTAATAAGATATCTTGTAGATTGCATCTTGTATCAAAACAGGAATTAAAACAAGAATGTGTCCCCAGTACACCAATGCCCCACTCGCACTATCATTTTCTATGTTCAGTGAACCGTGAAATTGGGGTAAACCCTCTAATTTGGCATTAAAATTAAAAAGTTCATATCATAGGGAACATGTATACTAAGTTTGAAGTCGATTGGACTTCAACTTCATTAAAAACTACCTTGACCAAAAACTTTAACCTGAAGCGGGACAGACGGACGAACGGATGGATGAACGGACGTACAGACAAGAAAACATAATGCCCCTCTTCTATTGTAGGTGGGGCATAATAAAAATAAGAACTTGTAGGTGATTATTTTGGGTGCAAAACAGAAACTTGACACAGCAACTAGTATAAACATCTGCAAAAAAAATTGAAATCAAGTTACAGATAAAACTTATCACAGAAACTGAATTTCTCATTGCATTGGAGTCCTGTTGGTGACCTTCTGCTGTTGATTTTTCTATGGTTGGGTTGTTGTCTCTTTGGCACATTCCCCATTTCCATCTCAATTTTATGATTTCTCATGATTTAACAATATTTCCCCACTCTCATTAAATTAATTTTAGATTTAAACACACACATGCTCAAGAATCCTTGCATGTTGGAAATCTGAAGTTAAAATATCTTTGAGTGGAGAAATATTAGAATTCACTTGAAACTATGCCTTTTTATTTTCGGTGTTTAACATTGATTATATAATTTCAGGTTAGTGCTGTAGCCTTCTCAGAAGATGGTTCTATGTTTGTTACAGTGGGCAATAGACATGTAAAATTCTGGAACCTGGAGAGTAGTAAATCTAAGGTAAGGATGAAGGAATAAATATTTATTTATTTCAGTCAAGAGTAGATAAGACATCAATATAAGTGACTGGTAAGTAATAAAACAAAAAATATGCATTAGGTAGGGGCTGTTCAAAAATATATGATTTGGGGATGTAAATTCCACAAGTTGTTTAAATATGGGTGTTTGCATTATTTTTTTATTTTGGAAGAATTTATAGAAAAATTAATAAAAATGATTTGAAAGGTGGACAGCATCTCAAAAAAGTGCCTGTCATGTCCCCAATGCATTTAATTCTGGAATATAAGCTCAAATATAATATGAAAGCAAGACAAGAGGGCAATATTAACCTTTGACAATAGATTGATGTACGCAAGGATATGATAAAATAAAAACATGAAAGATAATGCTTGTAAGATACATTATTTAAAAAAAAAAGTTTGATCAGTTGAAGAAAAACTAAATCAAATTTTTGGTAGTCATTAAAATTATGCTGCACAGTACCTTAGCTCTATTTAGCACAACTTTTTTGAATTTTGGATCATCAATGCTCTTCAACTTTGAACTTGTTTGGCTTTATGTATATTTTGATATGAGCGTCACTGATGAGTCTTATGTAGACGTCTGGCGTACTAAATTATACTCCTGATACCTTTGATAACTATTAAAAGGAGAATTGTACATCATTCAGATATATGTTTTTTTCTCTTTAGATATTAAACGAGACAGTGCCATTATCAGGAAGGTCAGGCATCTTGGGAGAATTAAAGAATAATTTCTTTACTGATGTTGTCTGTGGGAAGAACAAATCTGTTTTCTGTATAACACAGTCTGGTTATTTATGTAACTTTAATGAAAAAAGATTGCTGGAGAAATGGGCAGAACTTAGGGTATGTTATTTTGTCAAAATATTTAATAATGTTAACATTCTCTAAACTAACTTATTTTTTACAGATACTTTATTTGACACTTAGCTCTTTTGCGTTACATTAGATTGATATAAAATATGATAGATATTGGAATAAGAATTGAAATATTTGAAAGTATTTGAAGACTTTATTTTGCCCTCTTATTATTAGCAGTTGGTAGGATATATACCATTTAAATTCATGTTGAATTACAGAAAATTCCAAGTAAGCTTGAGAGAATTTGCTCACCCATTGTTGTAAATATAAGTTAATTCTATTCAAGGTGAGAGGTTAAGCTAGTGATACAACCAGGTTCAATCCACCATTTTCTGCATAAGGAAATGCCTGTACCAAGTCAGGAATATGACAATTGTTTTCCATTTGTTTGATGTGTTTCAGCCTTTGATTTTGCAATTTGATAAAGGACTTACTGTTTTGAATTTGCTTGGAGTTAATTATTAAACATTATTTTAATTGTATCAATAAACCAATTTTTCAAGATATTTCAGCCATTGGCCTTCTTCAGTTCTTTGTTTGTCCTCACAACTACATGGCTTACATTGCATTTTTAACCGGATTTTTGTAACAAAAATGTCGGTTATTGATTTGGGGATGCTCGGTGGGCGGGCGGGTGGTTGGACAGCCGGGCGGGCGGCAATCAAATGTTGTCCGTGCATTAACTCATGAACCGTTCAACCAAAGCTTTAAAAATTTGAATATGTTGTTACTGACAACTAAATGAAGGTCAAGTTCAATAATGGCGATTTTGACTTTTACCGTTCAGGAGTAATGGTTCTTGAAAGATTGAAAAATGGAGTTTCCAGTCGTGTCCGTGCATTTACGCATGAACTGTTCTACCAAAGCTTCCCAAATTTTAATATGTTGTTACTGGTGACAAAATGGAGGTCAAGTTCAATAATGATGATTTTGACTTTTACCGTTCAGGAGTTATGGTTCTTGAAAGATTGAAAAATGGTGTTTCCAGTCGTGTCCGTGCATTTTCTCATGAACCGTTCAACCAAAGCTTTTCAAATTCTATTATGTTGTTACTGATGACAAAATAGAGGTCAAGTTAAAAAATGATGATTTCGACTTTTACCGTTCAGTAGTTATGGTTCTTGAAAGATCGTAAAATGGCGTTTCCAGTTGTGTCTGTACATTTACGCATGAACTGTTCTACCAAAGCTTCCCAAATTTTAATATGTTGTTACTGATGACTAAATGGAGGTCAAGTTCAATAATGGCAATTTTGGCTTTTACCGTTCAGGAGTTACGGTTCTTGAAAGATTGAAAAATGGTGTTTCCAGTAGTGTCTGTGCATTTTCTCATGAATCATTCAACCAAAGCTTTTCAAATTTTAATATGTTGTTACTTATGACAAAATAGAGGTCAAGTTCAATTATGACGATTTTGACTTTTACTGTTCAGGAGTTCAGAAAGTTTGTAAAATGGTGTTTCCATTCACGTTGTTGCATTTACTAGCTTTTCAAATTTTAATATGTTGATACTGATGACAAAATAGAAGTCAAATTTGATATTGACGATTTTCACTGTAACCAATCATCAGTAATGGTTCTTGTGATATTGCCAGGACACAAATAAAATCCGGTTTGCTGTCGTTGTGACAGCCTCTTGTTATTTATAATGTTATTTTATTTTGTATATATTTGATTACAGACAACGTGTGCCAATTGTGTGACGGCTGCTGCTGACTTTATATTTATTGGTTGTGCCAATGGTGTTGTGAGAGTATTTAGTGCCCAGAATCTACATTATATAGCCAATCTACCACATCCTCATTATTTAGGTGTAGACGTCGCATCAGCTCTTAATCCAAGGTAGAATATATTTTGGAGATTTTATTTTGATTTATTTCTCAAATTTTCACGTTGCATTTCCGTTTTTAGGTTTTTTTTAGTTTACATGTATCTAAGTGGGGAAAAGAGAGGAAAAAACTATCTGTTTATACCGTAAACAATTTTCTGATGACATTTAGTTGTTTTGTTCATTCGAATTGTGAGTGAAGCAATATGCTACAATTTTTTCTTTTCTTGAATACTAAATTTTATTGTTTGATTTTTTTTATCATTTCTCTATGTATTTCTATAAATTAACTGCATTCTTCTGACAGTTTCTGATAAAAACATACATTCAATGTACCTCATCTACATATGAATGATTTGTCTTTTTTAGTCAAATGGTTAGCCAGAAGAAGGATGCTAAGTATCCCGATACCATTGGAATAGTATATGATGATTGGAATAAAAAGGTAAAACACATTAGTCAATTCATTTCTTGTTTCTTTTAAAGTTTTGTGATACTATCTTTTTGCCTACAATAAAGAAATGTCTTGTTTTATGAAAATATTACATCAGAAACACAACTTGCACACATATTGTTGTTTTCTGTCTAGCAGTTTGGATTTTAATGTTTATACGATAACTGAGTCAGTCAAAATGCATAGTATAAGTGTTGTTAGAAGTGAAATGGGAAATATTATTGCTACTGTTGTCAGAACTCTGTGATGGCTATAAATACAAAAAATGGAAAGGTAAGGTTTTTACCAAAGATATGGCCAACTATAACTTTTTTCCATTTTAATATTTATTATTGGTAGAAAAGGAACTTTTATTTCGAAAAAAACCAATCACAATATTTACTTATTATTGCAATAGGTTTAACTGAATGATTCACCAGTGTTTTTACTTATGTTGTAGGTTACATGTATTTATAATGATCATAGTATGTATATATGGGATGTCCATGACGTGAAGAAGATAGGAAAGTCAAGAAGTTTTCTGTTTCATAGTTCTTTCATTTACAGTTTAGAAGTAAGTTTATTTATGTGTATCTTCATCCAACATTAAATTATGAGATAAGAGTATTGCATTTGAAGATTTGCATTTGCATGCTTCAATAGGCAACCATCAAATAAAAATTGATGCTTGCAAATTTTCAAATATCTCTTATTTTTAGTGCAATTGAAATACATTAATCATAATAATACATTTTAAGATTCAGTCACCAATGACATTATGTCTATGCTAGTTCTCACAATTCAGACTATCAATCATGAAATTGATGCTGTGAAAATAGTAGCCTTATCCAGTGAAAATGACTGTTACAAAAGATATTGCATCAGAATTTTGATACTCAAAGTATGTATAAATTTCAGATGTCCCAAAGTTATTTGGTAGATGTTAATGCTTATAAGGGATTTAATGCTCACCCATGTTCACAAAAGTTCAGGATCACATCATGTATGTTATGGTCCTGGATACATCCTTATAATTTACCATTTGATATCTACTTGTGAAGAAGACTATTTAAAAATGGTAAATTTTATAAAATAATGACATTTGTTTATAATTTCAGACAAGTCTGCCTATTACAGAAGATCAGAAACAGATTCTCCCACCAGGATCATTTATCACATGTTCTAGTGATGATACAGTCAGGATCTGGAATCTAGACCCTCATATGAAAGACATGAACAATTATAAAAGGAATATATTTTCACAGGTAAATAATGATTTCCAAATAATGATGATTGTACCATGAATTGTATCAGTGGTAGTATTAATGTTATACTTAATTAAGAATTGAACAAAAGCACAATGATCTTGAAAAATCAATTGAATTATTTTTGTGGTTACCAATTTTCGTGGATTATGGAAGTCATTGCATTTTCCTGGATGTTTGATTTCATGGTTCTGCCAAGGTCTGGATACAACTTAATATAAATTTGCATTTCGATGAACATTTAGATTTATGGTTCACCCCTATCCATGAAACCCACGAAAATAGATATCCAACGAATATTAATGAATCCTCACTATTTGATCCTGACAGGTATATATTTATTGTATAAAACTTCTTTGGTCACAGTAGGTCAGAGATTTCAATGATACAAATTTCATTACCTTATCATGACTAGAGAAATGAAAAAAGTGTTAAAAAGATTTGCATAGCAACAGTTGCCATGGACATTTAATGCCTGGTTTATACAAAAGTCATAATTTTGCATTTGATTGAATTTCTTGTACACAAATAAAATCAGTAAAGGATTTGACCATATGATATGAACGCCTAAGAGGAAATTGGAATGGTCATTAATTTGATCATCTGTGCTAAAAAAAGTCAGCAAATGGCTAAATCTGTCTTTATTTAAATACAAAACAAACTTTCAAATTGCACATAGACATACCCTACGTAGAAAGGTTTATATTTCTTTATTTGTTGTATTAACTTGTAATGAATTATGTTTATTTTCAGGAATTACTGAAGGTTATATATACTGACCCATCATTAAATTACTTGCGAGATGTAAATTATAATCCTGGTAAGTTATGTAATTATTGTCTGGTAGACAAACCACTCATTCCTTAACTTTCAATAAACATGATGAAGATTCACAAATTTCATCAATTTAATACAATGCACATAGAATTTAGAAATTAATGATTTTCTTAGTAGTGAATATATTCAATATAATCATTTGATGTGGCTTAGGTTTTACTGTACATTGTATTTAGGTTTTTATTAGTAAATATCTAAAAAAAAAACCAACTGTATATTGAACTGTTAGTTTGACTTATTAACAATAGATACTGTGTATAAACTTCAATGATGTCTGTGTCATTTTGGTCTTTTGTGGATAGTTGTCTCATTGGCAATCATACCACATCTTTTTAATATATTCAATGAGTCAGCAACTAAACAAACCAGTTTAACCAAAATAGAAATTCAGAGGTCCACATCATTCCAGATGCACCATCCACTCAACAATTGTTAACTCTAGAACTCTATGACAATCTAAAATCTTTGGGATTTCAGACAAATTTACCTTTATATATAAAGTGACTTCTATCATATCAAACACAATTTCAAAATTTGAATGTCCATCATTTCTATATTTTGCCAGATAGTGTAAAACAAATAACAATATTTTAAATGCAATGAATGTTTTTTTAAAATGTTGCTGTATTTTTATTGAAAAAAAATGGTGTAGTGTGTATAAGTTAACATTTGATATTTCAGCTGGAGGTACTGATAAAACAGATACAAATTATGATGATAAGAATGGCATTAGATCTTTGTGTATCAGCCCTGATTCCAAACACTTGGCCTCTGGTGACAGAATTGGTAATATAAGGTATGATTTGCAGTTTAAAAAAACATTTGATTATCTGAATATGAGTTAAAATAAATACAAGTTTTTCCAATAATTTATGTTAAATAGTTTCAAAAGGATTATGAAGGACCTATGTACTTTTTAACATGTATTCTCTTGTGAATGTATTTGTAGTGTAATGTATAATTCTAAACAATGAGGGGCATAAAAAGGAGGGGTGTATCTGCACAGAAGAATGTGAAATAAATTTGCAATTTCACTATGAACAAACAATTAAAAATGTCTTGCATGTTGATATTTTAACTGATTTGATAAAACATTGGGAATAGCGAACCTTTTTCACGGCTGCATATGAAATAAAAATGGCAAATCATGTTGCACAAAAATAACCCTTTACCACCCTCAACAATAGGTGTCTGATTACAGAAGTGTTTAAACAAAACACTACTTTGAAATTTTGGTAACAGTATTGAATGAATACAAGTTATGATTCTAAATTATGGCACCAATTTTCCTGGGGTGTGAGAAACAATGTTTTTGTGCATATTTGTTTTCATGATTTTGTGGAAGTTCACATTAATGCCAATTAAAAAAATGTACTTTTTTGAATGTTTAAATTTGTGAAAATCAGTGTCTACGAAATGCTGATCAATCCACAGTATGTAAATTTGCCTTTCAAATACACACAAATTCTGAATTCTTTTTTGCAAGATATAGTACAAATTTTGAATCCAAATATATATTAATTTTTCAGAATACATGATTTAGAAACCTTACAAGAAATAGCTACAATAGAGGCCCATGACCAGGAGGTGTTGTGTTTACAGTATAGTAACTTTAAATTAGGTAATTATATAGCCTTGTAGATTTATGGGTTGGATTGTGTATTATTAAATGTGATCTCAAGTTTGATATAGGCATTACATATACAAATAGGTCTACCATTAAAAGAGGGTGAATACCTTTTAGTGTTAACCTGTTATTGCCCTTTTCAAGGTGTTGTTAACTGTTATCTGAGATCAATTTAAGCTGTTTTCAACCCACTTTTGTTAACTGTTATCAGCATTTTTGCATTTTCAAGGTGTTGTTAACATGTTAAGGGATCCCCTGCCCCTCTTAAAACTTTCTATTTATTTCAAACATCTTACATCACAATAATGTGATAGTGGTCACACCAAAAAAGGATAGGTTTGATGTTAGTGTAATTCTTATATATCATGTATATAGTGGTCAAACTTATGTAAAATGTGACCTGAAAATCATACCCCAAAATTAGCATGCAAAAGCATTTTTCCAGCTGTTGAACCAACATCAGTGAAATATCACCAATTACAATTTATGAATTAGATGCTAGACTTTAATTCTGTTCTTCATTTTCTCTTTTGCTGGTAGGTGTTTGGTGATTTGCTGAAGAGCATATACCTACATAAAGATCAAAATGAACCATGACCCTGACTTAAGAAGTACTCATGATATCCATTAATAAATGCTACCTTTATCTGCCAAAAAAAAATCAATAAATTGCATATAATACTTGGAAAGTCTACCTATAAATTCTATCATTCAGTGTTTTTGTTTTTCAGGTCCAAAGTTGTTGGCAACCAGCAGTAGGGACAGAATGCTACATGTATTTGATGTAGAACAGAATTATAAACTGTTACAGACCCTAGATGATCATTCATCATCAATAACTGCTGTCAGATTTACTCAGACGGAGAAACAATTAAAGATGCTCAGTTGTGGAGCAGACAAATCACTACTCTTTAGAAATGCTCAAATGGTGAGTAAAATATTCTGACTTGTTGTTGAGAAAACTTATCTTTACTCTTTCAACTACTGAAATCATCAATTGGTGTGTAAAAATGTTCTGATAGCTGCTGTGGATTGTAAACACTTTACTCTTTAGAAATGATGAATCATGAGTAATAATGTTCTGTCAGTTGCAGAGTAAATAAATGTTTACATTTCAAACATACTCAAATGGTTAGTAAATTGTTCTGGCAGTAAATATAAATTCTTTAGACATGCTCATATAGTGAGGAATAAAGTTCTTACAATTCTTTTAAAATTACAACTCATATGGTATAAGACTACTGTAAAAACGGACATTATTTTGACCCTTTATGTACTTTTCTTATTATTCTGGTCCACCTTATCTAATTGAATTAACATTCACTGTTTGTTGTTTTTATATGACTTAATGCACATTATGTAAATCATTCAATGTGGAATTTATAATAGGAAACTTACTGTCCACAAATAAAACCCACTCTACCTGTTATGTATGTTACAGGAATACATACAATAACCCATTTGTAATTTTTCACTATTATATTTTTACAGGATCCAGACCTACAGTTCACTTTAGACCAACATCTGGTGGGTAAAACAACAATCTATGATATGGTTATTGACCCCACAGAGAAATTTGCTGCTACAGCCTGTCAGGATAGGAATATAAGGTAAGGCCTGAAATAAAATATTGTTTGTTTCTCAATCCTGCCAGACGCTGAAAAAATGGTCCGACTCTTGTCAAAACTAAGCCAAATATTATGTTATATATTTCTGATTTTCAGGCTTGTTGGAACGACCGATATTTTTCCAGCTTTTTGCAGAAAAAAAATTATTTTCCTACCAACCTACACACTTGGTTTGGCAGGGTTGGGATTGGGGAAACAAAGAATATATAAATTTAGGCCTAAGGTGGGATAAAAACTCAGAAAAAAACAAAATACATATCAAAAATACTGATCAAAATTACAAACTTGATCTGCAATTTATTTGATTTTTCAACTTCATACCAAAATCAGCTTGATTTCTGATGGCAAAAATACAATTGCTGTATTTCATAAGGGTATTTGGAAAAAATGTTCTTCATTGGCCATTGATTCAGGTCGTAGCCAGGAATTTCCAAAGGGGGTTTCGTTGGACTCACAAACTCGACTTTAACAGTCACAATTTGAACAAAACATTGACTTAAACAGTGCTTATTTGTTTTCAAGGGGGGGGGGGGTCGTCCGAACCCCCCTTGGCTACGGGTATGTGATCAATGGATTGGTGATTGCTTTACACTTTTTGGCCATTAAGTGGTGAGGCATAATTTTATCAACCTATGAAAATATTTCAGTATATTTCAAACACATTCTGTTATACATTTATTGGCCATAAGAAGAAAAGGGTTATAGAAAGATACTCGAGCAGGTAAAAGACACCATTGAAGATTCCAAAAAAGAGCAGGCTAATGCTGCTACTAGGCAACACTGGTACCCGCAAAGTGGAAGGGATTAATATGAGTTGCAATAATTTGTTTCCCAATCCACTATTAATAAATACTTTTAAACTAAATGAATAAGAGTAAGTATGGCCAGGAAGATAGTGTCCTAATTATAATGATTTTATTTATCAGGATATATTCAATAAAGACCTCCAAACAGAGGAAGAATTACAAAGGAACCATTGGAGATGATGGTGTCCTAATGAAGTTATCATTAGATCCCTCAGGAACTTATTTTGCCACTAGTTGTACGGTTGATAAGAGTATCACCATTATTGACTATGCCACGGGAGAAATCCAAGCCTCCATGATCGGACATGCAGAAACTATCAGCAGTATAAAGTTCACCAACAATCTCAAACATCTGATTTCTGTATCAGCTGATGGGTAAGTATTCATTTATTGGATGTACAGTGTAACCTGCCGTATTCAACACCTCAGTATTCAAACATCCTGCTTTAACCGTTACATTTTGATGGTCCCAAAATATACATATTTGCAGAAAAAAGCTGAGTATTCTGCTATGCCTCAGGAGAAATTCAATGCTGTACACAAGAATTTCTGTTGGATTTTGGCTACAAATATTTATATGAATAATGGCTGATTTAAAATTCTTTATATTGTAGATTGATTATTTTTATTGGGATACCATTTATTGGTTTTTATGTTAACTTTGGTATAACTGTTAAATCAATTTTCCCACAATTCCTATAAATTTGAACCTATGAAATAAATGAATCCAGAGTATATGGCAAATACCTTAAAATCAGTAATTATGGCAATTACCTTATGAATTCATAATGATGTTGTAATTACTTCTTTTGTACAGCATTTTTCCATCTGACATGTACTTTTCTACATTGGTCAGAGGTATAGGGGGAGGGTTGAGATCTCAAAAACATGTTTAACCCCGCCGCATTTTTGCGCCTGTCCCAAGTGAGGAGCCTCTGGCCTTTGTTAGTCTTGTATTATTTTGATTTTAGTTTCCTGTGTACAATTTGGAAATTAGTATAGCGTTCATTATCACTGAACTAGTATATAAATGTTTAGGGGCCAGCTGAAGGACGGCTCCGGGTGCGGGAATTTGTCGCTACATTGAAGACCTGTTGGTGACCTTCTGCTGTTGTTTTTTTATTTGGTCGGGTTGTTGTCTCTTTGACACATTCCCCATTTCGATTCTCAATTTTATAAAATAGAAAATTTCTATAAATAGTTAATTTCTATCTAGGTGTATATTTGTATGGAGATTACCGCCAGAGATGACGAACATGATGCAGAACAGATTACAGGACCTGGGTAACATGTATCAGGAGGCTGAAGTAGCAACTAACAACAACAATAATGAAACGTAAGAATGTAGCTCATATATTCTGTATTTAAATTTTGAGAAATTTATTTGCTCACCAAAGAACAAACATGTCAGGCCTTGTTTCTTAAAAATTTGGGGCACCATTATCATACTTAGACTCAGAAATCAACTGATCAAATTAGGGCTGTTCCAATAAAACATACATGGTACCCAGGGAAGGCACTTTGAAACTGAGTGACCACCCATAGAAGCCATTTAGAATCCTGCTTAACTTTTAACCTGTTCAACACAATATTTCAAATCCACCCATAGTGGCAAATTTAAGTTGCCTTCCCTTGGTCCCATGAATGTTTTTATGGAACAGCCCTTTCTGGATTTGGTGTTTTGAGCACAAAATTTGCACTCCTAGTACTGAGAAATGTTTCGTGACCAGAAGGCCAGGGATCAGCAAAGTGTTTTTTTTGCAAAGGTTAAGCTTATTTTTACAGTTGAAAAATATCTATTTAATTTAAAACTTTTTGCAACACTCTGAAATTCATAAAATGTATGGATCTTAAATTTTTGGCCAAAAAAAAAATAATATCAAAATTAGTAAATAAGAAATATTATCCGAGCTTATCTCATATATTTCAAAAATTAAGGTTTATTCTGATTGAAAATCAAAAGTAACGCTGGAAATCAAAGTCTTGCAAAAAATTCAAGGACAGAGGAGCACCACCCTTAGATAGCTTATTTTGATACCTATAAGTGAATCTGTAATAAAAATAGGCTCAACTAAAAATGAACAATGGAAGATAACTCAATTTTAAAAAATATGTGTTTAAAATTTAATGCAATTAAATGATTGATTTTAAGTTTACATTGTATATATTTAGTAGCAGCAAAATTGAACACCTGTATCATTTGGTATAAAAAAAAATCCATTCTCATATTTTCAGTGCTAAACCAAGTATACCTGCACCAGGAGATTCAGAGTTTAAAACTCCTAGTAAGATATTAGCTGAGCTGAATGAATACAACCAAAAGCAGCAGCAGCAACCTACCAAACAACATCCAGAACAACAGAAAGCTAAAGCTCCGTTAGACTACAGATTTAGTATTGGACAATTACCTAAATGGGCGAAAAACAAGGTAAATAGTTATATTTGGGTGAAACTTCAGGATCTTCTCTACAATACTCAATTTTAGAAACTAATGCATTCTTGGAAATATTGTCAAACATGTATCCTTGTCATTAGCTAAAGACATCAAATGTAAATTCAAACAATAGCTTGACTTTTTATTTTTGGGTCTGAACAATGAAAATACCCATTGTCCTTTAGATTCTGAAAAGGTGAAATTGTTTGACAGGGGAAAGTTTGGTATAACTGATGAAACATTTAAAAATGTCTAGCAAAGTGTAACTTAAATCAGAATATGCCATGTCAGAAAGAATGTATTTAGAGATAGTCCATAGATAATATGAAGAAATTAGCATGGAAAACAAATCTGTTGTTCTTACAAGGCAATTGTATAAATATTTGTATATTTAAAACACTTTACAATAATTTTAAAAACCAAAATTAGACCCAACAAATATTTTCAATTAGTATTAAATTATTTACAGTTTGGAAATGAGAAATCCAAAAGTCCTGAGCAGACCTCTGGTCAGCCAAAGGGAAGATGGGCTGAGAGATCAGAACAGAAAACTATACTAGCACAGATTGATGGAAAGAAGGTGGAAATTAATACTAAAATTGGTGAGTCTTACTTTTATTATACCCACTGTTTTTGTGCAGCTGTTGCTTTTAAGAAATTTTGTTACCATGAATTAATTGTTATTTTCAAAACCATTTATGTTGATATATGTAAACCGCAAATTTAAATGTTCATTGAATTATAAATTAGCTATAAGCTTGTATGCCCACTTTGGCAAAACCAAATAATGAAATATCAAAGAACACTATTTTTCCTCAATGGACAATAAAAATGGGTACCATTGAAAATAAATGAATTCAAAGTATTCTATGATGAAAAATTATAGCTGGCCTTTCTTGTGCACTTTTACTTTAATCTTATAGACTGGTAACAGGTTTATTTTTATGCCCCATTTATTATGCCCATTTATAGGCATTATGTTTTTTTTATCTGTTCGACTATTTGTCTGTGCTTTCATTCGTTCATTCATCAATCTTTCCTGCTTCAGGTTTAAGTTTTTAATTGAGGTAGTTTTTGATGAAGTTGAAGTTCAATTTACTTGAAACTTAGAACACATGTTCCCTGTGATATCATCTTTCTAATTTTAATGCATAAGTAGAGTTTTTATCCCAATTTCACTGTCCACTGAACTTAGAAAATTATAGTGCAAGTGGGGCATCTGCGTACTATAGACACATTCTTGTTTGTGATGGTTTGTTGTTACTTAGTATTTTTTATGGTTCTTTGTCTTATTTTACCCTCTCAAACCAAGTTGGGGGAATAAGGGAGGGTGTATAGGAATCAACATGTTTGTCATGTCCAGACCAACTTCTTATCCTATGTAATTGATTCTCTTTACATAAATGATTTTTATAATCCCGCTTTAAAAAAAGTAGAGTATGTCCATCCATCCATTCATTTGTCAGTTTGTTGGTCTGTCCCATGAATATTTTTCATCGCATCTTTCTCAGGAACTATAGTACAAGGATTTCTGAAATTTTGTTTTAGAGTTTAAATAAGTCCGCTATACTGTGTAATGCGTTTCCAGATTCATCACTCAGCATCTTCCTGTTTACCTTAAACTTTTTGCAGGCAGGGGTATCGTTTGTGAGCAGTAGCTCACAGATTCACTTATTTGAATTATAATTAGTTTTTCCAGAATTTGCCCGTTTCAACTTACAAATTTTGGTCCTTGACAAAACCAACATTGTCATCACAGTTCTGGTACATGAAGCTTTGTACATTGTGAGATCCTAATATATAGATGTGCATGTTGAATTGGATACAAGTTACAGGATACCATTTCAATATAATTACATTAGATGTATGTTTCATTATAATACTTTATTCTGATTGGCTATCGTGCACATCGTGTGTTATTCATTAAGCAATTGCATCACTCAATAAAACTTTTCATTCATGATAACACGTGGTCCCACAATAAATTGCACAGGTGAATTAAATAAACAAGTTATAAAATTCGTGTTTTCATGATTATAGCTAAAAAATGTAATTATAAGAATTGAATGCTTCTTTTTGTAACTTCATAGGGTTGTAAAAGCTTGGACTGTGTGCACATTTTTAGTATGAAGTGTTCTGTTCTTCATACAAAATGTACTTTGGTCAACGCTTTTACACTCCAATGAAGTTTCAAAAAGAAGCATTCAATTTTTAATGAGTAACCACAAATGAAGATGAAGTCCCTTAATAAATATGCCATCTTTTAAATGGGATATTGTACCCAATTGGTCACAGTATGATAACAATGAGCTTTAAAGCTCATGTGAGTCATTTCCCAAAAAATGTTTGTATCTTCATACATATGGTTAAAAGTTAATAACAAATGTAGAGAAAAGGAAACAGAGTGTCAGTAACTTTGATATGTTAATGCCACTTATAAGTATCGCTTTTGGCCTATTTCGTGGCAGCCAGTTTTTATTGGGGGAGGAAGCTGGAGTGCCCTGAGAAAACCACTGACCTTCTATAGGAAAAATGACAATCCTAGTCAATTAAGATTGGAATCAAGTGCACCCTCACGAGTGGGGTTTAAACTTACAACCTCAGTGTTGACTGGTTAGTGATTACAGTAGTAACTACTTAAACCATTCGGCCACCGTAGATCCATATAGAAACCATCAGTCAAACTTGTAATAAAAAATCTGATATATTAGAGATTTTTTCATTTGGAAAATTGGCTTAGTTATTTATTCAGTCTGTTGTTAAGTTGTGTGGGTTTTTTTAACATTTATATGTATTAATAGGGTCTAAAGTATTTGAATCCTTGTCTGTGTAATCAAACTGAAAAAAACTGAGGTTGCAAGTTAAAAATCCGCACCAGGCAGGTGAGCTGAACTTTAATCTTTATTGACTTTGATCATGTGAAGGTCAATTGTCACTCAGGGTACTCCAGTTTCACCCACAATAAAAACTGAGACCCATGGAATAGCACAAATGTCCTGAAAGTGGCATAAAACACCAATCAATATAGAGTGTAAAATATGTGTACTACTTTTCTGTTGCAATGCTTTAGAATGGGGACATAAAGTTGGACCCCCCCTAAAAATTGCTGGATTTGCCCTGTTTTGATCAAGTTATACCTGTGTTATTAAACCTTACACAGGGTTGATGTTCTAACTGGTGAATAACTTGACATTATATGACCTTTTTTTCTGCTGAAGATATAATTCTTATAGTCCTGAGATATTAAGGTTGAAATCTTACTGTGTTTATTTAGGTTAATTAAGTATATCTGTTAGAATTTATGTAAAATGATTATATAAAACACATTGAACATTCTAAATGACAATTTAGGAGTCTGTTTCTCACCTATGGCGAGGGATTATTCTCGCTTCAAAACGTAATTGGATAAACCGTATTCCCCATGATGTTAATCTCTTAATTTGTCAGCTCAAGTATGATTAAACCTAACAAATAAAACTTGTTAAATACTTAAAGGATTAAAGTTAATCCAAGTTAATCCCAAGTCATTAACTGTACAGCCATCTGTCTGTTGATTATGTTTACTGTTCAATAAAGTAGGTTAAAAATTTACGACGTTAGAATTTGGTCCGAAATAAAAGAAGTTCTAATTTTTTGCTATAAAAGTTTTAGTGTTAAATACAGAAGCTCACAAACTTTCCCTAATCCACCATTGTTTCAAGTGTTTAAAAGAGGCTCTTTAACCACTTTTGAAAATGTCTCGGAATATTAAACAGCTTGACTTTTTACACGGTTTTATAATGCCTCATGAAGTAGTCATGATCTACAAGTATTTAGATATTTGGTTTAAGGGGGTCTCATTGGGGGGTACCGATCCCGGATCCCGCTTACTGTTTTGTTAGATTCCTGTATCCCGCTTACACTATGTGCGTAAGCAATTCTCATTTTTTTGTCATTTCCCGGGTCCCGCAAGACCTCATTTCCCGTTTTCACGACACAATAATTTGACTTTCACGTTTCACGCTTACGAAAAATCGGCAATCCCGCATCACGCTTAGACCCCAATGAGACCCACGATTAACAATTCTGGAAGAATTTCAAAATTGATGTCATCAAAATTTACATGTATAGCCCTTATAGCTATTTAAGCAAAATTAAGCTTCACCAAATTCTTGTTCCATGATAAAGATTTTTTTTTTTATGGCATTGAAGCTTAAATACTTAAACAAAGTTTTTGTATTGGAAACTTCTTATACAGTATTTTTTAATGGATTGAAATTGAATTCAAACATTTTATTCTTTTTTTATTCTCCTGTACAATTGTTGCCAGATATGTATGAAATTTATAACAAAATAGTTCCAAAATCTAGATTATTCAACTATTGATAAAAGAGTTATGTCCCTTGGAAATATTAGTTTTTTATATATAATGGCATTGTGAGCACTCTCAAGTCTACATTTCTTCTAGACTCGTCATGATGTTTAATTCAAAATGTCTTGGAAGAGTCAGAATTGTTTTGGTGATTTATTATTTTTTAAGTCACTTTGAAATGTAATTTATATAAAATTGAATGTAAGCACTCTCATACCTTAATTTTTTATAAAAGTTTAATTAAGTTAATAGAAAATGCTGTTATCAGTAAGGTCACAGAAGAGAGCAGTCCAACTATTTCAAATAAAGTTATTCCTCTTGGAAATACAACATTTACGGAAAATAACAATATTTTGGATCTTGATTAAGCCTACATTTTTTGTAAGATATTAAAAAGTAAAATTAATTTTGTTAGTTACTAGTATTTCCTTTTATATGTGATATTTGCAACACATGAAAATTTGATTGCTGTTTTTATAACCCATCATGTAGATGTTTTGTCATTTGTGAATAATACCAAATGAGGCTGATTCTGCTTCTAACCTTGCTGATAGCATTGAATGATGGGAAATACATGTTATTAAAATGTCAAACTTAAAAGCGTCACATTACTAGTCAATGTAATTAAATGGATGTATGTGTAATGACTCAGGAAGTTTTACCTTTTCTCTTTTGGTATTTTTCACTACTACAAATCCTGTGCAAAATTTGTGTTCAAAATATTGAATAATTATCCTGGATATGCATGAAGTATTTATCACTGGACATGTTAATCAAATTGTCAATCTATATTACTTTTAAAAAAAAATTCAGAATAAAAACAATTTCAAAGGTTATTGCAGAAGTGCTTTGAATTTTTTAATGTGTGCGGTTCCTTATTTAACTTTTTTGTATTTACAAAGCAAGGAAAATATTAATTAAGGTGTTTAATACTTGACTTATTCTATGTGTATCTAAATAAAATGCAGGAAACGTACAAATAATATAACAGTGGATACTATATAGAGAAGAAAAAAAGAGAAACAAATTTGTTACCATTAAAAGCCATAAACTTACTGTATTTATAAAGTTCATTTGTTGATTTAGAATTTAACAAATGATGTCTTTATTTTGTAATAAAATGCAAAATAACTTCTAACTACCAAAGCAATTTTTTTTATCGGGGAGGAACACTAATTAAGTAAAAGTTAATCTGTGAAATGATCTGTGAAGATTTTCACCTGGACTTTTGATAAGTTGGTCTGATTAAGTAACTTACCTATACAAAGGAGATTTAATTGTAATGGAAATCTTATCTACGGCATGATTGTAAAAAGTCATGAAAGATTGGCAAAAGATACTCGGACTTAAGTTTTATACGAAGTGCAGCTACTTACTTCATTGATAATACTACTGATCAAAGAAATAGTGGAAATAAAAGAATTCCAATCGGATATATAATTAATGACTGAATTAGTACTTCTGTTTTATTTGGAGTTACTTAATACTGACAGGAAAGCATTTGAAAAAAGAAATTGAATTGAAGAGAAAAAGCACCTAAGTAATTGGAATTGACTTTTGCCAGATGTTGATAAAAAGCATGATTTAAAGGAAGAGAGATGTGAATTAATGCACCTCTAGGGAGATTGCTTAAACATAGTTTAAAAAGAGCCAGTAAAAAAGGTGGATAAGTTTTGTAGACATGAAATAGTGAAGAATCAGTGTAATAAGAGATATTAGAGAAATAATAATGGATAAATCTGACTTGGTGTATTTACAAATTCTCTACATTTTAGACCGAAACATACGGAAATTACCACCTGGTGATGATGAAGAGGATGATATCCCCAACATTAGGAGGGAGACCATGGTTATGTCACACCCAGAAAATACCCCAAGGGTAAGTGATTTGTTACTATAACTGAAGAAAAAAATTGAAGCATTTTAGATATTATCATGAATTTGCAAAATTAATTATATTGTGCAATAATGACAATTTGAAGTATTAATAATACTGTGGATTTATAATTCGTTGGATACCATTATTCGTTGATTTTGTGAAACAGGTGAATCACAAATTTGAATATTCCATGAATTACAAATTTTCTATAGGCCAGTTAAAGTTGACTTGGAAAAAAACATGTTGAAATTAGATATCCACGAAATTTGGTATTCATGAAAAATTAATAGTCCACAGTGTATGAGTATGATGGTATAATCAGGACCTTTAGCTGCAGAAAGTAATACAAAAATGTATAATAGAATAGTTTATTACAAAATATTGACAGTTGTCGCTTTGTTTGCATGATAAGCTTAAAGTTTTAAACTTTGAAGCTATTATGTATGACAAAATCCAAAGATATAAGAGGGTTGTATTATGAGGGAACCGTCATGACAAAAATCAGTAAAAAATCTTGCCAAATGTTGTTAATAGTTTTTTTAGGTACATGCCGTTTAAAATGTACACTTTTCTTTATGAAGTTAAAGAATCAACTCATTTTGACATATCAGGTTACATTTTTGCAAAAAAAAAAAGGTAACAGATAATTAGTGAGGGGGATAGGACCTTTATTGGGACGCCGGGATCGGGTGTTTTTAAGCTCGGTATTTCGGGATCTGGAAATCCTTTTTTGGATTTCGGGACGTCGGCATTTACTTTATTTAAATTCGAGACCTCAGGATTTCGTTTTTTTAAGTCCAGGATTTTCGGGATCAGGACTCCTCCTATCCCCCCTCATTAGTTGAGTTCTGAAGAAAAACAATAAATTTTAAGCAATTTGATGCAAATCAGGTAGCAGAAAATGCCTGTCTGATTCCTGACAGTGGGTCCGAGACCACAATTGTCGTCCCTTGATTTTCGTTGTTCACGAATATAGTCCCTAGTGTTAACAGTGGGTTACTTGCCATTTATTTTAATACCCCTTCCAAATTAATTTATCCATGTTTAATGCCTCAAATTGTAAGTAGGGGGGTGAAATTACACTGTAAAAAAATTTGGGTCCAGAATTTTAAAGGAAAGTAGTGATTTGGTCCAGGTGAAAAAGGTTGAAATATAGCACTTCGGACGCTCTCAAAAGATTTCAAGACGCCCTAAAGATAAAATTGTCCATATTTTGAGTTAGAGACAATGAAGTTTTCTATAATTTTGATATAATTTGTCCCAAAAGTAGTACAACACACTGTAAAAGTTTCATTGAGAAAGCGCAGGTGGGATTTTTTTAATTTTCATTTATGTTCTAAAAGAAATGCACTTCGAATTAATTGTGTTCTCGGACCAGTGGGCATTCCAGCCCTCTTATAAATCATTAAAAAAATTATAAAGCCTGGTATTTGATAGTAAATTTTCTTGATGCTAGGAGAAAATTTCTTGACGCTAGGAGAAAATTTAAGTTCATCTTAGCACATTGCTATACTACATTACATAATTTCTACAGTGATAAAAACTATAAATCTTACTTAATTAAAATAAATGATCAAAATGTCTTAAAAGAATTATGCAGTTACCTGCTCATTTCTAGCTCTAAATTTTTCATCGAGACCAATTCAAAGCTAATTAATCTTGTTGGTTTGTAATTTCCTACTTTTGCTTTCAAAACATATCCATGGTGGACTTAAAAAGACCCATTCTGACTGCTTAAAAAACCTTAAAAGACCCATTGTGACCGCTTAAAAAACAGGATACTTAACAGAGTTAAGTCTAGATTTCTGTATATTTTGACAATAAAAAAACCCCAAATAATTGAAAGGTTGTTTTATGCTATGACTAAAAATGGATTAATGTAATTTATTACAGTAGATTTATGTTAAACTTATATTTAAAATCTTTCTATTTCCTAGCGACATCCATCAACAATTATCTGATATTGATACTATGTATCAAGAATAAATTTCTAAAAATTGAATAACAAAATATAGCCTGATTTCAGAAAACAAAAATATAAGAACTTGTTTTGACACAAAAGTAAAAAACTAGATTTAAACAAAAATAATTAACTTGATATGGACGAAAATAAGCAAGCTTGATTTGGACTGAAAGTTAACCACTTGATTTGGACTAAAACAATAAACTTTATTTTGACTGAAATTTAAATGATTTGAAATATTGAATATTAAAAGTAAATGAAAAAATAAATTGTATTTAAATAATGGAAATTTGAAAAGGTAGAAAATGGACTTAACTATTTATTTGAACATGACTTTATAATGTTACTAAAACCTGAAAAAAATTCATAGAAATTAAGAAAGATAACTGTAGTGAGTTATGCTTTTTACTCAGCCTCAGCTAGACCTAAGTAATCAGAAGCATTTCAAATTCAAAAAGGAAATTATATTGATCTATAACTTTTTGACACACTGTCTCATATAAGCCTAATTTATTTTATTGAAGTATATTATTATTTGTATATGGGCTGTAGCTCCTATTGTTAAGTGTAAGTGATTTTTACATGCCGTTCTTAGGTCACAAGACCTAGTAAGAAATATGTGTAATATTCAATTAATTTTTAGATGCTTAACTGTCATAATCTATTCACTCATAACATATCTATCCTCTTATCGTTTACGCTGCATTAAATATTTTTTTATATTGGAATATTTCAAATCTCTGGTAATGCAGACATGTGTAAAACAATGTATGGGAGCTACATGTTAAAAATTCCAAGTAAAATACGAATGTTTTCTGTCAATATTGCAGACAAGTTGTTGACCGTCAGATATAAATTGCCTATTGAATTTAACATTTGATTTGTCGTGGATTAAAGTGCATATTTTATCTGTCAGTAGTGGTTTAAGTGTCATCCTTGTCAATCAATGTCTTTATAAATGGGTTTATACGGATTTACTTATCTGTTTCATAACATCATTGAGTCCGTCAATACCAACGCCTCACTGTCAATGTTTTTCCATAAGTCTTAAACAATGCCTTTTAATATACAAGTTTGTCCTAAACAAATGATAGCTTTAAATTTACACAAATGGCAAAGTTTACACCATATATACTATCTTTAAAACTTTAATATTTAAAATTTTATTCAGATTTATTGTAGTCCTAATAATTTGGTCAACATTTACCTGTATAGATCATTTAAGTAGGTGATACATGTACTGTAAATCCAGAAAATGTTGCAAGGTTTTTATTTTTGTGAATATTGCAACAAGCTAGGTCAATATCGCAATAATAAGAATTTGTAATATGATATTTGTATATAAAAAAGAAGATGTGGTATGATGGCCAATGAAAAAACTATCCACAAAAGACCAAAATGACACAGACATTAACAACTATAGATCACTGAACAGCCTTCAACAATGAGCAAAGCCCATACCGCATAGTCAGCTACAAAAGGCCCTGATAAGACAATGTAAAACAATTCAAACGAGAAAACTAACAGCCTTATTTATGTAAAAAAATGAATGCATGCAAAAATTTCTGAATTACAGTACATTAGGGTCTTTGGCAAGTTCATGGAACAAAGGACAGTTGAAATGTAAAGATTCAAGTTGCATGGAAACAATTGTTTTAGAAAGATGATAGATTACTCTTATCACTTATTTCTTCTCAGTTTTAAATTTGTTTTCAAAGATTGAGGAAAAGTGCTTTTGTTGACACTTGATTTAGTAATTTTTGTAACAAATTCTGTGCACACTTAGTCAAAAAACAATTGACTGTCAGTCAGAAGGCAATAAGGTTCCTATAACAAATCTAGTAGCTTAAATTCATTCAAAATTTATTGAAAAAAGGACATTTATTATCGTTTAAATCCAACAGACTAACAAGAAACACTCATGATTTTGAAATTTATTTTAGGATAATTATTTTTTGTTTAATCTGAAATTTCTTTGACTTGTTTGTAAACATATTGACTTGAATTAAAGGTTATTGTTACCCCTTTCAGTTGACTCAAATTTTTCTACAGAATGTACAGATAAATTCTTCACAACCCCCTCAGTCCAAGATAAAAAAAAAAAAAATAAGTTGAACAAACTACTCAAATTGTGCACATAAACACTTAACCTTATTCCTACCTGAAATAGATGTTTTTATGCCCCACCTACGATAGTAGAGGGGCATTATGTTTTCTGGTCTGTGCGTCTGTTCGTTCGTCCGTCTGTTACACTTCAGGTTAAAGTTTTTGGTCAAGGTAGTTTTTGATGAAGTTGTAGTCCAATCAACTTGAAACTTAGTAAACATGTTCCCTTTGATAAGATCATTTTAATTTTAATGCCAAATTAGAGAATTTATTCCAATTTCACGGTCCAGTAAACATAGAAAATGATAGTGCGAGTGGGGCATCCGTGTACTGTGGACACATTCTTGTTTTAGGAAGTTAAGCAGATATTTTAGGTAGATAGTATAAATTTCATAAGATATTTGATATCACATCATTAGTGAGGAGAATTTTAACTATACCATTATTTTATAATTCTTATCATGACCAATTTAGATAAATAATTGCCATTTACAGAAGATACCAGTTATATTTGATGATGAGAGTAACCAAGGTGAGGACGATGAAGATTTCTTCCCATCATTCCACAGAGAAGATGACAGCCATACCACATGGGACGAGGTTTGTTGACTATTTTATTAAGTTCATTTTATTTAGATTTTTTCATAGAAAAAATGGAGGTTGATCACTGTAAAAAGTTGATTTATTCAGTTTTGAAATAAAATGAATTTTAATAAAAAAAAAATTAAAAAAATGCATAACAGACATTTTTTTTGGACCTTTTGACAATCTGTCATAAATTGAATAATTGGTATAATATAAGTCTATGATGAGAATAGATCGAAATTTGTTCATAAAAAGGGCTTCTGTCATCAACTCCTCATATATTTTGCTTTTGTGAGTAGGACAATTTGGTTACAGTACATCATAGCAGATGTTTCCTTTAAATATGGTGGGATATGTAAGCTTGCTGAATTTAGCTGTTAGGTTGGTTGGTACATCCAAAGAAAATATAAAAAAAAGTACCTGTTCCAAGTCTATAACTAGGTCACTGTGGTATTATATGTTAATGTTTTTGGTGTTTGTGGCCTTTTATTTTTCATGGAAGATCTTTTATAGTTTTTGTTGATAAATTCCCAATCTTTTTAGTCATAGAAAGTGTTAGAGCTTTCCTCATTGCAATAAGGCTTGATCTGTTGTTAAAGATGTGATTTTAATCTGATGGTGGTTTTAATATGTCGGTAGTAACCATCTCATTTACACATAACCCACAGCTAATTTTATTCTGTATAATCATGTTTACCAGTAATATTAAGTAAAGTTATGACCTAGAAAGAAGACAAGTTCATTTTAAAGTATTAAAAAATCTTTAATTTTAGTGGTGCACTTAAAAAATCTTTTAAGTCAATCTGTGAACTTGAAATGTAGTGGTCAGCATGATTTGGTCATTTAAATGTCCTTGAATTTCTGTAATGTGATGCAATATTATTTACAAGTTAAATCCAGTACTATTATAGATTAGTTTTACTGCTTGTAAAAACTGAGATGCAAGCTTTTATTATTGAGATGTTCATAGTTCACTGTCACATTTTGATCTTGAATAAACACATCCCTTTAGTTTTGTACTCAGAGGGTATATACAAATCATCTTATCTGTCTTTCCATCTGTTATGTTTTGTGCCTTGGGCATAACTTTTGTACTGTAGAAATTAATTTTACCAAATACCTGGAAAGGATTGTGCAAGGGTTTCAGTTGGCTATATTGACAGCTCTAGTTAATAGTTATACACTTTCAGAATTGGTTTATAAAAATGCCTCAGATAGTTCAAAAAGATCCTTGGAAACACATATCCTAGTAATCCAAAATAATAACAAGAGGCCCAGAAAAATTATTCAAATACATAAAAAACAAGAATGTGTCCACAGTACAGGATGCCCCACTCGCACTATCATTTTCTATGTTTACTGGACCGTGAAATTGGAATAAATTCTCTAATTTGGCATTAAAAAATGATCTTATCAAAGGAAACATGTATACTAAGTTTCAAGTTGATTGGACTTCAACTTCATCAAAAACTACCTTGACCAAAAACTTTAACCTGAAGTGTAACAGACGGACGAACAAACAGACGGACTGACGGACGGACGAACGAACAGACGGACAAACGAACGGACACACAGACCAGAAAACATAATGCCCCTCTACTATCGTAGGTGGGGCATAAAAACATATTGCTTGCACTTGTCGTAAAAAAAAAAATGAAGATGTTTGTTTTGAATGTTATAGACAACCATTGCAAGAAGTGACAGTATGGATGAGATACAAGACGGAGATGTTATATATCTACCGAGTGAAGATACATCCAGTACTAATGAAAGGTAATTATTGTGTCTCATGCATTACACAAGGAATCAACATCTGTTTTGGGTCCTGTCAGTAAAACAGCATCTCTGACAGGAATCAGGCTTTTTTTTAAAGGAAATAAATATGAGTTACTCCTGTAATCTCATTTAATACAATGTTTTACCATAACCAAAAATGGTTTTATTGGGGTTTAAAAAAGAAAGGAAAAAGGAAAATCACAAAAATACCAAACCAAAATTAAAAACAGAAAGTCCATAATCAAATGGCAAAATCAAACGACAAAATACATCAAATGAATGGACAACAACTGTCATATTTCTGACTTGGTACAGGCATTTACAAATATAGAAAATGGTGGATTGAATCTGGTTTTATAGTGCTAAACCTCTCAAAAACTAGGGATGATTTCAGGTGCTATGAGGAAAAGGGGGATTATTTGCTGTTCATGCCTGAGTTTCTTGAAAAACTAAGCTATCAACGATGTACTGCCATTTTCAGGAACAACCGTGGTAAATGTCTTCCATAAACAACTCTCTGAAATGCTGGATTGGGTTTATATTTTAATGTGGTTTACATATAAGTTAAATTTTTGTTAATACTTGATTTCATGTTTATTTTCTATTTGATTACACTTTGTCAGTAAAGATAAAGTTCAAATCCAAAATTTCAAGACTCTTACCAAAATTTCTCCATGTACATAAGATATCGTCAAACACACACAAATACATGTATCTATCTGGCCCGTAGCCAGGAATTTCCAAGGGGGGGGGGGGGGGGGGGTTCGTTGGACTCACTAACTTGACTTTAACAGTCACAATTCAAACAGAACATTGAGTTTAACAGTGCTTATTTGCTTTCATGGGGGGGTTCGTCCGAACCCTCCGAACCCCCCTGGCTACAGGTATGTCTATTACACATTATTTAAATATAATTCTAACAGTTATATTCTGAAAGATATATTTTGTCTACTTTTCATTGTAGTGCTTTCACAATATATCCTGGATTAGGAGAGAACAGGAGACGTAGTCTGACTAACAAGAGTCAAGATGCAGGTAAATCAGAAAATATGACCTCAATGAGGCCACACAATATAATCCTTAGTTTTTGTTGAACCTGTGACTTTTGTCTAAGAAAGCTTGACATAGGGATAGTGATCCGGTGGCAGAGGTGTTTGCTCACTATTCAAATGCTATATGTTTTAGAAGGTGGAAGACCTGTATGCTTCATACTTTGTAGATATATTCGTTATGTTACGAACCTTTCGTCTGACACATAACCATTTTCCTTAACCTCATTTTCATGATTCAGTGACTTTTTGAAAAATAAGTTAAGATTTTTGTAATGTTAGTTTCTCTCTTATGAGAGATTGGATATTAACTGTAATATGCCAGTCAGACAGTTTTCACTTGACCTTGATCTGATTTCATGGATCAATGAACAAAGTAAAGTTTTGGAATTGTAAATTTATTAAGAACCTCAAAGAGAGGGGTTTTTTTCCAGGTTAAAACTTCCTAGTATTACTTTATGCATGTAAATGTAATTCACAGAACAAGTATTTCCAAAACTTGCACTTGATTCAGTACAAATGTAAGAAGTACTTAGATATTGACTGTGAATTTTATTAATTTCAGAATCAGACATGACAGATCCTGTATCATTAGAAGACATCGATAATGAAAATGATAATGATTCATTCCCATCAAACCCAGTTACTCCCTCAGATGAAGGATTTCAGAAAACACAGAACAGGGTAGGTAACTCTATTTAAGCTAAGCAACACATCCAGATTCTATACAAATCCAGAACCATATTTAATGAATGTATCAAAGACACAAAGTCAGTAACATCCAATCACACTTCAACACTTCATATACAGCTTAACAGAACAGTAACATTTTTTTAGACCTACTCTCACATTAATTCAAAAGCCATTAGAAAAAAATCTGAATATGCTATGTAATTTTTCATTCAAATTAGGTCACACCATCAGAGGAATGATACTTTAAAAAACACAATGAGTATATAACTATTCAATTAGCATCAACGATATACTCTCACAAGGTTACTTCAGAGAGATGCTACCTGATCAGGGGAGGATTCAGCCAATTTAAAAGGGGGTCCCAACCACGGACACAGGGGGTTCCAACTATATGTCCCCATTCATGTGCCTTGATCAGCCCCCAAAAAAGAGGGTTCCAACCCCCAGACCACGCCCCTTTCCTGGATCCCCCAATGCTGATAATTTAGAACAGGAAAAATCTTCTGTCAAATACAGCTTTATACCAGAAAATTAAGTATTATAGATAGATCTACATTTTAGTTGAATGAAGGATTCAAGGAAAAAACAAAACTAATTAGAAGGTATTCTGTTTTCAACCACTGCCGTACTGAATTAAAGTAACATACTTCAATATCAAAAACACCATGCACTAGCCTCTATCATAAATCTCTATTGTGAGCATCCTAGATGAACACACACAAATCGACAAAAGAGTATTTGATTACAATAAAATTTGAGAAATAAAACAGGCAATAATATTCTTAATTTTTGAAAGAATTGAAATTGAAAGTTGATTTATGTTTAACATTATATAAGAAAGAAGATGTGGTATGATTGCCAATGAGACAACTATCCACAAAAGACCAAAATGACACAGACATTAACAACTATAGGTCACCATACGGCCTTCAACAGTGAGCAAAGCCCATATTGCATAGTCTAGCTATAAAAGGCCCCGATAAGACAATGTAAAACAATTAACTTTTTTTTATTGTCTATTTATAATTGCAATTCAAAAAAAAGTGTTCTCTTCTATTAGGAAAAGTTCATGCAGGATACCTTTGAAAACTTGGCATTTTCTCCAATCCCAAAAGACAGATTTGAAAGAAGTTTGGAAGACTTGGAGAAACAGAAAGGAGAACAGCCAGATCTCAGAATGAGCTTATCTGCAAGATTTCAGTCTAAAAATCCAAAGTAATTATTACCTCTGTAAAATCAACGTCTACTGTTTATTGAATAATTATCGTATTACAACATCTGTATGAGTAAATTTCTATTGAATTTAATGATTGGTGGTTGCACAATTTCTGGCAACAAATATTGCATACATTTCCAATAGCATAATAATGTCAAATAAGTATGTTCTATTCAGAATAAGACTGACTTGGATTTGGACTTTTGAACATTATGCCAATTGAAATAGCTTTAGAATATCATTAATTTTGACAAAGTTTTGATTTATTGTTTGCTAAACCTCCTCAGAGCTCTTATACTATAATGTAAAGTTCAGTGTAGAGGTGAAGGTAATGTTACTAGGAAAAACAAAAATATTGAAAGAAATCCCCCTGAGCAATATCCATCTAAGGGGGTCTCATTGGGGGGGGGGGGGGGGGGGGGTCCAATCCCCGTATCCCGCTTACACTATGTACGCAAGCAATTCTCATTTTTTTGTCATTTCCCGGGTCCCGCAAGACCTCATTTCCCATTTTCAACCCACAATAATTTGACTTTCATGTGTCACGCTTACAAAAAATTCGCAATCCCTTGTCAGGCTTAGAACCCAATGAGACCCACATCTAAGAGTGAGAGCTAGAAATGGTTGGCTTGGAAGTTGAAACGATGTCTCTGTAGTGTAAATTTAGAAATTATTTGGATGTTTGTATTATTGTGAAAAATGTGACAGGGTTATAATCGCAATAATTTAAACTCGCATCTTGAACTTTTTTATATGAATTAAACAGAATTTTTCTCAATATCGCAAACTTTGAAATCGCATTTTAGTCTAAAATGATAACATCGCAATAATAAATGCATTCAATAATTTCTAAATTTACAGTAGTATTATTTCCTTCTGTGTAATGTTTTCATATGTGCACGTACATGTCCAGAAGTCCAAATCCATGGTCATGTCCAAAATTTCAAATCCATGGACATGTCCAAAAGTCCAAATCCATGGACATTTCCAAAAGTCCAAATCCATGGACATGTCCAAAAGTCAAAATTCATGGACAACAAGAAATATTTTGTTCTTAAAACATTTATAATAAACGAAAGTGAACCAACACCTGGTGAATCTGTAGTACGATAGATTCCATAAAGTGGATACCTCGGGTAGGCAGGGTTGTTATGATAAAAAACATAAAATGTAGAGAGTCTTATAACAAGCAGTCACTAAAGTGTTGTTATAAGACTCTAAAAATATTAATGTTCAATTTATGAAATAACGAAAGGTGCTTTTCTTTATTAATAGTAGAAGATATGGTATGATTCCCAATAAAGACAACTCTTTAGTAGAAACAAATAACATAGAATTCTGAAATAATTCTGAAATTGACTTTTTGTTTTTTCTTTGTTTTATTTGTGATGTATTTTACAGGAGTATGGCTGTGCAACAGAAGTCGGACAATTGGTATGATGTAAGTAGTCCATTGAACAGTTATTGCATGGAGTTATAACACATCACTAAATATTGCATGCCACATTTGAAACTTATGCAAAATATGTCTTATTATTCAGACTAAAAATGCTAGGAACAATCAAATTTGTGATCAAAGTGAGATTTTTTTGGGAGAAGCTTGAGATTTATAAATTTTATATTGTTGCTTCATTTAGAAAGAGGCCCTGAAACAAGATTTGTAATTCTAGGGTGTTTTGTGAAGAAAGATGCATTGTTTAACCAGAGTCTTTCTTCATTAAGAGATTTTAGAAACATCTAAAAACTTTGTGAATATTTACTCTATTTCCTCAGGTGCACACCACAGAACTCTCCTTTTGTATACTTAAAAAAAGGATAGATACATTTTTTTTACCCCAAGAAAAGCATTTAGCAAGGCTATAAACTGAGCTAAATATAATTTTTTTTTGGAACATGTAATGAAATCTGTACTCATAGATACAAAAGTCTTGTGGAAAAAAGCTTTCAGTTTGACAGATTTCTTTATTTATCTTTGAGTTTGATGTAAGAACATTTTGGTCACATACCTCATGTAAAGAGAACAAAGCATTCTATCAAGGGGGGATGATAACTTAGGTCCTCAGCCAATCAGAAAAGTCAGTATTTTGATTCATATATTTAACCTTGATATCATAAATAAGGTATTTCAGTAATAGCTTTTATTAAAACCATAACAATGATTATATGTTGTATTCTCACAGCTATTTATATGAGTGAACAATTGATAGAACTTTTGAGGCTCTGCATGGGGTCTATAGTTCTTGTTTAATCTTGATATCTGATTTCTGAAAAGTACCTGAATTGAACTTTTGGATCATCAATATGCAAATAGTTCCTATTGAATGTGGTTACTGTTCTGAATATTTTGGAATTACCATGTTCCCCCATGCAGGGCCTCTTTATGTAGGCATACTACAAAATAATAAACATAGTGATGATATTGAAATTATCATAAAGACAAATGAAATATATGAGTTTAAAGGTCAAACATTTTGTTTTCAGCACATGCTATCTGAACTAAAAGCCTTTAAGGAAACCTTTCAGATTAAAAGACCAAAGGTACTGGAGAGGGAGTTATGTTTTGTTTTCATATTGTGGGATGTTATATGGTCCTCCAATGGAGGAGCACCACCTTTTTTGTTTGTCTTCGATTCATGTAGTAGTTTATATCTGTTGTTCACATGGTTTGTGTCTGTACCACACTTTCTGTTCAACTTTTTTTCTTTTTTTTTTTGGAATGGCTTGTATATAGTTTATGGAAACCTGTTTATTTTGCAGTCTTATATCCAAGTTATAATGTTTATTTTTTATTTTAGAGGTTTCCTGGATAACAGATGTTTTGTAGTTTACCACAAATTATTTTCCCTTCATAAGTATTTAAAACATAGTAGTAAACTGATATGAATTGTAGGATAATTCACATTATTAAACTTGTATACTAAAATTTATTTACATTTGTTAAAGTGAATATTTCAGCTTAAAAGAATTAAAAGTTCAAATTTATTTAATCATGCATAAAAATTCAAGACTGAACATATGTTTATTTATAGTCTTTTCAAAGAAGAAAATCTGAAATGGCTCGTACTGTTGATGAAACCAGGAAGAAAATTGAAGCTGTAAGTGAAAGTAGAATCATCTGTTTCATTTGTTCTATAAATAGATCATTACTGTAGATGACTTGTCTGTTTCTTAGAGCATGATCAGAAGCTTATTTTTTACAGACATAGTATTTTCATACCTTTTTGTTGATAAATAGCCATTAAATATCAAGTTGGAAATGTGGTTCGCTAACCTAAAGGTCAAGTTGTTAGTTACTGTAGTCAAACAGGACCTTGTTAGATCTGCAAAACTGATGAACTCGTTCACCCTACCAGCATACGATATAGTGTTTAATTTCTATTGCGTCATTGGGTAGACATAGCTATTGAAAATGTGTCGATGATCTTATCCGTTATTTTGTAAAACTTGATGGTTTATCCTGAAGCATCAATTGTTGTTATGAACTGAAACGTAACAGTTTCATTCCTATACTCTGTGTATAGCTTACAGTAAAACTTTAACAAGCTTTTCTAAAGAATTTGATATTAATATAAAAATATTATTGTTATTTTTTGTACACGTTTTCACTGTTAACTTTTTGAAATTACAATGCATGTAGTATTGCTCTAATAATGTTCTTATTTTGCATGTGCTTTTGAATAAACATTTTAATTTAACAAATTATGATATATATTTTTTTTTCATGCAGTATTATTTTGATAAAGTGTTTGAATAGAATATGCTTAGTAGGATAAGTTTCAGGAAGTTTACAATTAAAGGTTTTGGTTAAAGTCATCACTGTAAGAATGCAATAATTCATATGTTTTGTTCACACCATTCTTAGAACTGCCTCACATTTTAAATTGTCAAAAGCAAGCTGTAAGATAAGCAAACTTTAGCATGGTTGAGTAAAAAATAACCAAGGTTATTGAAATATTCAGAAAAAGACCAGGTTTGCTAATTTAGTGTGAAAAACTGCCCAATTGGACATATGTAAAATAGTAACTTGAATTTGAAATACATATTTTTAAACTATCATCTTGTAAAAGTAAATGGTGATAAAAAGTAGATAGATATGATATATTGAAAGATCTGTTTCAGGAGGGAAAATTGCTCAAAGTTCAAATAGTACATGTACAGGTAACGAAAAAAAAAATTGAAATGGGATCTTTTAATATAGATGTAGATTACATATTAATGACTTCCTTTCCACAAATAACACCTTTTCAGAAAATAGAGGATAAATACATTTCAAACCATTTTCTCTTTCCACTTTCTAAACCTTGTAAAATCATGAGTTTTAAACTTAAAAATGAAAAAAATTAAACGATACAGAATTTAGCCAGCTGGTAATCTCTTTAGGTAGATGTAGTTTTTGTCAATTGATTCAAAATTTAAATCTAGAGGACTTTTGGTAACAACATTAAAAGAAAAAAATACACTGTAGAGAATGGTTTACATGGTAAATACTTCTTACACAATAATTACTTCCTTTTGTCATTCTTAAACTGGTTCTATACTGGAAAGTATTGGCTTCTACCCATGTAAAGTTTGATAAGTTGAAAGTGATATATCACCGTTTTAACCAATTTATAGTGAAAAAATAACTATTGGTAAATGGAATGTAACTGAAAGATTTATAAAACTTAATATTTACTTCAAACTTTATTATCAGGGCTTCACACATAAATCTAATCTTTTGCTAAGTCTCCATTGTCAAATATAAATTCATGCCCCTCCTTATAGAGACAACTGAAAATTAGATCTTTTTTTTTTCTTTTTTTTTTTATTACAGGGTCAATTTATACTAAATTTGTAAATAGACTATTGCTTTATTTAATATATTGATGTGTTTTATGATATAGATGGCATGGAAGGATGAAAGTCCAGAATCAGAACATGTGGAGAGTGCCCTGTCATCACCTTGTCATGTAAGTATTAATACTGATACCTTTCATTGTCACCCCATACTATTGCAGTTGGTTAATTCTTTTTGCTACAGAAGGTATTTAAAAATCCAGGGGGTGGGGTATTAACATATAAATTTTAGTTTGGTTACAGACTTTTGACTGCTATTTCAAAACCACCCCAATTCATATATTGAGTTTTGCAAAAATCCTTATGAAAATTGCACCCCATTGGTATATTTGACACTCCAAAAAAGTCTGTAACTATACCATATTTACCTTTGTATATAATTTTATATAGGGAAAAAAAAACAGTGTTTAAAAATTGTTTAATGTTTGCCGTTGAAAGTGAAACAGTTTGGATCAGGTAGCCACACCATTTTATACTCATTTTCTATACCAAAACTGTACAAAAATTGCAAAAGAAGGAAAATGGAAATATTTCATATGTATTTTTTTCCATTTTAGGATACAAAAGTGACAAACAGCTTCTTGCCAAAGGAAGAGGACACTCATAAACGTAAGAAAAACTTTTTTTTTTATCTTCAACAATTTATAATAGGGACATTTGTGTATTTTATTGAGGTAGTAGTTTTCATCTAAAAATGTCATACTTACATAATTTAACATGTATTATTAGTACAAAGAATTTTTTACAATCAGTAGGGGAAATACATAGATTAGTAACTAGATTTATTATAATTTTAACCACTGATTAAAATGGTGGCATTCAAGCCCTCTACAAAATATGGGTTAGTTTCGAAAATGAAACTTTGAAATCATGTGGCTTTTTTAAAACTGGTTCACAAAGATTAAAAATTATGTTACAGTTTATAGAATCACATACACCATTATGATAAATCACTTAAATATAAAAATTACCCTTCACACATTCCTTTTTGGCACCATTATAACTAATACACCTATTTTAGATGTATCCCTCTTTTTTTCTGTAAACTTTAATTGGGATGATACTAAATCATGTAAATATCTGAATTATTATTTCCCCAAAATCTAGACTTGAGAGGAATTCTACAGAAACATTTTATCTACAAAGCAATTTTTGTTTACACTAGTCAAATATATATCATTTGCTCTAAATCGTTTTTTTCAAAAAACTCATTTTAGTCAAAATTACCTAGTAAATTATTAAAAAGGCATAATACTGCTTCATGGAGTTCTTAGATTTAACAGCTGTACTATTTTAGCTCTTATATATCCAAACTGATATAAGTGCTATAGTTATATTTATCTAGAGCTATTTTCACAATTATCAGAAATCAAAACCAGTATTGTTCAGGGAAACAGGGTGCTTCTTGTCTCAATTCCACTTTGGCAATTTAGGAATAAATACTTATAAATTTAAAATTACATGGAGAAAAAAGCAGTTAACACATTTTGCTTTTCAACAATCTAAATAGTGCTGACAACTTACAAGAACATTGTTTAACGTATACATATTTTCTGCTGTTAACTGAAGGGCATTTCACAAAAGCTCTAACCACAGTTTTGTGTGTAAAGTGGGAGTTGCCATAATTTTTTTATGATTTATAGTGAATAGGACCTTGAAATATAATTGCTAAGTTAGGCATGCTGTAGGCAATGATGCATGTCTGACCATATAAGGAAACATGAATTTTTCATAGAAATGATAATAAACATATATTTATGCTAGTGCTATAATATTTCCATTGCATTTAAGGCCCAAGAACACCAAACACTTTACGCATGAGTTGGTCAAACTTTGACCTGCCAAAGCAACCAATCATAGAAGAGAAAATGCCTCCATTCAAAAGTAGATCCACGCCTAGCACGCCTATCAGAAAAAGCATCGGTAAAAATATCTTGCCTTCTGGCACACACAGACCACAGTGGCGTAGTCAGATTCCAACACCTGCTTTTATTAGTAGACTTCACAGGGGTAAAGTTGCCGACGCATGGAAACAGTTCGAAAGTTTGAACTTGTCCCCTGTTCAATAATTAACACATAGATAGTTAAGCATTGAAGTTCAGCTTTTACTAATGGCAAATTGTTATGTTTGCATTTGTTGCAGATGTTATTCAGACAAAAAGAAAGATTTGCGATTGGCAACATTACCCAGATTTTTTTATAATACCTATTATCAAATATATATATATATCTAACATCTTTGATGTATTTTATGTAGTACTTGTGTATGTGTACATGCAATGTTATAGCATTTCAGCATATTTTTAGCATTAGGCCACATGTCATTAATTTTAGATTCTCTCCTCTCTTCCAATTGATACCAGGGGCAAGGGGGGAGCCAGCCATTTTTAAATGGGGGTTCCCAACTGAGGACAAAGGGGGTTCCCAACCGAGGACAAAGGGGGTTCCAACTATATGTCCCCATTCAAATGCATTGATTGTCCAAAAAAAAGGGGGGTTCCAACCCCGGAACCATCCCCCTGGATCTGCCACTGGATACTTTATTTCATTCATATGTAACTTCTTAAATATTTTGGTGAAAATCAACCAAAAGTTTTTAAAAAAGAATCCTATCGAACTTTGTTTTTTCGAAGATGAGGATTAGATTCCAAGATTTAACTTCATGTGGCCTAAACAACTTTTCAGCTTTGAGAAAGGGGTTGTTTGGCACAAATTGTTATTGAGTTTCAATGTTAGTGTTTTTTCTTTGTTACCAATAGTTTTAGCATTTTTGATGTCTACTAAAGAAGACATATAATTTTACCCATAGTTGATGTTGAGCATTTAGTGTTCAGTAATAGTCACAATTTTATAAATAGATGTTGTAAATAGCTGATTTGTTTTATTGATATTTTCCCAGTAAAAATCATCCTGTTTTACCATGTTCTTCTTTCTAATACATTTATTATTATTAAATCTGTATATAGGAACAATAATATATATTCATTTCTTAGTAAAAAAAAACAATCTTCACTTTATATTATATATATTCATAGAATAGTTCTGCTTCCAACTTTTCAGTGTGCTAGACACGCGGTGAAGGATATTTTACTTTTAAAAACATATATAATATATACAAAATATAAAAATGCACTCATAATTCATTAAAATTAATTAAACATTTTTAAATCAAATGAATATATTCTAAAATAATAATAGATTTTATTGAATAGTTGTGAAGTCTTCCATGTCGAGAAAATGTTTGCTATTTAGGTTGCACACTTGTTCATATCAACCATAACCAAATACTGTAGATTTTAAAATTCATTAGAAAAGTGGCACAATACAACAACAATCTGTTCAAGTTTTATTTAAAATTTTTCCATACCAAATTCTTATTACAAAATTTATTGAAACCAAGTTGGAAATCACAATTGCATTATGTTTTATATCAATTTATGAAATTTATGCAATGAAAAACAAAAAAAAAGGGAGATAACCTGGATTTTTTCAGGTTACTCACCAGTGCTAGTTTTTATCATGAGATGTTATTGATCATTTATAAAACATTGACAAGGCTGTTAACGCATGAATTTAGCAATGATAAATTTTCTTCAAAAGTTTAACCTCTAAAATAAAGGTTTAATATTAAATTCATATGTCTTGATTGATAGTTTTATGTTGCTTAAAAATGACTTATTTTAATGATTTTATTCCTCATTTTTTTTCAGGATCTCCAGCTTGGGATAGAGATTCAGAAACAGGAAGTGAAACGTCCAGTTCTGGGCAAAGCACGAAATCCGACAAGAGGTCATCAAGACCATCTACCCTACGCTTAGGAAGATCAGAAAGTTCTAAAACACTGAATGAAACACCTAAGCGTGAACTGAGATCTCAATCACAAAGTGGACCCAGTACTCATCGTTACATGAAAAAGACTGAAAGTTCGAAAGCCAAAATAAGCAAAACACCATCGTCTACAAATATTATAAATACCCCCAAAAGTAGTGAATTATCTGATAGTTCAGACACTTCAAAATCAAAGGGACCAGTGGCCAAAAGGAGAAGTAATTTTATAAAGAAAAAAGGATTTCATGCTTCATCGCCTAATTTGATGGATATAGATGTTGAATCAAGGGGGAGTAAATCAAATCTATTGTCGTCTGCTCGTCTTAATTTGTCTAGTAGCACACCTGATTTGTTAGATATAGATACGCCACCTTCAAGATACTCTACAGGTACACCTAAACGACCTCCAAGGTCATCATCATCCTCTCGCGGTGAAGGCAGTGTGTTGAAAGGTAGTGGTAGGTTGTCGTTGCCTGCTAATCCACCCAAAGAATCGGCAAAATCAAAATATTCGAAAAATGATAAAGACTTAATGCCACCTCCTCAAACATTGCCATCAAAATTAAAAGAACAAGCGAAAAATGCAAAACAAGATATTTTCTTAAAAAGGGCGACTTTGGCAAAGAGGCAGAACTCTAATGATTTGACTTTAGACCAGGCTAAAAGTATACTCATGGGCAAGTCTGGTATATTAGAAGATAAAAAATCAAAAGAAACTGATGTCACCGTTGACAATGTTCGAGAGACTCGTTCTAACTCTAAATTCCCTTCACATTCCAATTCTTCTACATATCCAGAATTTTCATCGAACCAGGATCATTTAAGTGATCCCAAATTAGTGGGTATAGCTACTGAAATAGAGACAACAGTGTCAGAATTACGGAGAAAGAGTATAATTGACCAAGCTTTTCAGAATTTAACCGATTTAGATGCTAGTCCTTATGATATTCCAGAAAGGGATAGTTCACCAAGACAATTGAAATTTAGTAATTCCCCTGATTCTCAAGACAATATTCCTGCTAATTCTTCATCCCATTCCAAAGATAATAGTGCTATTAATTCATCAAAAGATTCCAATACAGGACTGTCAGAAGAGGACATTTCTTTAGGTGTACGTGAACGTATTGCCATGTTAAATGCTCATTCTTCTCCACGGTCTGATGGTTCGTCTCCGAGATGTTCTAGTCCACGAATAACTATTTCTACTAAAATAAACCTAAATTCTTCTACAAAACATCAAACAAAAACAGTATCTAACAGTCATTCAGACTCGACAAATTTGAGTCAGCCAGCAGGCTTAAATCTGAGTCCACCTAATTCGTCTGGAATTGGTTCCAGTTTGGATTCGGACACAGCAGCTAAGATGTTTTCATCAAGTGAAGCCCTTAGTCCACCTAGTTGTAACGATGAGATCTCAGATAAAACAGAATCAACTATTACCATATCAGAGTAAGAATTTTTCTACATCATAAATTTAAAAATAGCTTTTCATGAATTGTGTCTTTTTGAATATAAAAAAAAGGTTAAGTACATAAGGCTTATAAATGGAGAAATAAATATAGAACTGTGAGCTAGATTTTGAAGAAGGAAAATTGAAAAAGAAACATATTTTTGAATTTTTCATTGGAAAAGAAGTGTTCTAATGTATCATTTATCATGATGTTAACCATTTTACAAAGTTATAAGGTAACCGGAACTACTCCTTTGTTCATTTATTTTAAGATTGAAGATTGATTGATTGATGTTGGTTTTATGTTTTATTTTAAGAAAACTCCTTATGATAGAAATCTAACATCACTCATTTTTATTTTTCAGGAAATCCATTGACCTTGTAGAAATCTTGAAAAAGGTAGGATTTGTGTTATATTTAGAATTTAAAAAATAAAAAAACTTATAAAACAAAACAGGAATCCTTGTCTTGCGTTGGGACTTTAAATACTATTTGTTAATACTTTGTTCAATATTACAGAATTTATTGCAATAAAGTCTTTCCTATATTCTGCGCTGGCCTAATTGTGCTCCACCTACAATATATTTTTCCTGGTCTGTTTAGATATAGGAAGATGTGGTATAAGTGTCGATGAGACAACCATTCATCCAAGTAACAACTTATAAAAGTAACCATTATAGGTCAAGGTATGGCCTTCAACACAGAGCCTTGGCTCACACTGAACAGCAAGCTATAAAGGGCCCCAAAAATTACTAGTGTAAATCCATTCAAACTGGGAAAACGAACGGTTTAATCTCTATTAAAATGAGAAACACATAAACAGACGTCAACCACTGAACACCAGATTCCTGTTTGTCCGTTTGTCCATTATTTAGTCTGTCAAAAGTCTTAGTGAATATTTGATTTGTGATGACAAAAAAAGAAAGTTTCTCTGAAAAAAAGGTGATATTTTCCATTAAGGAAGGGACAGATCTATCAAGCAAAAGCTGTTTTTTTTTTATATATAACTTGAAAAGTTATATTGGCTTGTGGAGTTCAAAATGTTGAAAAGGATAAAGTTTATAAAGTTCAGAATGAATTTATTGGACAATTTTTATTCTTGTTGTATTAATTGGATTTCTTTTTCAGGTTCAATTGTTAGAAAAAAGGGTAACATTTTTAGAAGAGGAGGGAGAAAAGGTAAGTTTGCACGTATAAAAAAAAAATTAAGATGGAAGAAAATTTGAGAAAAATGTCGATTTTTCATGATCAATAAAGGAAGAAAATGATTCAAAACAAAATCTTAGATATTTTTATTTTCAGACTAAGATTTTCCTATAAATCAAGATTAAATTTGATATTTAACACATACATATTTTGGTGATTAAAGTTTTATTAGCTAAGAATGCATTTTATTTATTTTCAGAAAGATGAAAGAATAGGTCACTTAGAAGCTCAGATCAGACAGTTTATAGGTAAATGATATAAATAATACATGGTAGAAAGAAGTGAGTGTTTGTTTGATGCGAAGAAGTACTTAAACAAACAAACTTTAAAGGAAATGTGAAATGGTTGCCAATAAGAAAACTATTCGACGTATAAACCCTATGCAGGGTCAAGGTTATAATAATTATTCACCAGAGACCAATGGATATAAACAAATATTGGTCCTGACTAAATTAACTGTTGAGGTTATACTTACTTTTCACCATAGACCAAAGGATATAAACAAGTATTGGTCCTGCCTATATTAACCCTAGTTAGTGTCAAGGTTATACTAACTATTTACCAAAGACCAAAGGATATAAACAAATATTGGTCCTGCCTATATTAACCCTAGGCAGGGTCAAGGTTATACTTTATGGTATACAATTAATTTGAGTGACATTCATTGGTATTTTAATAACAATAACTGCTTCAAATGGTATACTTGTGGAAGATGATCAATTTTTGGTGAATCCTTCATTTTATTTAATGTACCATTAATTAGTTGTGAATTTCTTGGTAGATAATTGATACTGAAACAAGAAATTCAACCTTGGAGGATGCAGCTGCAGTACCAGCACTGATTATGGTTGCCATGGAAACGAAAGATGCAGAGAGATTATCACTAAATATAAAACTAGCTATTACAGAGGACACAAGTATCATAAAAAAAGAAATTTTGTAAATCTGGGCATTGATTGTTTTGAAAGGCTTACCATAAACCTAGTCCTGAAGATATAATATCTTTTAAAGTTAATTCTGTATCTGTCTGATTGGTTTCCAATATACCAAAACTTGTTTAGAGAGAAAATTAAAATTAAATGATGCATGATATTTTGGAAAATCATTTTTAAATTTTGCTTTCAGTTTTTGGAGGTTGTTAACTTGGATTTTACCGTATGTGCTTCCTTTTTGCAGTGGTTAATTGCAAATATGCTTGTTGAGTATTGCTTGAGTCCTCAAAACTTTCAGAAAACTTATTTTGTATCTATAAACAAATTTGCATGCAAAACATACTAACAGAAGTTATCTTCTTGTCAAGAAAAGATAAGAACAAGTTCACAGCAATTTATTTTCACTTCACATTTCGTCTTTAGATCAGGTAAAAATAGATTGATTGTGAATAACATTCATAAAATAAATGAAATGCTACTGAAGACAAATGATTGTCTGGGATGGAGGGGGTCTTCATCTCTCTTATCTTCAAATGTCAAGGCAATATTAATTTATTTAATTTTTGGCCGATTATTCTCTATTCTGTAATCCCCATGCATACCCTCACAAATGCTCTTACTGTTATCCTAAATAAAGGTGAGAGCAGGCTTTTTCCTTGATCTAGTTCCATGTCAATTCTAGTATGAACTTTTACTAGGAAAGCTGGTAGTGTCCAGCTTTTTCATTTCCTAATTGACCATTGTCTTTATATTTTCCTATATGTGCCAAATAATTTTTGCTTGATACAATTTTTATTGATTGCACTAACGACATTCCAGAGATTAATGGCAACTACAGAATTTTTTGTTTGCAATGTGTACCAGTGAATTGTTTTTGTAAAACTAATACATAAAATGTCCTTAATCAGTTGTGTATTGCACACTTATATTGTATATTTTTGTAAATAATGGGAATTTTATGAGATTATGATGTATATTTAATTGATTTGTTGTCTTGCCAATCGTAGTAGTAGGGAAATAGATCTGTTCATGATTTAGATAAAGTTGTCTTGTAAAGATGGATAACATAGCCATAGGGTCACATCAGATAGAAACTTAATTAATTATTAGATTTTTGCTACACTATTTTTTTTTTCAATAATAATTTTTCTCAAGTCCAAGCATTCTACCACAATTAATGCTGGGTTTGAAAATTTCAATGAAAATTACAGATTTTGCACATAAAATTGTGCATTGCTAAGAAATATTTACTATTGCCCTTAATGTAACAATTCTGTTTTGAAATAAGGTAAATTCTGTATTACATTTGAGCACATTCTATTTTCAAAAAAAAATAAAAATTTTAAATAACAACTGCATACATTTAATTTTTTCCCAAATTCACTATTTGATGTGGCCTAGTTTGAGTTCTAACATTTTATTTCTTATTGGGTTGATGTCTAATTGGCATTTACCCTACAACTTCTTTTAGTAGACTTTTTTCATGATACTGAATTTTAACTCCATATGGTACTTTTTTTCAACAGGTACTCCGTTAGATTCCTACTTTGTTAGTTTCTGTAAAAACAATTATTTAGACAGTAGCCAACTGAAAAGGTGTTCAAGTGTTTTTGTGAGATTTACAGCCAATCGAAACATAGCACAAGGACAACAATGTCCAACCTCAAGGGAAGTAACTCCTTTATTATAGAAATGATAAAATCTAAAAACTAAATCAATAATATTAAAAAGGACTTTTACCTATAATGCATGTATATATAGTACATTTGTAGTTAGAAATGACATACTGTGGATTCATTTATTTTCGTGGGTACCAATTTTCGTGGTTTTAGGAAAACTTGCATATTCATGGATATTTAATTTTGGTTTTGGCAAAGTATACATACATTCCTTTAGAAATCTGTTATTCGTTGAATATTGAAATTCGTGGTTCCTCTGTACCCACGAAAGCCACGAAAATTGGTATCCAACGAATATTAATGAATCCACAATACTGTGGATTCATTATCATTTGTGGGATATTAATTGTCTTAGATTTCCTAGGTAAAATTGGTCCCCAAATTTGAATTTTCGAAGAATTACAAATTTACTGTAGGCTATTTATAAAACAAGAAATCAAACAACCATTGAAATAGGCATTTTCCTAATCCACGAAAAATTGGTATCCCTTAAAATGAACAAATCCACAATAACTTATCTTAATGAACATGCAATTGATTACCTCATTTGTGCAAAATTAGGTTTGTGAAACTATTGTAAATAATTTTATTCTGTACTTTTACTAAAGGGAGATAAATGGGTTAGTGAAACATACTCCAACTACACTCCCCTCCCCTCGATTTCAAATAAGTGACAATAAAATATAATATATGTGCCAAATATGTGCTGCTTGTGTGTTTTGTAAATGATGTGTTCTTTGTATATATTTAAAATGGAGAGAATTGGTTATTGTATGTAATCTGTTTGAACGATAAAAGTGACAGATATTTGTTTCAATGGTGTAAAAGTGATATTGTATAAATATAATATTGATAGAAAATATCTGCATGCCTTGGGCATCCAGTTTTAATCTAAAAAGTGTTCAGCTTAATTTAATTGCCAAAAATGTTTATCCATTCAGTACTTTTAAAGCATACATTGATTTATAAGGTTCATATTTATATTGAGGTAAATATTACAGAATTACTACCCTCAAATTCAAGTCTGTGTCATCTATTTAAAGCATGCATAATTTTAAACATAGATTTTAAGAAATAATATGACAAAAAGTTGTTTTGTTTTGAAAAAAGAGTAACAATTTTTGTTGAAACCAGTTTTCATGTGTTTTTAAAATTCATATTTTTAGCTCACCTGGCCCGAAGGGCCAAGTGAGTTTTCTCATCACTTTGCGTCCGGCGTCTGTCGTCGTCCGTCGTCGTCGTCCTGCGTTAACTTTTACAAAAATCTTCTCCTCTGAAACTACCAGGCCAAATTAAACCAAACTTGGCCACAATCATCATTGGGGTATCTAGTTTAAAAATTGTGTCCGGTGACCCGGTCAACCAACCAAGATGGCCGCCATGGCTAAAAATAGAACATAGGGGTAAAATGCAGTTTTTGGCTTATAACTCAAAAACCAAAGCATTTAGAGCAATTCTGACACTGGGTAAAATTGTTTATCAGGTCAAGATCTATCTGCCCTGAAAATTTCAGATGAATCAAACAACCTGTTGTTGGGTTGCTACCCCTAAATTGGTAATTTTAAGGAAATTTTGCTGTTTTTGGTTATTATCTTGAAAAATATTATAGATAGAGATAAACTGTAAACAGCAATAATGTTCAGCAAAATAAGATTTACAAATAAGTCAACATTACCGAAATGGTCAAATGACCCCTTTAGGAGTTATTGCCCTTTATAGTCAATTTTTAACCATTTTTTGTAAATCTTAATTATCTTTTACAAAAATCTTCTCCTCTGAAACTACTGCGCCATATTAAACCAAACTTGGCCACAATCATCATTGGGGTATCTAGTTTAAAAATTGTGTCCGGTGACCCGGTCAACCTACCAAGATGGCCGCCATGGCTAAAAATAGAACATAGGGGTAAAATGCATTTTTTGGCTTATAACTCAAAAACCAAAGCATTTAGAGCAATTCTGACATGGGGTAAAATTGTTTATCAGGTCAAGATCTATCTGCCCTGAAAATTTCAGATGAATCGAACAACCTGTTGTTGGGTTGCTACCCCTAAATTGGTAATTTTAAGGAAATTTTGCTGTTTTTGGTTATTATCTTGAAAAATATTATAGATAGAGATAAACTGTAAACAGCAATAATGTTCAGCAAAATAAGATATACAAATAAGTCAACATTACCGAAATGGTCAAATGACCCCTTTAGGAGTTATTGCCCTTTATAGTCAATTTTTAACCATTTTTTGTAAATCTTAATTATCTTTTACAAAAATCTTCTCCTCTGAAACTACTGCGCCATATTAAACCAAACTTGGCCACAATCATCATTGGGGTATCTAGTTTAAAAATTGTGTCCGGTGACCCGGTCAACCTACCAAGATGGCCGCCATGGCTAAAAATAGAACATAGGGGTAAAATGCATTTTTTGGCTTATAACTCAAAAACCAAAGCATTTAGAGCAATTCTGACATGGGGTAAAATTGTTTATCAGGTCAAGATCTATCTGCCCTGAAAATTTCAGATGAATCGAACAACCTGTTGTTGGGTTGCTACCCCTAAATTGGTAATTTTAAGGAAATTTTGCTGTTTTTGGTTATTATCTTGAAAAATATTATAGATAGAGATAAACTGTAAACAGCAATAATGTTCAGCAAAATAAGATTTACAAATAAGTCAACATTACCGAAATGGTCAAATGACCCCTTTAGGAGTTATTGCCCTTTATAGTCAATTTTTAACCATTTTTCGTAAATCTTAGTTATCTTTTACAAAAATCTTCTCCTCTGAAACTACTGCGCCATATTAAACCAAACTTGGCCACAATCATCATTGGGGTATCTAGTTTAAAAATTGTGTCTGTTGACCTGGTCAACCTACCAAGATGGCTGCCATGGCTAAAAATAGAACATGGGATAAAATGCAGTTTTTGGCTTATAACTCAAAAACAAAAGCATTAAGAGGAAAACTGGCATGGGTTAAATTGTTTATCAGGTCAAGATCTATCTGCCCTGAATTCAGACGAATCGATAGTCAATTTTTAACAATTTTCATAAAATTTGTAAATTTTTACTAACACTTTTAACTGAAACTACTGGGCCAATCATTATAGATGGGGATATATGTACGCAGCAAGAATGTTCAGTAAAGTTAGATCTACAAACATATCACCATCACCAAAACACAATTTTGTCACGAATCCATCTGTGTCCTTTGTTGAATATTCACATATACAAATGTACCAAGGTGAGCGACACAGGCTCTTTAGAGCCTCTAGTTTATCACCTCATGTCCATGAATTTCTAGCATGACCTTGATACTATCATATCAAACAAGACAACAAGACTTGGATAACTTAGGACATCTGCTATAATCTCTGAAGCTAAGTTGTATATTTACTACCTTGTAATCTTTCAAATTTATTAATTTTCTCGCCCTTGCTCTTTATTAAAAAAGATTAAAAGAATGCCACAAGTGTTACATGTGGTAAAGTGGTATTTATAACATCTCATCAGTAAGAGTTGCTTATAAAACTGCATTTGCTCCCTTCAAATTCCAATTTACAGCAGCAAATCTTTAACTATAGTACTATTATTCCTCAAATTTCAGTCTGAAGCATTGATTAACAACAGGATGATACGTGTATCGCATTAAACTGAACATTATTTTTCAAAACAAAGTGTTTAATTGAAATCTATGATTGAAGAATCTTTTCCTGTCATTTTGGTATCAACAAAATGTTTACCTTTTCTTTCTCTTGGGGTTGTATGATACATATCACCACACCTTTGATATTCAGAGGTATATGTTTTATCTTAAGTTTATATGAAGTATATAAGATAATTACATGACATGTATATTTGTTTTAAACATATCATTCAAAGGGGCATACATATAACAATTTGTAAATAGCATTCCTATTATTGAAAGATTTTGACCATGCATAAATCATTTCTGTAAGTCTAAATTTTCGTGTTTTTTAATAATTATCATTGAATATAAGTGCCATTTAAAATGTGTGTATGAATTAATTCTTGGGCTATGTTTTAGACATTCCATACAGGTTGAAAGTTTTTATTTTGTACAAATTTAAAAAGATATTAAGATGTCTTTGTATCCTGAATTGTTTGTGATTAGTATGATTGTGAATTTTAATTTTACTGCCATACTGATTTACTTTTTAAAAAAATCACACACACATGAATTTATGAATTTAGAGTATTCATTGCTTATTTTTTTTTGTCAGATTGTCAATACAATGGAAGTTTGTATTTTAAGATTTGTATTGAAAAAGAGTATACACAATGTGAAAGATTATTGATCATGTTTGTAAAAGCTTATATATTTTGTGATTGTGTTGTGTAAATTATACTGCATGAAACACATTTTTTTTAAAGAATTTTTATACTTGATAAAGTGCTATGCAATTTGTACATTAAGATTATCTATGCATTATCTGTTGGTAAACAGAATAACTGCTCATATTTTCATGGTAATAAATTATTTATACAAAACTTGATTTTGTGTTAACTTCTATTCACTAACAGTGTATCTTGTAAATAATGGCATGATAGGGTGCATAATTGAAATTTTCCGATGAAGGGCATTTCAAAAGAGGTCTATTGAAAAGGACAAAAGGTTTGCCAAAACTGGACAAGTACTAGTATAAGATATATACATAAAGTACTAGTATAAGATATATACATAAGGTTATTCCCAAAGTAAAATCACAAAAATACTGAACTCCCTATTATATATCAAATGGGTAAAACCTAAAGCTGTCATATTCCTGACTTAGTACAGGCATTTTTTTCTGTAGAAAAAGGTGGATAAAACTGGTTTTATATAGCTAACTAAACCTCTCACTTGAATGGCTGTCGAATAAAATTTCATTATATTGACAACGATGTGTGAGGAAGACAAAAAGACCTAATAGGTTGGTGTTTGTTATTGTTACACTTCAGTATTTCTGTTGTTCCGTTGTTTTCCTCTTATAGATGATGTGTTTCCCTCTGTATAAGTTTGTAACCCGAATTTATTATCTCTCAATCGATTTATGACTTTTTAACAGCCGGATAATACTGTTGCTTTTATTTATTCATACCTTGATGTGAGAGATTTTTGTCTGAACGACATGTTGGGGTCTATTTGCATGTTTCAGTGGATATTAACTCAAATCAGTGTTCCTCATTAAAAAAAAATATGGCACTATCAATATTCAGATTAAAATATTTAAAGACTGGAGCTCGTGGTGTGACAGTAGATGAATCCCTCTCATCCATTTGTTAAGCCTCAGTGTGACTTTTATTTGAGGAAAATCAATAAAAGTAACATACTTTTGCTTATGGTATCTTTCAAGCAGGTTGGAATTTTTGTCATGAATGTTTGCAATATATACTTCCCTTTTTTTTCATGGTAATTTGATGGTCGAGAGTATGGGAGGCCATGGCTTCAATTAATCCTGATCAAAGTCAAATCAAAAACTTAAAAATAGGTATTTGTTGATTATCTGCTATGTATGCGGCATATAAGAGTAAGGGCAGAGACTGATCTGCTCTGAGTCAGAATAGTATGTCTGGGTAGTGTGACATGACATTTCTTTAGTACAAAGCATGCAGGTCTATATTCATATTACAACACCATGTACTAAATATGAATTTAGATTTAATTTGCTACGAAACGTTAACCAGTCATACATCCTTCCTTGTCATGACCTCTACAAATGTCACATGATGGCATTATCAAATTCTCTTCAGAGTGGACAAGCTCCTATACTCTGCCACTAATGAGATCAAATGGAAATGTTTACAGTGTGACTTTCTCTTGTGTACAAAATGTCAGAGACTTCATCAAAAATCTACCGACCAGCATATAATTATAGACTTTAAAGACATAACTACATATCAACAAGAAATCAATGATCAACCAGATATAATTAATATTCCATGTAGTGTTCATAATGGACAAAACTGTTGCCAGTTTTGCAAGACTTGTGAGGAAATTATCTGTTCTTTATGTTTTCTTCAAGCCCATAACACCCACGACATGATAGGATTAGCTAAAGAATATGAGTTAACTTTGAAAGCTGTCAATAACTTTCATACTGAAGTGGAAGAAAACATTGTACAAATTGAGAAAGGATTATCTAAACTAGTTATTAGGAAAACCTCTGAAGAATCATTATATGAATCCGAGAAGCAGAAAATTTTGGATAGGGAAAGAACTTTAAAGAATGAAGTTGAAATGCATACACAGAATCTTTTAATGAAACTTGATCACCGAAGGGATTTTCTTAAGAAATCAGTAGAAGACGAAGAAAATAGATCAAAGAAATTAAAAAAAGATTTAGAAATTCGTAAAGAGAGTCTAGGTCACACCCTAAAACAAAACAATGCAACTGAAGTTTTCAACATATTCAAACAGGAAAGAGAACTAAGAGCAGACAGTAAACAGAGAGTAGCACCAGTGAACACTAGGATTAATGGATTGCCACAATATGTACCAGGAAAACAACCAATTTTGTTATCACAACACGGAGTATTGACTGAGCTTGGAGATAAGGAACAGTACCAATTTGAATTCAAAGTGCTACAGCAGTTTAAAACTAAATTAACAATTGTAGAAAATTTAGTTTGCTGTGAAGATGGAACTCTGTAGATAAACTTCAGTACGACTAATAAATTACAGAAGATACTTAAGAACTAAAGAAAGGATCAGAACCGGTACAAAACCTCAAGAAACTAAAAGTAATGGCGTATAGCATGGCTTTGTTACCGACAGGGGATTTAATTATATCTTCAAAGACAGATGCTCTGCAAATACTTTCTAAGGCTACTGGAGAAATTAAGCGGTCTATATTCAGCGTTGCCTCTCTCCAAACCTTAGCTGTTCATGTCACCAAAAATAACCAAATCATTGTAGGGGTTAGAGAAAATGGAGAACCATTTCCAGTCATTGGTCCTAGACAGGTCATTGTGATGGATATGAATGGAAGGAAAGAAAAAGTGTACCATTTAGACAATAATGGACAATCTATCTTTACAGTTCCTGCAAGAATAACGTCGGACAATGACAATAACTTTTATGTTCTAGATCGTCTCAATGCAGATTTTGATGGTAGAATAGTTGCATTAAATAAAACCAATGGAATAAGATGGGTGTATAGCGATCATCAACACCCCAACAAACAACGAACATTCACGCCAAAAGATTTAGTGGCTACAAAATCAGACAATATTATAGTTGCAGATAGTACCCATCACATTATTCATATCATTGACACTTATTATGGACAGTGTTTTTATTATCTGTACACTAAGGAGCAGTTAGGTATTCAGTTACCATTCTCTTAAGAGTTTGGCAATACAGGAACATTATACATAGGATGCGGTACATACAAAAATGGATCTGGTGGGGGCAAACTATATACAGTTCAGGTTTCAGGATTCGGCAATAGTGATTGTAGTAGTAATTTGTGTATTCAAAATGAAACCAGTTGATAATTATAGAAGTTGACCATCACATGAACACTTCAGTTCATTAATTACTTGAACACGTAGTTAAATTGACATTACAGGTATATGCAGTCTGTGCCAAACTGCGTATCGGTTTATCTGACCGAAAAAGAAATTTGATCTTTTCTACAATAGCTATCAAAGGTACCAGGATTATAATTTAGTACGCCAGACGCGCGTTTCGTCTACATAAGACTCATCAGTGACGCTCAAATCAAAAATATTTATAAACCCAAACAAGTACAAAGTTGAAGAGCATTGTTGATTCAAAATTCCAAAACGTTGTGCCAAATACGGCTAAGGTAATCTATGCCTGGGATAAGAAAATCCTTAGTTTTTCAAAAAGTTCAAAGTTTTGTATACAGGAAATTTATAAAAATTATCACATTATTGATATTCATGTCAACACCAAAGTGTTGAATACTGGGCTGGTGATACCCTCGGGGACGAAACGTCCACCAGCAGTGGCATCGACCCAGTGGTGTAAATAGCTATCAAAGGTACCAGGATTATAATTTAGTACGCCAGACGCGCGTTTCGTCTACATAAGACTCATCAGTGACGCACAAATCAAAAATATTTATTAACCCAAACAAGTACAAAGTTGAAGAGCATTGTTGATTCAAAATTCCAAAAAGTTGTGCCAAATACGGCTAAGGTAATCTATGCCTGGGATAAGAAAATCCTAAGTTTTTCAAAAAGTTCAAAGTTTTGTATACAGAAAATTTATAAAAATGACCATATTATTGATATTCATGTCAACACCGAAGTGTTGACTACTGGGCTGGTGATACCCTCGGGTATATATTCTAATAAAAAAACTAAAAACTTCTGTTTGACCTAACGAATAAAGTCACAACTGAACAACTATCTTATAAAGTGCCATTTGTATCAACTAAAAATTGGGCTGAAGTGACCTCCGAACGATAAATGATTCTATAAAGAGGAATACCCAAATTGCATCCATGCTTATCAAAAGCCGAATTACAGATCTTTGTTTACTTTCTTCAAATATATTGTTCAATTGGATATTACTATATACTAACTCTTCATGTTTTAAGAAGTGGATGCTTGCTATATAATTTATTTACTTATTTTATAAAGATAACGTTTTGATGACGTCGCATGGCGCCGTTTCCGTACATTTTACTTTTTTCAGTAAACACTTCATCTGTAGAAAGATACTGCAAACGTTTTGTGTATCTAAATACTAGTATATTTACCTATGTTGAAAGACGTGCAAAGAATCATATAATAAAAAAATAAAAAAATTGCTAAATAGGTAGAATTTGGGTATTCGGTGCAATTTGGGTACCTTGACGTTATACAATGACAACCATGACTCATAGAAACAAAATGTCATGCATGAAATATATATTAAAAAGTAGAATCTATGAAAGGGCTGTTTTGGATATAACATCTACACGACACTGGCCGAAAATTTCATAATGTTTAAGCTGCACACGCACCAATTATATCAACATGATCAAAATCATTTCATATCTAATCGATTAGCAGATACCAATAGTGGACATCCTGCAATGTCTCGCCTGCTTTACCGAATGATTGTTTGTCTGTTGAAAATCTGAAAAATATATTTTAGAAAATTAACATTTATTAATGATCTAGGACTAGGAGGTCAAGTTCTTATAAAGCCTGTGGAACAAACCTATATACCATACAATCATTTAATACACCGAATATAGTTGACCTATTGCATAAATGTTGTTTTGAATACTAATGTTTGTCATTAAGTCTTACTGTTTAGCCATGGCTTTCTCAGTTTATTGCGACTTTATGAGTTTAAATGCCCCTTTGGTATCTTTCATCTCTCTTTTATAGCATCCAAGAAACAAATCAAACTGTCCATATCTAATATTGAGGTCAATTTCAATTGCATGATAATAAACTCATCATAGATACCAGGATTACATTTTGTATTTACGCCAGACGTGTGTTTGTCTACAAAAGACTCATCAGTGACGCTCGAATCCCAAAATGCTAAAAAGACAAAATAAAGGACATGTAAACCTTGCGAGGAACTCACATACCAAATAAATTTATTCTATTTGTGATAAAAGTAACAAATTCACAAACAAAACAAACGCTTTGCTGCACGCAGATGTCCAACCCTGAAAATTTGGGGCCAAAATGGACACAATATTCACGCTTGATACAGGTCAAAAGGAGTATGTTCGGTAAGGGCAATTAAGCCCTAAATATAAAGTTCAATGAAAAGTTAAAAAATGTGCTAAGTTGACTTAAAGAGAAAGTTAAATATTAACGTTAAAAACCTTGTGTTTGAATTTCATAGATTTCTATTTACTCATACTGAATTTATTGTCCGGAAACAAAATGTCTTCGGACAAGGCAGACGACAACGACCGTGATACCAATATACGACAGCTAAAGTTTTAGAAGATTTTTGTAAAATTTTCTTTAAGATTACATAGTCTGCTTTGTCTAAAACTTTCAGGACAGATAGATCTAAATCTGATGAACATTTTATTTTATGTCAAATTTTACTCTAAATGCTTTTGTTTTAGAAATATAAGCCAAAAAACTGCATTTATCCCCTATATTTTATTTTAGCCATGGTGGCAATTTTGCCCACCGGTTTTAGAAAAGATTTTTGTAAGAGTAAACGGACTACGATGACAACGGACGCCAAGTAATGAGAAACAATGACAACCATTTTTAAAGGTTGATTTTCCTACAAGATGAAAGGAGTAGGTCCGGTAAGAGCCCTTTTTGGCCTCAAAATATAGCAGTTTCACAAAATTGATAAAATGTAAACTTTTAGTTATTTATTGAACAGATGAGTGCTTCTGCTACATAAATATGGGCTATTTTTGACTATACAACGAACATATATCAGGTACTGGCACCTTAAAGTCATGCTAAATTACTGAATTCTTCAAAATTCTAGCATTTTAGTTAAATTTTAGACGGTTTTCGTGTAAAACGAAAATGGCCGCATTCGTGTTCATCCTTAATATTGAAATGTAAGTTGTATTTTATGATAATACATAACATATATAAAGGTTGAGGATGGACACGGATGGGGCCACTTTCATTTTTGACAAAAAACACCCGAAAAGTGACATTTTTTGGCATATTTGTTTGATTTTTCATATTTGAGCTTGAATCGGATCGTTTTTAATGACTTATAGTTTCAAAGGTACCAGAATTACAATTAAGTACGCCAGACGCGCGTTTCGTCTTCATAAGACTCATCAGTGACGCTCATATCAAAATATTTATAAAGTTCATCAGTTTAAATTTATTCACATAAACTAATTGATTCAAATGAAATAGACACTTAAGTGTTTAAAAAGTGGTCAAAATCTTTTGTCACATGAACCTGAAATTTGAGACCAAAATCGGTCCTTACCGGACCTACTCCTTTGTTGATTATTGACTTGTTTCTCAATAGGGAAAAGAGTTTTCTTTGTTCCCCTTTTTAGAAGGTTTTAGGAAAATAAGAAATAACAATATATAAAGATATATATAAGGAAAAAGAAGAGTGAAAATACTAATCTCTATGTAACAAGTACTGTCAATCAAATATTATAAGTTTAATCAGTATAATCAAATCCAAACAGAGTTGCCTAGGAGTATAACACATGTGTGTATTAGACTATCAGTAACTAATATCTTTTAATTGAAAGTCTTCCGTGTGAGAAAAATCTAACCTCAGGATAATGGAGTTATCACAGGATATAAACAAAAGGACATTTCTGAGTATTAATATCCTTTTTACACAGTACAGTTCTCTCAAATTTCCACTTATTATTCCCTGCTTGTATATAATACATAAACAAATGTTTTATTGATAGGCATGGTATCAGTTTTTTTCAAATGACACTGTAATTTACATACTTGGACATTCGTGTGAGATGGTATTTTCCAGTTAAAATGAGGACAAAAAGCAAAATTTCCAGAGTAATATCTACATGATGTCATTATCAAAATCTCTGCAGAAGGGACAAGTTCCAATGTCATGTCAGATGTGTGAGGAATCCAACGAGATTAAGTGGAAATGTTTACTGTGCGACTTTCTCTTGTGTACAAAATGTCAGAAACTACACAAAAAAGTAAAATCTACCGACCAACATACAATTATAGACATTAAAGACATTGCTGCCTATCAACAAGAAGCCAAAGATCAACCAGATATAATTAATATTCCATGTAGTGTTCATAATGGACAAAACTGTTGCTTGTTTTGCAAGACATGCGAGGAAGGAATCTGCCCGTCGTGTATTCTTACAGCCCATAACAAACACAACATGATTGGATTATCTGAAGGTTACAATTTGACCATGAAAGCTGTCAAAACTTTTCATGCTGAAATAAAGGAAAACATTTTACAAACAGAAAAGGGATTATCTAAACTGAGTTTAAATGAATCTTCTGAAGAATCGAGATATGAATCAGAAAGGCAGAAAATTTTGGATAGGGAAAAAGCTTTAAAGAATGAAGTTGAAAAGCATACACAGAATCTTCTGATTGACCTTGATCGACAAATGGATTATCTCAGGAAATCAGTGCATAATGAAGAAAACAGATCAAAGAAAATAAAAAAAGATTTAGTAATTCGTGGAGAGAACCTAAGTAGATCCTTTAGTCAACATAATGCAAATGAAATTTTCGATATTTTTAAACAGGAAGTTGCACTTAGGGCAGTCGGAAAACAGAAGTTAGAACCAGTAAACACTAAATTTAAGGGATTGCCACAATATATACCAGGAAAACAGCCAATTTTGATATCACAACACGGAGAATTGAATGAGTGTACAGATGATAAGGAACAGGAAAAATGGGAATTTCAAGTAGTACAGCAATTTAAAACTAAACTGGGACTTGTAGAAAATTTAGTCTGCTGTGAAGATGGAACACTGTGGATTAACCATTTTTTTGCTAAAAAATTACAGAAGATACAACTAAAGAAAGGATCAGTACCAGTACATGTCATTAAGAAACTAAAAACAAATTTAATTTTTAACATGGCTTTATTACCAACAGGAGATTTACTGATATCTTTAATGGAATCTGTCCTACAAATACTTTCACATACAACTGGAGAACTAAACCAGTCAGCATACAACTTTTCACCTCTACAAACCATAGCTGTTCATGTAACCAAAGCTAACCAAATTATAGTGGGCGTAAGAGAGAAAGGTGAACCATTCCTAGTCAAAGGTCCTAGACAGGTCGTTGTGACAGATATGGATGGAAGGAGAGAAAAAGTTTACCATTTAGACAATGATGGGCAAACAATGTTTACAGTTCCTGCAAGAATAACTTCACACAATGACAATAACATTTTTGTTTTAGATCGTCTCAATACAGATATGGATGGTAGGATAGTCGCAATACATAAAACCAATGGAATAAGATGGGTGTATAGTGGTCATCAACATATCAGCAAACAACACAACTTCAGGCCTAGCGATTTATTGGCTACATCATCAGACATTTTGATAGTTACAGATATGGATATTCACATGATTCATTTCCTCAATAATGCAGGACAGTGCATGCATTACCTGAGCACTAAGGACCAGTTAGGTATTGAGTTACCATTCTCTTTAGACATTGATAATACAGGTATATTGTACATAGGCTGTAATTCATGTGGTTTTGACAAGGCCAAAATATATACTGTTCGGGTTTCATGATTCTGAAAATTTGGATTATTAAATTTGCCTACATTTAATATTAAACAATATTCTAATTACAGAGGCTGACATTGATATAAACACTTCAAGACAGTGTTTTCATTACCTGTACACTAAGGATTCGTACTGTGTAGACATTGACAATACATGTACACTGTGCATAGCTTAACTGTAGTACAAAATATATACCGTTCTAGTGTATGATTTTTATTTAGATTACTCCCTTGTATTTATGTTTTTACTTACAATGTACTGTATTTTATATTAAAAAAATATCATTTGGATTGTTTTAAAGCCACAACTGAACTACTGCGAAAGACAGATCTAATATAGTGTCTGGTAAATCTACTCAGATTTCCAAGACTTTGGGAAAGTCTGAAATTAGCATATTGTATAACTGTTTTTTTAAGACCATGAATATACCTCAATTTTTGTTGTTGTTATTTTTGGTTGATGTACATCTTATGTCATCCTTCATTCAACAAAATTTCTTTGTTTTTGATTGCTGTTGTGAAATAACTACTCCCTTTGGTCAAATGATTATCGTGAAGGAAACAAAAGTTCTAAGGTGTATATTTGTATTGCAGTAGCCACATTCATGTATAAAGTAACAACAACAAAAGAATGACGTTACAATGAAAGTTCCTTACCGACGTCCGGAGGACGTCACGCTAAAGTTCGTGGGTTTCTCAACATTCTCCGGGGCCGCAGAAAGTGTCTCAAATATACTGAATGAACTTTTACGAATAAATGAAATGAAATATTTCTTTTGAAATTAATGTCTGATACAAATTAAATAATTTAAATTCACTGTCACTTCACTTGAATATAATTGTAAAATGTCACTTTAAACACTCTCTGATTTTCTCTACGGCATCTGTCTTGGCTCTTCGCTGATATCTTTGTGTCGGTGTAGTTATTGAGTCGGGTTCACAAATCTCCAAAGGATATAACTTGACAATTGGTCTGTTTAGTTTAGAGTTAGATGTTCGGACCGTCGCAGATCGCACAAGGTTATCATTGCCATAGGTAAGTTCTTCAATTACACCGAGTTTCCATGTCGTACGTGGAGAATTGTCATCATATATCTGGACTACATCTCCTAGTTTTACTTTTTGATTGTTATTTCCAGACACTCGGTGAAATTCACGTAAGGAGGTCAAATACTCGTGTTTCCATCTTGCTAAAAATTGTTCAATAAGACGGAATCTCCTTTTCGCTTGATCATTCATAGTTTCATGATTGGTTGTTAAATCGGCACTATAACAGTCTGTTTCATCTGTATATAACGGATACGGGAAAGATTTAATTTGTCTTCCATACAATAGATGCGACGGGGTAAGCGGCTCTGGATCGGCAATGTCCGACGATATATATGTAAGCGGTCTATTGTTAAGGTTAGCTTCAATTTCCACCACTAATGTCTGTAACAGAGGTAAATCTATACATGCGCGTCCAAGAATCTTTTTTAGACAATTTTTAGTTAGTCCAACCAGTCTTTCCCAAAATCCGCCGTACCATGGGGCACGTTTTGGTATGAATTTCCATGTGGTTCCAAATTGGCACAATTTGTCATGTAAAGATTTAGAGTCCGTTAACTTTCGTATTTCCTCCGCGGCGGCAACAAATGTTGTAGCATTGTCCGATATCATAACTCTTGGTATCGATTTTCTGCTTATGAATCTACGAAAAGCTAGCATGAACGATTTTTCAGTCATATCTGGAACTATTTCAAGATGAATAGCTCGAGTATTGGCACATGTAAACAAACATATATACACTTTTCGAAGTAGTCCATCGTCTCCTTTGATGTTAAGCGCACCACTGAAATCGACGCCTGATATAGTAAATGGTTCTTCGGACGATAATCTATCTTTTGGTAGCGGTGGAGGATCTGGTGCTTTGTATGCAACTCCTGTTACTTTTCTACAACTTACGCATTTTCGAATTACGCATCCAACTTCTTGTCGTGCTGAAGGTATCCAATATTTTTGCCTCAAATAAGTTACGGTAGCTCCTATGCCGGAATGTAAATTTTCAATGTGAATATCATTTATAAGTTGTTTTGTTAATCTATGCTTTGTTGGTATTAAATACGGGAATTTTGCATTCTCTGGAAGTGGTGCGTTATTAATGCGTCCACCACATCGTATTAATCCGTCTTTGTCCAGATATAAACGTAATTGACGTATCAAACTATGCGTTGACTTTGAACATAAGCTTTCAAAAACATCACTGTATCTTTCCTGTTGCACAGCTTCAATTAACTTCATTGTTGCATTATGTATATCATGTGGTGTTAGATATGTTGTGATCAGTCTTTTAGTATTAGGAGCTGTATTACGGCAGTTATCTATGAATTTCTGTACGTAACCTAAGATACGCGCGGTTTTGTTGAATGAATGGTATCTATCAACGTTGACTATGTTCAATACGTTGTTCTTCGTCCGTATAATGTCATCTTGCGTTTCTTGATTCTCATAGTCCTTACAAGTTGTGGTCATCACTTTATTGTCGATTTGAAATTCATTCGGCAATTGTTTCTCGTTTGTTAACCAGTCCGGACCATGCATCCATAGTTTGTTATTTTTCAATTGTTCATACGATAAACCACGTGATAATAAATCAGCAGGGTTGTGTTCTGTAGGGCAATATTTCCAGCTATGTTCACATGTGAGCTCTTTGATTTCAATAACTCTGTTTGCTATAAAGGTTTTAAGTTGCTTCCTTGAAGATATCCAGTGTAAAATAATTTGACTGTCGCTCCATAGTACACACTTTTTAACGTTCCGTAAACTTGACATTATATGTGAAGTTAACCGTCCTCCGACTAATGCTGCCATAAGTTCAAGTTGTGGTATAGTTAACTTTTTCAAAGGTGCCACTCTATTTTTAGCCATGACAAAGTTAGACTCTTCTCCTTTTATTAAGTACGCACAAGCGCCGTACGCTACTGCGCTTGCATCGGTAAATACATGTAAGGTAGGTTCATCGGTAGTGTCCATATTTTCAAAGTAACGTCTCGAAAATTCAATCTCTGTGCATTTTTTCAAGTCTTGATCGATAGAATGCCACTGCGGTCTAATTTCATCAGGTATTTGTTCGTCCCACCCTAGTTTCTGTGTCCATAAATCCTGCAATAGTATCTTGCTACGCACTGTAACTGGGCTTAGAATTCCAAGTGGGTCGTAGATTTTTGACGATCTTCTTAATATTTCTCTTTTCGTGATTTGATAATCTGGTAGCATAGACAATGGTTTGAATCCAAAACTAACACGGTCATCTTTGGTGTTCCATCGTAATCCTAAAACTTTAATACATTTGTCTCCATCGTTAACGTTTTGAGATGTAGCTAAATCGTTAAGTGCTGTACAATTCGATGCCCATGAACGTAAGTTGAATCCACCTTTGGTCATCAGTGTTCTTGACTCTTCATAAAACTTCAATAGTTCAGTTGTGGTGTCGAAGCCTGCAATTATGTTGTCTACGTATAATCCATCTATGAGTGTTTCAGATGTATGACTAGACTGTTCACGTAAATGCTTTAATAAGGTCGCATTCAATATAAAAGGTGAACACGTTGCGCCGAATAGGATAGCTTTAAAGCGGTAAGTAATCAACTTTGATGTAGGGTCTGTTGAGTCCTTTAGCCAGAAAAATCTCGTCATATCTCTGTCTTTCTCGTCTAGCGTGATTTGAAGAAACGCCTTCTCTATATCCGTAACAACAGCATATGTATTCTCTCTAAATCGCATCAAAAGTGTTGATATGTCATTTAAGATCGGGGGTTCTTTACGCAAACAATCATTCAGACTGGGCGTGTCTTGTGATCGACGACAGCTACAGTCATAAACAATACGGATGGGTGTCGTCGCGGAATCTTTCTTGACTGAATGGTGAGGAATATAATGCGCATGTTCTGTGCTTGTTGTTGTTGGGTTGTCTATGCGTTCAATAAATCCTCTCTTTTCCTGGTCGTTTATAATCTCACCATATTTTCTAAGTAAAAACGGATCGTTTCTGAGTCTTCGTACTACATTTTCTGTTCTTCGTCTAGCTATGTCGATGTTGGACGGAAGTGGTTTATGTTCTGTTCGTCTTTCCACGGAAGTTTTGCTGTGTATTTACAAGTATTGGCATCGTACGATATATTTGTAGATATGAAGTTTTCCAAATATTCTGCGTTTGATTTCTCCTTATTCTGAGGCGTTATTCCTAATGACTCGATTTTCCAGAAATTTTCTTAATCATATTCCTCTTCTTTGTGTCTAATTAAAATGTTCATCATTGAAGTAGTTCCTTCTGTTGATTTCTGTGTCGGGCCGGATAGCAAATACCCTATTCTTGACTTGACTGCAGTTGGACCGTTGCCTCGTATTATCTTATCTTCAATGAAATCCCAATAATGGTCAGCGCCTATCAATAAATTCACGGAGAAAACGTCATGTTCTGAAAGCGGGTGTGCCAGTCTTAATCCGCGCAAGTAAGGTAAGTTAGTTGTCTCGGTAGTATGTATCCGTATCGGTGAAGCTATTTCAGGAACAATGAGTATATTCAGCTGTATGCGGCTTCCGTCTTCCGTGAGTACAAATATGTCAGCGGTTTTCAAATGGCGTATTGATCCGATACCTCCTCCAAATCCAGAAATTGATATGGCTTCTGTTCCGTTTTGTTTTAGTTCTAGTTGCTCCGCTAGACTTTCTGTAATAAACGAGCGCTGAGCCCCTTCGTCGAATAGTATGTTTGCGTCCATACTGACTTGCGCGTTTGAGTGCACCGTAGCTATCGCGGTCTTGAGAAGTACTTGTGAATATGTAGTACAGTGTATTGCTGATGCGGTTTCGGCTATTTCTTGCTTATCTGATGAAGCGGGTTTATTATCTTTATTGTTATGATTCGAAATACTGTTGCTAGAAAACGAAGACTGACTCTTATTTAAACAAATACTGGTATGATGTTTTCGTCCACATTGTTTACAAGTTCCTTTAGACTTACAATCTGTAACTCGGTGGTTGCCAAGACAATTAAAACAAGCTTTCTTTTGTTTAAGGATTTCTAGACGGGCTTTTTGGTCAACAATTTTCATACATGTATTAGGGCTATGAGACTCACCGCAATAAATACATGGTTTCCGCGTGTGAACGGCTACCTCACTTCTCTGTGGCTTTCTGTTATTGTTATTGTAGTTATTTTTTGTGTCAGTTTTTGCAAGGTATACTGTGCTATGCAATGTTTCATCTGATTCTAAATTAACTCTTTGTCCGGCTTCTAATATACTTATCTCATTAAATAAGTGTTGTCTGAGTTCATCAAGCGACCACTGTTTTAAACCATGTTCACGGGTAATATTCTCCTTAATTCTACTTGGTAATTTGTTGAGCATAATAGGTATGAGTAATGCACCATATGATTCCTGACTTTGACCTAGTGATTCTAGTCCTCTTATGAGCGTTTCTGACTTGTCATAAAATCTGCGGCATGATTGAACTGTACTATCGGGTGCGGGTAGAGCTAACAAAGTCTGCATGTACGTGTGCGTGATTTTTTGAGTCTGTCCAAATCGCTGGTGTAACAAATCTATTGCTTTACTGTAGTTTAAATTTGTGAGCGTAAAACCCGAAACTGTAGTCAAAGCCTCGTTTTGAAGTAGTGTTTTCAAATAGTTGAATTTCTGGGCGTCTGTTAATGAGGGATTACTATGAATTGCTGTGTCGTAAGATTCCCAGAATGCTTGCCAATTAAGAATGTTGCCGTCGAATTTAGAAAGTTCTAACTTTGGTAATTTGTGAAATTGGTTGTTGCTGTTTGACATATGAGGAGCGTACATGAGTTGTGAATTGAACGATGCTGTTTGGTTTTTATTGACATCAAAGCTCTGAGCTAAGGGGTTAAATGAACTATCTGTTACTGGGAGTGAATAGCTTCGGGCGGTTGGTTCTAAAAATTTACGCATTTTGCGTATTTTTGTCTCTAAAGTTATAGAATACTCATCTGAATCAGAAATTTCCGCTTCAAGTTCCTCTTCCGATAATTCACTAATAATTTGATTGTTCAAGTCTGACAAAAATCTTTGCTTATCAATGATCAAATCCAAAATAGTTGAAAGTTCATCTCTGTCGAACTCTTCGATTGATTTCACATCGTCAAATCTCCGCAAAAGCCTTGTGAGAGCGCTCCTGTGTCCCGAACGTGTTCCTTTTAACTTTGTTGACATTTTCCAGCAGTCACGGCACCATAATATCGTGAAGGAAACAAAAGTTCTAAGGTGTATATTTGTATTGCAGTAGCCACATTCATGTATAAAGTAACAACAACAAAAGAATGACGTTACAATGAAAGTTCCTTACCGACGTCCGGAGGACGTCACGCTAAAGTTCGTGGGTTTCTCAACAATGATCATAGTTTTCTATTGTGAATGTGGTTCCCCACACGTTATTGCACTTTTTTTACAGGCATACTATTATACACTCTATTTTTTTCACTAAATTTCTTCAAATTTCTTTTCTTTACATTGTTGTCCAAGAAACGTGGCGTTTTAAATGTAAAAATTACTTTGCACTTTTGAAATCAACAATGACTGATTCAATATTCATAGGGAGAACAATTTAACGGCTGATTAAGTAGCGGTAACGGGATGGACATGAATCTACCGTACGCTGATTGAATTTAGTTTGTAGATAATATGTTATATACAATGATAAAAAAAGCTACGATTTTTCGTTAAATATTAAACATTCTTAAAAAGTCCCGTTTGCAGATATCAAGGCGATCAGAAAATAGGGGATTAAATCATTTGAAATGTGTTTTTCTGACACTGCACCCGTTCAAATACCCCCAAAATCGGACTTAAATACAGTTTACTCTTATCAAAACAGATGTAAGATGTGTTTATTATTTTATGTTCTGAATCATAAATTCGACAAGCTTTCACTTAAACCACTACAACTGAAATCTCCATTAGAAATTAAAAAAAATAGCATCGGTGTACTGAAAATTCAACATTTTTTTAAATTGACCCATATATCACACACACTTAACACAACCAAGGATCCATGAAAATTAAGTCATGAAAAATGGACATGTACAAGGTAAAAGAGGGACGACATATACCAAAGGGACAGTCAAACTCATAATTCTAAAACAAACTGACAACGCCATGGCTAAAAATGAAAAAGACAAAAAGACAAACAATACTACACATGACACAACATAGAAAACTAAAGAATAAACAACACGAACCCAATCAAAATGTAGGGGTGATCTCAGGTGCTCCGTAAGGGTAAACAGATCCTGCTCCACATGTGGCACCCGTCGTGTTGCTTATGTGAGAACAAATCCGGTAAATAGTATAATTCGGTAGGTCACATTCATGAAAGGGAAGGGGGTTGTAGTTACGACGTAAGGAACATCTCCGATATCATTTTTGAAACGGTTATTCCATAACGGTCAACCAACTCGTGATGGCGTCCGTAAAATTTACGAAGGGATGATTTCAACTTCACCATTTGGAACTCTTGGATTTGGAAAGCTGAAATCATCTCTTTTTTCGTAAAGTTTTGTTTTCAATCGACCCTCATTGTCAATTTCTAAATGTAAGTCAAGATATGAAGCCGACTTGATTGTATCTGTAGTATCCTTTATCTCTAATTGAATGGGATATATCCGTTCCACATAGTCACCAAATTTTGAATTATTTAGTGAAAGAACATCATCTATATAGCGGAAAGTAGAGTTAAAGGATATTGCTAACTTTTTATATTGCTTCCTAAGAAGTTCCTGTATGAAGTCAGCCTCGTAGAAATAAAGAAATAAGTCGGCTAGTAGAGGGGCACAGTTTGTTCCCATTGAAATGCCGTCTGTTGAAAAACACTTCCTCCGAACATAACAATTATGTTGTCAATCAAGAAATCAAGCATCTTGATAGAATCAGTTTCAGAGAATTTTTTGTTTGAATTAGAGTGGTCCTTTACAAAGTAGGATTTATTCCTCCCTAAGACAAGATACTTGTATCTACGTTGGCCATTCTTTTATATGAAGCAAAGCAATACCAACTCTTTCAATTTGTCTTTTAGTTTGGAATGTGGAATACTTGTGTAAAGAGTAGAAAAGTCAAATGTTTTAATACTGCTACAAGATGAAAGAGAGTTAGGTGGTATGTACTCTAAAAGATCTTTGGAATTTTTAAGTATCCACATCTGATTCATGCCACCTCTAGAATAGGCAATCTCACAATAACTCTGAAGCCCGTCTTTGATTGCTGATAAAATATATGTTAATAATTTAAAAGGTTTCGAGGAGCACTTGGAAGACCCAGCAGTATACCGTTGTTTGTAAGGACACTTATGTAGTTCAGGTATCCAATACAGTGATGTTGTGATGTTATGCTATTGTTTCAGAAAAAGGGAGAAGGTTTGGGCCCATTAAAACGTTTAATCCCGCTGCAAATGTTTGCACCTGTCCTAAGTCAGGAATCTGATGTACAGTAGTTGTCGTTTGTTTATGTAATATATACGTGTTTCTCGTTTCTCGTTTTGTTTATATAGATTAGACCGTTGGTTTTCCCGTTTGAATGGTTTTACACTAGTAATTTTGGGGCCCTTTATAGCTTGTTGTTCGGTGTGAGCCAAGGCTCCGTGTTGAAGGCCGTACTTTAACCTATAATGGTTTAATTTTTTAAATTGTTATTTGGATGGAGAGTTGTCTTATTGGCACTCACACCACATCTTCCTATATCTATGGAAGATCTAGTTCTTCATCTTTGGTTGAAATTCCAAAGGAACAAAGAACAGACCTATGATTATCCCGGATTTCCTCTTTGGAAAGTGTCGTGAGGGTATATGTTGAGTTTCCAAGTGAATTGTCAATACCTAATTCGTTTATCAAGCAGTTTATGTATTGACTTTTACACACAAAAACGATGTCATTTGGGGCTTTGTCTGCGGGGACAACATATTTGTCATGGAGGTCGGATAGATGTTTTGCAACATTTGGGTCTTTAAAGATTGACATAACATCGGCATTGATGGACCCATTCAGTTTCTTAATTCTGATTTGTATCAACGACCTCACTGCGTAAAGTGATTGTATACAACACATATAGAAAACCATTGTAACTTGAACTGAGAATAAAAACAGTAACAAAACTAGAGGCTCTAAAGAGCCTGTGTCGCTCACCTTGGTCTATGTGAATATTAATCAAATGACGCAGATGGATTCATCACACAATTGTGATGGTGATGTGTTTGTACATCTTACTTTACTGAATATTCTTGCTGCTTACAATTATCTTTATCTATAATGAACTTGGCCCAGTGAAAAATTGTTAAAAATTGACTGTAAAGGACAATAACTCCTTAGGGGGTCAATTGACCATTTAGGTCATGTTGACTGTAAATCTTACTTTGCTAAACTTTATTGCTATTTACAGTTTATCTCTATCTATAATAGTATTCAAGATAATAACCAAAAACAGCAAAATTTCAGGGCATATACATCTTGTCCTGATAAACAAATATACCCCTATCAGCTTTGCTCTAAATGCTTTGGTTTTTGAGTTGTAAGCCAAAAACTGCATTTTACCCCTATGTTTTGTTTTTAGCCATGCCGGCCAGCTTGGTTGGATGGCCGGTTCACCAGACACATTTTTTTAAACTAGATACCCCAATGATGATTGTGGTTAAGTTTCGATTAATTTGGCCCAGTAGTTTCAGAGGAGAAGATTTTTGTAAAAGATTACTTAGATTTATGAAAAATGGTTAAAAATTGACTGTAAAGGGAAATAACTCCTAAAGAGGTCAACTGACCATTTTGGTCATGTTGACTTATTTGTAAATCTGACTTTGCTGAACATTATAGCTGTTTACAGTTTATCTATATGTATAATAATATTCAAGACAATAACCAACAAGAGGCTGTCACAACGACAGCAAACCGGATTTATTATACCCCACGCAACGAGATGCGGAGGGTATAATGTTTTTGACATAGGTAACATCTTCAAATCAATCATTTTCAACTATGATTCTCTTAACACCAATGAGCTATGGGAATTATTTAAAACCAAACTCATCAGCTCTGTCGAAAAACATATTCCATCTAAGATCCTACGAAACAAACATCGATTACCGTGGATATCTGATAAATTAAGACGTCAAATTAACAAGAAAAACAAACTTTTCAAAAAACGAAAAAACAGCGAATACACTGAGAAATATAAAAAGATGAAAGCTCAGGTATAAAAAGATCAAAGGAAAGCTTACTGGGAATATATTGAAAAACTTATATGTGATCTTCCCATTAATAAACCAGACATACAAATACAAAATCAGAGCAAACATAAAAAACTCTTTCAATACATCAAGTCAATAAGAACTGACAAATCTGGTATCTCTGCACTAAAGAAAGACGGCAACATCATTACAGACGCTACAGAGAAAGCAAATCTTTTAAATGAACAGTTTCAATCTGTATTCATCCCAGTAACAGATGACCCAATACCAACCAAAGGCATCAGTTCACATCCTAAAATCAGTGAGTTACATATAACATCAAACGGAATCGAAAAACTCTTAAATAAGATCAACCCACATAAAGCCACCGGCCCAGATAACATCAGTGGCCGCTTACTGAAAGAAATGCAGACAGAAATTGCACCAATTCTATCCTTAATTTTTAACAAATCTTACAACACTGGTATTACACCTGACGACTGGAAACCCGCTAGAGTCGCACCAGCATATAAAAAAAGGGGATAAGCATAAACCGGTCAATTATAGACCTATCTCATTAACTTGTATTTGCTGCAAGTTAATGAAACACATAGTAACATCACATATTATGAAACATCTCGAATCAAAGAACATCTTGTACGACCTTCAACATGGCTTTCGGCACTCTCGATCTTGTGAGACACAACTTCTCTCCTTCATCCAAGAATTTCAATCTACAAACAATTCAAGTACACAAACAGACCTTGTAATAATGGACTTTGCGAAAGCCTTTGATAAAGTTCCTCATCGTCACTTACTATACAAATTACACTATTTTGGCATTAATTGAAACACTTTAAACTGGATCTCTGCATTTCTCTCCGATCGAACCCAGACAGTTGTTCTGGATGGAAGATCATCAAGCACAGTCCCAGTCACCTCTGGGGTTCCTCAAGGTACTGTCTAAGGTCCATGATTACCGGGTATTCTTGGCGTATATCAACGACCTTCCAGACTACCTTACACATAGCAAACTAAGACTATTTGCTGATGACAGTATCATATACATGCCAGTTAAATCCCAGAGTGACTGCCTAAAACTGCAAGCTGATCTTGACGCAGCTGCAAAATGGGAAGAGGACTGGCTGATGGCCTTCCACCCACACAAGTGTAATGTTCTCTCTGTTACAACTAAACGTCAACCTTTACAACACAATTACACTCTTCATAATCATATTCTAGAAACTGTTACATCTGCTAAGTACTTGGGCATCACATTACAATCAAACCTTAAATGGGACAAACACATAGATGACAATATCTCCGGCAAAAGCCAACAAAACTCTTGGCCTCCTTCGAAGAAACCAGAAAAACATCTAATCAAAACATCAAGAGCCAGGCATACCAAGCACTTGTTCGTCCCAGACTCGAATACTCTTACTCAGTTTGGGACCCCCACACTTCAGAATCTATTTCAAAGATAGAGATGGTCCAAAGGCGAGCTGCTCGGTATGCCTGCAACAGGTATCATAATACTAGTAGTGTTTCAAACATGCTGAACACACTAAACTGGCCTATTTTAACACAACGCAGACTGCGTGCACGTCTGGTTATGATGTACAAGATCACACATCATCTTGTTGCTATACCATCTAGCACAATTCTCATTCCATCAGACTCCAGAACCAGAAAACACCATTCTCACACCTTCAAACATATTTATACATCAAAAGACTCGGACAGATTTTCATTTTTCCCATACACAATAACTCAATGGAATCTTTTACCAACCTCAGTAGTAAATACACAGACAGTCGACTCTTTCAGAGAGCAGCTTACATATGCTGTTCTCTCCACCATTATTTAAAAAACTTCATCTTCTGTACATAGTTTTAATCACTACATCTGTTCTTTGCACCGTTTGTAAATAAATAAAATAATAACTTAATTCTAATAAATAGGCCACGTATGCACCAGTTATTAATCATCTTTATTCAGATGGAAAACTGGAAAACTTAAAGAAGAAGAAGACCCGTCCGTCCGTCAGTCCGTCAGTCCTGTTTCTTGTCATCACAACTCCTCTCAAACCACACAACAGAATTTCATGAAACCTTTTCAGATAATAATGACATACTATGTAGTTGTGCATATCGACGGGAAATTGCGATTCAATTTTTTTTCTAGGAGTTACGCCCCTTTGAACTTATTTACTTTAATGTACTACTGCAACAGTTGTCATCGCAACTCCTCTTAAACCACACAACAGAATTTCACGAAACCTTTTCAGATAATAAGGACATACTATGTAGTTGTGCATATCGACGGGAAATTGCGATTTTTTTTTTCTAGGAGTTATGCCCCTTTGAACTTATTTACTTTATGTACTACTGCAACAGTTTGTCATCGCAACTCCTCTCAAACCACACAACAGAATTTCACGAAACCTTTTCAGATAATAAGGACATACTATGTAGTTGTGCATATCGACGGGAAATTGCGATTCAATTTTTTTCTAGGAGTTACGCCCCTTTGAACTTATTTGCTTCAATGTACTTCTGCAACAGTTTGTCATCTCAACTCCTCTGAAACCACACAACAGAATTTCATGTAATTTTGTAGATAATAAGGACATACTATGCATGTAGATGTGCATATTGACAGGAAATAATCATTCAAAATTTTTTCCTTACACTTATTTAATTTCTCCAATGACAATGTGGGGACGTGGGGTATGTGAGCGTGCTCACTAAGGTTCTTTAATTTACATTTATTTGTGTCCTGCCAATATCACAAGAACCATAACTGGTGAACGGTGAAAGTGAACATTGTCATTATCAAATTTGACCTCAATTTTGTCATCAGTATCAACATATTAAAATTTGAAATGCTTAGGTTGAATGGTTCATGAGTAAATGCAACAACATGAATGTAGTGTAGTGGTAAGTGCATCGGACTACTAACACAAAGGTTCCTGGTTCGATTCCCGTTCGGGATGAAAATTTAGGAACTCAATTTTGGGCTCTCCCTTGACAACATTTACAAGTATGGTCTTGAGGAAACGATGATAGTCCGTCGGAAGGGGTTGATAAATGGCTGACCCGTGTTAAGAGATAGCCGTATCTCTTGCACGTTAAAGACACCCTTGTGGATTTCGAAAAAGAGTAGGCTAATGCCGCAACAAGGCAGCACTCCCACCCGCAAAGTGGAAAGGGATTTATATAAGTTGCTTAACTTGTTTCCCAATCCACTACAAATAAATATGTTTAAACTTAACTAACATGAATGGAAACGCCATTTTTCAATCTTCAAAGAACCATAACTCCTGAACAGTAAAAGTCAAAATCGTCATTATTGAACTTGACCTTCATTTTGTTGTCAGTAACAACATATTAAAATGTTAAAAAGCTTTGGTTGAATGGTTCATGAGTAAATGCACGGACACAACATTTTTTAAACTTTCAAGAACCATAACTCCTGAACAGTAAAAGTCAACATCGACATTAATGAACTTGACCTTCATTTTGTTGTCAGTAACAACATATTAAAATTTTAAAAGGCTTTAGTTGAACGGTTCATGAGTAAATGCACCGACATGACATTTTTTAAACTTTCAAGAACCGTAACTCCTGAACGGTAAAAGTCAAAATCGTCATTATTGAACTTGACCTTTATTTTGTTGTCAGTAACAACATATTAAAATTTTAAAAGGTTTGGTTAAACGGTTCATGAGTAAATGCACGGACAACATTTGGTGGACGCCCTGCCGCCGTACATCCCCAAATCAATAATTGACATGTTTGTCACAAAAATCCAGTTAAAGGGAAACTTCGCAAAAAAATCAAAAATTGATATTATGTTCATTCTGTATAAAAATGCTCAAATTCATGAATATTAAAGTTTTATTCTGCTAGATAAGAGATCACCATCGATTTTAAATTTAGAGTATCAATTCTCTCCAGTCGGCCATTTTGTTACCTTCTCCGATTTGCACCAAGATATGGCTAAGGACCAAAACTATAGTAACCCGATGTAGTCGTAATTGCGTGTCGATATCTTGTCAATCGAACGGTTGTTTTATTCGACTATAACTAAGTTGATACGGGAAATTTTCTTATCTTTTTTTTAATAACCATGATCTGTTATTTTTAACAACAATGATAATATTGGAATTAGTTAAAAAGTAAAAATTTCAAATCATAAATAAGTGTTCCGTGAAACTTGAATTGTTTTCGGAAATCTAATTAGTTCATAATTCTTTTATGTAATAAACTTTATTCAAATAAATTAGGATCTTCGCTCCACTGATCACCTGCATGGCTAAAGGTATTACTCCCAAAGGTATTGCAGGGGGTGTGACACATCCAGGTATTCAAGCGATTTCCTGTCGAGCTTGCAAATTTATGCATCGTTTCACTTCTTAGGGTATTGGTCAGTGTACATGGCCGATAACTTATAACTTTCCATTTTGAACTATTAGGTGTATAATATGCATCTCTATCTTGCGTGTCCGAAAGTGATATTATATACTAGTCATTACTAAACTCGTAGTACGCTTGTTTATGTTTATAATAAACAACAGATTTGATGAAATAAAAATCTATATACATATTTTTTGTCAATGGTGAAGGACAGATTGGACCATACCAGAAATTTTGATTTAAAAAAATGTACGCACTTGTCGACCATTCGTATATATGCCAGGATAAAAATTAACGGGACTATAGCGAAAATTCAAATATATACATTGTACATAAGAAAGAAACATACATTTTGTGTAAATTGGGGTAAAAGTTTTTTTAGTAGACTAGTCCACGTATGCCAACAGTATGTTATCATCAAATGTCGAAAGACTATTGTATACCAAAAGAAGAAGAAGAGATTTAAATACTGGTCGATATATAACTTTCTTTGGCTCATCGAAGTTATGGAATTTATATAACAATTAAGATTGTTCTCGAATAAAGGAAGAAATTCATCATCATCACAATTGTTCCGACATGCATGTTATATGTACACAACTGGACGTACACTAATAATCCCTAAGGGATGTGAATATTTTCCAGGAAAACTATAGAGCATCAAAGTTTCAAATCAATTTCGGGATTTATTTTCTTTCTTGATATTCAATGACAGCAATTTAAAGAACAAACTGCTTGTCCGCTTTATGGGTATTCTTGCCAGTTGAAACAGACTTATAACATTAAACAATAGGGAAAGATGACATTAAACTCGTTCTGGTTTTTTTATACATTGTTGGTCAAATAGCAAAAGTATTATATATAGTTGGGCCCGATATAGTTACGGTGTGAGACGAAGACTATTTTGTGAAGGACATTCCCGATTATGTATAAATTTTGTTGATGTTTTTCACACTTGAAAAGCATATAGGTTCGTAAATTTCGATTCCATTCCAAAAAGGTTCTTAAATTTTCTGTCATTATTTTAAAAAAAATTATCAAATATCTGAAGTATTCGTGCGTTGTGAGATTTGAAATATTTTGATGAAAACATTAATTCCTAAATAGGTAAATTTAGATAACTTTGGATGGACTAAATTATATAATTGCAATTGTTAATGATCTGTTTGAAATATTTAAGGCTGCCGATCCTAATCTAAGATAGTACAATTTTTAGTTCATACACTCGTGATTAGAAGGCTATTTTTATTTATGAATTTATACTTCAATTAAAATAATTAAGTATTTTATCGTTACTGAATTAATCAAAAGTCATAATTCATTTAAAAGTGATCTTATCATGCTTATGCAAAATATAAAATATACAACAGCTATCCAGTTATTGTGCGACCTTATTATTCCCGTTAATTAATTTTTATTTTTTTTTACATTTCTGCAGGGACGTCTATATAAGTCCTTGATTTCTGTGTCTAAAACTTTGACTGACTCCCATTTTCAATTCATGTGAACGTAATGTTGATCACACCTTCAAGTCAGTAAACCGTGACCCCTAGATTTCACTGAATGAGGATCAAAGGATTAGAATTACATAATGCTAATCCTTTAATTACCTTAAGTTAACCGACGCACTCAACATTCTTTAGGTGTCACAAAACAATACACATTTTATTTCCACCGTACAAGCAAGTGAAAATGTTTGCTGGAATGAAACAAAAAGGTCAGAATACAAACGTGTATTTTTATTACTGATCATGTCAATTTCATATGTTTGTTTAAAGTATTTGTAGAAAAAATCATAAAAATGTTCTATTGTATGAATTAATTTTATTATTAAAATTCGTTTTAAAATATCCACACGATCTAAATTTAAAAGTTGCATGGCTATCACTTATTTTTCGTTGGTTAATAGCTACACCAAAAGTCGTCGCTGCGCTTTAAATCGCGTTATTAGATGGTTAACGAACAAGACTTAAATGAGATATTTTCACTCCCGGCATGCATCAAAGACTTAAACTACGTCACATAAGTCAGGAAGTTTCAAGAAATAAAATTAATAATTCCCAATTTTCTCCTTTATTTGAATTCATATCAAAATAAAAGTTGGTGAATATGTTTTTTATGGTATTATGAACATAATAAGATGAAAAGTGAAAAATCGCGAATTATCCCTTTAAAAACAGCAAAATTTCCTTAAAATTATGAATTCAAAGGCAGCAACCCAACAACCGGTTGTCCGATTCATCTGAAAATTTCAAGGCAGATAGATTTTGACCTGATAAACAATTTTACTCTTGTCAGATTTGCTCTAAATGCTTTGGTTTTTGATTTATAAGCCAAAAACTGCATTTTACCCCCGATGTTCTATTTTTAGCCATGGCGGCCATCTTAGTTGGTTGGCCAGGTCACCAGACACAGTTTTTAAACTAGATACCCCAATGATGATTGTGGCCAAGTTTGGTTTAATTTGGCCCAGTAGTTTCAGAGAGAAGATTTTTGTAAAAGTTAACGTCGACGCCAAACGCCAAGTGATGGGAAAACCAGGTGAGCTAAAAATGATTAACTGTGATACCCCTTAAAATAAATAGCTACCTCATTAATGTCATAATTCACCAGTTTTTTGGTTTGTTTTATTTTGTGTTTTTTTGGGGTGGGTGTGGTCGAGAGGAGTAATAGTCATCGTTGAACTCTCCAATATCTTGTCAATCAGTAAATTGAAAATACATTTGTAATGTGATTCACTGATAAGACCAATTAACTTTCAAACCATTTTGAAAATGTAACAATTTTATTTTTTTAAATTTACATGATCAATGAAATACACTGCTCCTTCAAAATTGTATCTCAATGTATGTGGAATATCACAACCATCTATAGATGTTTTATATTGAGTTCATTTTGTCTATGCAATGAATATTCATTCAAGTTCTTGTCCAATCAGATCAGATCTTCAAGCGTCTGCTACGATGCTTTGACAGGTGACGTCTGCATTGGTTCTACAACAGCTTTATTTGATTGGTCGTTACTGGCATCACCTGTCTTGTTTGGCTTCTGTTTGATCGCTTTACTGAGTATTTCATAATGATAGCCCTCCTCAAATAATGGATCTTCAGGTGAGATTTCATCTATAACATACCTGTAAAATTCAAACACAATGTATGCATAAAGATTGTTTATTTTGTAATGTACCTGTTAAATTATAGAACAATAAGAATTAAGGTTATTTACCTTGTTATTTTCCTGTTAAATCATGACACAATACTGTAAATTCAGAAAGTTTTTTTCAATGTTCTCCCCATTATTATGAAAATTTATGTGGGATGGTTTTTTCACAAAACTTAAAAAGTTGCATTATAATTTTATATGTAACATTTCCTACAATAGTTAAAAAATAAATAATCATTAAAGGTTGTTTTACTTACTTCATTGTGCTTTAAAAAAAACCTTAGCCATTTTGTCATGTTGAAATGTTTCAAGAAACACGACCCACTTTGACATGTTAAATAAGCCCATTTGTCATGTTTAAATGTTGTTGACTTACTTCATTGTGTTTTTAAAGAAACCCTGAGCCACTTTGTTATGTTTAAATGTTGTTAACATCACCTTTGTCATCTCTGTTCTGAAAAAATAAGAATAACAAATATCAATACAGGTTAATGTATCTTAGAAAGTAAGGAGCCTGATTAAATAGGAAATAATTCATTATTTAAAAACAATTGGGTCAAGTTACTCTGCAACAATATCATTGAACAATGAAAGCCCTTAGATGAGATACGGCCCAACACTTCCTTCAGTTTAAATACCATAGCTTATTAATTGCTCTTTTTCAAGGCAACTTTTGTGACTTTAGCTTATGACATCATTGTGTTGTCCTACTTGACTGTAAAAAAATGTTCTCGATTCTTGTGCTGCAAGATATAGATAATTGTCACAATAAAAGGTTAAAGCCAACTGAATTTGTTTTGTCATTTAGGGCCTTTAATTGCTGTCTATGGGGTATGGGCTTTGCTCATTGTTGAAGGTCGTAGTTACCTATAATTGTTAACTTATGTGTCATTTTTGTCACTTGTAGATAGTTGTCTCATTTGCAATGATACCACATCTTCTTTTTTTATATTACAAAATAGAGATAATAAATATTTCATTGTTAAAGGTGTTTACACTGCATCAAGACATACTAATTATGATGCCTATACCAAGTCATAAACAATATGTAATGCCCAATATTGCCATGCAATGTAATCAAAAGAGATGTATGGTATACTTGAATGACAAAAAAAACTAAAGACATATAAATGTGAATATATTATTTTCAGCAATAGACATAAGGGCTGTTCCAGAAAATACTATGTCCCCCCCAGGGACGGCACTTTTTTTTTTAACCCCCACCACCCACAGAAATAAAATTTAATTAGAACAGCACTCCCTTTGCATTTTGGTATTTCAAATACAACCACCCACATAATATTTAAAAAAATTGCCTTCCCTGGGGGGGACATAGTATTTTCTGGAACAGCCCTAAGTTGTATTTGTATTTAAACTTATTTCTATTTCTATCAAATCTGCATTGTCCTAAGTCCTTTTAAACTAATTTTACTTGAAAATGTTTCCATAGCCTAAAAGTAACAAATACATAGTGAATTTCTCAATACTAACATTATTTAAAGGTAGACAACTCTGAGAATATTGACTTGTGAGAGAAAACTTTTAGAAAATATAAAATTCAAAACAAATATTTTCTAGATGTTTGTTTTTACAAACTCAAACAGCTCTTGGTTTCTTGTCACATTCTAATACTTATACTTACTGATATGCCATTAATTCTAATATCTGTACAATAAATTTTCCAATGCCTTTTCTTCTGACATCATCTATAACTTGGATTTCATAGCTGAAAACATGAGATTCAATTATTAGTATATCATGTATAAACATGTGCATGCTCCTTTAATAGAGTAAAAACAATGTGCTAGTTCAAAAAAAAAATGACCCTTATGGGCAAAACCCTACTAAACAACACATCATTAAGTATTTTTTACCATTCATAAAAATTTAGTGTCTAGGTATACATTAATGAAAAATTGACAATTTAAGATGCTGGAAATGTTTTATGAGAGTTATTTGTTTGATAACATGATTAATTGATTGGTGTTTAACACCACTTTGAACACTATTGTGCTATTTCATATCTGTCAGTTGAGGAAGCCTTAGTACCTGAAGAGAACCACCAATCTGTGTTAGGAAAACTTACAATCCTAGTAAAGAAGATTGGATTCGAGAGTACCTGTGCAGAAAGAACCTCATTGCAAAGCTGAAGTAAGCTTACTCAAGCAAGGAATTAGGGCTAATAACTTAAATTTTGAATAATTAAAATTATTTGATGTTGCCAACCTATTTATCCTATAAAGTGTTGACATACATGCATAAAAACTACATTATATCAAATATGTCCCTAATCAGACAGGCATATACAAACATAAACTGACAGTATTAACTCTTACCAATATAGAACTTCTTCATCAATTTCTATATCAAATCTAAAATGTGTAAATGCTACAGGTTTATTATTAGTATCTCTTGCTATCAGGTACAGGGCTTTGTCTTCCGTCATTTCTTCTCTCTTGTCCTTATCTTTCCATCCCCATTCACTGTCTTCATATCTGTAAAGAAAGCACAACTTCAGATAAATTGTGGAAATACTCTCGAGAACTTTCCAAGATAGTTTTTTTTTAGCATAAACAATATATTATATACACCAGTAATCCTTATTCTGATTTTTTTGTATCTTTTTTTCAAGTTTCATGTGCTGTCAATTATTTAATGTGGTGCAAATTAAATGTACAAGAGTTGTAATTTGAAGAAAACTTGGTTAATATATTCAAGGCCAACTATTCCATGAATAAGTCATTTGACATTTTGGCCCTGTTCTTTTGAAGATCTTGTTTTGTTGATTATCTCTGATATTTGCCATCTAGCACCTATAGTTTCAATAAGGGCTATTCCAGAAAAAAATGTATGGGGGGTTGGAAGGCACATTGTAATAATATAACATGGATGATGGGTATCAGAGCAACTTTTCACACTATAATGCACTATTATTCTCAGTTACAATTGTCTGGGTGGCGGGTGCTGACAAAAACTGCCTTCCAACCCCTTCATACATTTTTTTCTGGAATAGCCCTAACTGGAATTCGATTTAAAATGAAAATTTTCAGGGGTACCAACAAAGAAATTATTTGGTAGATTTTCTGAACATTTTAAGATAGATAGAAACTAACCTAATCTATTATATTTACCCGAGTCATGTAAAAACATTTTCATACAAGAATTTGTTCCAAATATTTCATTGAAAGATGAAGATAGATGCCAAGTTCTGGCAATAGACCAAATATTATGAAAGCTTTGTAATCATTTGGTTTTTTTTTAGATCTGCAGTTAAATTTGATTGGACAGTCTTTGGCAGGAAGATAGACATGACAAAATCTACCTGATCTGCAGTTTTTAGAGGATCTATAAATAACTTACAATGTTTGCATATTTTTCTTTGTGAGATCAAATGCCCATTGTATTTCTTCTTCACTCATATCAGTTATACGTTTAAACTCAATGGTCAAACTCAATCTGAAAAAAAGGTATAAAATTAATAAATGACAATATTAAACTACCATGACTACATTTTTTTATTTGAACGGGTTGTTGTCTCTTTGACACATTCCCCATTTCCATTCTCAATTTTACAGTGGAAGCAGGTTTTGTCAGAAAATATCTGAGGAGTTTAATCCTGGATAAACCAAATACTATCATTGGCTTAGCTAGATTCAACTGTACTAATATTTTGGTTATTCTTAGTATTCCTAAAAATATACTATTCAAAACAAATATTATTTAAATTTTTGTTGTCTTTTTATTTCAAAAGCAATTTGCAGGAAAATCTGTTCATTTATTCAGAAAACAAGAACACTAGTAGAAATTTTATTTTCAACTGTTTTTGTATACATAGGAATGAAAGGACATATGAACACCCGATATTTCTTTTTATTTCTGATTCTGAATACAAACAATTGTACCATATATTATATTAGTTTCTATGGAACACAGGCAAAATTTAACTCATTATAAAAAAAAATGGTTTCAATTAGAAGTTGGAGTTTCTATGGTTTTTTGTCAATCTAGTACATGTAATTTGTTAGTTTATGTATTCATGCAGGTAAACAATTGTATATTAGATCTGGGGTTTTTTTAATGTTCAACCAGTTTTATTTTTCTTGGTAAATGTATAAGTAGAATATAATGTATGCAATATCCCTTCTTTAAATTTCTGAGTTATGAAAAAGAAATAAACAAGAATATGTCCAAAGTACATGGATGCCCCACTTGCAATATTATTTTCCATGTTCCACGAACCATAAAATGAGATAAAAATCTAATTTGGCATTAAAATTAGAAAGATTATACTATAGGGAACATATGAACTAAGTTTCAAGTTGATTGGACTTCAATTTCATCAAAAACTACCTTGACCAAAAACTTTAACCTGTAACTCCCACTTTCATTTTCTATTGCCTCGTTCACACAGACATTTAATTCAATTGAATTTGAATCAAATTCGCTTATCGCTTTCACATACTCTTCTTTTTTAATTCGAATTACCCAATTCGCATAAGAAATACGTTTTTGTTAATAAGAATTAAAAGTTAACGTCTTTTGGACAGTGAAGCAAATTCGAAGCGCATTGTAATTCAAATAAGAATTGACGTTAGGACGTAAAACGTTTTGAATGCGATTTAAACTAATTCTAATTAGTTAATGCGAATCAAATTCGAATTACGTGTGAACTCAGCATTAGTTTAGTGGACCGTGAAATTGGGGTCAAAAGTCTAATTTGTCTTTAAAATTAGAAACCTGAAGCAAGACGAACAGGCACATGGACGAACGAACCCACAGACCAAAAAACATTATGCCCCTTCTATCGTAGGTGGGGCATAAAAAAAAAACAAGTTGAGAGCAAAATAAAGACAATATGTTGTTAGCAAAACTATGACGTGGAATAAGACATTAAAATGAGGCTGAAAACTATCTAAATAGTACAACAGAAATAAGAAATAAACTTTTGGTGGCTTAATTAAATAAATCAATCATAAATGTGATGCACAAAGTAATGTCTTCAAAAGAAACAATACAAATCTTTTAGATTAATAAATTTACCCATTTCTTTCAAATTTTCTGAATGGTTTCACAAAATCCATAGGGTCTGGCACCTGAATTAGAAAAAAATGTATTTATAAAAACAATTTTATGAATATAAGAACTAATATAAGATAAAATGTTAAAAAACTGATAAATTAATTTCTTAATTTAGTGCATAAATATTTAAATACGCTTAGAGTTATTAGGGATTTCATACATATATATCTTATTATTTTCACGCCTTTTCTTGTCAAGAAAAATTCACTGATCAGATTGACAACATATATTTTGCATTCATGATGTTTTTGAAAAGAATTATCTCTGTTTCTGATTGAACACTTTTGTATATTTCCTACCATTTATTCAGAGCTTTGGAGATTATGATGTATCGAATTGACGTAATTTATAATTCATCTGATCAGTGTAATTTCTCATCCCACATTGCTTTTTGTTTTATTTACCAATTATTAAGACAATCTTTGTGTGTGTATGAACAAAGTGAAAGAGACCATGGTAAACGGTAATTTGACACCTACACAATATACCTGGTAACTTGAAATTGAGCACACTGTCTCTAAAAACATAAAAAGGGGTTACCAGTCTAATGTTTTACATTCTAATAATTCAAGAATCAATCATAGAAGAGAGTAACCTTTTGACTCAAACATGCAGTCTTCAACAATGGATCCTAAATTCCCTATAGATTTTATAAAATTTGTAAATAAATTTAATAAATTCAGGATTTTCCAAATTCTGTATTATTATCTATATGTATGTTACTTACTTTATTTGCTTTATCAACTTTTGCCCTTGACACCACCATTTTTGCTGATTCCTAAGAGAAAATCGTTATATTACAGGAAAATAAAACAATAATAAACATTACTTTACAGATGATTCACTTTCATTTTAAAAAATTGTACTGTGGCCGAAGGACTTTTTGAAAATCAATTTAAATGCAAATCTATATATATATGCATTATCTGTGATTTCAGAATTTTTCCAATCACACCTATGTAAAAATACTCATAAGCATGGTAAGCATTTATTCTACTGATAATCAAAGGACAACATTTCCGTAAAACCAGATGTTTTTAGCTAAAAAAATTATTATATATTTATTATATGATTACATGTATATCAAATATTTATTTCAACATAATTCTGTATATAAAAAGGTTAAGATATAAGAAAGTTACCTCTTTTCTCTGTTTCTTCTTTTCTTTTGACTTATCTGATTTTCTCTGAAAAAAAAATCATAATATTTTTGACATGATAAACTCAGCAACAACATAAAGGCACCACCTACATTATTTTTTTCCATGGCCTAATCTAAGTGAACATTCCTTATTCCTGATATTTCATTTTATAACTTGCAAGAATAGAGTTCACATATTGCAGTTTTTCTTTTAAATTAGAAGATATGGCATAATAGAGATGAAAACCCGGCAAAATGACTGTGTATCAGAAAATACAATAGCAGACTAACACCCCATAATACATTTGTTAAAAAGCCAATTAAAACAAGAGGCTCTCAAGAGCCTGAATCGCTCACCTTAATTCTTTTGGTTAAATCTCTCATCAATGATTATTTTGGCTTTTCAATTTATTCAAATGTTTTTTGGATCGTCCTATTTTCTTCAAAAGCAAAAAAAAATCATTTTCTCCGATGTTCTATTTTAGCCATAGAAGCAGTTTCTTGACATACAAGGAAATAAAATATAAAATTTATACAAGATACTATGAAACTCATTCAGCCTAAGTTTGGCTGAAATTGATACAGCAGTTTCAAAGGAGAAGAAAAATGTAAGGCAACATGATGAACAAATTGTGAAAAAAATCTTTAAAGGGCAATAACTCCTTAAGGGGTCAATTGACAATTTTGGTCAGATAGACTTATTTGTAGAACTTACTTTGCTGAACATTATTGCTCACTTTAAAGTTTATCTCTATCTATAATAATATTCAAGATAATGACCAAAAACAGCAAAATTTCCTTAAAATTATCAATTCAGGGGCAGCAACCCAACAACAGGTTGTCTGATTCATCTGAAAATTTCAGGGCAGATAGATCTTGACCTGATTAACAATGATACCCCATGTCAGATTTGCTCTAAATGCTTTGGTTTTTGAGTTATAAGCCAAAAACTGCATTTGACCCCTATGTTCTATTTTTAGTAATGGCGACCATGTTTGTTGATAGATCAAAACTTTGGATACAATTTATAAACTAGATACCCTAAGGAACATTCAGTTAAAGTTTGGAAATATTTTGCCCAGTAGTTTCAGAGGAGAAGATTTTTGTAAAAGATAACTAAGATTTACAAAAAATGGTTAAAAATTGACTATAAAGGGCAATAATTCTTAAAGGGGTCAACTGACCATTTCGGTCATGTTGACTTATTTGTAAATCTTACTTTGCTGAACATTATTGCTGTTTACAGTTTATCTCTATCTATAATAATATTCAAGATAATAACCAAAAACAGCAAAATTTCCTTAAAATTACCAATTCAGGGGCAGCAACCCAACAACGGGTTGTCTGATTCATCTGAAAATTTCAGGGCAGATAGATCTTGACCTGATAAACAATATTACCCCATGTCAGTTTTGCTCTAAATTCTTTGGTTTTTGAGTTATAGAAGTATTTGGCCCAGTAGTTTCAGAGGAGAAGATTCTCGAAATAGTTTACGACGACAGACGACGACGACAGACGCCAAGTGATGGCATAAGCTCACCTGGCCTTCCCTTCGGGCCAGGTGAGCTAAAAATAATGTGCCATGAAGGTAGCTTACACAGTGCAGGATCCTATTTTTTATATATGTGCATTGAAAGGAAAACTGGTTGGCAAGTTTGAATGAGATACATGTCAATTTTTACACAACGAAAGTTCTTATAACCTATTTTCCCATCTTGTACCAAATATTTGTTTAGCATGACTGTTTTACATGTATTTATCAGGTTCTATTGAAAATTGAAATTGTTTTCCATTTTGAAATGGATCTACTTATATTTTCTTAAATGTTTTTTTTTAAAGCATCATTTATACTAGGTCTTCAATTGTTCATTTTTTTACCCTTGATGTACATGTAAATAAAGAATATATAGACCATCATCTCAAGCTTGAATGATTCAAATAATATTGGAAAAGTAAATATGTTTCTGAATTTTGCATCCGACATGCTAGTTTTTTAAAAAGTGTAAACATAATTAACACTTTTCTACTCCTCTTGAGTTTTTGGTTAAGACTTCAGTTAGTTAAGTATGAGTTAGCAAAGCTATGTTGGCGGGCCGGGCTGCCCTGTCAGATGTTTGCTTAAATAATTATGACATCTTGGAAGGCTATATTGGGTTCCTTTGTGCAGAAAAAATATCCATTCAAGACATCTCAATTATTTAGACGATCCTAGGCTATGTCAGTATGTGTAACTGTAAGCTTAGTCTTCTTTTTTTAATAATAAAATAGTGTATCTTGACTAAAAATACTAAATAATTACATGAAAAAGATATGGATACCACTTACCTGTAAGAGGGTCTACCTAATATTTTTAAGAAGGGAACCTTACACCTGGGTCAAGTATAATAGTACTAGTAGTCCAAGCCTAAAACATGCGATGGCTGAAATTATGAGAAGAAAACTTTTTTTTTGTTTCACTTTGGGTGTCCACACTTTCTATTGCTACAAGGAAGAAGAATGAACTGTTTTCAAAGAAGCCAACATTATTGCATATCAAAAAGTGTGAAACAAAAATAATTATTAAACTTACACCCATTTTTAACTGTTTAGCGTGTTATTGGTTTAGTTTGTAAACTGGCAGTGTGATTTCCCGCAAATTTTGTTGTACAAGGGGAGATAATATTTCTTTTTCTAGTATCCGGAAAAAAACTGGAAATAAGCAAGTTTTTTTTCCACGGAATTCGAGGAGGTTTTATAAATTGTATTTACAGATTTTATTCAGTCTTGAACGGCCAGTGCCTGTCAGTAAGTCGGCCAAGGCATCATAGTTTCGCGCTTATACTATGCTATAAATATTTTGTCAACTTTGAAAATTTCCCTGCTTTTACTGAAGTTTGATCTTCAGTTTCATCCGCCTGAGATGAAAATGTTCTTATTATTCTTAGTCATAGATGTCCGTGACACCCAAATCAGTCTATGGGTATTACATCTATGACTTAGTCAACATGTAGATTTTTCACTATGTTTTTTCTTCTTAAAAAAAATGTTAAAAATTACCCAATGATTTTGTATTAAAATACTATGATGAGATGATAGATTTTTTTGGAAAATAAAAAAAAAACTGAAAATGTTTCGTCTCTGACTTCAGTTGTTCTCTTGCTACAAGTCACTGAGAAAAAAACTTGATCAGATTTTTTTTAAACCAATGATTTGTATAGTATATACAATTCCTTGTAAAAGAAACCTTTATAAAATATTCACTTTAATAGTAAATGACTTATGGTTAAAAAATGATACAAACACTGAACCACAAATATTTGTCATTTCATATTTTGTACCCATATTTTTACTATTTTATTAATTGTGACTGTATATTTAACGCATCATGTAAATATAACGGAATTTGATGAAACTGTTATTAAAGAGAGAGGGTTAGCGCTATAGAACCAGGTTTAATCCACCATTTTCTACATTTGAAAATGCCTGTACCAAGTCAGGAATATGACAGTTCTTGTCTATTCGTTTTTGATCCGTTTTGTTATTTGATTTTGCCATGTGATTGTGGACTTTCCGTATTGATTTTCCTCTGAGTTCAGTATTTTTGTGATTTTACTTTTTTCTTGTGAATCACAATTAAAAACGAAGAAAAGACCATTGATTATCAAAGAGTTACGGTCAATTTCTCTTGTATGCGTTTCGCTGTGCGGGACATGATCATTATAAGCTGGACATATCAAAATAGGAGAAGTTAAAGCTACTGGAATTTTGTATCATACAGATTCAGTACATAGTTCGTCATATCAAGTACAACAATTGAACAGACATATTGTTATAATATTCAAATGTTCTGAAACATTTCTTGAAATTGGATTTATTCTAATACATATAAAAAATTGTCAAATGTCACAAGTAATGGAAAAAAATTGCATCTGTGGGTTTGTTTTTTTATGTACAGAAGTTGTTAACGATACTGTCCTCAAATATGTCACCATCTATCAAATTCGCTATCTTCATATTAACTTCATAATTTTGTTATCTGTTTATTGCTATATGTGTTTCATTATTCTACATTGGCTAGTATAGCTATAGGGGAGGGTTGAACAAGATCTCACAAAACATGTTTAACCCGTCGCATTTTTGCGCTTGTCCCAAGTCAGAAGCCTCTGATTTTGAAATTCATGTATGGTTTTTGATTTTAGTTCATTTTTATGTTTTGGAGTTTAGTGTGACGTCCATTTTCAATGAAATAGTACACAATTTTATAAAGGTGCCAGCTGAGGTGAGGACCACATCTGGGTGCGGGATTGTCTCTTAAAGTTTGTGTTGGAGACCCATTGGTGGCCTTCGGCTGTTAATTGTCACTCTTTGGTCGGGTGGTTGTCTCTTTGACATATTTCCGATTCCTATTCCCAATATTATTAGAAATAAGCCATGCTGTGCGTTTAGATAAAGATTAAGTGAAACTTTTACAAACGGGAAACACAATCTTGTTAAAACCCCGAGCTCTCATAGCTACCGTTTTCTGCGGGTATGTCGAGTGAACAAGAGCGTCGAGAAATCGGTTGGGATTAGATTGGTGGTAACATTTCTTTATCAACACTTTGTTTGATCCAAAATTAGTGCAACAAATCTTATGAACCGAAAACTGGTGCGGCTTTATATGCACATCGATTCCAAAGTTACTAATCTACTTCTTGAGCCAAGTTCTGCATTTGGGAAATGATCAATAAATTTAAGCACTCCATGCATATCCGATTCAAATTAATCCCTTTAACCGTTTATTAACACTTGTTCATTTAAGTATTTTGTAATTAATGTGTGCAAGATATTAGATAAAAAGAACAATTCTTTTATCCAGTTGTCATCGCCAGTCTTTTAACTAGCCTTGTTGGTGGTAACAAGTGTTTTTGAGAAATGTGCTATAGCCATGGGGAGGGGAAAAAATCGAATGCAAAGGTTGATGGACACAATGAAATGGTCAAGGTAAGCTACAAAAATATTTGCAAATCTGCTTTTTAATTAATTCAATATTAAGAAGTATGTCCGCTGAAAAAAATATCGTCTAACTGACAATCTGTGACAATATGATAGGCGAAAAATATATATATAAATATATATAAAATATATTTATATTTATATTGATGATTATATATTCTTAAAATGTTTATTAAATTGAATAAAATAAATACAGGGGAATATCTATTAAGAAAATCATGACCTTGTAAAAGGTTGTTCAATTGACCGCTACTGCATATGAAATATTTACATGCAGATCATGAGGTGACATGTAACAATTAGTTAAACACTGGACATACGTGTATTGCATACCATGTGGAGACATGTAGCAATAACAATTAGTTAAAACACTGGACATGCGTGTATTCTTTGATCATTAATTTCCAGGTTGGCCAAAACATGTCAATTAGAGTCAACTTAATAGATATTCATCCCTGTATCTTTTAATTTAAGACTATAATGGTCAAATTAATAGAAACCTTGACACTGTTTATATTCTGTATATATACTTGTGTATTTTACTGTATTAAGGAGACCGTCCGTTATGGACACTGGTCCAGACGGGCTTGAATAAACTACTATTCCAAATAACCATGTGTTGTGTCACATGTGGCTATTTTTGGTTAACCGTGACCAAAGGATATTAAGGTAAAGTGACTTTTTATTTGATACTCTTTACTTAATTTCTCAAAATGGCTACACAAGAATTTAATGCAGGGTCTGTTTTTCAAAATTTAGAAACACAAGTTCAAAGTTTCACTCTAAAGGTATTTAAAAAAGACATTAATTCGATTGAAAGCTTTGATGGTTCAAAATCAGACAAATTAGGAATAGGTGTATCAGATGTGAGCACAATTGTTCATGATCAATTTGCTGATTAACTCATTAAAAAAAATGTTTATCAGATAATGTTTTGTTTTTTTAAGCGAAAATGTAGATATTTTTTTATTTTTCTTATAAATCAATGGTGAAGGTTTTATTTTTTTTATTGATTTTTTTTTATGTAATCATTATGATAAGGGTGAAGGTACTTATGATAGGTATTTGATTGTTTTAGTCAATATAAAAGACTGGCAACTTTGTAGGTATTTGATAGTATAAGTCAATATATAAGTTTTGCGTACATATTGTAATGATATAATGAGAAGTTTTTATATGCAGTTTTTTTAAAAGACAGAATAGATATTTAAATAAGAAAAAAACAACATTTGAATATTAATATTTAAGAATTAAATAAAAATAGGTAAAAATATTTTAAAGATGTTGGTTATATTTTAAAGATGTTGGTTATATTTTAAAGATGTTGGTTATATTTTAAAGTATTTAAATGCACGAATAATGATGATATCAAAACATTTAATATATCTTGATTTTGAATATAATAATTTAATTTTTGATTCATATTTTGATCTGTTTTCTGAAGAGACAATCTGTAATTCTAAAATATGCGCGCCTATATACATTGGTATAAGAAAGTTTCATAAGAACACTTTTGGCGACGGATTTAAGGGTATTTCTGCGATGTTATAATCATATGGTTGTTCAAATATGGTTGACGCAGTTTGGTAAGTGCGTAAGCACATTTGTTTAGAGAAACAAAATATTCTATGGTATTTAGAATCCAAACCTTTATTTTCGCACAGTTATTGTGGTATTTTTAAAGAATTACGGACCTATCTTAAGAAAATAGCATCTACATGATTAAAATTGATATAATTGGTAAGTCCACTCTTAGGGAAATGTAGGGTTTTATAAGTTTTATAAGTATTGACAGTTTTAGCGATAGATAAAATGTAGGATTATTTATAGAGAACATAAATCTATAGTGAGGGTTAAAAATGAAAATGTTTTCATAGAAAACATTTTAGGATTTAAAATATGGAAATAAGTATCATATGATTAATCGTTATAAACAATGACGCGATACATCTTCCGCAAATATTTTAATGTGATGCTGATTGAATTAAATGAAAATTAGCAAACCAAAAAAAAAAATAAAAAAATAATGAGAAAACATAAAGGAACATAGGTCATCTATAAATTCCAGTTTAAGGGATATGACAAATGATAATAGTTCTGATAGACATAATTTAGAAAGTAGTCAAAATATATATGTTGATGAAATTATAATTCAAAAGAAGTCATAAGTCTAAAAGAAAGACGAATTAACTTTAAGTTTTCTCTCAAACATTTCTTGTTATCTTCATAAAATGAACGACTTACATGTCGTAGAAGTAGGCTTCGTGATAATAAATAAATATATGTGTATATAAGATAATTTTGTTTTTATTAATCATTCTAATTCTCGCTTCAGATTGCTCGCTGAAAAATTGTTGATTGTTAAGAAATTCTATAAATATCAGTAATCTCTGAATCACAGCTTTGTTTATGAAAAAGGAAGGAAAGTGTTGGTTGAATGTCAAACCTTTATTAAACAATTTTTCAGTACTAATACTAGAGAAAAGTTTATCTTATTAGTTTATTGTTTTTGTATTTGAGTTTAATTTTTTTATTCTTATTTTAAATAGATAACATATCGATACTTTATTTTTTCAAAACTGAAGCAGTTAGAACTTGAGAACGACTTTGAACTATCAAATTAAGTAAATGCATTAATTCATTAATTTATTTTTGTTGCTATATTTATAGGTATTTGTTATCAAAATATTCTTAAGTTTAATAATAGGTGTTTAGCCAAGAGAATTTAGTAATAGAGAGATTCAAATAGTCACACGATACCTTGGTGGCAATCAAATGGTGTCAACTGATGTTGAGGGCGATGGTACTGCCTACAGAGATGTTGAAATAGCTTCTGCACCATTACTAGAACCAGCCACTAAGAACCATTATCCAGTAGTGGATATTGGCTTTGATCATTGGACACAACGCAGACGTTTAGATGTACATAAAACTATACGATCACATAACTTTATATTGGTAGAGGGAATCGTTCTACAGCATCACAGGTAGATTTTCCTGTAATGTTTCAGCCGGTGATAACTGAGCAACCTAGTCAGGGACTCTGAATTAACAGAGTAGGTAAGCTAGGTCAGTTAGGAGTAAATCAACAACGGATGGTGGATCACATGAAGTACGGATGGTGGATCACATGGAGAACAGATGGTGGATCACATGAAGTACGGCTGGTGGATCACATGAAGGTTGGATGGTGGATCACATGAAAGACGGATGGTGGATCACATGAAGAACGGATGGTGGATCACATGAAGGACGGATGGTGGATTACATGAAGTACGGATGGTGGATCACATGAAGGACGGATGGTGGATCACATGAAGTACGGATGGTGGATCACATGAAGGACGGATGGTGGATCACATGAAGTACGGATGGTGGATCACATGAAGTACGGATGGTGGATACGTCGAAGTTATAAACGACGAATGGTGGATCACATGCAAGTCGGAATGATTGCAGAACTTCTAAATGACGGGAATTGGTGTCGCAGATAAACAAATGAATTGTTGGAGTTGACAACGACGATCAGAGGAGCAGTTCACTGGAGTCGGGGTTATGAAGACGGTCAGCAGTTGATGGTTGCGCCTTTTTCTAGGAATAAGAAGTTCCAATAGATGATGTTACGAACTTAGTTATTCACACAAGAATTGTATGAACTATACATTGCTGAACATTCAGATGTTGTTGAACTTTTGAAATGATTTTATTTATGAATATTTTTGTTTTTTTTAGGGAAATTTGCAAGCATTCATATTGTCACCGATTTTAACTAAAATATAAATTATATTTCTTAAGAAAGGGAGGAATGTGACAATATGATAGGCGAAAAATATATATATAAATATATATAAAATATATTTATATTTATATTGATGATTATATATTCTTAAAATGTTTATTAAATTGAATAAAATAAATACAGGGGAATATCTATTAAGAAAATCATGACCTTGTAAAAGGTTGTTCAATTGACCGCTACTGCATATGAAATATTTACATGCAGATCATGAGGTGACATGTAACAATTAGTTAAACACTGGACATACGTGTATTGCATACCATGTGGAGACATGTAGCAATAACAATTAGTTAAAACACTGGACATGCGTGTATTCTTTGATCATTAATTTCCAGGTTGGCCAAAACATGTCAATTAGAGTCAACTTAATAGATATTCATCCCTGTATCTTTTAATTTAAGACTATAATGGTCAAATTAATAGAAACCTTGACACTGTTTATATTCTGTATATATACTTGTGTATTTTACTGTATTAAGGAGACCGTCCGTTATGGACACTGGTCCAGACGGGCTTGAATAAACTACTATTCCAAATAACCATGTGTTGTGTCACAAATCTGACTGTGATCTCGAAAACTAGTTTAACTGAGTCATATGTCATTTACATGTCCTAAGTTCTGGACTTCTTAAGTGGCCACCTTTGCAGTATTTGTGCGCAAATGTCATTTAGGCATTTGATATTGATGGCATATCAAACATTGTCAAATATATAAACACAAGTGAAGATACATCGTGTTTTTTTACTGAAGCTCGATATATTGTTTATATACACATGCCTATTACTGAAGCACAGGCACTTAATTGTCTCTGAAAAACATACCAATAAAAGTTATATTAAAGTATATAGGTATTTAAGACTCTATGTTGACCTCTATAGATGCTAGAAATGACTTTTTTGTTCTTATATCATGTCTTCTGTCGTCTCTATATTAACTGTGCATACTTATCAACTGACGTTTAAAGCAGGAATGCTAACTGTCGCTTCCGGTGCTTATGTAGTCTTTAGTTTATTCTGTAGTGTTTTGTAGATTGGTTTTGTAACTCGTATTTATAATCTTTTTTTTGTTTGTCTCACGATTGTATTGGTCTCCCTTTGATATCATCTGACTATTTTTCTACTCAGTCTCGGGGACATTATAGCGCCGTTATACAACAAAGTTTACAGCAAGCACTTGTCAATCGTAGATACAATAAGGTATGGCGATCGTTTGGTTATGTTCTGATGTTGGGTTGCGGTTTTGTTGGTCTCCCTTTGATATCCTCTGAATATTTTTCTACTCAGTCTCGGGGAAATTATAGCGCCGTTATACAACAATGTTTACAGCAAGCACTTGCCAATCGTAGATACAATCAGGTATGGCGATCGTTTGGTTGGGTTGCGGTTTTGTTGATTTTGTCCAACAACAACCTTCGATACTGTCTACTTCGTTCAAAGTTAAACACATTTTTGCAAGGAAATAAAACTCAATGCAGGTGAACTGAAATCTTATAAATGCAACTCAACGTGAGATTTAGGAAATTACAATTGGAAGGTGTTTATAAGATTAAAAATAATGCATTAATTAGTAGGCCAAGTTTTGTATTGTAAATGACTCACGGAAGGTTCAAACTTGTTCAAAGAAGAATAAAAATCCAAATAGGGGAGAAATGACGTCCTAATATCGGTTTGTGAATATCTAGCACCCTTTCTGACTTTTAAGACATAAAAAGTTACTAAATTCAAATATCTAGCTTTTCAGAGTATAAAAAAAATCAAAATCCTGTGAAGATGCCCACATCTTTTATATGTGTAGAAACTTCTAAACAAAGTATCAAAGTTATGACTAAAACTATGTAGCAGGAGATAGCCGGACAAACCATGGTCTCTTTAGCAGCTAGTACCAGTCAAATGCTCTTTAAATGTGTAGGATAAATCGCTTCCAAGTACTGACTATTTTAATCAGTTGTATTGTGTACCAGGAGACAGGAGATGAACAGTTTTAACAATACGATTTAATGTTTTAAAATATCAAAACGCTACTTATAGTGTGTGCCGACATAGAGAATGCAAATAGCCAGTCTCGACCACAATTATGGGAATGAGGTGTTCGGTGTTGTATTTTCTCGTTTTACTATTCTCATTTTACGCAAAAGTCGAAAGATACGAAAGGGATGGTCAAACTCATAAGTCAAAACAAACTGACAATGCCATGGCCAACAAGGAACACGACAAACAGACAAGCAACAGTTCACAAAACACAACACAGAAAAGTAAAGACTGAAAAACACGAACCCTATCCCCCGCCTTAAAAAACGGGGTTGATCTAAAGGGTTAAGGAATGATGAAAAAATCCTGCTCCACACATGTGGCACCCGTCATGTACTCAAAATGAGAATATATAAAACAAGGAGACCGATTTTCAAAAATATTTGACAGAATATTGGTTAATTGGTTCCATAAAAGTTGTTTCACAATTTAATTTCAAGTTTTCAATGTATAATCGGGTGTTTGAATGTGTACATTCCACCCTCTTTGTACTGTTGTTTAATCCGAGTCTACGTAAAGGACCACCAGACAAATCGACTTAATATGATAATCCCTTGTAATAAAAATTAATCTCTTTTTTCATGTGTGCGTGGTGCACATGTATGTTGCACCTAATTAATAGCAAGAGGAACGGTCGGAGATTAATCCGTAAAAAGGTTTAAGCTAGCTTTTGTAATACCCGCTTGAATACCTTTCAATAACGGTAGTTAAGATCTATTGAAATTTAATCTAAGGTAAAATGGAGTCGCATTCAAGATTAATATTTACTAAATTGAACTAAAAATTAAATTTAAATTTGTCAATTTTTCCGGTAGTTTGTCATTTATTAATAAAATAAACACCAATATATCAATAAGGTATTCTTCTTCGCTTTAATCATTGTCCTAGTAACTTTTATCCGGTCTCAAAGCCCCCTAAAATTAATAAACTGGCCCAAATTATCGTATACTTCTACTTGATAGTATAGAGAACTATGAATAATCTTGGAGGTTTAAATTGTGTTGATAAATTCAACTAAAAATCTACAACAATAAAAGGTATATTTATGATATAAGAAGAAAACTTTCACTGGACAAATGATAAACGTCGAAGCGTGAAGATCGATTGAAAACATTGGATATTAATTGAAATTAAACTCGCATTTGACAACACAGAACTTTAACAAGATGGCAGGACAAATTCGACGACCATATACTTCATATGAAATGAGAGGCTATGATATGTAAGTTCGTTTTACTGTTACAAGATCATATTTTTATCTGTCCTATATATATATCATATACACAGTTATTAATGCACTTTTTATATGTGGAACATAAAATGTACGGCAGCTAAATAACAAAATAGAAGGACTATTGAACGGAATGCCGAGACTACTATAACACGTTGTATTTCAGGGGTATGATAGTGCTAGTCTTTGATATAGTGACTTGGTTCATGGGAGAGTGTTTTTGGTATAAGTACAAGCCGATGGCTTGGTTTATGGGGTGGGTTTTTGAGTATGAGTATACGAGATAATTATTTGATATGTGGAATATTATTTTTAGTAGAAGTACAAGTGGTAACTTGGTATCTTGGATGAGGTTCCGGGTATAGGATTTTCAACATATATATTTGTTTCGCCTTACAGGAGTTCCCCTGGAAAATATGTTTGGAAGGTGTTTTAGGTGATGTGGAATTGGGACGTACTATCCCATCGTTTAAAAAGAGGACCTCGTAAACTATCTTACGAAGTCTATTCTTAAATCAAAACTTTTGTCTACTCGTTGCAATTTTTTCATGATTTGTTCATATAAGTAAAGTTATTATTTTGTCGTACAGGGAAACGAATTGTTAGATGTACGAAATAGTTATAACGTATTATGTGCATGATAAAGCAGTGTGATATGTATGGTGTAGGGGGTTTGAGTATAGGGACTTGGTTGTTTAAGGGAATCTTTTGGCTGAATAATGATTAAATTGTATACAGTATGTGAATATGATGTATTTGGCAGGATTATCATGCAGAAAATAGACGGTCAATTGGTCGTAACTACATTTACAAGTCTCCGGCTTAGACTCATTGTACTAATACAAGACTCATCTTTCTTGATCTCAATATTTTGATTAAAGAAAGTAGAACGTACTATACAATTGTCCAATGGTTTATCCAGGGGGGGGGGGGTCCGTTGGTTGAAATCCCTTTTTTGTGGACGATCAACGCATTTGAATGGAGACATACTGTTTGAACCTGCATTTTATCCTTGGAACATCCGGGCTTTTATATAAGTATTACAAACGAAAAACACTTGTAAAACAATACTTTATTAAAGAATGCTCATGACAACTCACTGAACGTACTTGATCTGTTGTTATAAAAATCAAGCGTACAACGTCATGTTTGTTCGCAAATATTCAACTCCTTTATATATTCAATATCGTTTGCAATATTTGTAACGTGCAGAAATCTGCTTTTTATGACTTTCTGAAATGATTCAAGAAATGATTGAAAGAATCGTAACCCAGAAAAAACCCCACTTTCATGCTACATTCGGAAAAGATCAAAGATATATAAAACTAATTAAAGTTCCAATGATATTATACAATATATTTCACCTATACTTTTCATGGTACAGCAATTACAAGTAAAAAAATAAACTTTTTTTACTATTCAACACTTGATAGAGTTTAAAGTTTACAAAGCAATTTTAATTTATATAATTCAAAAAGAAAACTTTTGAATAAACACTTATCAGACTGTACAGAGTTAATGGATCGGAAGTATTCAATATACTTAAAAAAACTTTAGACACTTTTCTTGTACAGTTTATATGTATGGAAAGTAAAATTTACATTTGCTGTATGCATGTTAAGCGCTATATAAACACTTCAAATAAAATATTATTCAACATTTTGTTTCTGATGACGTGTTAAATTGATTGGACAAGTCTATTATCCATAATCACGTTCTAAAGATCAATTTTATAACAGACCAAAATATCAATTTTAACATTAAATATTTACATAATGGTTTGTGAATTCGTTTTTTCCCAATTGAGAGCATGCAATATATCAAATATTTGTTTGAACTCGAGGAATAGCGTATTTGGTATGTTCGTTTCAGCCGTCTGCTACACAGATGGCAATGCACTGTCCAAAAAGGGTTTGAACCAGGAGCAACAATATATATGGATCGTTTAGTAGAATCAGATTGGAACGTTAACTGACTGTCAACGTCGGTCGCAATGCTATATAAAAATGCCAATAACAGATATGATACAATACAAAAAGAAGAATCGAAATGGGTTTTCTGTGCGTGTGGGCGTGGCTGCACGCACATTGACACAACCTCTTGCATATAAGCAGTACGAACCAAATCACGGTTCATATAGTACATTTGAAAGCTTAATCAATAAAAGTCAAATCATAGATGTATTACGGTATTACATCTATGGTCAAATAGAATTCAGTGTATATATGTAGATTTTTTACTTTGTTATTTAATATGCGTCATGAAACTCTTCAGAAGTGTTCGTATGTGATATCTTACGGCTTTTCATTATTTGCACAATTGGGTGTCGGCAGCAGATATTTAATTGATTGTTTCTGTTAAATTGATCCACATTTTTATTTACCAATTCGGAGAGATTTTCAACTTTAATAGCATATTTTGTACACTCCTGTGTTTTATTGAAGACTGAAGGTTGTCCTAACTCTTGATCCCTAATTTTCCTTTGGCTGTTCTCTCATTGAACTTTACCCCAACATTTCCTTTTATTTCTGTATAAGAAATGAAAAAGAGATTTATATATTTCTTTTGATTCAATTCGGGACGATTTACACATGTTACAGCTTAGCTGTACACGCTCTTGTGTTTTATTGAAAACCTTAGGTGTCCCTAGCTGTCGGCGCCTATTTTTTCTAAGATTGTTCTCTCATTGAACTATACCCAACAGCTCCTTTTATTTCAGTATAACAAATCAAAAAGTGGTTTATATATTTCTTTTATAAAAACACCTGTGTGATAAATCAAACAATTAGTTTTATTTCTCATTTAAAATTATTTCAATAGTGTATATTAAAGTTCGTCTAAAAGTTTATAATAGTTTTAATTTAATTGCATGCCTCGAGTTAAAGATCTAACATAGGTTCAGACTTTGATACGCTATAATTATCCATATTCCCTAAGCAACGCCATAAATAACAGACATTTGGTGTTAAAAATTGTAGCATATTAAAACTACCATGTTAATTAATGTTAATAAGCAGGAACCGTGTCTCTGAAAATTTTGCAAATTATTATAGCAACACTTGAGACCTAAGTTAGCAACATTCCATATGCAAACCCATAAATAATCAAGACTATATATATAGTGTTAAAATTGTAGCATATTAAAACTGTCATGTTTATTTATTTTAACCAGGAGGGACCGTGCCTCTTAAAATTCTTTCAATGTTATGATGATTGTAGGACGCAATAAACATGAATAAAGCTATGCAGAGTCGAGGCTTTTATTTGACCATGCCTCTGAAAATTCTTTCACTGCTACTAGTATATAATTGTATCGACAACAATGGGACGCAATAAAGCTATGCAGAATATCGAGGCTTGATATATCAGGCTTTTGTATGACTTGGTAAAAACACAGACCGAGTTCTGTATTTGGATTAATTCCGAATTTGGAAGTAGGTGTTGACAGATTTATCAAATCTATATGACTGACTGTCGGTTAGGTAGCCGACCTTCTGTCCCTAGATATAACATGGAAAATCGATCTTTTGTGCTCGTGCCTACCAACTGTACAAACATCATAGAAAATTAATCCGTATTAATGGACACCCGACTATTATGTCATTTCGGGTTATCTGTGTTCTATTTGTACAATCTTACAACAGTGACAATACCATATCTTTTGTAATTATTGTTCCAAAATATTAAAGAATGCGACAATGATACGTGTAAATGATAAATTTAAAGTACAAAAACACAGGGTTCCTACTATGTAAATACTCTTAAAGATTTAATCTCGAACATTAATTTATAGGGGGCTGTGTGATAAATTCATAAAAATAAATACCTAAAGTATTGTTTATTTACATTTAGGCAACAACGATATTTTTCTAGCTGTTGTTTAAAAAAGGGGGCGGGATTTTTGTGGATACAAATAGCATGCATGGGATAAGATTTAAAATGTGTGTCCCCTTCGTTTAGGGAATATCTGGTATGAGGAGTAGCGTTGAAAACACCAACAATAGTGATTTCATAGATCAGAGTTTATAAAAAAAGTCGGATAGTAGAGTGTCATGTCAAGAGAACTACAAGAAATGAAATTACAGAGATCTTCTTCGAAACTAAAAAAAAAGAGCTAGAAGTGCATTGTTCCATAATTGGGAACCACATTTTTGTGGCCTTTTATGACCTTTTTGAAAATTTTAAATTCGAGGACTTGGAATGGTGGGATCTTGTCAAACGAGCAAGACATCCGTCTTTTTTTAACCGGTTCTTAGTATAAGATTTTTGTGACTCTGTTTTTATATTAATTTGGCCTTATTTATATAAAGCGCAGTGACCAAAAACAGTTTGTGTGACCCTCTTGTGGAATGATCACCTGGTCTGTCATCACTTTTATTATTCTAAAAATGTATATATTAAAAATCCAAACTGCGAGTTGTCAAGTGAGAAACACTTGATAGTTGGTATTCGGAAAAATCGTCGCTGAATCAGGTCACATGCAAGAGCTAGGGAGATGGCCGTTAGTTCAAGTTGTTACCGATAGCCCCATTCAAATGCACTATTTTAAAGTAGATGCATATGTAGCTCATAAAGTTGCTCCATGTACAATTTTGTTTAGGACCATAATTAACCAATACTGATGTTTGTCTTAAATAACATAAAAGCCAGACATTATCATATATAGGTGACGATATAACAGTTAGTCCAGGTATTCCCTGGTGTATTCCGTATTACAAAACCTAATAATTAACAAGCTTTAAACATAAATAAGTAATCAGACATGCTTTACAGAACTGATATTGACAAGGGGATATATATCAAAAGTACGAATAGTTCTTAAATCTGATAGAGATGATGGAATATGACCCGATCCACAGGGCTAGTTCCGTTACCTACCAAACGACTGGTACATTCAGGTAGGGTTTTATTTCTTACCAAACGACTGGAACATACAGGTAGGGTTTTATTTCTTAGAGAAAGATTAGTGCAGTTCACGTAGTGTTTTTATTCGCAACTGACCGTGATAAAAAGGGAAGTGGTTATCTTTCTCAAAACATGTTTATTCCCCTCAACATATGTGTATATAAATGTTTTGTTAGTCTTCCTCCTTGTAATGACATATATTATTTCATTGATGATTTTGTGTAAGAAGTTTGTTTCTCTATGTTGATTTTATCAGTCCGTGGAATATATTCCCAACCTGTCAAGACCGGACGTCGGGGTTATTTTGAGCCTTCTTACGACGGGTTGCTATATAGTTCATAGTTGACGTTGTAAGTCAAGTTATGTTGGGAGACTTCTATTACATTTTTTTTTTAAATTTGGAGTTAGCTAGGTCTGCTAGGATAATTCTCCTACAAGATAAAGAGGTCGGGAATTGGCTGAACTCTGGTACTCAACTTCATCTGGTAGATGCACTTATCAAAGCAACTGCATTAAAAAAACACCAACAGGATATAAAACGCAAAGCATCAAATGTAGATTGATAAATTTTAAAATATTTGTTTACAGATATCCATCTGATGTATATGAAGAAGACCCGTATGGAGACGTCAACTGTCCGTCACCCCCTCCAAACCCTACAGGCAGATATGGTGCTTATACACCCGGTCGTGTTACCCCGGGGAGACCGGGATCAAGGATTAACAACGCAACACAGGTAATACAATTATTTTATGATTGAATTAATGTTTAAAAAGTTACTGAATGTTTGATTTTAAAAAAGTTGTCCGGATTTCTCGATCTTGAGACTGTACATCGTCGGGTTGTTGTCTCTTTGACACATTCCCCATTTTCATTCTAAATTTTATAGTTCGTGTAGTATACATATCTATATGTATTTACTGTTTTGGTTAAAGTTGGAATTTCTATGTTATAACATTAGCTGATGCCCATTTTGACAATCAATATCTTTAGTAATGCTCGAGACCAAAATTTAAAAAAATTGGAAATTTTATTTAAAAGACGAAGAGCTATATATGTTTGTATGTTTTCTATGAGAAAATGTCTTGTTTCAGGATTATCAAGATCAGGTATGTGATTTGTGAATTTTGGTATAAAAGTGGTTTAATGTGTGGACTTTAATTTGCAGCTAAAAACATAAGTCAATTATACTAATTTTCCATTTCGAAAGAGCCCACACCACAGTACAGATATTCATACATAACTTTATTTGCAATACAAACAAAAATCAATTTTGGTCATGGCAAATACATAGACAAAACAAACATAATGAAAACTCGATAATAATAGAATACATGTTAAAAATAGTTATTGCCGTCTCCTTTCCTCAGTTCTAATGACTCTTTCATAAAAGAAGCAACTGCTATTTTTGCAATCTATATTAGACAAAAGTATATATAGAACTGTGAATTTATGGTATTGTTTCAATTTCTACTCACTCTGTTCTTTTGAAAACGTTTTCTCTTAAAATCGTATCCGATCAGTCATCTTAGGTGTTGGGGTTGTGGTTTCACTAACTTAGCACCTGAATTGGAAATACAATTAATACCTTTTTCAGCCAAAACATAGATTCAAATCTATTACAGTAAACACTGGCATAATATGCAGTGAAATATGTATAAGTCTCAAGCTATTTAGATTAGTACACTTACTTACTACTCAGCTACAGCCAAAACTGGATCTAAAGCTAGATTTTGATTTGTATACGTCTGTTGTTTGACAGTTTTCAGATGGATAAAATAAAAAAAATCTTGATTCATTAAAACACCATTTCGTTTATTTAGAATCTACAATTTGAGCGTTGTCTTAGAGAACGATTTAAAAATGTCTTTGTAGCTTTATGCCAAAGACTAAAACTATGGCTCTATAACGCATTATCACAACTTTATTGTAGATATCTTTCAAACCAATCCAAGCCTTTTCACCATTTCTTCAAGTTTAAATTCATATCTTAGTTTATTTTGTGTTGTTTGGTTGCTGTCTTGTCACCTCTAATTGGTATTACTCATTAAACATTCATAACGATCTATAACACGTATATATGCATGAATTTTTAACATCAACACGTCTATATGACTGATCACAAACTATCGTACAAGATTTTTGTTTTAGCAGCTAGTACAGGGTCATTTGCCGTTTAACATTTTTTTGGTGTTATTTCATAAAAGCAAGGACATGTAACTGTATATGTGAACTACCTATGTGAACGACTTTTAAATGGTATTTACAAAATAGTTCTAGTGTAATGTCCACCTCATACACTTGGTGATGGTTAGTTTTTATTAATGGACAAAATCTAAAAAAGAACACCTCGAGAAACAAAATGAAATTCGCAATTGTTTTAACATTGTCGAAACCTCATGGTCAATGCTCAATCCGATGTATATTGAATATCCTGTTAGACTAGACGAGTATGAGTTATTATTTAAAAAAAGGTTGTTCGTTTTCTGATAGTTTGTATTGCTTCACCTTTTGTTATCTCGAGGCTTTGTACTAGTTGTATATGTTTCTAAACGATATTGGGTTTGTTCATAGTTCTTTGTACTCTGTTGAATAGTTGTCTCATTGTCAAACATAACATACAACCTTACTCGTTTGCAAAGCAAAGGCTATTTTCTTTTATGCCATATGGTGTTAATGATTGCTCGCCGTTGTTATAAAGTGTGTTTTATGGTGACCACAAATACATTTTTCGGTAAACTGGTTCCCCTTGGTCGCTGTGTCATTCATGCACTGCCACCAAATTCTGCTTTAATTTACTCGCGTACATATAAACTTTGAATATTTATATTACAGACAGAATCCAGATTAGGATATAATAACGACTTCCGGTATTCGTCCCCACCCCCAATGAGACTACAGAGAGAGATGACCATGCCTGCCAGGACAGAGGAACCACTAGATCCAATCACAAGACAGTATTACAATCGGCTGTTTCACAGATCTCAAAGTCCAGACATGTAATGACACTATTGTTTTTCATTGCTATAAATGATTCTGGTATTAGAGATTTCTCGATAAGAGACATACCATATTGTTTTCTATACATAAATGGATTATTTATAAGTAAGTTAAAAAAAACTTTAATCTCATCGAAGATACTAGGCTTGTTATTTTGTACACCAGACGCGCTTTTTGTTGGCAAAACGCTCCTTATTGACGCATAAAAATAAGTTGTTGCCTACCCTTTTTTCAACCGTGTATTTTGACGAATATGTGTGACATCCAACATAAACAAAAAGTTATCTTATATTGCCGTTATCTTTTATACTGTGGAAGAACATGTTTACGGACTAATTTATTTTGTTTATAGCGCTTGTCAAGCAAGATAGTTGAACTAAAACTGGGCATGTATAGATCAAAAGTCACAATTTTTCGTAACGCAAATAGTACTTGATAAAAATATATGTGTATTGGTCTATAATAGAAAATGCTTAATTATTGAAAATTGTACCTCCTTTTTAGGAATCTTAACCGAATGGGACGAGCTGGTGGCAGATGGCGTCATATAACTTCTTGTTTTGCAAACACAGGATCTCATATGTCTTTTGTAGAAGGTACGCACATTTTTAAATCCAAACACAGTACATCATTTACCCTATTAATCATTAAAAAAATGGTAGCAATATTGCCAGTTTTCAAACAAAGTATATATGTTTTTTTTAATGAAACCGTTGTTTACCGTTAAAGTAAGGCAAATGTACCCTTTTTGGGCTACTCTATAATAAATATCATCACACCGTATGTTTTATTTCAAAGATTCAAAACTTTCGATAGACAAGTCTTTTAACTTTGAATTTTACACTACCACTATAATTACTAATATTTTATAAACATTATTTTCCAGGTACAGTTAAACAGGTAGACAACAATTTTATGTTACCAAAGAGACAACCAGCTCAAAAAATAAGTTTTTCAAATAGCATGGCTAATCCAAGGACAATGTACAGAGCGCCATCCGCCACGAAACGGAAACCAAAATACAATTCTACTTACTATGATCATGCCAAAAATGGATTTAAATATTGGTATCAAGAGCAAAATAAGCCAATGGATCGTAAGTCTTTTTAACAAACAAGTTTTGTTTCAAATCTCATGAAAATAATCTAAAATTTACCAGCTAGTGAGAAATTTGTTTGAGAAATTGTTCTCGCCTTTGTGCGTTAAGCCCGAAGTTAGAATGGTAGGGCTGGTCGAACGGATTTTTACTCATTTTTCATTGGTAATTAATGTTTTTATAAGTTTTTGCTTAAAAGTTACGTTTAAAAAACCCAATGAAAAGCCGTTATCGGATTGTATTTATCGTATAGTGTTGGCTACTTGTTCTCAAGTTCAGCCTGATTGAACGACTGGTTGTGCTCAAGGTCAGATAGTGCGGCTTCTTGTTCTCAAGGTCACATTGAACAGCTTCTTGTTCTCAAGGATACATTGAACCGCTTTTTTTTGTTCTCCCGTTCAGATTGTGTGGCATCATGGGTTGTTCTCAATGTCATATTGAACAGGAACTTGTTCACAATGTCAGATTGAACGGCTCCTTGTTATCAAGGTCAGATTGATCAGCAACTTGTTATAAGGGTCAGATTGAACGGCAACTTGTTCACAAGGTCAGATTGAACGGCTACTTGCTCTCAATGTCCAATTGACCTCACTTGTTCTCGAAGTCAAATTTAACGAAATTTTGTATATAGCTAGTTTGCGAAGGCGAGAATATGTTCTCTTCCTTTAATTCCAATATTTTGAATGAGAGAGCTATGTACTCAGACAATCAAAGGACGGTATTTTGTTTTATTTTCTCCCATGCTTTTTCTGACTTGATGGTAGAATTTGAATAAATTTGAATACACGCAAAACCTTTAAATATAATTCAAACTTCGATGAACCCATTATAGTAGTTGCTGTGAGTTTATTATGTATTTGTGTGCATTTTTCTTTGCACCTTTTATTAGATCAAATGGTATATTACTCTTTCATTAATTAAGAACGGTAACAAACCAAATATTTATTTATTATTTTATCATTTTAAAACAGGTCGCACTAGAGCCCCATTATTATACTCCTGTTAACCAGTCAGGTACATCCCACTTTGTAGATAATTGAATATTGTTCACCGTATTTGTGGAACGTTATCACGGGAAAGGACTGTAGATTAGAACTACCTTAATATTACTCACATTATTTTGTGGGACGTTATCACGGGAAAGGACTGTAGATTAGAACTGGGAGAGGTGTTGGTCTCACAGCATGCATTCAATTTATTTGCACTTTCCTATTTTTTTTAATACTGTGTGCCAAATACAACCAAGGAAGAGATTTTCGTTTGATTTCTCAAAAAATATATGAATAATATTTATTTGGATGAGAATAAAGCTAAGGAATAAAGCTTTAAATTCATAAGACTTTCTCTTACAAATACAACCACAATTCAAATTCCTGGATTGCAAAGATGTGACTCCTTAAATTTAAAAAAAAAAACAATTATCATTATTAGTCAATTGGTTCTGAAATTACTTTCTTTGAGTACTACTTGACACACAGTACAATTTTTATCAGATTTTTTTTTATGTCCTCAAATGTCACCGTTTATTTAGTAGCATTTTAGTATGTATTTTTAATTGTACAAACTAGGCCACTGTAGACGGGTTTAGACATGATTGATGTACGGCAAAACCAATAGTGTGTAGAAATGTTTCTTGAAAAACATAATCTATATCTAATACATATTAAATGTCTCCCTCTGCAATCAGAAATAAAATAATAATATCTGAAAGTAAGATCTAGATTGTATTGAATTAAATAATTTAAAATTGGAAAATCTTGAAATTTTAGCGGAATGGGACGAAACCTTACTAGATAGTTTAGTTAATGATAGATACATAACGGTAGTATTTAGTTAGAGAGGCAATGTTGATTGGTTGTATTTATGGTATAATTCATTTGATTGGCTATTAACAGTTGGATTAAGGAAATCTATTGGAGCCAAAGGTACCTGGCTGGGAGTGGCTGGAACACTCCCTAATCCTCTTTCTGGATTGAACTGATTTTGGTAAAGGGAATGTTTGATGTGTTTTATCAACTAACATATAAACAAGTAGATTTTAATATCCGAGAATTATATGTGTATATCAGTATATACAGGAATGTTTTGCTAGCTAACAATGAAATGAATTGCGTAAGGACGAATTTATTTGTAAGAAACCTGACTGCATGGTGTGTTCTATTATTTATTGCATGTATAATATCATCTTTATGTCATATGTCAAGGAAATAACAGATTTTCACATGCATTGAAACTGCAGTTTTTTTTTTAACTTGCTATGCATGTATACTTTATCATAATGAAATTTCCTGAACAGGTGATTTTGAAAGGTTGTATATATAACAGTCCTCTTCAGGCGACTAATCGTTTTCGATTTCGATTTCATTTTATATTTTTAATGGATTTAAATAAAAAAGATATAAAAATTATTTTTTTCACTGAATATGTTATGTTTTGTTAGCTTGCAGATTGTCAAGTGCAAGAAGAATAAGACATACTTTTGTTAAATTTCACTCCAAAAGTCGCAAAGTTCATTATAACTCCCAATTTTGTGGGGAAAACATGACGAAAATAAAAAAAAATAATTGACAAACCTTTGATACATTTACAAAAACGGTCCAAATAAAAAAAAATGTTCAAGCTTTAAAATGTCATAGGTTATATCATAAGTTTAATCGGGCATATAGTACTGTAATCCATATATTTGTGGAAGAAATTTGAGTAAGAAAAATCCAGACAAAACACAAACTTTACACATATGTTTAAAATAATTTACCCCAAAAAAGCTTAAAAACAACATGATGAGTTGGGTCAATCTATGTATATGTGTCGTACATATGGCCGGTAGTGGTATATACAAATGGACGTTATACATTAAACTTGTATAATTATTTTTTACATACCTATATATTATTTATATAAGTCTCGATGGAGCAATCTTTGATTTTTTTTACAGTTTCACATGAGAAAAGGAGATTTCAACATTATGTATTGTCGATTTTTTTGCGATTTACCCCTTAGTAATGCAATATATATTGTCCAAAGTACGGAATCATTAGTCTACAATATTATTTCTATTTTTACATCTTGGAAAAAGCAGTATTGATCATTATTGAATTTTAAAGAACCATCAAGAGTTAAAAACAATATACGTTGGAAACATTTTCCACAATATTATACTAGTATATATTTAAGCTGTTGGTTGTACATCTATTGAGATTTAGGTTAAACATGAATGCATAAATAGACTTGCTTTTATTATTTTTCTTTATTGTTTTTTTCAGTTAAACTGTTGCCTTTGTTGATAATAAGATTTTTAAAAAGTACATGTATCAAACTGCTTATGATCTATTTTCACAAATTTATCATTCCAATATTTTTCAGTGGCACCCAGTCTTTGGATAACAGGACGAGCCAGTGAAGAAATTTATTAAACTACGTCAATAATTTATTTAGAAAAAAAAACAACAACAAGGCAATGCAAATTATTGTAAAATTGTCATATTTGCTCACCAGAACGATCTGACCAGGACCAATTTTAAAGAACTTTTTGTATAAAGCTATGTTATTTATTAAATTATATAGAAGACCCTAGTCAATCTTAATATTCTGTGATATTGCTCATCCCTGTGACATTTGCTTGATCAGATTCTAAGTTATTTATACACACTGGTAAATAAAATATTTAAATACTAAATTGTTTGTTCATTATTGGTATCGTTGCCTTCTATAACTAGAGTGCACACGCTGAAATGTCTTGCCTTCTATATCAATCATTGATATTATGATGATAGTCCTAAATATAAAGCTTTTCTACAACTATCACATAAACCTATTATGATCCAAGAAAATGAGGTCAAGGTCATATCAACCGAAAAAGAAATACATGTACACCTTATAATCATTCAATACACTAAATATAGTTGACCTATTGCTTATAGTTTCTAAGAAACAGACTAAACCAAAAATAACTAAACATTAACCAATGAACCAGTCAACTGAGGCCAGATTAACCATGTCAGGAAGATATGTACCGCTTGCAATCCTTCCATACAACAAGTATAGTTGACCCATTGCTTATGGTTTAATAAAAAACAGACCAAAACACAAAAGCTAAACACTGAAAAATGACAGAACAGTGAAAATGAAGTCAAAATCAACTAAATCCTGCGAGACTGACCTGTACATCATAAAATATTTCCATACACCAAATATAGTTGACCTATTGCATATAGTATTAGAAAAAAAGACCAAGACTACAAAACTTTACTTTGACCTCTGAAGTTCTAAACCATGAAAATGAGGTTGAGGTCAGATGACACCACCATCTAGACATGTACACCTTTTAATCATTCCATACATCATATATAGTAGACCTATTACATACAGAATAAGAAAAACAGACCAAAAACACAAAAACTTTACATTAACCACTGAATCATGAACATGAGGACAGTTGGACATGCACATCTTAGTACTTCCATACACCGAATATACTAGACCTATATTGCTTATAGTATGAGATATGGTCTTGACCATCCAAACCTAAACCTAGTTCACTGATCCATGAAACAAGGTCGAGGTCAAGTGGAAACTGTCTGACGGACATGAGGACCTTGCAAAGTATTCACATACCAAATATAGTTGTCCTTTTTCTCAAAATAAGAGAGAAATTAACATTACAAAAAATCTTAACTTTTTCAAGTAGTCACTGAACCATGAAAATGAGGTCAAGGACGATAGACATGTGATAGATTGAAACTTCGTAAATAAGGGATTTATATACAAAATATGAAGCATCCAGGTTTTCCATCTTCTAGAATAAAAAGCTTAAGAAGTTAGCTTCAAAAGTAGATGGGTATTTAAATATACAATATATAATATATATGACCATAACCCCCAAAATCAATCACAACCTTCCTTGTTTTTTATATAAATCTTGTGTTTGAATTTCATAAATTATTATTTCATTGTATTTACTTATACTAAAGATATTGTCTAGAAACCAAATGTCTGCGACAGTGTGATACCAATATACGACCACAAAATATTTGTAGTCATATAAATATATAATATGCAATATAGTTGCTCTAGCGCAAAGGCAGTGTATTGTATTTAGCTTTTCTGCATACCTTTAAACATTCTTTCATGTAATCTAGTGCATCTCAATTCTCAAATATTGAATCGAATACACAACTCTGTTCAAGTGACTAGATAAGTCAGAATCACACAAATAGCCGTCTCAAAAAGCTGTAAATCTGCAATTTCAAAAACATGTGGACTCAAAAATGCATGGATAGTAGTATCCAACTCTCAAGACCAATACCATTTGATGAAAAATTTCCCTTATCAAGGAAGAGTCATCAGCATTGTTGAAAGAAACACAAACTTGACCTGCAACTCATCATGGTAGCCTCGGATATAAAAAAATCAGGGCAAACCTGAAGCTTATAAAAAGTCTTTTTACTGTGTTTTTCAAGAATTATTTTAATAAATATCGAAACCAGTAATTTCTTCAATAATCAGCAGACCAGAAAGAAACTTGAACTAGATATGTAACACATCATGGTCAACTCAGTCACATATCAAAAATCAGCCCAATGTCTGAAAGCATTTACAAAACCAGGTGCTCCACAGAGCGCAGCTCTATACGACCACAGAAGTCGAACCCTGAACAGTTGGAACCAGTATCATATGGACACAACATTCAAGTTTGATACAGCTCTGAATTTGGATTGTGATCAAATTTGACATAATACCAGTTTCTGACACAAAACAAAATGTCAAGATCTTACAAATTTATTGTGCAATATTGTGCAATTAAAGATTTCTTCTTTTAACTTTTCATTTGAGATATAGAAATTGAAAACAACTATCCCCACCTTTTTTTGGCAATTAGTCCAAAATCTGACATTTCTTTATACATAATATACAAGAAGTATTAGGGAGGTAAATCCAAACATACCCAACATATATAGTTAAATGTTTTAAAATTACCTCCCATTACACTGCTTTTAAATTGTTGCAATTGTCCATTGACCAGAAATACCTAGTTTTCCCCCTTTTTTTACCCCTAAATCTGAATCATTTAGAGCCATTACCTCTAAAGGTCAATACTTACCACCCCTTCCTGGTATGGACACTTGTGGTTTAATTTCAGAGGGATTTATACACTTAGACACAAGTTGTTGTCTGTTACAAGAAAAATACTTCTTTTTGGCCCCTTTTAGTCCTTGATTCCTACACTGTTTGCCCAATAACCCCTTATAATAAATCCCAACCTTATACTTATTAAACATTGCGGTAAAATTTTAGATCAATTGAAATACCAATACACAACTTTTTGTCCTGTAAATAGATAAATGCTGTTTTTGGCCCCCTTATTCCTAAACTTTTGGGACCATAACCCCCAAAACCAATCCCAAGCTTCCTTTTGTGGTTATATGCATTGTGTTAAATTTTTTTATTGATTTCTTTTTACTTATTCAAAAGTTATTATCTCGAAAAATATCTAAATTACTATTTTTTTTAGAAGGCATAATTTCAGAATGGCCTTTTAGAATATAATCCATAATTTAATTTTCAAAGCATAATGTCAATTTTTTTATATCCCTAGTTGGCTTGTACATTTTTGTAAGTTTACAAATACAAAGAAGCCCAATTCATTCAAAATGCTTCATTATCATGATGTCTTGCAGTATACTTGCAAGATGGGTTATTTAAGTCAATGATGAATATTCTTCTACAGTAGTCCTTTGTTAATCAATGTACATGATGTCTTATTGTAATTTTGCTTAGTTTCTTTTGTTACCTATTCTGACATCGAACTAGGTCTTTTTTTACATGGTGTTTTTACTATGCATAGTGCTGTTTGTTTCTCATACATTGGCTAGTGATATAGGGGGAGGGGGAGATCTCACAAAATATGTTTAACCCTGCCCCAAGCCAGGAGCCTCTGGTCTTTGTTAGTCTTGTAGTTTATTATGACATCCATTAGCACTGAACAAGTACACATTTTGTTAAGGAGCCAGCTGAAGCCAGACACTGGGTGTGGGTTTTTCTGGCTGTGTTGAAGACCCATCTACTCTTTGATCAGGTTGTCCCTTTGTGTGTCATATTCCCAACTTCAATGTACTATAAATGTAAATAAATAACTTTCTCATGACAACATGTTTATTGGTATAAAATGAACATTTGCTAATGTACATATAAAATAATGACCATGAATGAATGAAGATGACTGAATGTAAAAATTCTTTCTTTTAGACATTTTGTTGGTGTCAGAGTATCTAAATCATGATTGAACAAGTCATTTCTATTCAGATCTGATGCAACAAACCAAAACTATTCTGAACAAAGATGTTGTTTTGTTAAAAGATATTTAAGTCTTTTTAATTAAGACTCCACGATTTGAATTTGAAATTACCAGCCTATCGAGAGAGAACAAGTCTGACAGATAACATAGTAAATACACAATACTGCATCTTTGCAATCCTGTTTTTACAATACAAAATATTCTGATTTCACATAGAACACCACTATATTTTTTTATTTGCTGGTAGCCATTGGATTCCTGAGAACCAAGATAACGGAATCTCCTCGTAAGAACATTTTTGAGATATATCTGTCTTTGTTCACGGGCTTGGATTTCTTCTTTCCTTTTCCTGTTTTAGGGGTCTCTGTCCACATTTCCTTAACATTTTCCAATACCATATTGCAATGTCTGAAATGATAATAGACATCAGATGTAAATTGAGGCAGATGTTACATGAGGCCAAACTTAAAAATATTTTGGTTTGCCCAAACCCTACCCAAAGGTTGAGACAGTGGGTAGGTAGGTAGGCATTTTCTTTTTTTTTTCAAAAAAGAAATTGAAGTATCAGATGTTTATTAGTCTTCATGCCTATTTGATTAAAAAAAACTTCTTCAAATCAGGACAATAAAAGAATTTCAGTAGGCAGCTTTTTTCTGGGTAAGTAACGTTTGAGCAAACAAACCTATTATTTATTATGGCCTGATGTGCTTCTAAAGCTTATTGATATTGGTATTTGGGTTCAGATGTTAGATGATGCGCTTCAAAGCTTATTGATATTGGTATTTGGGTTAAGATGTAAATTAAGGCAGATGTTACATGATGCGCTTCTAAAGCTTATTGATATTAGTATTTGGGTTCAGATTTCAATTGAAGCAGATGTTACATGATGAGCTTCTAAAGCTTATTGATATTGGTATTTGGGTTCAGATGTAAATTAAGGCAGATGTTACATGATGAGCTTCTAAAGCTTATTGATATTGGTATTTGGTTTCAGATGTAAATTGAGGCAGATGTTACATGATGAGCTTCTAAAGCTTATTGATATTGGTATTTGGGTTAAGATGTAAATTGAGGCAGATGTTACATGATGAGCTTCTAAAGCTTATTGATATTGGTATTTGGGTTCAGATGTCAATTGAGGCAGATGTTACATGATGCACTTCTAAAGCTTATTGATATTGGTATTTGGGTTCAGATGTAAATTGAAGCAGATGTTACATGATGAGCTTCTAAAGCTTATTGATATTGGTATTTAAGGTTAAGATGTAAATTGAGGCAGATGTTACATGATGCACTTCTAAAGCTTATTGATATTGGTATTTGGGTTCAGATGTTAATTGAAGCAGATGTTACATGATGAGCTTCTAAAGCTTATTGATATTGGTATTTGGGTTCAGATGTAAATTGAGGCAGATGTTACATGATGCACTTCTAAAGCTTATTGATATTGGTATTTGGGTTAAGATGTAAATTGAGGCAGATGTTACATGATGAGCTTCTAAAGCTTATTGATATTGGTATTTGGGTTCAGATGTCAATTGAGGCAGATGTTACATGATGCACTTCTAAAGCTTATTGATATTGGTATTTGGGTTAAGATGTAAATTGAGGCAGATGTTACATGATGAGCTTCTAAAGCTTATTGATATTGGTATTTGGGTTCAGATGTTAATTGAAGCAGATGTTACATGATGCACTTCTAAAGCTTATTGATATTGTTATTTGGGTTCAGATGTAAATTGAGGCAGATGTTACATGATGCACTTCTAAAGCTTATTGATATTGGTATTTGGGTTCAGATGTAAATTGAAGCAGATGTTACATGATGAGCTTCTAAAGCTTATTGATATTGGTATTTGGGTTCAGATGTAAATCGAGGCAGATGTTACATGATGAGCTTCTAAAGCTTATTGATATTGGTATTTGGGTTCAGATGTTAATTCAAGCAGATGTTACATGATGCACTTCTAAAGCTTATTGATATTGGTATTTGGGTTCAGATGTAAATTGAGGCAGATGTTACATGATGCACTTCTAAAGCTTATTGATATTGGTATTTGGGTTCAGATGTAAATTGAAGCAGATGTTACATGATGCGCTTCTAAAGCTTATTGATATTGGTATTTGGGTTCAGATGTCAATTGAGGCGGATGTTACATGATGCACTTCTAAAGCTTATTGATATTGGTATTTGGTTAAGATGTAAATTGAGGCAGATGTTACATGATGCGCTTCTAAAGCTTATTGATATTGGTATTTGGGTTAAGATGTCAATTGAAGCAGATGTTTCATGATGAGCTTCTAAAGCTTATTGATATTGGTATTTGGGTTCAGATGTTAATTGAGGCAGATGTTACATGATGTGCTTCTAAAGCTTATTGATATTGGTATTTGGTTAAGATGTAAATTGAGGCAGATGTTACATGATGCGCTTCTAAAGCTTATTGATATTGGTATTTGGGTTCAGATGTAAATTGAGGCAGATGTTACATGATGCGCTTCTAAAGCTTATTGATATTGGTATTTGGGTTCAGATGTCAATTGAGGCAGATGTTACATGATGCGCTTCTAAAGCTTATTGATATTGGTATTTGGGTTCAGATGTCAATTGAGGCAGATGTTACATGATGCACTTCTAAAGCTTATTGATATTGGTATTTGGGTTCAGATGTAAATTGAAGCAGATGTTACATGATGAGCTTCTAAAGCTTATTGATATTGGTATTTGGGTTCAGATGTAAATCGAGGCAGATGTTACATGATGAGCTTTTAAAGCTTATTGATATTGGTATTTGGGTTCAGATGTTAATTGAAGCAGATGTTACATGATGCACTTCTAAAGCTTATTGATATTGGTATTTGGGTTCAGATGTAAATTGAGGCAGATGTTACATGATGCACTTCTAAAGCTTATTGATATTGGTATTTGGGTTCAGATGTAAATTGAAGCAGATGTTACATGATGCGCTTCTAAAGCTTATTGATATTGGTATTTGGGTTCAGATGTCAATTGAGGCGGATGTTACATGATGCACTTCTAAAGCTTATTGATATTGGTATTTGGTTAAGATGTAAATTAAGGCAGATGTTACATGATGTGCTTCTAAAGCTTATTGATATTGGTATTTGGGTTCAGATGTTAATTGAAGCAGATGTTACATGATGAGCTTCTAAAGCTTATTGATATTGGTATTTGGGTTCAGATGTTAATTGAAGCAGATGTTACATGATGATCTTCTAAAGCTTATTGATATTGGTATTTGGTTTCAGATGTAAATTGAGGCAGATGTTACATGATGAGCTTCTAAAGCTTATTGATATTGGTATTTGGGTTCAGATGTAAATTGAAGCAGATGTTACATGATGAGCTTCTAAAGCTTATTGATATTGGTATTTGGGTTCAGATGTTAATTGAAGCAGATGTTACATGATGCACTTCTAAAGCTTATTGATATTGGTATTTGGGTTCAGATGTAAATCGAGGCAGATGTTACATGATGCGCTTCTAAAGCTTATTGATATTGGTATTTGGGTTCAGATGTAAATTGAAGCAGATGTTACATGATGAGCTTCTAAAGCTTATTGATATTGGTATTTGGGTTCAGATGTAAATCGAGGCAGATGTTACATGATGTGCTTCTAAAGCTTATTGATATTGGTATTTGGGTTCAGATGTTAATTGAAGCAGATGTTACATGATGAGCTTCTAAAGCTTATTGATATTGGTATTTGGGTTCAGATGTAAATTGAGGCAGATGTTACATGATGAGCTTCTAAAGCTTATTGATATTGGTATTTGGGTTCAGATGTCAATTGAAGCAGATGTTACATGATGAGCTTCTAAAGCTTATTGATATTGGTATTTGGGTTCAGATGTCAATTGAGGCAGATGTTACATGATGCACTTCTAAAGCTTACTGATATTGGTATTTGGTTTCAGATGTAAATTAAGGCAGATGTTACATGATGCGCTTCTAAAGCTTATTGATATTCGTATTTGGGTTCTGCATGTTTTTTTTAACTTGCCCTTAGACATTTTGGTTTAAAAAATATACACAAATTTTCATAAAATTTAATGCTCCTTTAGAGTATTTGTTTTTTTTTTGAAAAAAAGAATATCCATGAGAGATATTTAAAGATGTTAAAGATAACATGACTAATTCATATCTATAGTTATGCTTATATAATTATAAAAATGGTCAGATATCATTTATTGTTTGTGATGGTTCTGATTAGTTTACAAATGCATCATGATATATGAATACAAAGTTCAGTCTTGCTGATAAACCCACCCACCTATCAAATGCTTTCACTCTGGCCAACAATTTCTTGTTGTTTCTGCAGTTGATAAGGACTTGTGTGTTGTTCTTTACTGACTGAGTCAAGACAGACAGGGGACCAGTATTAAACTCTTCTTGTTCCCTACTGGACAACTCTTCTGGAGTCATCTCACTTTTGGGTTTTTGTAATAATGCACTGAAAAATAAAATAAAACATCAATTAACTATAAAAAAATCATGATCATACAATATTTGATCTGTGTTTTGTGGTAATAAGCTTTGTGTATAAGTTTAAGTATAAGCTTTTGGTTAAGGCAAACTAAACATGCTAATGTAATTAGAGAAAGGAAACCGTCTTTGAGAAGTGTCAATAGACAAGGGTATTAAAACTAAATGCCCCTTTGCTACAGAGGGGGCATCAATATATAGAATCTATAAATAAAGGATCAATGGTTACTATTATGACGATTATAGCAAATACATAATTCACTACTTTGTTTTGAATTAATAATGCATGTGTTCATACAAATAGTATTCTTCAAGTACAAAATGTATCCACTATAATATCTGAAATCATGTACAATTGTACCCATTTGAACATGTAACAGACTTCTAACAGTTGCAAAGAATGAGTAAATTTACCATGTTCCATTTGTAATGGGTTACAAATGTAAAAAGTGGGGATATTTAGCACTAATTTCTTGACAAAGTATGTAAATTGCATTACACATAATAAAATAATCGATGCATTATCTGAGACCAATCACATTTCTTGACGAATATGTTAACAGTGAGCTCCCAGTATTGACTTTTCAAGCCATGTACATCACAGGAATACATGTCAGTGTGCCCCCTTTTAATTTCACATTCTTTATGTTAGCACTATTTTTTTTATTGGTTTTGTGTTTAATAACTTGTAATGAGTTTTGGTAAGTGTATTGTTATTTTCTTGCATGCATAACACTCACCGGACATTTGAAGAACTCTATAAACATGGGTTACCCTAATTTAGAACAGTGTATTCCTATAACTATATATAAATTGGGCACAAACGTGTAGGGTGGAAAAGTATATTGCCTATTGGGTGCAAACAGACCCGATACCATGAATCCCAAATTTGATCATGTGTCAACTGTGAATAGAAGTTATTTACATAGTTAGTTACTTGTCCTTATGTATATAGTTGTTCCACTGGCAATCATTTACACATCTCATACATTTATAAACTGAAAGTGAAACAAGGAAGGTCCTTCTCAAGTTCTGTTCACTAGTATGTTTATAACGCCAAATTTCGGTGGTATTTATTGGATTTCTATAACAACTTTCTTAAATTCTCGACAATATTATCCACTTTTATGCTTCAACATATTGGTGTTAGGAAGTATGATGAGGGATGAAGATCTTTAAAATAGTGAACCGTGCAAAAAATATTTGTAAACAAACACTTGTGGGGGTCAATACAACACCAAAATTCATGTAATTATGGACGAGAATAATGAAAATTGAGATACAAACATAAGCAAATATGCATGATTAAGTTATTAAGAATATAAAACTGTGCTTACGACATGATGATGAATTGATGCAAATAGATTATTTGCAGTTACAAAATATTTGGCTTGTGCCGCCGCTTTAACCGGAAGTTGATAGTATAACGGTACTGGTTCCCGATATGTGATTGCATGTACTGGTTAAAATACCCCAAAGAAACCAGATATAATTTTGGATAATTCTTAAAATCATCTTTGTGTTTTCTTGATAACAGTATTTATCATGATAAGAAAGATCAAACATAACACTGATCAACTGACCGGCGAACGAAGAAAGATACGACACGTCAGTAAATTCACACAGCACAAACAAGACAAGTAAGCTAAATTACCTTTAAAGATTTGTGTTTTTGTGAAATTCACAATTGATGGAAATGATGGCAAGAGTTAGAATGCTCAAGTGGCAGTGGCACTGTTGTTTGTAATGTTAGAGTTTTGAGTGAGCTTGTTTACACTTGCAGTCTCAAATTGAAAACATAATTTTTTACTTTATTACAAAATGCAAAATGCTGAGTACTGGAACTTAAAAAACTACAGTCCAGAAGAACAAGCTAAAGACTGGTATTCCTGATCCCAAAATCCCAGGTTTAAAAACACAAAATCATAAAATCCTAGGCTTAAAAATACGAAATTTTTTATCCAGAGGTCCGGACATTCATAAAAAAGAATTCCCAGATCCTAATAGAATCAATCCTGAAATCCCGTGCTTAAAAACACCTGGAGTCCCGATATAGGTCCTACCCCCCTCATCAAACCTGACGAATTTTTGGTCAAAAGCAAAACCAAAAGGAAAATCAAACCGACACGGTTTGTGGACTATGAGAGCACAAACATAGTTAATAACTCAGTAAAAACCAACTCATAGGCAATGAAACTAATATGAGGCAGGCATAAGCTGTGAATACACCTTATCGCTATTATAATCCCGGCTGACCCGGCATTAAAAGTCTCGTGCAAACAAAACCAGAAAAGGAAGTAGATTTCTGTGCAAATGCAGGGAAAACTGGAACAGGAAGTAGATCTGTAAAAAAAGTTAATGTCTGTCCGATTTTGAGTTCATTATTACATGTACAACAAATGTAGTAAAAATGAAAAATTTCGGGAAATTATCCCGATTTTTTTATTTTTTTTTAATCAAGACTGTGATTCACTGGAACCAACTGGAGGAAGACATAGTGTACACCAAGTCAATTGAGACCTTCAAAATAGCTCTCCAAAACAGTCAATAGGCGCTCTCTCTCCCGTCGAGTAAAAGCCAGTAATGGTACCTTTCGACGTAACGATACAGATACAGACAGATTACAATCACAGAAACAAATTCTTTCACAAACTCAAAGTCAAAATATTTTATAGGCCTTTATTTGTGAAACTAATTTGCTCATTTATTTTTTTACCTCAGTCTGGCTACGCTGCAGGACATTGAAATTATATGAATAGTCTAATTTAGAGTGTTTTTTCATGAACTACAGTTGTAGTAAAAAATGTATGCAGACCAACCAAATGCTGCAGCAATACACTTTTTTTGTTTGCCATACAATGTACAATGTAACTGGACATTTAAAAGCTTAAGGTTCACATAAAATTTTGACAAATAGAAAATATCTGTTCAACAACACAATGGAAAAGTGCAAACAAATTCTGTCTGCTGATGACCCGTATGTAATTAGAGTGGACAATGTCATGTTGAATTGTACACAGAAGAAAAAAAAGTGACAGAATGTTATTTTTTCCTAATCCCCCAATCCCCCACCTGTTTCTTGTTTCATTGAATATGAAAAATTTGGTTGATTATATAGGGAATCACTAAAGCATGACTGGGGAGACCCCCTTACAATGTAAGTCAGTCAACGGGCCATCCCTTAATATAAAAAGTTCTGGATCTGCCACTGTGATTAAATATGATGAACACCAAAAGAAATCTAGAGTACAACATACTGTTTTTGATGATAATTACGTATTCCATAAACAAATGTTTGTACATACAGTACAATGTGTGTTGAGCACAAAATAAAGTTGATAAACTCTACAGCTAGCATGGCTAGTCAAGATAAATGAGAAAAAATTGAACACAATCAACCATCTTCAAACTTCAATTGGGGTCTCAATCTACTGCATCACTAGTATGTGAGCAGTAATTTTTTGAGATTAAGAACATGACAGGTTCTTTGTACTTCAATTTTTATAGACCACTTTCTGTTTCCGAAAAAAACTATGTCCTCCTTTATGACTTCATTTACCAGGTAGAGGGGATTGGTTGTATCCCTGCACTATTTACATTCATCAAGTGTCTTAGTGATTGCCATTGTGCAGGATAAACTAGAAATAATATTTGTTTTGTACATACTTCATCACAACTCCCGCATGACAGCAGTGCAGATTGTCAATTATGAGAATTTGATTTACCAAATAATTTGTGAAAAAACATGAAAAAGGTATTATAGTTTTCCAAACACTTGCTCAACATTGGAACGGGAGTGACGATGCCCCTTAACACACAAAAGATGTTCAATAAAACCAGAGTTTTTGAAGGAAATGCATCAAACTTGAAAGTTGCCTATTGACCAGTTATTCTATCAAATTTCTATTGTTTTCTCAGGGCACTCTGGATACTCCCACTTATATAAACTGGCCATCATGAAATTACCAATAGTGCTTAAATTAGTTGTATAAAACAAAGCATATAACCACCTATTATCACTGAATTCGCCATTTCAGAATCTAATGCATTCTGGGTAATATTTTCAAAAATATACACTGAAACGTCGTGATTGGATGAAAACGTCCATAACAATGGAAATTCGACCAATGTAGTGACGTTCTTTTAGTTTTTGGGGTACGAACAATGAAATTACCCATAGTCCTTTTAAGGCTTTAGATTCTGAAACGGCCAATTACATATGTAGTAAATCAAACCTATAAACATGATAAATGTTCTGTCATGATTGAGCGGTTGTCATTAAGAATTATAAATTACAAATGTATGTTGTTTCAGAATGAGGATAAGCTGGGTTGTAAATGGTCTGTTGGTGCTGTGTATGGTTGTACAAGCTTGGGCTGGAGAGGAAGAAAAAAAGAAGAAATTACAGATTGGTGTGAAGAAGAGGGTAGACAACTGTACAGTCAAATCTAGAAAGGGAGATACACTACACATGCATTATACTGTAAGTGTATAATACACATGTACATCTAAAAAAACAAAAAGTATTACCAATACATACGTCATGAACATGTTTTATATACTGTATAATTAATAGTTATCAAAGGTACCATATAATTTACTACGCGGTCTACATAACTTAAGACTCATCGCTGACGCTCAGATCAAAATAGTTATAAAGCCAAACAAGCAAAAAGCCGAAGAGCTATGAGGACCCAAACTTCAAAAATGGTGCCAAATACAGCTAAGGTAATCTTTGCATGGGATAAGAAAATCCTTATCTTTTTCGAAAAATAAACAATTTCTTTATTATGATCATACATGTAAGGAGAAACTCTACACATATAGGGTTTGCTCACATTGAGTAATTGAAGGCATTTTAAAACAAAATAAACATGTTGAACAGCTTCCTATTTTTCCTGTTTATGGGATGTATCAATCCAGATTATCCATGTATACGTGTATACAATGTCTGACATTATACACTTAAAAAAAAACCATATTTGTCAGTGTTGAATGTATAAAAATCAGTTGAGATTTGAACACAAATTTAAGAAAAATTAACAAGAAAGAAAACTACATTCCAAAAATAGATTAAAATAATTACTAAAAATATGTATGTCACTATGTTGGCAGGATAAAATCTTTAATAAGATTTTTTTTTAAATTTCTTTTTTTAAAGTACAGTGTGTTATAATATTAAACTAATATCATTCCAGTATAAGAGCACTTGATGCATTAAAAATTATTCTTTTACCAAAAGTTTTATTTGTTTCATAATTGCTCTGTATATTTCGCTTTTTTTGTGGTTCTATTAGTTAGCTGTTCATCCATGTGTTATCACGTTATGCATAGAATTAGAAAATGTTTTAATAAATTTCAGGGTAAATTAGAAGATGGTACAGAATTTGACAGCAGTATACCAAGGAAAGAACCATTTGTATTTACATTAGGAGCTGGACAAGTTATCAAAGGATGGGATCAAGGTTTACTGGGGTAAGTTGTTAAAGGATGGGATCAAGGTTTACTGGGGTAAGTTGTTAAAGGGTGGGATCAAGGTTTACTGGGGTAAGTTGTTAAAGGGTGGGATCAAGGTTTACTGGGGTAAGTTGTTAAAGGGTGGGATCAAGGTTTATTGGGGTAAGTTGTTAAAGGTTGGGATCATTCAAGGTTTACTGGGGTAAGTTGTTAAAGGATGGGATCAAGGTTTACTGGGGTAAGTTGTTAAAGGGTGGGATCAAGGTTTATTGGGGTAAGTTGTTAAAGGTTGGGATCATTCAAGGTTTACTGGGGTAAGTTGTTAAAGGGTGGGATCAAGGTTTACTGGGGTAAGTTGTTAAAGGGTGGGATCAAGGTTTACTGGGGTAAGTTGTTAAAGGGTGGGATCAAGGTTTATTGGGGTAAGTTGTTAAAGGTTGGGATCATTCAAGGTTTACTGGGGTAAGTTGTTAAAGGATTTTAATATCAGGAAAGGCTATCATTAAAGTTTTACAGGCATTAGTTGTACAGTATGGGGTTGTTGTATGTATTGGGATAAGGTTATACATGTATAAAGATTTACTGTAAAGCTTGGTATTTTTTTTTTAATAAATGTTGGAATTAAAAGATAATTTGTTGTGTCAGTGTATTAAATAAGAAAAAAATAAAGTGAAAAGTCTGTCATAAATATTAAGAAAAATATCAGCTTTGAAAATTTGCTACTGATGCTTATATCTGTATATCAATAATGAATTAGTTAATGTTTGATTTCTATGCTTTTTTAGCTCACCTGGCCCGAAGGGCCAAGTGAGCTTTTCTCATCACTTTGCGTCCGGCGTCTGTCGTCGTCCGTCGTCGTCGTCGTCGTCCGTCGTCGTCCTGCGTTAACTTTTACAAAAATCTTCTCCTCTGAAACTACTGGGCCAAATTTAACCAAACTTGGCCACAATCATCATTGGGGTATCTAGTTTAAAAATTGTGTCCGGTGACCCCGCCAACTAACCAAGATGGCCGCCATGGCTATAAATAGAACATAGGGGTAAAATGCAGTTTTTGGCTTATAACTCAAAAACCAAAGCATTTAGAGCAAATCTGACATGGGGTAATATTGTTAATCAGGTTAAGATCTATCTGCCCTGAAATTTTCAGATGAATCTGACATTCCGTTGTTAGGTTGCTGTCCCTGAATTGGTAATTTTAAGGAAATTTTGTTGTTTTTGGTTATTATCTTGAATATTATTTCAGATAGAGATAAACTGTAAAAAGCAATAATGTTCAGCAAAGTAAGATCTACAAATAAGTCAACATGACCAAAATGATCAGTTGACCACTTTAGGAGTTATTGCCTTTTATAGTCAATTTTTAACCATTTTTCGTAAATCTTAGTTATCTTTTAGAAAAATCTTCTCCTCTGAAACTACTGGGCCAAATTTAACCAAACTTGGCCACAATCATCATTGGGGTATCTAGTTTAAAAATTGTGTCCGGTGACCCCGCCAACTAACCAAGATGGCCGCCATGGCTATAAATAGAACATAGGGGTAAAATGCAGTTTTTGGCTTATAACTCAAAAACCAAAGCATTTAGAGCAAATCTGACATGGGGTAATATTGTTAATCAGGTTAAGATCTATCTGCCCTGAAATTTTCAGATGAATCTGACATTCCGTTGTTAGGTTGCTGCCCCTGAATTGGTAATTTTAAGGAAATTTTGTTGTTTTTGGTTATTATCTTGAATATTATTTCAGATAGAGATAAACTGTAAAAAGCAATAATGTTCAGCAAAGTAAGATCTACAAATAAGTCAACATGACCAAAATGATCAGTTGACCACTTTAGGAGTTATTGCCCTTTATAGTCAATTTTTAACCATTTTTCGTAAATCTTAGTTATCTTTTAGAAAAATCTTCTCCTCTGAAACTGCTGGGCCAAATTATTTGAAACTTGGCCACAATCATCATTGGGGTATCTAGTTTAAAAATTGTGTCCGGTGACCCCGCCAACTAACCAAGATGACCGCCATGGCTATAAATAGAACATAAGGGTAAAATGCAGTTTTTGGCTTATAACTCAAAAACCAAATAATTTAGAGAAAATCTGACATTGGGTAAAATTGTTAATCAGGTGAAGATCTATCTGCCCTGAAATTTTCAGATGAATTGGACAACCTGTTTTTGGGTTGCGGCCCCTAAATTGGTAATTTTAAGGAAATTTTGCTGTTTTTGGTTATTATATTGAATATTATTATAGATATAGGTAAACTGTAAACAGCAATAATGTTCAGCAAAGTAAGATCTACAAATAAGTCAACATGAACGAAATGGTCAATTGACCCCTGTAGGAGTTATTGACCTTTGTAGTCAATTTTCAATCTGCTTCCTTTGTTTAATATTCACATAGACCAAGGTGAGCGACACAGGCTCTTTAGAGCCTCTAGTTTTCTTTATACATTATATTTATTTTGCAATTGTCAATCAATTTAGTTCGTACAAACAAATTACATCTTGACATACTTTACTATAGATGTGAAAGATAAATGAAGAGTTGTGTCCCTTGAACAAATGTTGAATAGACATGTATCTGGTTTTTGGAATATTATGAATAAGATAGAGATACAATTTTTCACTATCATCTTCTTTTTAGAATGTGTGTTGGAGAAAAAAGGAAATTAGTCATTCCTTCAGATATGGGATATGGTGATAGAGGAGCTCCACCAAAAATTCCAGGTAATTTTATTAGGTGGAGAAAACAACACATAAAGTACAAACATTAAAATTGATAAGTCAATCATGTTTTTAGAGGGGGCAATATAGGGGGTCCGTTAACAGGTTAACAACACCTCAATTTTGGCAAAAACAGTTAACAAAAAATGCAAAAATGATGATAAAAGTTTAACAAACAGGGTTGAAAACAGTTAACAACTTAAATTGATTTCAGATAACAGTTAACAACACCTTGAAAAGGGCCATTACAGGTTAACACAAAAAGGTATTGCCCCCCCCCCCCCCCCCTTTATATGATAACTTTATTTTCCATCTGATGAACACCAATCGCTCAAAGATAGAAAATGTGGACAAATAAATACAATTTAGGTGTCATACCAACATTTCAGACAACTATTTTCTGTCTTTATATTTATTGTCTTTTATAAAATTTGCAATATTATATTTTACAAACTTAATTTTTATTGTTGCATGTAGATATACATAAATCAGTTATATATAATGTATGCTATTTTGTGTCATTTTAGGTGGTGCAACACTTATATTTGAGGTAGAATTGTTGGATATAAAGAGACAAGATGAGCTGTAGTGATATTTCTAGTCAAATGTTGTTTCTTTTTTTCTTTCATTATGTGCGGGAAAATTGATGTATAGTGCTAAACAATTAATTATAATTTCTCTTGGTTTTCTTGATGTTTAAGCTTTATAATGCAGTATAGATATCTTAAAAAACACAATAAATGTATCCCGACTTGTTAAAGGAATAATCAAGGCAATTTCAGCTTAAAAAATTATTGTTGAAAAAGTTTTGTTTCATTGTTATTGGCTTTTATGTTCAGTGGAATGGTTTCATTGGTCTTTATACCAAATATTTATGTATTTTCTATTAATGCTTTATTTGTAAATCTTTTGATAAAAATTTGTATACAATTGTAAATTTTTTAAGGTCATATTTTTAGTATGGAAATGAAAGTCAAAAGTTAGAGAGTTCATTAAAAAAATAAATAAGAATCGGTGTGGAATGGCCTATTTAGTGTGGATGCAGAAATCCATATGAGGAATAATCTGTTTTATTACAAGTGTATGCTTGTGTTCATACATCATGTCATTGAACTTACAAATTTGCCTTCATTTATGAATGAATTTTATACAATTAAAGAGAGACATAAATCAGATGTTTTCATCTCTATTTCTTTTATAACATGTTTGCATTGTATTTTTCCAAGAAAAATAACATTACAAAATAAACAACTTATTCAACATAAAAAGATTCCAAGATAAAATTGAGAATGGAAAGGGGGAATGTGTCTAAGTGACAACAATCAACCAGATGCTCCGCAGGGCGTAGCTTTATACGACCGCAGAGATTGAACCCTGAACAGTTGGGGCAAGTATGGACACAACATTCAAGCTGGATTCAGCTCTAAATTTGGATTGTGATTAAATAGTTGACACAGCATAGGTTTCTGACACAGCATGAATGTATTCAAATGAACTTAAATTTTTTGTTTTCTCTTAGAGCAATTCACTATGCTGTTGAATATTAATCCTCTCAAAAAAATGTTTGAAGAAATTTTCTTTTTATTTAATATGAAATTTCAAATGAGAAAAATTGAACCCAATTTTTTAATCACATCCCCCTTTCCCTTGTTCCAAAACTAATTTCAATTAAAATATTCTAATGGAGTTTGCAACAATTACTACTCATTTAAATACATCATAAAATATTAAGATGTAAAAAAACTGCTTGTTATCACTGAATGGTAAAGATTATTTAAATTTATCAGTTGGTAGTAAAAAGTGAATATACATTGTATATTGTATATAACAAAGATTTAAGTTGATTCTGGACAAAGAAAGATAACTCCAATTAAAAAAAATTCTTGCAGATATTTCTTGCTTACTTTACTGGACAAAGAAAGATAACTCTTAATTAAAAAAAAAATTGCTATTTCACAATATTGTGAAATTAGATATTTCTTGCCATTGCACAATACTGTGCAATTGAAAAGACTTGCTATTGCACAATACTTAATATAATAATTTTAGATCCTGATTTGGACCAACTTGAAAACTGGGCCCATAATCAAAAATCTGAGTACATGTTTAGATTCAGCATATCAAAGAGGCCCAAGAATTTGATTTTTGTTAAAATCAAACTTAGTTTAATTTTGGACCCTTTGCACTTTAATTTAGACCAATTTTAAAACTGGACCAAAAATTAAGAATCTACATACACAGTTAGATTTGGCATATCAAAGAACCCCAATTATTCAATTTTTGATGAAATCAAACAATGTTTAATATTGGACCTCGATTTGGGCCAACTTGAAAATTGGGCCAATAATCAAAAATCTAAGTACATTTTTAGATTCAGCATATCAAAGAACCCCAAGTTTTCAATTTTTGTTAAAATCAAACTAAGTTTAATTTTGGACCCTTTGGACCTTAATGTAGACCAATTTGAAAACGGGACCAAAAATTAAGAATCTACATACACAGTTAGATTTGGCATATTAAAGAACCCCAATTATTCAATTTTGATGAAATCAAACAAAGTTTAATTTTGGACCCTTTGGGCCCCTTTTTCCTTAACTGTTGGGACCAAAACTCCCAAAATCAATACCAACCTTCCTTTTATAGTCATAAACCTTGTGTTTAAATTTCATGGATTTCTATTTACTTATACTAACACTATGGTGCGAAAACCAAGAAAAATGCTTATTTGGGTCCCTTTTTGGCCCCTAATTCCTAAACTGTTGGGACCGAAACTCCCAAAATCAATACCAAGCTTCCTTTTGTGGTCATAAACATTGTGTTTAAATTTCATTGATTTCTATTTACTTTAACTAAAGTTATTGTGCGAAAACCAAGAATAATGCTTATTTGGGCCCTTTTTTGGCTCCTAATTCCTAAACTGTTGAAACCAAAACTCCCAAAATCAATCCCAACCTTTCTTTTGTGGTCATAAACCTTGTGTCAAAATTTCATAGATTTCTATTAACTTAAACTAAAGTTATAGTGCGAAAACCAAGAAAATGCTTATTTGGGCCCTTTTTGGCCCCTGATTCCTAAAATATTGGGACCAAAACTCCCAAAATCAATACCAGCCTTCCTTTTATGGTCATAAACCTTGTGTTAAAATTTCATAGATTTCTATTCACTTTTACTAAAGTTAGAGTGCGAAAACTAAAAGTATTCGGACGACGACGACGACGCCAACGTGATAGCAATATACGACGAAATTTTTTTCAAAATTTGCTGTCGTATAAAAAGCAGAGCACAGCCAAAGATCACCAATGGGTCTCTATATGCACCAGTCTGTGTTTTGTGGAAATAAGCATTGTGTATAAGTTTCATAACATTTGGTGGAGGCGTACTAAAATATGAGAACCTAAACCAACTTTGGGGCATACGTACATACAGACAAGGATACTAGTTTGGGTGCATGCAAAATAGTATCCCAGAGATGGAATGCTTACCTGGTTAAATAGCATGTTTTAAAAAATCCAGCTTAGAATGTTGGTCAGGTACATAGCAGGCTTCATATTCATATCACTTTCAAATGAACCTGTCCTGATATATATGCATACAATATGTGCCACTGGACCTTGAAAGCATATCAATCAATCTATGGATTATGTTACAGCTTTTGTATCTGCTGTATTTCATGCACATTTTCTTTGTTCCAATTGTTCTATATTATATTGATCATTTCCTTGGAGCTTGTACGCTAGCCTTTAAAATGGAAGGGATGTTTGAATTAACTGTTAACAGTAGGTTGTGTCAACCAGACAGCAACCTAACAACACAAAAAGTCATTTCTAGATGTATGGTGGTTGAGTAGTGCATACTAAATATCACTAGTTTGCTGACACACAAGATGGGAATTCAGATCCTGTATTTAAAGTTAGAGGTACATCTTAATTGACTTGGTTTGTTGGTTTGAATAAGCATATTCCATAACATTTGGTTATCCCATGGGCTTTTTGTTAGGGTTTCCTCATTGTTGACGACTAGATAGTGAAATGTTTGTAGGATCACATCATTCTGTCATTTTTAGTCTTTTTCATCTCCAGTGGAAAGTTATCTAAATTGGCAATCATACCACATCTTATATTTTATATATGTGGTATGATTAATAAATCATTTTAACATATATTGTTGCAACAAAAGCAAAGCTATTACTAGCTATTATTCTGTACTTGTTTACAGTTTATAAACATAATAACTAAGAATTTAATATTGTGTATTTTCACTTTGCTAGGTTTATATGCTTCTAATGATTGGTGCATAAGTACAGAGTGATGTTATAGTTGAGTTGACTAATATTGTAACTATCATACTACTATGAGTTACAGAGAAATTGTCTTTACCAGTCACTATAGTGTAAAATGTAAATTATGCCAAACTACCAGTAGTTATAGAGGAACCTTATAATAAACAGTGTTATAGTTTAGGAAATCAACTATATATTAAAACTGCTGCTAACATTGAAACTGCATAAAAGACACTAAATTAATTAATTATCTTTCTGGTTAAAGGCTTAAATTAAAAGTGTCTGAATTGAAAAACTTGAGCTACCAAATTCATAAGCTATATTTATAAATTTGAATCACTTATCAATTCCTATAATGCCTGGATCAACAATAACAGCATTTATTGTATAAAATGGTTTTATTGTTATATGAATGAAAAGTGCAATCAGAAACATGTACAAAGTAAAAGTCTGTCAAATTCTATCAAAGGTGTTGTACTGGGTCTATGAAGGAGGTACATTAAGACTTTCCTGTCTTATTATTGTACATAAATGTTTTAAAAGACATCTTTTCTTCTTAATCATAAATTAGTGATAATCACATTTCTGAATTATGTTTGACTCCTATCTATTATATTCAGAGAAAATATTTCTTGAAATTATAATACTAAATTACTGTTTCTATTTTTTCTTTTCTATTTAATCAAATTTTTTGGTCTCTCTAACAGCAGGTTTGAACTTCAAAATAAAGTTTATATTTCAATAAAATGGATCTGAATAACTGAAAATAATGCTGACAATATCAGAAATACATGTATATATATATTTTTTTATCTCTCAATGGTACCTCCTTCATATACATTTTGTACTTAAATTATTTCAAACGAACTCCTATGTTCTATACTAAATGAAAAACATAAGACTGAAACCGGCTCATTGAAAAGTAAGTAGATGTGGTCAATTTTACACCATAAACATTATATCATAACCAACTTTCATGCAACTGAAGACTCAATTGAGTTTCTATTTTATCAAGAGATGTTTTGTAAACACAGAGAAAGCACATTGAAACTCAGCCATGCATGCCATGGTGGATCCAAAATGGGGATGAGGGGTGGTTGGTGTTCCAGGGGTTGGAATCCCCCACTTTTTTGGATGATCAATGCATTTGAATAGGGATATATAGTTGGAACACCTCCCCTTTTAAAAATAACTGGATCCGCCCCTGGGATGGGTGATTTTGTTCAGTGAAAGTGTCAGAGAAATTATTAATTTGCCTGTATAGATGGCTTCCCTGTTTTGATAGCTGCAGCAAATTCATGCATTTTTTAACATACCATATATTTATCGAGATCAATTTTGCTTTCAAGGCCTGAAATTTGAAAAAAAAAACATCTGTTGGCCAGTTGCAAGAAAATTAGTTAACACATGTGGTTTATGTTGTAACAATATCACAATTACAAGAATGATAAATATGATATGAAAAAAATATGATTAAAAGGCATGCTTATACATCTGATGAGAAAATATGAAATACGCAAGGTTAATTTAATGATCTGTATGATTATAAAACATTTGACAACAGACATTTATAATTCTTATATAAATCAACAAATCATTTGCCAGACATCATGAAATGTGTCAAAATAGATGATGAGAAAAAATAGGCTATTTGTTGGTCTCTTTTTCTTAATCATTAATATATATGTATATCATATATAAACATTGTTATATATTATAGAATAATAGAAAACTCTTTATACATAAATATCAAATTATTGAAAAGTCTTTACTTCTTTTCTACTTAAAACCAAACACTGTGGACTTTTTACAGTATTTTATAACCAGTAATTTTTTTCACTGTTTATTGCTTCATTTTGCTTCTACAATATATAAAATGAAAAAAAAATGCCATATGAAAATCAAAGTTAAATAAACAAAATATTTTTGTTTCAAGGTACACAATATGTGTTTCTGAATCAACTTTTTTCAGGTACACTGAAGACCTGCGAATCTTCACAAAAAATCCAAAATATAAAACTAATCTTAAGTCTTTTACTCTCAATTTTAATGTCAGATGTCTTTTTTAAAGCTGCACATTTCTGGAAGCCAAAAACACAATGTATTTGGGAGCATCAGAGCCAAAAAAGAAGGATTAAGCAATTGCAAAAAATCATGGATTAACCTGAAAATTGTATCAGCTGACATTTTATGAAAACCATGTGACAGGTCATGTGACAGATCATGTGCAATGTTAACATCAGAGGTATATGGTATTACATGTTATAATTCTATGATACTGGTATTCGGTACGTTCTATACAAATGGAAACATAAACATGCAAAAACTAAAATAAAAACTCAATCAAACATGCGAAAAATGACAAATAAATATATATAGATATGTTAGTACTCTTTTGTATAAAATATCACAAACTCAACAAATGGGTGCTGTTATATTCTTCTACAGCTTTTTCTACTCCAAACTCAAAATATAAGAAAAAAAATATGCAAAAGACATAGGCGGTTTAAGAAATAAATTTATATTGGATCAGGAGACAATTTTTGTCTTTGCATAAAACTGTTTGTTATTTTAAATCATAGTAAGCACTTATGTTCAAATACAATCACCTACCATTAAATTGCCAAATGTTGTTTGAGACTCTGATAACCAGTTTATTATAAATGAATATTTAACTTTGAAAAATAAATTTCTTCTGAAAATATTACCAAACATGCGGTCAGTGTATAATTTGATATGTAACAAGTTTTAACCTAGCACTATATTGAAACTGAAACTGTGCAAATAGAACCCTGCACATTTCTTCAATAGCAATTTTTTTCCCCTGCTCCTTGTATTTTCTTAACTACATTCTATTTAAATAAATGAGTAGCACACATACAAAATAAAAATATCTAATCTACTATACCCGATTTTCAACATACTGATGAAATGACAAAATGATATTGTTTTTTCTAACTACAGAGAATTCAAAGAACAACTTATAAAAAGGGTTTGTTAAAACTTTGGCTTGGATTAGTAACAGCTTAATACAGGTAAATAGTGTTCAAAATATTTGGAAAACAACTTTATATATACCTTAAGCTTTTTTTTTCCCAATATAAAGAAAATGCTTCTTAAATTAAGCATAAAATACTTCAACACAAAATCATTTACAGGAGTACACACACAGGATTCCAGCTGCTGTTTTAATATACACCAAGTTCAAAAATACCTTGAAAGTTGATTTTTATATGATTAAATGTACTACATTGTTCTTTAAGTAAGATATTTTGAATTTTAGTATGCAGTTGATTAATAGATGTTCAATATTAAGTCATGTGACTTAGAGATGGATTGAACATCTGTCAATCATTTCAATGCTATTTTTAAACACATTGTAACACTACATAGTTTCTCTGTGGTTGGAAAATACTATGTAAATGATCATTCATATCAAAGCATCACATTCACAGATACAATTCAATCACATGTAAAAATGTATGCATTTTCATTCTGACAAATATTTTACAATACCTTTACATGAACAATAAAATATTAAAACATTTATATATTGCTCTTACAAGTGATACTATCGAATGAAGTATATGCATAACTTAAATGTCTTTATTGAACAGGTATGAAATGTGATTACCTATGCATATATATTTTAATGTATAGAAGTAATTCGAGGATTCTTTGAATTGCTTTCTTTTCTAAAGCTCTAAGAAATAAGAGCAGATAATCTTAAAAGAATTGAGATGCACATCTTGTAATTTAATTACTTTGATAATTAAATGATATCTACATGACCTATATATACTTGATGCTATTGTTTATAAGAAGATCCCTCTGTAAAAGGAGCACCCCTTGAGAGCTGCTAGTTAGTACAATCCATGTATTTGAATCAGAAAATAAATTTATTAATAAATGCAAGATACTTTTAACTATAAAAAAAATATTCCAAAAGTTTTTCTCTTCATTTGTTTTTTTTCTTCGTTAGTTTAATAGTATAAAATACCAAATTTTTAAAACAATTTAGTGTCTATACTATATTTCTTATAAAATTGCCTCCCGACCCGTTCACATTCATTTTTGGAACAGCCATCACAAGACTTGAAAATGCAACACAATGAAAAGCACTAAAAGCGAAACAGTCTTCACAATGAGGTTTAAATAAGGTACATTTTGTATTCTGATAAACGATTGTCTTTTGAATTTAGCATTAGGGAATTTGACATCAATTTCTGGGACATGTTAAGGAGTGAATTTCACTTGACTGGTATGCTACATATTAAATTTAATTCCCTTTTCCTAATCCCTCCAACATCACAGGCATCCTATATTAGCAGACTGTATTATCTTGAAAGGAGTTTGTTTTACGAAAATCATGTAAATTAAAATAAAGAGATGTGGTATGATTGCAAATAAAACAAATATCAACCAGAGACCAGAGCTATTAGCTAAAGATCTTATACTTAAGGTGTTTGTTTTAGACAAGAACATTTTCAAATATGTAATATTTGATCAAAAGTCTTCTTAGGAGATGAAGATCATGTACATAAATAAAGCAAATCAAATATTTATAGACAAACAAGAATTCATAGCACCAGAAATAGATACATGTGTCAGATAATCTGTGTATGGTGATTGATATGAAATTAGGACTATTCCATTAAAATGTACGAGGGAGAGTAGGAAAGGAAGTTTAATTATTGAATGTGGGTCATGGGTCTTTATTAAATATGCATCAATTACCAATATGCTAAATTATCTAAAAAATAGTTTTTGGTTGTAAGGATATTCTTAAAGTCCCTTCCTACCCTCCCACATACATTTCAATGGAATAGCCCTGAACTGCAAATGGTAACTATAGATGTTATTACACAATACGTCAGTTCATATAAATAAACAAATACACCAATGATTCTACTCAACGCTAAAATGTACATACTGAGAAAGGATATTTTCGTGAATTGTATTTTATAATTTGCTGCTTTGATCTCCTTTTTTTTTTCAGTTCTATCTCGCATTTGCTGTGTAAATGCATTTATTTTCACTGACATAAGATCTTGCTGGTATATAATGAAAATATAGAAGTCACAAATATTTCCCAGTTTTCAGTATTACTATTTTTAGCAGTCATTGGTCAACATGGTCAATGTGTTCTTCTAATGACATACAAAGAAAATAGTATAAATAGTTCAGTGTATTACTACTCTTTCAAATGTTCACCATCAAAGAAATCACACCTCTAGCATATTTTATTACACAGCATCAACATTCTACATAAAATGGGTTAAATAGCTGTGCAACAGACAAAAAAACTTCAAATTCAAATTTTCATGCATAAACAGTAGAAGTATGTTTCACACTTCCGTGAAATATTAATTTATTGTCATTATCAATTTTTTGTTGGAAGCAGGTTGCATATCAAGTTGCATCTGTTAACGGTTTTTGCAGTCCCTCAGGTATCAGTATCAAGACGTTTGAATGATGTTCCTAGATGTCTGACTGGTTTGACCATTTTTTCTCTTGCCTCTCGTCGGCCATCTTCTTTGTGGTCAAAATCACAATTATGTAACTCTGGAAGTCTATGTAATGCACAGAATACATTGTCTGAAATAGATATAATCTTGTAATTTTAATTTTAGAACACATTCTGTTGATATTGTTTTCCAATTTGGTTAGAGTTATTCCCCCTTTTCATTTCAAATGTTGTTCAATGACAAGAAGACTAAATAATATCCTGTATTCACGGTATTTGTGTCTTCTATGTAATATTCAATTTTCATATGTTGGATATTATTTTCTTAATGTCTATAAAAAGGCAGCAATCATAAATGAAAGTAAACAAATAATAAATGCAGAGAGACCTTAAATAATGCACAATCTATAAATGGAAGTTCTAAATGTGTAGTTGGTAGGTTGCAACATGGTCAAATACTTGACAGTTTTGGTAAGGGGAAATAATTCTTTAAAATCGGGAATGCGTTTGTGATAATCAGTTTCAACAATGCTTCTAAAGCATACATGAGGGTCATAATGGGGGTACCTTCATGATGAATAGTACATGTGGTAAAAATTCTTGCCAATGCAAAATGACGTTAAATATCCTCCCCAAAAAACGTTAACTATAATTATTTGAGACCTCTGACAAATCATGATTAGGATATTTTGACGAATCACAGTAACCAATTTGATCCTAATGATAGCAAATGACTGTTTGGCGCCTGACGATAATGGGCATTCCTACCCTTGTACATGTGACAGATAACTAAAATAATCTGTGAAACTTTGAAAACCACAAACATTCCAGTGATAATTGAGAAAGATGTGACCACTTACCACATTTACATCTTCCAATCTGGCGTTGTGCCAATTCTAGTTTACATTTACATTGAAAACACCTTTTCTTCACTTTCTGACTTTGTTTTTCTGGGGTTGATTCAGGTGTGGAATCTGCTTCAACATTTGATATATCCCTAAAATAAATAATTATTAGACACTGAAATATACAATACAATATTATTATTTAAATTTTATAATTTATACATATCTATACATTTTCTATACCCAATACTTCATAGCTTTTTTTTATGTCACACAAGTCTGTCAAAAGTTTCTGTATAGTCAATTATTCATATATGAAGCTTAAGGCTTTATCTAGCACTTTAGTATAATATGCTATTTATTTGTGTTTATGATATGAAGACTTTAAGAATTGTTTCAAATTTAAGACATTCCTAATACTTCCTTGCTTGTTTTAGTCAACATTCTACTACCTATACCTATTTTTGGTATCAACATGTTGTGGCCATTCACTTTAGCTCATGATATCGTAAGTCTTTTCCAAGTTTTTAACCATTTAAATCATAAAATGTTTAATGTATATGTATATTCCTTATTTTCAGCTTTGGATACCCCTTTTGAAGCTCTTTATAAAGGTCTTTGTCACATGACTTCAAATTACCTTTTACTGCCTTTCTTTTCTGGTGACAGTCCTGCATTTTCAGTTGAGGTACTACATGTAGGTGAAGGTGAATTATTCCCATTTGTATTTTTATCATTTGTGTTAATCACAGTCCCATTTGTACTATTATTAGTACCACATATATTATTTAATTGTACTTTATCACTAATATCTTCCTTTGAGCTGCTTGCTTCTGGAAAGGTTGAACTGACTGACACACAAGCTGGCTCTGAAAATTAATGCATATTGATCTTAGCCATAAAAGTATTCATTTTTTTGCACAGCATACTTTCACAAAAACCTACAAGGTGTCCTGTGACTTGGTTAAAATAATCATTGATGGTTATTTTTCTCAGTGAATATTTATTGTTGATAATTGTTAGTGATTCACTCTGTTATACTGTATATCCATTATTATATGTTGAAAACAAAAACTCATGAGATGTTTCTTTTTTTACATCCAGCCTCAATTATTTCCTGCATACATGTACTTATAATCTGTATGTTTTTTCCAGCTTAATGATTCAACTTTAAAAAGGGACCACTATCTAGTCACCCTACCTGATGTCTATACAGCAGAGTTAATTGTCCTTGGGATTTGATCCCTACACAATTTTCCCATTTGAATTAATGGTATAAGATTGATGATTTTATCTGTTGATTGTTCACTGATACTTAAGTTTTTAATTTTTCAGGAAGTTGAAAAAACACATTGCAGAATATGCAGGAGATCTATTTGTATTTTCAGTGCAATGTGAGAAAATGGACAATAGCATACAGCTGGATATTTAGGAAAATACAAACCACTTGTTGGAATCATGTGATCTGGTGCACTTTTCATTACATCTTTTGACTTTTCTGAAAAAGAATAACTTCAATTGAATATTCATATTAGGTCAAATGAACTTTAGTTATTCCGAATAGAAAAGAAAGGATGTGGGCCTTGTGGGGTAACCATCAAGACATAAAATCATTACATGCAGAGCAAAAAACACAAAATAACAGTAAATTTATTGCTGATTTTTTAGGAAAAAAACTTTCTGCTTTTAAAAATATATACTTCCATGTTTTGTACTACACCTATAGCTAGCCTATATCAACACTATATGAGGAGATACATGTACAAATACATGTTGTTTTATGTGAGATATACACTGTGTACATGTATCACCTCTGTTGGTCACAGCTTGTCTATGTGTGAAAATAACAGAATTATTTTAATAAATACCATCTATTAATAATTAAGTGGGAAAAATTTACCAGGTGAAAATTTAATTTAAGATATTAATATCAATGTTCATATAGTAGTAAGCAACTTTTAATTTTTCCTGAAACAAGTTTGGTTTTCCCATTTGAAAGGTTTTACATTAGTAATTGTTGGGGTCCTTTGAAGCTTGTTGTGTGGTGTGATCCAAGGCTATGTGTTGAAGTCTGTACTTTGACCGATAATAATTTACTTTTAAAAAATTATGACTTGGATGGAGAGTTGTCTCATTGGCACTCATACCACATCTTCTTAAGGTTGTAAAAAATCCAGGAAAAATAACTAGTAATGCAGTGTTTTCCCTAGAGGGTTTATGCATGGTGGTACCCCCATGCATTAATTTAGGCCCCCATCCTTCAAATCTTGAAATTCTTTATTACTCTATATACAAGTCCCCATCCTTCAAAATTCATGCCCACCATCCATTCAGCCAATCCCACCATCCTTCAAAACATTTCTAGGGAAAACACTGGTAATGACTGGGCTAGTGGTCAATACCGACACAAACAGTTCAATACCGGTAAAATACAATTCTTAAAGAGTAATATGATGTCCGGCAAATGAATAGTTATGTATCTATTCATTTGATTTTCATATGTCAGAGGCTGATTTAAGGGGTTCCAGGCCCCCCACTTCTGGGAAAAAATTAGGCTGCTTATATAGGGAATCACTGAAGCGTGACTGGAGTGGGCCCCCTCTTAGGTCAGTCAGTGGGCCCCCACTTATGAAAATTCCTGGATCCCAAATCTGATTATAACTTTGTACACTGAATACTACATTTGAAATAAACGTAAAGATACTTTACACTCATTCACTATCATTTTCTCCGAAAAAAAATCAGTAAGTGTCTTTCTTAGAGTATACATCTAGTCTTAGAGCATGATTTTTTATTTGTTGTTAGTGGCTTTGAACTAGCTGTCAGTAATTTGGAGTACTCTCAGATCAGTTCTTAGTGTCTTTTGCTGTTGGGATATATATAATTATTACATTGGTTGCAATGAGTTACATTGATTTCCCAGTTAGATAAATCCGATAGTTTCACATGTGAAATAAACGTGGTTATTTCACTCTCTGACGTCATACAACAATAGGCGTTGTCAAGACGTCGATAAAGTCGAAACAAAACATGCGTAGAAAAACCATATAGTTCCTTACATTTTCTACATTAATTTCATAAATAAAAGTAATTTGACAATGTAATAAAAATCATAACTAATCACCGTATTTGAATATAAAAAATAAGACAACTTATGACCGAACGCCACTATGGATTAAACTTGAGCTGCGCACTCGTTTAATTAGTACGTCGTTCGGTCACGCGTTGTCTTATTTTTTTTATATTCAAATACGGCGATTAGTTATACTATACATGCTATAAGTACCTGGACACGCCTACTCTGTGTAGTATTTGTATCCTTCTGATCAGTTAGTCTTTTTCAACTAATTTTATAGTTTGTTTTTATGTTGTACTGTTTTATTATTGTCCCAGGTTAGGGGGAGGATTGGAATCCCGCTAACATGTTTAACCCAGCCACATTCTGTATGTATATGCCTGTAATTCAGTGGTTGTCGTTTGTTTATCATGCGTTACATATTTGTATTTCGTTCATTTTTTTGTACATAAATTAGGCAGTTAGTGTTCTTGTTTGAACAATGTTGAATTGTTTTACATATCATTTCGGGCCTTTTATAGCTGACTATCCAGAGTGGGCTTTGCTATTGTTGAAGGCAGTAAAGTGGCCTATAGTTGCTAATTTCTTTGTCATTTGGTCTCTTGTGGAGAATTGTCTCATTGTCAATCATACCACATCTTCTTTTTTATATGTATAAGTTATATGTATAAGTTATATGTATAAGAATTCAGTACAATATTTCTTTTGGAAAATAAAGTTCATGCATGTGCTTTAAAATATTCAGAATGCAAAACTTTTGAAAAATTTGCAATATATTCATTTTTCATTTAATCTTATTAAAGATGTTTTCAGAAAGACACAAAGACACTCATGAACTATTGAGAACTTTATACATGATGTCGTGTATACATGTGTTTTTTTAATAAAAACAAACTAAATTTGTTTAAGTTCCATAAATAATCTTTATCCAAAACATCTACTTGTACTTTAATTTCAAAAAGGACTTTTACATACATGTATACTGATTCATGTAGGTAGGGATTATTTTTTTTACTTCGAGTCTATGGGAGCAACATTCTGACTTGAACAGCCCTTAATAAAATATGACAACAAAATTAAGCGTGGCTATTTTTGAGACTAAAAAGTAGGTCACTGGAACCACACATAAATTTTTAAGTGGCATAATAGTAGGTTAGTAATCCACATCATAGCACATGTAAGCTGACTGCATGCACTCGTTACACATTTGATAGGAATGTGTAGAAGTATTAATTAGATATAGGAAGATGTGGTATGAGAGCCAATGAGACAACTCTGAGCTCTCCATCCAAGTCACAATAATCTACATGTAAACTTACCTTTGTAGCATTTTGAACAGAGTCCCATGGTCTTTGCTGATCTACAAAAAGCAAAAACATCAATAATTACCGGTATACATGTTTTACCATAATAATCATAATAATTGAAACAGAAAGAAGGTCACAAACTAATGACTTTGCTTCAGAATCATAGGGAGAAATGACTCCTCTTTTAGAAACTAATAAGGGAGAAATGTTGAGATTGGAAATAGAAGTGCTTGTTCATTAATGTTCTATGAGTCTTTTATCATGTACATGTATATGCCAGTCATGTATCTGTACTGTAGATATCATATTAAGAATACTGATTTTGGTCATAGCTGGTCTGCCTCCCGTGAATCTCGCACAAACATTTCAAATTTTCAATGTCGGACAGACAAAGAAAATATATGAAAATAAATAATGTTTGACAAGAGCTTTGATAAGGAAATTGAATATGACGCTTCTAATTAATAAATGGATTAAACATTAACCAGGGCAATTTTAATCATGTTCTAACGAAACAAAAACTTATTTTGCCCAAATCAGTATGTTTTGATGTACATTCTCAAGAAGCATGTTCCAATATTAAGACATTTTTCTCATGCGTCTTAACAAAGTTTTGCCAACGGCTTGAAACGCTCATCAGTCCAGAATAAAATTTACTAGTCTACGGCATGGGACTAGTGTCCAACAGGACAATCTGTTAAGTTATGGAATATTTTTTTCATTTTGAACTCAGTTTACATGTATGAATTAACTTTCATTTCATGACTAGTATATATGAGGGGGGATAGGACCTTTATCGGGACTCCGGGATAGGCTGTTTTTAACCTCGGGATTTCGGGATTGCCCCTTTCAGGATCCGGGGATTGTTTTTGGATTTCAGGATTTCCTTTATTTAATTTCGGGACCTCGGGATTTAGTGTTTTTAAGCCCGGGATTTTCGGGATCAGGACCCTCCTATCCCCCCTCTAGTATGACAATGCAAAATTTGGCAGCCTCTAACAATCCCAAGTGACCATATTACCAATATGTTCTTTTTCATTGACCTTAATATGCTGAAACCAGCATTATTTATCAAGCTGAACCATTATGCTGGTCACTTCTTGTCCCAACAAATGTAATTTGTAATCTTATGCTCATAAATAGCTAATCTTAATCTTCTATAATCAAGATAATTGCAATTTAAAATCACTTTTAAGTTATAATTGTCTCTTCAAGGGGCCATAGAATTGTTACCCATTAACATTATGGTGAGAATCAATTGTGTTTGAACGAATGGGAATAATCATGCTGTTATCTGCTTAAGATTTACAGATGTTGACATGCGATGATGCGTCAACACTTGTCAACAAATGAACGGGTCTGAACAATTAATGAAAGAAAAATCGGTTTATTTCCCACCGATCTTCTTTATTCTTACCCGTAAAACCCACACGGACATAATAGCTGGTCACTACTCTTTGAATCCTCCATTTTTGCAATGAAACTGTAGTTTCCAGGGCAAAATAGATGGTTCCTGGCGACTGACGGATTGACAATCGCCAGCGATTAATTCGACCTGCCAATAGAGGGCGTCTTGAGTGCTTCCGGGGTCAAAAGGCAACATACAAAGTGAATTTCTTAGATAGAGTTATCTTTCTTTGAACAAAACATCTAGTCAAAATATTAGAATATCAGTACTCGTGTCAAATTGCAATATTCGGCAACCGATGTAGTCATTTCAGCACCCATGTTAAATATGTTGAATATGAATATTTTTTTAGTATTTTAAGGTGGCCTCTGTATTACTCAAACTAATATATTATTTCGTGCAAATCTGAGCTAAACAGCACTATAGGGCACATTTTTGGATATAGACGGTTCCAAGGCCAGGTAATTGTTCATTAATGAAAACGAATAGACACTGTTAGAGTTGCCATCAACTGAGACATAGATCTAGCTTTAAACTTTTGGTCATTACAAAATGACGGTTTTCATAGAAACTGAATTAAATCATATATTTGTTTTCAAAATACTAAATTAATAGTCCCAGCTTTTAACAAGTAGATACCCGCATAACAAATGGAAGTTATTAACGACCTTGACTTGCTATACACAGCCCTTGCACGATCGGCCTGTAGGTCATATTCAGTTTATATAGTTTAAACAATATTTATTCAGATAAATCAACATTAAACATATTAAACAATGAAATAATATTAGGGATTCAGAAACAAGCAATTTGCTTTTACAAATCTGTCTCCCTTTACAGACATAATACACTTATTTGAACAATACATAAATATAAATACTGGCATGCTCTGTAATAAATATATGAATATGAAAAAGGTGAAAAAGGAAGAAAAAAAAAAATTCATGAGAAAAATAAAATAAAAATAATAATAAATAAACGTGAATAATTGTAATTTATACAGTGTGAAATGCTTGGGTTCCTATTGAGCGATGAGGCATTAACATCAAGGGTTAAAACGTTTACTTTTAATAATATATTTTTGCACCAAACTGAATAAAATACTATTTTGCTCATCTGAGAGTACCGTTGATCCAAAAAGCAAAGTTTTTGTGTTTACTTGGACAGGAAGAACTGAAATAGAATCTTATAGTTCATGTCTTAAATTAATGTATATAGGACAAGATAACAGAAAGTGAGTATTTGTTTCTACATCACCACAACGACAATTTGGAGAGTCTACTAAATTACGAACGAAAAGGTGAGAATTCAAAGAACTTGATTCCATTCTTAAGCGAGCATGAAGAATTTGACCAAGACGATGTCCTATATAATAATACGTTGGGACCTTACTATTTTGGGTACTAATTTGTTTTTTGAATAATGATAGAGATTCACATTTCTTATGTTCAAGTTAAGAGTGTTCCATAGTTTTGTTGTTGCAGGGATGAAATATTCAGAATATAAACGGGTCCGTGTGTTGACTTGGGTAATATTATTTCTTTGTCTTGTATTATGATCATGCCTACTTCCTACTGAATCAGGCAATAAGTCTCTTAAATACTCTGGAGTTTTATTATTCAAAATTTTGTGATAATGAATTAGTCTATGATTGCGTCGTCTTTCAGATAATTTTTCCCATCGAGTTTCAATATATAAATTGTTTATACTGGTAAGTTTAGTACCCCCCGTGACGATACGCGCTGCGTCAAGCTGGATATTTTCAAGTTTAGCAATCAAATTCTGATTTTGGGAGTCACAAACGACATCGGCATATTCGAGAATCGGCCGAACAAATGATATATAAACTTTTTCAAGTGAAAATCTATCAAGAACATTTTTCATTTTTCTCATTATATTTATTCTTTTGTAAGCTTTAGAAACTATATATTCAATATGGTCGTTCCAGGATCCGTTGTTAGAAAAAAAGACACCTAGATGTTTGTGTTTGCTAACTGTTTGTAGCTCTTGGGTATTCATATTTAATGGAGGATGAAAGGGTCTATTTACTTTTTTTGAAATTATCATACATTCAGTTTATATATGTAATGAACTGGGAAGACATCAGATGACGTCAGCATCAACAAACAGATACTTATTTGTGAAATCGGGGACCGATATAATATGACCATGATGACGTACAACAAATATTTTATTTGACTTTATAATATAATCTTCCTTGTTATATATATGCGGAAAAAACTTTTGATGTGTTAATTGAGATATGATTGGAATTTTCTATTTTGTTGTTACTTTTTAAAATTATAAGTCAGCCCTAGCTGTAACTGATTCTTCGTTTTCTTAATCTATATATAAACGAAAATTCATTAAACATTTGAAATATTGCTTTCCGACACATGATTTTATGAAAATGTATTAAAGTTAAAAATATAATACTTGTTTCCTTAATTACTTATCGTCTTAAAATGTGTTTTCAGCTTTTTATTATTTTTTAAATGAAGATGAAAATAATAATCACAACTATACTAGTTTAGTTTAGAGTCAAGGAGGACTTCATGAATAAATGAACCCTTAAAGCTGTCAGTTGTTGTTTGGTATTTCGGATGATGGATGTGTATTTTATTCGTTGATTCATTGGCAAAAGAATGATAATTAAAAACTGTCTTTGTTTCATTGAAGTTGTATTTATGTTTGTTGATCTCGGTTTAGATTGGCCTTGAGTAAGCATATTATGTATTCATTGTTTGTAACTTTATGAAACAGTTTTCAGTGTTCGTTCTTTTAAGGTTTATCAGTTGATACACGACTTTGATTAGGTTGACACAAAGATGGTTTAACCCCAGAAATATAATATTCGTCGAGACCAACGACCGAGGGTTAATAAATCATTGATTTTCTAGTATGAGATCATGACAAGACATATCTAGCTCGTCCTCGTCCTCGTTTCTATATTGACGTTTAGTATATTTTCGGCTTTGTGGTTGTTAAATTTAATATAAAGTGGAATTATTAGTAGTAAGTACACTATTCTAAAACACAAATTAAAAAAAAAAAAAAAAAAAAAAAATAGAAAAAAAAGAAGAAAAAAAGAAGAAGAAAGACTAGAATGTGAATGCCGTTATAAATCTTCGTAATTGACGTTGCTCAGGAGAACAACTATTTTGATATTGGCTTGACATTACGAAGAATTGCAAATTTAACAAAGACTTATAACGGAACATCAATGGTGGTATTACACCTTACCGAACATTGAAAAAACAAGTGTAACAAACTCCGCGACTGTCATACTCTGAATCGTAAAACATATTCGTGAAAGAAATGACAGTCTAACATTGAGATCGGATCGTGAAATATCTGGTATCGAAACATGAATGCAATTCAATACAACTGAACTTAAAAAATCTACGAAAAAAATAAGCTTTTATTATCAAATAGCTTAATAAAACCAGGAAAAGATATATGTTAGTCCCAAAAAGAATTCCTCCATTTTGAATTATATGCACTTAGAGTAAGATGAAGAGAAAATGTAGAACCTAATACGAAAATATGAGAGGCGACACATAAACCTATGCGAATCATTCAACAAAACACGTTTTGAATCGTGTATGATTTTATTCCAATAAATTGTGATAAACTAGATTTATCGCTATTTTGTGCATTTTTCCTTTGATCTTTTTTTGTGATAATTTTCATATCATGCTACTCGCTCGAGATGGAAAAATTATCGCTAGAAACTAAGGACGCCACGTGCGTTGTTAACGAAATTGACATTGAAATTGACAACGTCGTCATAGGTAAAATAGCGATAAACAGATTATCATTGGTCATCTCAACTCGATTGCTTTTCTCACTTTCGCTGTTCCAGCTCAAGCGAGAAAATCATTCTCGTTGAGATAATCAACGATAATCTATAACTATTGTATGTCAGATAGTGCAATAACATGGAGTTGATATTTACTTTCCAATGTTCAGAGTATTGTTTAAAAAGAATGTTTTGTAATTATTTTTTATAAAACTGATCATTTAAAACCAGCAAACGCGACACTACGCGACACTTCGCGAAAACAATGCGTGACCGAAATAAACTGTACAAGTTTTGTTCATTGTTGAAGGTGTTACTGTGACGTGTATATAGATGATTTAATCTACGTTATTTGATCTCTGGCGATTAGTTGTCTTTTGGCAAGTATACAAGATCTACTTATATTCCATTTAACAATTCGATTTCGTTTCCTCGACCCTGTGCTTAATTTGAAGCCTATGATATCTATACAAGATTGTAAGTGAATTGTTTTATTTACATATGTTTTTGGTGTAGTTGACTCCACATAATTTTCTACAAAACCATTTGAAAAATTCAATTGTAACTGACATTATAATATTTATATGCAGGCACATGAAGTACTTATTTGGTCGTTTACAGCCTTTGTTATTACGAAATGGTTGGGACGACCCTAACATCTTACCTTATAGTTCATGCCATTACTTTAACCACGCAGTATTAGTTATACCACTGTCTCGCTCTTTATTAAAATCATATGATCACCTTTAAGGATACAATTATTGGAAACTTTTTTGAATAACAATGCCAATCGTTCATTTCAATATTAAATGTCACGATAGTCTTGGACACAGGAAACACGTTAAGCAACATTCACATTCCACTTAAATTATTACTAGTATATCTCTATAATGCAAAACTTTGATTCCTTGCACTGTTTAGGATATACCTTTTTGCACTTTTTAAGCTTTAATTTGTATTTTATAAGTGTTGGATTTTCAAATATTTCGGCCTTGAGTATTTAATGTCGAAATGCGTAGCAGGTGCAGGCAATTGGTATCGTTAATATTATAATAAACGGTTTTAAATGAACATCACTGAAAAAAACCCCAAAAGTTAACATAAGGGACAGAAAAATCGCCAATCATTTTTGTATGGAGATGTAAGCGTATGTAAAACTGAAATATCAAAATGCAGAAAAGGACACTTTTGTGATGTTTGAATATATTTACTTTGAATGAGTTATCTTGAATAAATTAAGCATTATGAGTCAAAAATGATTTGCATTTTAGTAATAAGCCGTATTCTCTTTTATTTATGTATAAAAAGAAGATGTGGTATGATTGCCAATTGCTAATTGCATTTAGATGCATATTCACCAATTACATAAACATATAAAAAAGTATAGTTGAAAGAGATAACTCTTTGTGCCCATAGGATAACAGCTAACCTGGCCTAAGTAGATGCAGTATGATTGCCAATGAAACAAAAACCATTTAATTGTTATAAGTGACATCGACTATGGATGTGCAATGTTTTTTAAAATGACTCCGATGTCAACCACGGACATGCCTGCCGTCGTGATTGTTTGTTTTGATAACTATCATCTTGCTCAAATTCGTGTTTTGGTACAGTACAATGTCCTGCTTTTGGTCGAATACACAGAGGCATACTCTTTTTCACTATTATAGGCATATATTTACAATACATATTTACCACCAAACCTTGTCGTTTGTTTATGTGTTACATATTTGTTTTTCGTTCATTTTTTTACATAAATAAGGCCGTTAGTTTTCTCGCTTGAATTGTTTTACATTGTCTTATCGGGGCCTTTTATAGCTGACTATATGCGGTATGGGCTTTGCTAATTGTTGAAGGCCGTACGGTGACCTATAATTGTTAATGTTTGTGTCATTTTGGTCTTTTGTGAATAGTTGTCTCATTGGCAATCATACCACATCTTCTTTTTTATACTGTCTACTTTTATTTATAATTTTTAAGAATCACAAAGAATCCAGAATATTTTCAAGTAAAGCAACACAAACAAAACCAAATCTAAAATTTGTTAGGTGAAGTATGTTCTTGAAATTCTACCCAGCAGGAATAATCTGAATTAGCTGATGAAAAATCTATATCAGTTTCGTCCGATAAACTTCTCTGAATCACCGACTCGGTCTTGACATGGTGACCCAAATGTTTAGATTTTGAGCTTTCTGTTAAAAGTCTGCCATAGTCCGTACTGTGTGGTTTAAACACAACCCATGTACATTCAATGTTAGCAATATAGTGATCGTATCGCCCTTTTACTACAATTCCTCGGAAAGAATGAAAATAACCTCTTTTTTGTGAGGGATATGCAGATGACGGATACCCACCATTACTACCATACGGGCCATATGTACGACCATAATTAGTATCAAAAGTTATGCCATCTAAAAGAATCCTTGTTCTAAGATCGATGTTTGTTATGACTTCATCCTCATCGAGTTCGAATTCATGCTCCGATAATATGGAGTGTTTAGTTTTTGGTCGGATGCCATGAAGTACACTCGTTCTTCTCTTATACTCCATTCGTATCCCTCCAATTACAGTAAACCCTTCCCATCGTATTATCCATAATCCAACTTTTATAGGTCGATCATTTATATCTGAAATTTCCTTTAAAACTCTCACCAACTGAAGATGATCCGGTAATTTGCAATGAGGACTTTTTTTGCATAAGCCTTTGAATATTCTAAATATTTCAAAGTCTGTGAAAATTTTCTTTTGAATAATGTTTATTCTGCAAATAAAAAAAATGGATTAATCCAAGGTCTTGAAAGAGGGGTAATTATTATAAAGATAACTCAAATTTCTCTTCGGTATTTCTGAAAACTGAATAACACTTAGAATATTTTTCACATATGAGATATTATCGACTTGATTAGCCTTTAATGTCTTACCAACAGCTTTTAGGATATGAAATTCAGGATTATCGACTGGAATCCCTTTACGGAAAACAGACAGGTTTTTGTTCATCAAAAGGAGCTTGAACTCGTCATTAGAAAGACGACAGAACGCATTTTGCTGAACAAATGTTTCAAAATTTTCCGATATACGCAGGATTATAGTATCAATCAAATTGGTGAGGTCGAAACGAGGAGTTATCGACGTTACTTATCAAACCCTGTTCACACTCGTTCAATATATGCTTGACTTGGAGATGTGAAGCGGTTGCGGTGACATCTTGTAGTCTGTCAGTACTTATTTCAAGTCTTCCCGAATATGCAAAGTTTATGACATCTTTTAACGCATCGGGGTAAACAAATTCTTCCTTTAGAAAAATATTACCCTCATGGTTGTTGAATTCTAAATTAGCTTACTTTTCTATGGGCATAGGTTTTAAATTCACCGCACGTTATTTCTATATCACAGTTCTTTTGTGCTTCCCATTCACGTATTCTGTTTTCTTGGACGGTAATATTGAGACGTGTTTTGAAAACAGAATTCATTTTACCTGGCTTTTTACAAGGAAAAAGATGAAACAAAATTAATTTAATTCTGATACGTAATACAACCATGCATGCATTGAATGTTTGATTGATTGATTTTTGCTTGATAAACGTAATTTGTAAAATAGGTATGTCTAATATGTGTAATAATTATAACCTCACCTTATTCTGTATTTGCCTGTCCAACACCAGGCGCTTTCAATGCAGTGCTTGATATTACTTTTTTCGTAAATTGCATTGAAAAAAATAGACCGTTGGTTTTTCTTGTTTGAAATATTTCACATTGTTCAAGAAAGGGGCTTTTTATGGCAGACTATACGTATATTATTTTCTAACCAATCACTGAAGGCTGTAGAGTGATCTATAACCTTCAAAATTTGAACTCTGGAGGAATAGTAATTTCATTGTCAACCATAACACGTCTTTTGATATGCCCAGTGAGCATGAAAGCCTCGATATATTCTATAAGCAGAATGCGTCAAAACACTCCAAAAAAGTCTAAGGTCACAGAAATTCATACAATTGTACAGTAGCATGTTTGTGACTTATTGTAACGTTATACTGTGGATTCATTTTTCGATAATTTGGTAAAACTAACGTTTTCGTAGAAATTTGATTTTTTGGTTTTGCCAATCTCTGCAGTACAAATTTAATTGACAAATTTGTAAGTCGTTGAACATTTGAATTCGTAGTACCAACGAAACCCATGAAAATTGGCATCCAACGAATAATAATGAATCCACAGTAATACTAAAACATGAATTCACAAAGTCATATTACTAATTATAAGACAGTCATCATGTCCCCTGATTTAGTTTTTATCACATGGAAGATTCAAACCAACCATAATACCAGGCTAATAATGTTTTTCGTACTCCAAAAGCTTCAGTCTACAAAAAACTCCGCAGTGATGCGCGAGTAATGAAAATTAAATGACCAAAAACAATAAGACGTTGAAGATAATGTAGGACCACACATTTCTAAAGGTTTGCAAATTACAACTAAGGCAGTTTATCCTAGATTAGAACAGTCTTAATTTTCGAGCAATTCAAAGTTTTGTGAACAGTTAATGTATGATTATGATCATATCAATGCTTATCCATTTCAACATAGAAATGCTGACTTCTGGGGAAAAAAGAAAAGAACAATACGAAATGAAATGAAACATTGACATATTGTTCATTAATAATTATATCGTGTAGTTTGTCTGTATAATCATATTTCAATGCTCAATTTACCGCTAAATTTGTAATTAATTCAACTCCTGGATATATAAACCTCGCCAAAAGTAAAGCAATACCTGATAATTTTCCAGAATAGTTTTTAACTGAATTCATAACTAAACGATACATCAATTCAATTCAATTCAATTCAATTCAAAGTTTTATTGCCATATAAACTTTACAGTTTGTGACATATAACAACAACAAAAACAAATAAAGACAATAACTGAGTAACTCAATATATATACACAAATTCAGGTAAATATTAAAGGGTCCCATGTCCTCAGTTCCATTGACTTTTTTTATAAAGGATCCTAGTTTATTCACTTGTGTTGGTGTTGATGGGTTAAGTATATATATAACTTTGTCATTGTCAGTGAGATTAGCAAATAAATTACTTTCTCTATTAATGCAATCAAAATGTGTTAATCTAATATTTGAATTATGAGAACAATTTATTAGGAAATGTTTCTCATCATCTAGTACTTTACATTTTTTGCAAAGTCTCTCTTCGCGAGGAATTTTAAAATGCCTCCCTTTTTCAATTAATAATGAATGGTCACTGATTCTAAGTTTTGTAATTAATTTTCTAAATTCAAAGTTTGGGTTAGAGAGGTAAGGTTTGATCAATAGATTTGGCTCAAGTGCTTTATAAAAATTTAATCTACTTTTATCATCAATAGATGTTAACTTATTTATCAACAGGTTGTTGTAGTATGAGTTTATTTGGGGTTTAATATAGCTTTTAATATTTTTTAATTGTTTTAAATTATCACAGGTTTTTAGTCTATCTATATCAATGTTAGATTCAGAAAGAATATCTTTTGCAAAAGTGAACCATGAATAGGTGCCACTAGAATCCAAAGTTTTAGTTAGTTGAAAAGATTCATGTAATAAGGGATTCAAATTTGAGGTGAAAAGCCTTGCTAAATACATAATAGTTTGGGTTTTTATATGACATTCAATAGGCAGTCTTCCCAATTCGTTCCTTGTACCAAAATTTGAGGCACTCTTGTTAGTGCCAAGGGTAAACTTGCAATAACCAAGATGCAAGTTTTCTATTGGAGTCTTGTCAATAAAATTAAATGGGTCCACAATTTTTCCAGAAACCAAAGCTATATCGAAACAATGAATATTAATTGAAAAGTGTGACTGAATTTTTGACTATTTCATTTAAGGCAAATGATTGTAAAATGGAAGTAAAATACAAGATAAAGTTTCAACTTATACTGATTTTTTTCAAAAATTTGCTCTGCACTTTCAACAAAATTATTTTCAGAACTCGAGAGTGACCATTAGTGAATACAATAAAGTACAACTTAGGTCAATAGCGAGTGATTTTACTTTATACTAAGTACTCCACGATTCCGGAAAAGTTCATCCACATGTCGTTTCATGCTTTGAATTAAGCGTCGTAATATTCCAGCAGGAATTCTTTTTCTATCTTCAACCAAGGCTGCCCGAAACTCGTGTTAATTTTTACTAGCTAGAACCCTGTTCTCGATTTTTCGACCCATGCTCAATGCGATCTATATCCGATGACATAGGTGGCCAAGAAATGGTGTCAATTTCTTCCTGACGTAATAGTTTTTAAACAATGCGTGATCTGTGTAGCCTGGCATTATCATCAATATCTATTGGTCTAGTTGTAAGATTGGGATTGTCAAAATGTGGCACAACGATATCCCGGGTGATGTTATCGCAATATTTTTGACCCGCTGAAATCCCACCCAGAACATAAAGTTCCATTTTGCAGTCGACTGAAAGGCATCCCAAACTAAAAAAACCCATCACCAAACGCTGAAGTTCCAAGGATGTGCTGTTTCCTTTATGCTGTATTTCGAGAAGGACATACGCGCATCCGCTCATAAATATGAAGTGGGAGAAATCTGATCTTGTCAGACCAATGGACTTGACGTCACTGTTTCAAAGTTCAATTGCGGTGACCATGTGACCACTGAAATCGAGCTTGACGATGTCTTCTAGTCAGCAATGGTCTTTCGGCTGGTCTATGGACACGTAAATGGGCACAATTCAATCTGCGGTAAACAGTGAAATTTCATTGCATGAAACTTGCAAGGCAAAAATTTGTATGTTGCTTTAGAAAACCTGTATTTGAAGGTACATATGAATACAATTTATGCTTGAATTATTTTCTGTCGATAGTTTTCATTGTGGAAAAGACTGCTTTTCATGTGTGTATGGTTTCAGAACATTGGTGTGATTCTTGTTGCTCGAAAGAAATGTTTGAAAACAAACAGAACGTATAAAAGTAATCGATAATTCGCAATTACTACGTCATTGGAATGCGACCGCAATACACATTCTGAGGTCACACAGGTTCATACAATACTCAGTCCGGCTGTGGGTGGAGCGATATCTATATAGTATACAGATACAGCATAGCAATATATGTAGTGCTGTATATGTATAGTATAACACCAAAGTGCAGGATAAGCATTTATATTGATGATGATATTGATGATATCCTGTCACTGAACAATCGATATATCACACAGTTCTTGCATCTTATATATCCCAGTGAACTTAAAGTTATATATTTTACTGTTGAATACCTTGATCTTTTCCTCAACGTTGATATAGATGGACGACTTCACACTAAAATATATGACAAACAAGATGATTTTAACTTGGCAATTATCAATTACTCATTTTTCAGCAGTAACATAAAAGAGGGACAAAAGACACTAGAAGGCCTGTCAAACGCATAAATCGAAAACCTATGCCCAGTAGTATCATGTTTACATATTTCAATTGGTACGGTAATTTTTAGATTATATTTTAACGTTACGTCGTTTGTTTTCTCTTATTTTTTAGTGTAAATTTACATTGCGATAAGACGTGTCACGGTACTTGTCTATCCCAAATTCATGTATTTGGTTTTGATGTTATGTTTGTTATTCTCATTGGATTTTGTCTGATGCTTGGTCCGTTTCTGTGTGTGCTACATTTCAGTGTTGTCTCGTTGTTCTTCTCTTATATTTATTGCGTTTCCCTCGGTTTTAGTTTGTTACCCCGATTTTGTTCTTTGTCCATGGATTTATGAGTTTTGAACAGCGGTATACTACTGTTGCCTTTATTTAGTCTATTTTTGGTAATATCGATTTGTAATGACCGGTATTCATACATCCCGTCAATATGTTAAAGTGTTACGGTTAATTTTTTCTTTCGTTTTTACGTATGCTATTTTTCTATTTTGCTTTTCCCTTTTTACATTTCTAAATATTTCATATATTGTGAACTCTCTTTTCACCTCACCAAGGAACTATGTCTGTTTTTTAACGCATACTTTAACATAAAAATACTTACCACCTTGATTTTTTTTTTGTAAAATATGTATTTATTTTCGTCTTAATTTATTACCGTTGGGCCGAAACTCTACTGTCGCCAGTAATATAACAACACGGTATAGCTTATCTACACATGGATGTGATGATTTTCAGCATTTGTCAATTATTGTAGCATGTATCTATTATAAACAATGTTATGTATTGCCTCTATCGTATTACACCAGTTTTGTGTAAATTTTTTCCATTTTCCATTACTATTCGTATATAGAGTAAAGAAAATTTATAAAACACCTATGATTCTAGGTAGAAATTTTTTCTCCTTACAGAAAAATGGGTTGAAAACTCGCCTTCGACTTTAAGTAACAGAGATTTTTCTTTAAGGAACTTAAATAAGTAAGGGAAAAGGAGATGCTTAAAGTTATACATGCTATATGTGTACTACTTTCGTTTCAAAAGAATGCTAAAAGAAAAATTAACAAACCTCCGTTAACGTAACTGGAATGCAATGACAATTATAAGTAACAATACGATTGCTAAGAGACATTTCAAACCATCACTGGAGACAGGGGTGAAGGTCTAATCAATTTTTAAATCGGTTATCGCACCTTCATGCGATTCTCTTATATTTTTTCTTACTTTAATTTGTTCCTTCCAAATCGATTAATGAAATTTATACATAAATAAGTCTGATTCTACTGCCTTTCAGTTACAACTATAACTAGAAGAGTAACCATATCTGAGCAGATTTGCGAGGTCATAATTTAAAAATGAAAAATCAAATCTATCTGGTTTGTAAACCCCGGAGGGATGAATTATCAAAGCGTTTTTTTTTACAGATACATTTTCTTAAATAATAAAAATGCATTTGCTTAAATTATAAAAAATATATTTACTTAGATTAAAAAGATACATTTACTTACATTATAAAGATACGTTTACTTTGTTTACTATAAAGGCACATCAACTTAGATAATAAAGATGCAGGCTTTCTTATTATGATGATACATTCCCTAAAAATTCAAAGACAGATAAATCTTCTGAACTTGGAGGCAACTTCTCATTTCAAAATCCTGACCTTATTACGAGTTTTTCCTGTGATACTATTTTGGTGTAAAATCTCATCTTTTTGAAGTGTACGACTGTTTATATAATCAGGTCATGTATTATTTTAAAAGGGTAAAGAGAAGAATACTTGACTTAAATTACTATACATTTAAAATAACGCATATAGGAACACACAAAGATTAAACATATCAACATAAACAAACAGAAATAATTCTATTTTTTTGTTGTTGTGATTTTACTTTCTTGTAAGATTATCCGCTAAGTCGCTGAGACAAGTATACTATACATAAGCTAGTCAAAAAATCTTTTTATATAATAAAAAAAAATAATGACTGAAACAGAGAGTAAAAAAGTGGTTCAACTGCAAATCTTATTATGTTTCAAACAAACAAGCAAACAAATGCTCCCTGTGTTGTCATATTTTTTTCCATACATTTATGTTATTTCTTGCGCTGTTAGTTTTCTCAACTGAATGGTTTTATATTTTTATAAATGGCGGCGCATTTTATTGCCGACATTTAGGATTAGTTTTCTCATTGCTGTAAAAATACGCATCAGTATGATAACAATCTCTAAATGCCCGCGACCTCGCATTTAAGCGTCTCCGTTGCACCATGAGCCATACCCATATCATTATGCTAATTCAATATCATAACATCATGACTTACGTAGATGTCGTTTGATTGCCAATGATAATCATATATCGTAGACAAAATTATCGTTCATGTAAAAAAAAAAAAACCGGACGGACTAACAATGATCAATTCCTATACCGCATAAATAGTAAAGAAAAAAATGTACAAGAATTCAAACGAGAAAAACTAATGAAATGAGAGCGTCATAGGCGTCACAATTTTAAAAATGGAAGAGAAATATATTAAAAAACAGTATTCATAAATTCATGTCATTGCTTGGTAAGTTTGAAAAGAGAAAGATAAAATACCAAGGGGACACTTAAAACAGACTTTACATTTACTTTACCCCCCCCCCCCCAAAAAAAAAGGAAAAGAAAATAAAGAACGTGACAATTGTTGGGACTAGGCAGTCACAAACGTATTAACAAAATAACAGAACCTAAAGGTAACTTAAAAAAGTCGATGTCCATAAAACTTGCTAACTAATTCTCTACTATTTCAACCAAGTTAATGTTTATTGTCCAAACAAATTCTAATATATAGCAAACAGACTACTTACCTGTCGTTTACAAATATCCAAACAATCATAGCAAGCAATTTAATCAATGGTTTGCTTTGCATACATTTATAGAAGAGCTGTAAATTATGTAAAGTCGTAGATCGTTAAATCCTCAACAAAATCTCAATAAATTTGTTGGAACGAATAAAGGTTTTAAATCAAATTTTCGTGGACTTTTTAGCTTCCACCCTGACGAGACTTGTTAGCTATTTGTATGCTGTTGCACCTGACGCACGGAAACTTTCACATTTCCACCTTTCTTTCTGAAATATTTTACCCAGCTTATACTAAACAGGATTGTTATCCTATTCAATGGTGTAACCAATGAATTGAACACAAGTTAAAAATTCCACAATACTAAATAATTCATTTTATGTGTCAATTTGTTCGAAAAAAGTCGAAAAGAAGAGAATTTTTTTTTAATGTCATAATTATCTGTCGCTTTCTAGATCTTTGCTTAGCATTTATATCAGATGACATGGACTCCTCACCCTGGTGACCATGCTGCCTTTCATAACTTTATCCCTAGACATATATTAATAGATAAACAAAAGGCTGCAACTGCTATTTTTGTATTTAAAATGATTCGTTGTAACGAGAATATTTGTGGTGAATGGAAAATGTGAGGGTCAAAATCTCGAACTGCTTATAAATGTTGCTGGACCCAGTTTCGTTATCTGATCTGAATTTTCTGAAATGTGCAAGGTAGATAGACATTTTGATTTTTTTTAACTCGGTAAGTTTTGCCCTAATTGCTTGAGCTTTTGCAATATTACAGCCGATTTCAATGGCTGTGTAGACAAAGGGAATATCTTTGGTTATCTTGTTTGCTGAACAGAAAAGTCACTGTTATGTTATTTAACTACCCTACTTTAAGAGTAGACTAGTCCGACAAATGACACATCTTTCTGTCCGTAGGACCAGGCTACTTCGAAAGGAGGGTAGTATACCTTACCTTACAATGACTTCACGGTTAAGCTAACAAGCAAGTTAAACAAAGATATTACCTTTGCCTACATACTCAATGGAATGGGCTGTAACTAAAAATTCGAATACATTTTAACATACAGTGGTCATATTTGATGATGAATATTGTTTTTCCTTGATTCACTTTTGAAAAATCATTTGGTAACATTTGGTCAAGTAATTTCAGAAAAGATCTTTTTGTACTTGACAGGCCACAAAAGGGGTCATAAACAATACACGAAAAGATAAAATATTGATATAAGTACATAATTTTCATCTCTGAACCCCCACCCCGGCTTGTTTTAGGAGGTTGTCTAAAAATGGTCGATTACAGACAGCCGAGTACGCATTTTACTTTCCAGGCGTGTTTACGTTGATTGTTAAAGTCCCGAAAACGGATAGATGGAAACAAAAATGTTTGATATATTTGGCTTTAGATTCAGTTTTTTTAAATATAAATTAAGGTTACATTTTAATATAATATTACTAAGAATTCACAATATGAAAAAATGCAGAAAAAAAAATGGATGAAGTGAAATATATTAGTAAGGAGTCATTACTACATGGTGTGTTTGACACATAAAAATTAAAAGCTTAGTGATAATACCAATATTAAAATAAAAGTGTATTTTAGTTGGATATTTTTTCCATTAACTCATTTTCAATTAAAATTAAGTTACATTTGATTTTTATTCATAAAAATATTTAAGTATAGAAAAGTAGGACACATTGTTCACTTCCTCCCCCGTAATTCGTTATCAAAAATATTCATTTATTCTGGAATTTTGAAATGAAAAAGCTAAGAAATCTTAGTTTTGTATGGGGTTCTCTAGGTTATCTCGTCTTTATTCTCTAACATATTCTAGTCTGCCCTTTCATAAAATAGTGAATTTTTTAATGTTCTATGCAAAAAATACCTGATAACCGTTCAGGCAAAAAAAATATGTTGAAAAAATCTTACAGATACAGCAAGTGATTCTTAATAGCTATAAGATACATTTTTCTTTTATAATACAACTTTTAAATCTTACGGGAAACTATTCCAAACTTTCACTGTAACCTCGCTCTAACTTACACCCCCCAAAAGAACCAAACAAACCCGAAATACTATTGTCATTCTTACAGTCAGCACTTAATTGTTCACAAACAAATGTGTTTTAAGCTGCTAAAGACATATGATTCAAACGTACAGAAAGCCTTTGTTCTATATTTTTGCTCTCCATTTTTATGCAAAACCTTTTACATTTTTATTTTATGGGTTATTGTTGAAGGTCGTACGATGACGTATGGTTGTTAACACATACTTCCTTTGGTTTCTTATGGAAATTTGTCCATTGACAAAAAACATACCACATCATCTACTTTATATAAGTATTGTATAAATTATAACGTATTTTGGTGATCTTGCAAAATGATCGTAATCCCGAAAATCGTAAACATATTTTCTTATCTTTAAAGGGGGCAAGAAGGGTTCCATTAACAGGCCAATAAATAAGATTACAGTTAATTTAAAAATAAATAAAAAATAGGGGTATTTTTTCTCTCATAATAACAGTAAACAGATTCACAACAATATCAATTTCAAGAAAGCAGACAACAGTTAATTAGTCAATAACAGTACAGTATCAATGATCTTGAATATATGCCACTTTCAACTAAAATATAAAGGCACAGAACCAGGACCGTTTTTCTTATCACCAGCACATGGTCAGGACATTTTCGTTTAACGAATTTACACGAATTTTGCAATATAAAATGGTTGTAATATACTTTGCTTGGTACTTATGACGCATCAGAGAAAAATTAAGCAACAAAACAGTCGTTTTTTTGCCGTTCTGATACAATGTAAACAAACCCACCAGCACATAATCAGGACCCACCAGCACCTGACAGGACCAAATCACCAGCACAGAACGTTCTCTCGCAGGACAACCATACCCACCGTGAACAACGTACCGAAAAACCACAGAAACGATACGCAATATCTGCTCTACTAGCTGCACTTGAAGTTCAACTCATAACAATGCATTGCTTTGATAGTCACATTCGCGGAAAAGAAAACGGGATTGTGTTTAGGAGAAATGGAATATAACACAGATCATATGTGACACAATTATTCCATAACGCTAAAGCAATCACAATAGAGTACGTAAAAGATTCTTGGGCGTAACGCAAAGTATGTATTCAATGTTTTAAACCCATGTGCATTTAATGCTAGCTATGAAATATACCATTCGGGTTAAATCTTTCTGCTCTATTTATCTATTAACAATATTTATTTACCAACAAACCTTTCTAGTTCTATTAATCAGAATATTCTCAAATTAAACAACACAAAAAGAAAAAATCAAACTTCAAATTTTAAAATTTGTAAGCTAAACTACTAGGATATATTGAAAAGTTCTCATAGTCTGCTGAATACCCACTTTCCAACGACGATATACTATGACTATCCGACTCGGAATCGAAATGACAACTCAAGTATGGGAAACAGTCTTTATATTCCAAGCTTTCTCTTAAGGGTTTGCCATTGTCCTCATTGTGTGTTTTAAACACAACCCATGTACATTCAATGTTAGCAATTAACTGATCGAATCGTCCTTTCAATACAATTCCTCTGAAAGAATGGAAATATCCTCTTTTTTGGGAGGGAGATGAAGATGTCGGATACCCACTAGTGCTACCATACGGACCATACGTACGACCATAATTAGTATCAAAAGATATGCTATCTAAGAGTAAACCTGTTCGAAGATTTATGTTTGTTATGACCTCATTCTCATCAAGTTCAAATTCATGCTCCGATAAAATGGAATGTCTAGCTTTTGGTTGAATGCCATGAAGTACACTGGTTCTACTTTTATATTCTAGTCGTATACCCCCAATAACGATACATCCTTCCCATCGTGTAACCCATAACCCTACTTTTCTAGGGCGATCATTTATATCTGAAATTTCCTCAAAATATCTCACCAACTTAAATTGATTCGGTATTTTGTGATGAGGATTTTTTGCATAAGCTTTTGAATTTTCTAAACCTTTCAGAACCTTTGAAAAATTTCTTTTTGGAAGAACCTCGTTCTTCAAATTTGAAAAAGCGGATTCATCCATAGTCTGAAAAGCAGGATAATTATTATATAAATCAGCCAGATTTATTACTGGTATTTCTGAAAACCGAATAACACTGAGAATATCTTTCACAAATGATATATCATTGACTTGATTGGCTGTTAATGTTTTACCAGCAGCTTTGAGGATATGAAGTTCAGGATTGTTGACTGGAATACCTTTACGAAAAACAGACAGATTTCTGTTCATAAATAGAAACTTGAGGTCATCATTAGAAAGACTACACAACGCATTTTGATCAACAAATGCTTCAAAATTTTCCGATAAACGTAGGATTAGAGCATCGATCAAATTGGTAAGGTCAAAACAAAATGCAAAAGGAAGTAGAAAAATAACACTGGAGTCATCGACGTTGTTGATCAATCCTTTTTCACACTCGTCCAAAACAAGTTTGACTTGAAGATATGAGGATGTTGCAATGATGTCTTGCAGTCTGTCATTACCAATTTCGAGTATTCCAGTATATGCAAAGTTTATAACATCGATTAACGATTCAGGGGAAACAATTCCTTCTTTAAGACAAATATTGCTCTCATGGTTGTTGAATTTTTTATTTGCTTTAAAGTAATCAGAAACATTTGACAAAACTTCATTATGCGCATAGGTTGTAAATTTACCGCACGTTATTTTTATATCACAGTTCTTTTGTTCTTCCCATTCTCTTACTCTCTCCTCGTTGACGATTATATCAAGACGTGTTTTGAAGACATCACATTTATTACCTGGCTCTCTGTTAGAAAAAAGAGGAATAATAGTGAATTAATTACTGAAAAGTAATACAACCTTGTACGGATCGATGGATTTTTCTTGCTGTAAGTAAAGCGAAAAATATTTCAAAACTATCAAGGACTAAAACAAAATGAACAATAATGCAGGTACCTTTAACAAGTTTAACTTCGCCGAATTCTGTATGTGTCTGTCTCAAGCCTTTAACTCAGTGGTTGTCGTTGCTTCATCTCTCTTTTTTGTATATTTGTCAATGGAATTAAATAAACTAGGCCGCATGCTATCTTGTTAATTTCTAGACTTTACGGTATGTTTTTTTCTCATTACTGGAGTCCGTACGGTGACATATAAGCTACGTCATTTGAACTCTGATAGATAGTTACGTTCGGACGACAGACTGTTGGTTTTCCAATGGGGACAAACTGTGCCCCTCTTCTTGCCAACTTGTTTCTTAATTATTATGAGGCTGACTTCATACAGAAACTTCTTAGGAAGAAAGAAAAGAAGTTAGCAATATCATTTAACTCTACTTTCCGCAATAGATGTTGTTCTTACACTCAATAAACCACATTTTTTTGACTATATTGAACGTAGAGTGCACCATATCACTCAAAACAATTAAAGGTTGCATGCCTTGTGCTATAGGAGTATCTTTTTGATTTATTGAATTTTATAATATTGAAAAAGTACTAAGAATCTAAGATAAATGAAAAACTTGAAAAGTGTCCAAAAATTAGGACACACACATTTCTTATTAAATAAATGTCGCACTGAATTAGTTTAAACATTTGCAGTTTGAAGATGAACAGCAATTTATGGATTCAACAATGAAATAACCCTTCTTAACAAATGAATTCATTACTAGCTTTTTTTTTCTAAAACATTGTTATGATTTGATTAGAATTATACGTATTATAACTAATTATATGACATTTATTCATTTATTTTGTACCACGATTTAGTTTGTATCACATGGATTCATAATACCAAATAACTCAAAAATAAAGTTGGCTTTTAACCTTCTTTGTATACCAAAAGATATCGTCTACGAAAAACTTACCAATGACACACGAATAAAAATAGTGCAACGAACAAATTGAGTTAAGGTACTAACTGAAGCGAATTCAGGACCTAAAATTTGAAAGGTTTACCAAACACAACTAAGATAATCAATACCTAGGGTCGAACATTCTTAGTATTTCGACCAAATCAAAGTTTTGTGACCCAATAAATCATATAAATATTGTTCATTGATAAAGATACTTTGTAATTAATTTGTGAAGACAATGCACCATAATACGCTCAACCTATCGCATTTCCTTGTTTAATTTGCAGCTAAATTTGGAAGCAACCATACTTTGTCATATATTCTAAAAAGTTCACAATGACCGTGTGTATTAAGTGTCAATATGAATTGACCGCATCGTGATGGTAAATTTCCTAAAACTATAGCTTTAATTTATCTATTCTTCTATTATTAATGAATATAATACGATATAAACTGTTTGATTTAAAATTCCATTACTTATTTTTCAACAGTGCAAATGAACCGTTTTGATTTTATTCTATTCAAAGGCAAAATCGTTTTGCTAGTAAATAGCGATTTAAAAAAAAGTTAAAGCATATACTTGAATGGCTGAAGAGAAAAACTGCTGTAATAGATGTTACTAGGAGGAAATAATTGGGCTTAAATCTCATTTGTGTGGATTGGTTCAAACATCAAGTCTTCGTTTTGATGTGTTGTATCTGTGACAGTGTTCAAGCTGTCTGAGAAAGAAATGAGTTGACTGTCGTTATTCCTTGTAGGCAATTCACAATCCCTCGAATGTTGTCTAAAGAATGCTAGAAATAAAACAATTCATTTTGTAAATAAATATATAACTTAAATGAAATTTCATAAACAATAACGTAGATCAACCAATTGATATTCTTTGATATTCTGTATCCATAATATTTCCATTTCCATAGTGACCTCCCCCCCCCCCCCAATTATTAAAAAATATAAAAAATTTTTTTTAATAAAAAACAAACATTACAAAAACGAAACAATTACAATAATAATAATACAAAGACAATTTCAGAACTAAAACAAAATCCCGTCCACCGCGAATAGCTACTTAGAACTGAATATTTATATATTTTGTATGTCATGATTAGAGATTTGTTTGCAAATTTGATTAATTATTTTTCGACTCAAATATACATTGAATAATAGATTGGAAACAACTCAAATTACGAATGTTGCAGTAGTATCCATACGTTCAGACATCTTATACTTTCATGTATCTTACATCCTATCTATTATAATGGTAATATTCTTTACAAAACACAAAAATGTCGACATTCACCTCAAAGGCTAACCAAACCTTTAAACATACTTATTTGAAATGGGATATAGTTACGATACTGTTGTCAGGTCATGAAGGACTACATATTTTGGTTTTGATATTGATTCACTTATAGGATCTTTGCATTAGAAATAAACATATGCATTCTAAAAACCAGGTCTGGGCATGATACGGGCTATGTTCTTTTCATACATTCTATGATGGTATGATACTTAACTACTAACAGGAGGGGATGTACTTGATTTTCATATGATGAAGGCATTAATATTTCAATCAGTTCAAATGAGGTCAGGAGCTGTCATGTCAGTAACTGCTAGTAGTCTTTTGTTAATGTATGATCATTGTCATTTTGCTTAGTTTCTTTTGTTATATGTTCCGACATTCGGCTTGGACTTTTTTAAAACCAAATTGTACTGTGCGTATTTTTATGTGTTTCTTTATTTTTATTGGCTAGAGGTAAAGAGGGGGGGATTGAGAACACACAACACATTCTAAACCCCGCCGCATTTTTGCATCTGTCCCAAGTCAATAGCTTCGAGACTTTGTTAGTTGTGTATGTTTTTTTTTCAATTTTAGCTCATTATATGTTTTGGAGTTTAGTATGACGTCCATTGCCACCTAACTAGTACATCAATTTATTTAGAAGCCATTAACGATACCAATTTTCCTGCACTAGATGCGCATTTCGACAATACATGACTCTTCAGTGATGCTCGTGGCCAGAATAATTGAAATGCAAAGCTTATATAAAAGGTGAATAATCTATAATCCTAAAGGTCGAAAAGTATAACCGAATCCATGAAAGGAATCAGAGCTTTGCATGAAAGAGACACTTTCCTTAATTTATAATAATTTCTAACATTTTGTGACAGCTAATTTTTATTTAAAAAAAATCCGTTTTTTCATGCCAGTACCCAGGATTTTCGCACAGCGTTGAAGACCCATGAGTTTCCTTCGACTGTTATCTGCTCGTTGGTCGGTTTGTCTCTTTGACATATTTCCCATGTTCATTCTCAATTTTATTGAGATGCTCTGATAAGTTGGAAAAATAGTTTTTTTTCAATTGCACATAAAGTTCCGATTGTTATACTGAATGGCTTTTGAAATGGCAATCCATAAAATCGTAAATAAAGGCAACAGTAGTATACCGCTGTTTGAAATTTATGAATCGATTGGAAAAAAATGCAGGTTACAAATTAAACCTGAAGGAACGCGTCAGATATAAGAGGTGAACTACGACACATCAGAAACACAACATTTAAATGTAACACACAAAGAAACGAACTATATTATAACAATGACTACACATTTATTGTTAATGAAAAAGGAGAGGATGTTCAATACGGTTCGTAATGTCCGGAACTTGGTTTTGTCCGCTTTTGCTTAATGTCCGTTGATTTTGCTTTTTGTCCGACACTTTTGTCTTTTATCCGTTATTTTCGATCCGTTTTGGTTTTTTCCGATTATTTTGCTTTTGGTCCAACACTTTTGTTTTTTGTCCGTTTTTTTTTGTCCGTTTTTCTTCTGTTCAAAAGTTTTGCTTGTCCGTTGCTTTTTGTACAACAATTTTGCTTCTTGTCCGATTGGCTGTCTTTATATCCATTTTCAAATGTGCATAACTTGTGGGTTTCGTTTAAATCTCAATGACATATTTGAAAAAAAAAAAAACGTTAATCTTTTCTATAAAGAGTAGAACATGGCGTATCTGTTTTCTATAAGTCTGATCAATATGCTTTGAATATACCGCTGGTAAAGCCAAATATGCTTTAATAAACCGTTCGCTTCGGATTAAAATTGTTATCCTTTCGTTGGATGTGTTTGAGCGGTGGATTTCACATTTTGATAAGGGATTTTCCGTTCGGAGATCTGCATTTTTGTTTTTCTTCATATTCCTAACTTGGTACAAGCATTTCCATACATGTTTGACAGTCGTCTAAAATTCCAATATATTGATAACAATGAGTGAACAAACAAACAGACAAGATAGTCGATATTCTTTTTGTTATTTTAATATTAACTTGCTATAGTAACTATACTATAGTGTTTCATGATCTACATTTCTTTCTAAATATTTTATCTAGTGTGAACTGTCTTTACTCCTGATCAAGGAACTATGTCTATTTTGGACGCATACGTTAACATACCTATAACATTATTTTTTTGTAACTTATAAATCTTCTTATATATAATATATAGCTTATACCTCGAATTTGACATGCTAAGTCATCTCAGTACCAGAATCTACGACAAACGAGACGATTTAAATTTTGTAATTATCAATTTCTCCCACTTTTGTAGCAATTTACTTACTTCCCCTCCATATGGGATATACATTTCCCAACTTATTTGTTATTAAAGAGGTTGCAGCTTCTGTTCAGACTTTAAAAAATGTCACCAGTGTCTAAGCTGAAAGTTGATGAACCAGGGGTATGTCAAAGAACGTCTCGTCCTTGTTCTAAAAAAAAAGTTCAACGCAAGATACCAAGACCGTGTTGGTATATATTCAGCATTAACTTTTAAAATTTAATACACGATGGTCTTGTAGTAGACATTCTTGGAATAGATGTTGTTTATCGTCTTAATAACATGTTATATTATTATTTGACTTATCTGGCTTTACTAATATCAGTTTTACTGTGCAGTCTATTTTTGGTGATATCGATTTCCCCCGCTATTGTGTTTATGTTCTATGAAATGTTTGTATTCTTGTCTTTCATTTTTGCTAATGTGCTTTGTCAATATGCCTTTTTGTGTTATTGTGCTATTGTATTCTTTTGTTATTCGTGTCTTTCATTTTTTTCTAATGTGTTTTGTCTATTTGCCTTTTCATGCTTCGCTGTTACATATTTGTTTGATTTTATAGGTATAAAAGATAATAACACAATTTTGACTGCTTTAACCTTATTGAAACCATTTTTACATATAAGTCTGTTTGTTTTGTTCACACTTTGTTGTCAATATAATGAAATTTGACGTGAGTTTTTGGTGGAGTTTGTGTTGTGTGTTCTTTAGTTTTCTATGTCGTGTCATGTGTACTATTGTTTGTCTGTTTGTTTTTTTTTATTTTTAGCCATGGCGTTGTCAGTTTATTTTAAATTTATGAGTTTAACTGTCCCTTTGGTATCTTTCGTTCCTCTCTCTTTTATACAAGTGTGAGATTTAGATAGCTTTAAAACTAGGTTTAATTCATCCTTGTCTACCAAAAAAAATACATGTTCTATGTCCATTCGATTGATGTGTTTGAATTTTTTTTTTTAGGGACATTCCTATATGAATTTTCCTCGAAGTTCAGTATTTTTGTGATTTTACTTTTTAGTAAGACAAAAGTTTAACTTTGCTGGGAGATACCTGTTTTGTGCTTAAATCTATGAAATTCATATGACTTTAACGTTATCACCTGTGTTACTATTTTTGTCGTTAAATCTAAAATTCACTGTACACTTTATTTGCGTTATTATGAATTACATTTTTTTAGACAGGTATATTTTAATTGTATAATCCATAAGAAAACTTAACTGAGATTATGCATTAATAGCAAATTACGATAAGATTTGTTTGACAATTTTAGGCTAACATATTACAAAAAGCAAAAAGACAAATATACCTTGAATGCAACCTCCCATCTTCAGTTCTATATTGTGAGATTTACTTGTGTTTCTATTTTGGTTGTGAAATCTACGGACGTGTTTAAATTTACCTATACCTGGTGTTATGTTAGTGAACTCACACATAAACTAAACATAGTTACGTTCCCATTGATAAAACTCTATGTTTACATGTAATTTAAATCATGTTTTGTCTACATGCAGTCGATAGTCGACGAAGGCCTTGTGTAGGTAAGGTGTACACAAAAACTAGACATTCAGAACTTTAATTTCCCCATGTATATTTAAAAGAGAAACATTTTTTTTATATAAAATTGATCCTTATAACACTAGTTAATAAAGTTCTTTAAAGAAATATTTGTCTAAATTTGATATACTTATTTGTTATAAAACACTGTATATAGCCTTATTAACCCCTAATCTAGACTCATCCATCATCATTGCCGAACACATAATTCAGTTGTAAAGGTCTTCCCGAATCGAATGGACGTACACACTGACAGAAATATTTGTCACTGGTCTTTATACTCAAACAACGATTCACTCATAAATTCATTACTGAAAAAGGGTGAGATTATTTTTTTGTTTGTGAAGTATCTCAGATCCGTTAAAGTTTAATTAGAAATACAAAAACATTACCCCCTCCCTTTGTCAAATACTCCTTGGAGAAAAAAATACCATTTGCAACACACAGCAAAGATAGAAATGTAGTGATCCTTAACATAGCAATTTTTTTCTTCGTCTGTAAGCACGCTGATGTCGTGCCTACATTTTAAATGCGTAATCGAGACATCTTTAAACTACTTCAAATCATTCAAAATGATTTTCTTAAAGGAGAATTCACTTTACTTCAACAAAAGCGGGGTGTTTCTAAGTCAGATTTTTTTTCTCATGCGAAAGTTTATACTAATTTTTTCGATGATACCAATAGAATATTTAAACTTTAATGTATGGGGAAACTTTGGAATTCAGAATATTTATTCATTCTAATCATCTGAATGACCTAATTTGTTTTTAAATCAAATTGTGGAAAAATCCATCCCCCTTTTTAAAAGTCAAATGGTTGTTCCTTACTGCTAGAACAGTTGTTCGAAAATTTGAATTCGGTTCTACGTCATGAAAATTTTTATGACATATAGTTTACAAGTGTGAACAAATCCTATGTACAGGTAGCTAAACAAGGTGTATAGATGTGAACAAATTTAATGTGAAACTAGTATACATTACATTTAACCAAATGTAAACATGTAAACTGTACACAGTGTTTGGTGTGAACACGGACTTAATCTTCTATGTTCATTGCATTATGAAATACATAACACATTGAATTTATATTGAAATAGTTTTTTAACAGCTACTATTTGTATATGCTTGGCTCAAATCAAGAGCCTCTAATTCAGTGGTTATCGTTTGTTCCTGTGTTAAATATTTTTTAGTATATTGCTTTGTGCTTGATTCAGGCCATTAGTTTTCTTTTAGAGTAAGAGTTGTTTCGTTGACAATCATATCACATCTTTTCATGTATTAACTGAAGTCCATCGTTAATAGCAAGTTGCAATGACATTTGTATGACAACGTCATTTAATACCTTTTTTCATTTAACCCAATATGAAAAAAAGTAACTTTTTAAAAAAATCTGCTGCAAATGAAGGGCATAAACATATTTTTAAATGTGAATTAGTGTACACATATTGCATGAGTTCTGTAATGATTTTATCTTATTTTTAAGATGCTCCTGTTCAAAACCAATCAAGCAGTACCTACGCATTCAACAACAAAAAGGTTTTAAAGCTTTTGGTTTGATCATTTATTCCGAGCCAAGGTAAAGACAGGAAAGCGTTAGGAGCGCTCGAAATTTATGAAGTGCTTTTTTTTGGCAACATTAATATAATATTGATTCCACTCATGGTGGCCTGTTTGTCACCTAGGGCATCATTAATTTTCAACAAAATTCTTACGTTCCTAGCTTTCCTGGCTTTCAAACTTCGGCTTTGTGCGTTCTGGGTGAAGGTAAATTCAGAAAAACTCTTTGATCGAATCAAGTTTATAACGTGTTGTATTCATATATTTCAAATGCATAGACTTTGTGTTTCGAATGAAGTTAATCCAAGGAAACCACTTTTTGTTTTTTCCTGCACTGAATTAAGCTATTATCTCCGTTGGTTAACTGTTAGCCGTCCTGATCGTTTTGAATGGTTTGTTTAATTTTGAGTTTGTTACAAGTTTTTCTCTCGCATCAGTTTCAGCATTTTACATAGTCATTCAGCTCTAAAAAAAGGAATAGAGACAACAACAAAAAGCATCCAAAAAAAAAACAAAAAACAAAACAAAACATCAAATTATGTTCCTCAATTTCTGTAAACAAGCATACACACTTAACATGTATAGTGCTTTTAATTTGCAGGAATATAACAACAATCGTTCAACAATGTTGAAAAATGTAAAAATATTCATTATTGATAAAAACAGTAAAACCACAAACATACTGTACTTGGTTTATAAAGCTTTGACAATCTCTCTCTCTCTCTCGGTGTGTGTGTTAAACTGACATTACATATATCTTCATGATTTTTCGTTATCGCAAATTAAAGAATGATAACAATTGATAACGAATGAATAAAAAATGTTGATGTTCAATGGTTTTTTTTTAAATTTTTATTATTTATTTCAACTGATAATCACTGGTCTTCACACTTCAGACGTTCTCTGCCAACTAATGCTTGGTTTCTGAAAAAAAGATAATTATTCGTATAAATGCATTACATTATGAAATAATTAGAGTAATCACCCTTGTATATTTTTCTAAACCAATAAAATCGCAGATCAAATTCATACTAAAGATATGAACAATGACATGTTTCACAGGATAGCATACTCACTCACACCTTCTTAAGTCAAAATTAAAGTTAAAGTAATAATTTGGTACATAACTTGAAAAACATAACTTGAAAAGAACACCAACACAATGGACTTGTGTTCCAATTTTGGAGACATTTAACCTAAAAACTTCATGACAGCTATGCATGAAGAGGGGATTTTCTTGTTGACGATGTTGGTGCTTGATAAATTTTAATTCACCAATACTTTTTCACAGAAGGTTGAATTAAAATGAAATTATTTCCATTTACTTTAAGTGAAGTACAACTTACTGGGAATACAGCAGGTTTGTCCATGAGAACAGTGGAGAGACGTATCTGAACGGTATTTATAAGGACAATGCCCAGATACGCATTTTCTTCCATCACCAACACAGTTGTGGCTTGGTGCAGGTGCAGGTGCAGGAACATGTCCACCTATAAGATTAAAATGAATGTGGCAAGTTTAAAAAAACAACTAGTTAAGATACATTTTGACCTGCATATTTCTTATTTCGACTGAATGATTGTCACTGAAATATTAAGATTTAATCAGAATGATGCGAAGATGGAGTCAGTTCATCCAATTGATCTAACTAATAGAATCATATTTCACATTTGAAAGTGAAGTGCTACGACCATAATTCGATCTGTTTGTATTTCAGGTGACAACAAAAGGCAAAAACAAATCAACTTCACTAGGTGTTTTTTAAGTAAACTATAACAAATGAAATATAAAGAAATGTAAAATGATAATATGCATATTATATCGATACAATTGTAATATTTGATTTTGTCTTGAAGATGACATGACTATATTTAACAACTGTTTTTAGGTAATAAAAATAATAGATTACTGTTTAACAATTTCTTTAGACGAATAAATAACCGAACACATTTGAAAAAAAGTAAGATGGTGCGGTATAACAATTATCCACCAAAACCCAAATAATGAGGGTATAAACTATATCAAAACTAAATGTGATAGAATCTCTAAGTTTATATTTATCAACCTTTAAATTGTCCAATGTGCTTACTAAAAAATGATTTTCCAAAACATATTGAGATTGCAAATCAGATAAAAAAAATTCAACATACTTGACGAAACAGAGGTGTTTATTTGATTTCGCAAAACTAGATTACACATTTTATACTGAGTATCAATTAGCATAACATATTTTTCCGTTGCAATCCTAGCATCAAATATGGGTTCTAAATTATTTGAAATTAAAGAAAGGTAAGATTTCCCACATTTACTTTCCGAAATTGATATTGGTATACCATTTGAAATAGATTTATAATTAATTATACCTATTAACATATTAGGCATAACAACTGTTCAACATTATATTGACGTCTTATCGTACATTTATGTACGTTCGCATTTTCTGTATAAAAAGGTAATTCTCATTTATATTTTGGTTTTAAATATAACCAATTTCGCCCTAACATAAACTGACAGTTTTCAACATTTTTTTTTTACATTTTATGCTAAATTACTGCAAAATTACATTGGTGTATACTGTACAACCCTTTCAACACATAATAAAACCGAACAAGTAAAAATACTAAAAAATGCGCAACATTCTGAAATAAAATAAAACTCAGAAGTACAAAATTAGATAAAGTCAATAGCAATATACTCGAGAAGTTGGTTGTTATATTAGAATAATAATAAAATGATTTTAACAAATTTTACCTGCGTCGCACATCGTAGTGAGTGCTGAGGCTGTAAGCAACAATATCAGGATAGTATTCATCTTGCAATGGTGAAAATATGCACAATGAAGCTGCTTTAAATATGAAAATAAAACATTCATCATACAGACGTGTCACAAATAATACGGAACATTTTGTTAGAAGTATTTGACTACGGATTAAAATATGTTGTAATCAATTAAACAACTGTTGCTTTTGAAAATAGAAAAATAAAATAAACTGTTTTTAATAGCAAGCAATTTAGAAAACAATGCACCATAAAAAAGATTAAAACAAAATAATGTTTTAAAGAGATTTGTTTTTCCAAAACATTAAAGAAACAAGATTTAAGACATAATACGTAGTATAATTTTACATGGTTAATTAAAATTATTATGTTTATATATCACTAAAACATGAAACTTAATTCTAAATAACTATCAAATATCAGATATGCACATTCAGCATAATGTATTTAATTCTGGGCAAACATCTGCAGATTAATTTTGAACTGCTATATTTATCCATAAATTATAAGTAAGATCAACAATTAGCCCACTTTAAAACAAAGGCAAAGGATGTTTGGGTTTTCTTCTGAAAAATGAATACTAGAAACAACATTTCTATGGGAAAGTCACGATTACGCAATGACAAAAGCAAACTAAAAAAAATACATTATTTTTCGTTATAGATATGCATGCATAAAGTACGCAACTGGAAGGTAAAATAGATTATACTAGCAATGAGCACTGTCCTTCCCGCTGGATCTTGATATCTATATCTGTAACGGGAAGCTTAATACCAAAATGTTTAGTTTTTCATTTTCTATTGTTAATTAATTATTTTTAGATGGTGACGTTATCTTGTCACACAATGTCTGATTCAACTAAAAGAAATCTCTGAATAACTGAAGAATTATAACACCAGGGTTTTCGATATCACAAACTAGTTCAAACATTTATTTAGTTTTTATCATCGATACAATGACATCATTCGTTAATATCAATTAATATGCAGACATATAATTATGCATTCAGATATTTCACATCCAATCTTTTATAGTAGTATTCTTTACAATGCACGAAAATGTGGGCATATATCTCAAAAGCCAAACCTATGAATATCATTTTTACTGTTCGATTGTTTTACGTGATATCCATTTGGCATGGCTCGGTACTTATACATCCCGTCAATGTGTTTGTTTTGTCTTTCACTTTTTGCTGGTGTGTTTTTTATATACAACTTTTTATATTTCTTTTGTTCTAATAACGTGACTCCGTTCTTTAAAAGATTCCTTCAGTATGATATTGTTCTATCTTATGTCATTATGATGTATTTCTATTATGAATTACAAAATACGTTGAACCACAAACGTCAAAATCATTCAATCTCGTAGTTGAATTATCTATTTGTGGATTCTTATAAATTCTCTATAACTTTTGGATTATTTTGAATATCGGTCTATTTCTAAACATTGGCAACAGTAGTATACCGCTGTTCAAAACTCGCAAATCCATGGACAAAAAACAAAATCGGGGATACAGACTAAAACTGAGGAAAACGCTTGAAATAGAAGAGGAGGACAACGGCACAACATTAAAATGTAACACACACAGAAACAGACTAAGCATTAGGCAAAATCCGATGAGAATAACAAATATAACATCAAAATCAAATACACGAATTTGGGATAGAAAAGTACCGTGACACGTCTTATAGTAATGTGAATTCATACTCAAACACAAGAGAAACAAAACGACACAATGGAAACACAACGTTAAAATGTTACACACACAGAAACGAACTATATAACAATGCCCATATACCTGACTTGGTACAAGACATTTTTAAAGAAAACAAATGGTGGGTTGAACCTGGTTATGTGGCATGCCAAACCTCGCACTTTCATTGCAATGTTAGATATAACATTAAAATGACAACATAATATTACAGTAACTCAATACTAATAAATAGGAGAACATATTGGACAAAGAAACACTTTTATTCTTACATTCTTTTGATTGTTTTAACCCTGTATGCTAACATTGCCTATTTGAAATTTTCAAATTGTTTTTATGTACATTGAACGACATATATATGTGACGTATAAAATTTTCTGACGTCAGACACGCGCATCAATGAATGTGTTTGTAGATAGATGTTTAATTGTTCTGTTGAATTGTTCCTCTAAAAATTGTTACACGATGATGACTGTTGTACCCATATTTTGACTATTTTATTGATTTTGTATGTTTAGTTAACGAATCATTGTACATATACTGGAATTTGAGACTGTCATCAAAGTGAAAAGGTAAGCGCTAAAAAACCAGGATCACTCCACCATTTTCTACATTTGAAAATGCCAGTACCAAGTCAGAAATATGACAGTTCTTGTCTATTTGTTTTTGATGTGTTTTAAATTTGTTATTTGATTTTGCCATATGATTATGAATTTTCCGAATTGATTTTCCACTGAGATCAGTATTTTTGTCATTTTATATTTAAACAGACTTTTTGGAAGGGATATAGTTATAATACTGTTGTCAAATCATTAAGGATTACAATTTTTGGTATCAGTATTGATTCACTCAGGGTATTTGCATCTCAAAAAAACCCACATTTATTTTAAAACCAGTTGTTAGCATGATACGGGTCTCCATCAAATGTTGTACTGACTTTCTGTGCTGTGTCTGATGACTTTTAGCGCCTGGTGTAAAATATGAGAAAGTTCTAGTAAATAAAGATGTTAATTTCTTAAAATCAGTAATCAAAGTGCTACAGATTTTACACAATAAAATAGCAAGTCTCACTTGATAATAAATTTAGAATTTCACAAATAAACTAAATTAAGGGACATAACTCTATGCAAATGTTAACTAATCAAATAAAACTTGCTGGGCAATTAGTACCGCAAAACATACCACAATTTCGACATGAACCATCATCTTGTTGTTGTTGTTGTTGTTGCTGGTGGTGATATGGATTCTGTACTGCTGCTGGCATTGGTTGGCTGTACTGTTGTTCGTTATACATTGGCTGCTGTTGAATGTATTGTTGTTGCGGTACAAAAGCGTGTTGTTGTTGGTAACCATGTCATTGTCTATAGTTTGGTCTTGGTTTGTTGTACCTGGTTTTGTTCTGTTGTTGAGGCTAGTTTGGTTTTGCCATGGTAATCGAGGTATGCAGTCTTCTGATTTCCTTCAATGGCTCCTGCATCTTGGCCTCCAGTATTGCTGCAATCATATCAGCAGTTATTGACGATGCTGGTACAAGTTATTCTGATTTTTCTGCATTTTTTGCAATTGCCCGTACCTGTTCCAAAGTAGTTGGCTTAGGGAAAGTGTTGACTGTTTTTCCTATCTCCCCTCTGAAACCTTGAATAGCAATACCTATTTTTATATAGTCAGGAATGTCCTGTCCTATGGGTTTTTCCTGTAATCTCACCATAAACTCATCACTCTTTCGTTTTGGCCTTGTTCTAATTGGAGAATAGTAACATAAAAAAGTCCTTGGGATTTTTCAAAAAGTTTGAAAAATTCATCCTTTAATAGCTGTAATGAATTTTGCACAGTTTCTGAAAGTGTAGCAAACCATTGTTTTGGAATACCATCTGCCATAAAGAATGGGAAGGAATAACATCGTTGTTGTGTACATTTTTTGAATGGGGGTCCAACTCATAAAATATCCCCACCATTGTGATGCGAATAATTTCCCATCATAATTGTTGAGGTTGATTCCTGAACGCATATTAACACTTACTTCTCTTATTACTTAGACTACTGCAGGTGTTGATGCTTTTGATGCAGTTGATACTCTTGATGTTGCTGATGTTGTTGATACAGTTGATTTTTGTTGATGTAGGTGTGGTCACGGTTGATGTGTTTTTTGTTAATAGGAAAATTACTGTTGATGTTGAAGTCGAAGCTGTTGTCTCTGTTGCTTGTTGATGCACTCTTGCTTCTGGTCTTATGGTATCTTGACTTCGGAGAAGGAAGCTATTCAGTGGTGCTGGCATTTGTATGTTGATGATGTTGTCTTCTTACTTGATTGGGACTAGCTTTGGATCTTTCGATCTCTCCACCAAATGTTGTTTTTCTTCATTTCTTGCTTCTTCTTTTCGTATATTCTATGATGGTATGAAACTAAACCCCTATCGGGAAGGATTGTATTCGATTTTTCATATGATGAAGACATAGTCCTTCAATCAGTTTATATAAGGGTTGGAGCCGTCGTGTTAATAGTTGCTAGTAGTCCTTGTTAATTTATTAATAATTGTTATTTTGCTTAGTTTCTTTTGTTAAGTTTTCTGACATCGGACTCAGACTTCTTTTAAACTGAGTATTACTTTGCGTATAACTATGTTTTTTTATTCTACATAGGCATAGAGTTGAGATCTCACGAAACAAGTTTAACCCCATCGCATATTTGCGTCGTTCCAAGTCAGGAGCCTTTGTCTTTAGTTTGTCTTGCATGCTGTCTTTTTTTTAGTTTATTTATGTCTTGAAGTTGAGTGTGACGTCCATTGTTTTCTGAACTTGACTGCAAAATTTATTTAGTGACCAACTGAGGACCACCTGCGTTTACGGAATTTTATCGCAGTGATGAGTAATATTTTGAATTTTTGACGAATACATTTCTTTTAAATTCATAACACTATCCTCAACATAATAATAATATATACAGGTTATATTATAGCATTTATTATCTTTAAGAAATTGGATTTTGAATAAAAAAGAATATTTACCGGAGAAAATTTGCATTCACTTCGTCGAACGTCACGCGCTGCTATGTAGAACGTTGATGAACCAGGGGTATGTAAATGAACGTCTCGTCTTTTCATAAAGAGCTCATAGGAAGATACCACAACTTTGTTGATAAATATAATATATCTGCTTCACAAATAATACACGATGTAGTTGAAGTATTGATTCTGGGTATTGGTAAATTTTAAGGATGTCCTCTTCTCGTTTGAAAAATAACAAGCTGTTTAAACGACTTTTAAAAATCAATAGGGAACGCGACTTTATATTTGAGATAAAATCAATTAATTATTTGGCGGGAATTGTTCTCTCTAGATTTTTCATATATTTAACAACTAACATCCTTTTTTTCTAATTTAAGCACTGAAAAAATAACAAGGACTTTAAAATAATTTAATAAATGCCTAGCTAATCTATGTCATATAACAATTAGCAGAATAGTAGAGATTTTGGAGATTTTTTTTCAATGATACTATATCGATAAAACTAGAGGATTTCGAATATTTAAGAAAAAGTAAAAAAAAAGAACATTCTTCATGTTCTGGATAATGTGCTAAAGTGTTCTTGTTAAACGTTGTAAATTATTAGTTTTTTTGTTTAGTGTCTTTTTTGAAATGGCAGATGCTATCTAATAGTTAGTTTCTGTATGTGTTGCATTATCGTTTTATTCTTTTGTTGCACTTCGTTGTTTCTGTTGTTTCGTTGTTTTCCTCTAAAAGTTGATTTGTTAACATCAGTGTCAGTTTTTAACCCATAGTTGTTTTCTATATACCGCTGTTGCCTATATTTTGTAATATCTATGTGTTGGGGGCAGAACTTACGTTTTGTTATTGTAACAATGATATTTGTATTCTTGCCGTAAGTTTTATGTCATGTGCTCTGTCTGCATGCATTTTTATTTAACTTTGTTGACATATTGTTTGTTTTAAAGTGATTGATATAAAATCACAATGTTGACTGCTGCGCTCCAATTGATGACATGATTTCCCTATCACTAGTATGTCTGTTTGTTGCGTTCACACATTGTTGACAATATATAAGAATTGTTTGCAACTGTCTAACAAGTGAGAGGTCTAGCAAGCTTTAAATCCAAGTTTAAACAACCATTTTCTATATAAGAAAATGTCTGTACCAAGTCAGGATTATAATTCACGTCACACACGCTCATGCGCGGCAGATCATTTGATCAATTGATAGCGTTGGGTAAATTTTAAAGAATGAATTAATGCTAAAGTAGTGTTCATTGGACCTTTATTAGAATTTATACTTTCCAACAGAGAAAAATCCAAAACGGAAAGTCCAAAATAAAATGGCAAAATCTAAAGGTCAAACACATTAAACGAATGGATAACAACTGTCACCGACTGTGACATATGTGTGATATAGAGGATGCGTGCATAGCAGGAGACTCTTAATATGTCGATGCTGCATAACGCACCACTTTCTGAGCTCGTGCGGTTTCATCAGAGTGTGTTTTTTTCTTTTTTTTCTTTTCGTTTAAGGGGTTGTTTGATTTTAATGTTTTGGGGGTTTTGGTGTTGGCGGTGGACTCTTCATGATCTATGAGGATAAATAATTCGAAGTAATGTAGAGTTAGACATAGACACTTCTGTCGATTTTAGCTCACCTGGCCCACAGGGCCAAGTGAGCTTTTCTCATCACTTGGCGTCCGTCATTCATGGTCCGTCGTCGTCGTCGTCATCGTCGTCCGTCGTTAGCTTTTACAAAAATCTTCTCCTCTGAAACTACAAGGCCAAATTGAACCAAACTTGGCCACAATCATCATTGGGGTATCTTGTTTCAAAAATGTGTCCGATGACCCGGCCAACAATCTAAGATTGCCGCCATGGCTAAAAATAGAACATAGGGGTAAAATACAGTTTTTGGCTTATATCTCAAAAACCAAAGCATTTAGAGCAAATCTGACATGGAGTAAATTTGTTGAATTATCAGTATTTAATTCTAATATAATCTTAAACTGTTCCTAATTCTATCTCACTTTTGAATGATAGTTTTTCATATGTGACGTCATGCTGTTTCTAAATTTCATAAATTCAAATGTGGCATTACGTTTGTGCCTTTTCGCCATCGTATGTGACGTCACATTTTTTTAATTACGTTGACGCCAGGACTGATTCGGGTGTGTCTATTCTGTGTTAGACTTAGCATTATGTATTCGGGTCTAGTTTTCTGTAATTAGTTAATATTTAAGTTTCATTATGTATATCTCTTTCATATTCATTTGTTAAACTTTACTGTTTGCAATAGCATGAATTGTTCTATATAATAAGGATGTTCTTATCCCGGGCATAAAACAATGCCGTATTTGGCAAAACCTTTTCAACTTTTGATCTTCAGTGCTGTACAACTTTGTACCTTTTTCACTTGCGATCTTTTATATCTGGGCGTTATGTATTCGTGTTTAGTTTTCTGTAATTAGTTAATACTTCAGTTTCTTTATGTATATCTCTTTCATATTCATTTGATAAAATTTACTGTTTGCAAAAGCATGAATTGTTCTATATAATGAGAATGTTCTTATCCCGGACAAAAAAAAACAATGCCGTATTTGGCGAAACCTTTTCAATTTTTTATCTTCAGTCTTGTACAACTTTTTACTTTTTTCACTTTCGATCTTTTATAGCTGGGCGTCACTGGTGAGTCTTGTGTGGACAAGGCGCGTTTTGGCGTATTGAATTTTAAACCTGATGCTTTTTGTTATCTATTAATCATGTTTTTCTTTGTCTAATAAGTTCTCCTATTTATTTGTATTGTAGTCCTGTAATATTATGTTGTCATTTCAATGTTATATTTAACTTTGCCATTAAAGTGCGAGGTTTGGAATGCCACAAAACCAGGTTCAACCCACCACTTTTATTCCCCTTTAAAAGTGTCCTGTACCAAGTCAGGAAGATGGCCATTGTTATATTATTGTTCGTTTCTGTGTGTTGCATTTTAACGTTGAGTCGTTTGTGTTTTCTCTTCTTTTTAAGATATTGAGATAAGACGTGGCACGGTACTTGTCTGTCCCAAATTCATGGATTTGGTTTTCATGTTTTATTTGTTATTCTCGTGGTGTTTTGTCTGATGCTTGGTCCGTTTCTGTGTGTGTTGCGTTTCGGTGTTGTGTCGTTGTTCTCTCCTTATATTTAATGCGTTATCTCGGTTTTAGTTTGTTACCCCGATTTTTTTTTTTTTTGTCCAGGGATTTATGAGTTTTGAACAGCGGTATACTACTGTTGCCTTTATTCATCAGGTCAAGATTTATCTATTTTCAGATGAATCGGACAACCCGTTGCATGGTTGCTGCTCCTGAATTGGTAATTTTAAGGAAATTTTGCAGTTTTTTGTTATTATCTTGAATATTATAAAAGATAGAGATAAACTGTAAACAGCAATAATGTTCAGCAAAGTAAGATTTCAAATAAATCTGCATGACCATAATACTCAGTTGGCCGCCAAGGCTAAAAATAGAACATAAGGGTTAAATGCAGTTTTTGGCTTATAACTCAAAAACCAAAGCATTTAGAGAAAATCTGGCAATAGTAGAATTGTTCATCAGGTGAAGATCTATCTGCCGTGAAATTTTCAGATGGATCGGACAACCTGTTGTTAGGTTACTGCCCCTGAATTGGTAATTTTAAGGAAATTTTGCTGTTTTTGGTTATTATTTTGAATATAATTATAGATAAAGATAAACTGTAAACATCAATAATGTACAGCAAAGTGGTACCTTGAAATAAGTCAACATGACCAAAATGGTTAATTGACACCCTATGGAGTTATTGTCCTTTATAGTCAATTTTATAATTTAACAATTTTCATAAAATTTGTAAATTTTTACTAACATTTCCCTCTGAAACTACTGGGCCAAGCTCATTATCGATAGAGATAATTGTTAGCAGCAAGACTGTTCAGTAAAGTAAGACGTACAATCACATCACCATCACTAAAACACAATTTTATCATGAATCCATCTGTCCTTTGTTTAATATTCACAAAGCGACACAAGCTCTTTAAAGCCTCTAGTTTACCATTTGGTTATTTATGATTGTTTTTACGTCAATTATTTTATAACACGCACAGTTTTATTCCCTTTGATCTTTATTTACACAGCATATTAAACCAAGTTTAATGTACAATAGACATAAGACAATTTTTTTACATGAACAATAAAATTGAGAAAGGAAATGGTAAATGTGTCAAAGCGACAACCACCCGACCATAGAGCAGACACCATTTACATGACGTACAGTATAGTTAAAATCAGACAATGACCTGACAATAATTGAATAAGAGTGACAGTGGTATTCACACGAGTATAAGACACAAGTTCCTTAATTTTGTTCGATTATGATAAATGAGCTATGTCACAGATTTTGGTTAAATTTTACAAGAGGAAAAGCAAGGAGACCAACAAAACATATAAGTCGGAGAGAGACAGCCAAAATCAAGGCAAAACAATCGCATAAATAAATTCAAGGACCATAAACAATAATTCAAAGATTAACACTAAAGATAAAACATCTCTTTAGAATATATTGCTTGATAAAAACAATAATCGTCATTGTAAAAAGAAATGTATCTATGTTTAACCGTTGCAAATAGGAGATAAGTACAACAAGCTTCGGTTTTGTGTTGTTCAAAACGTTTAAGAATGTTGAATTTGTCGATCTTCAATATGAATGAAATTAAATTCATTCATTCAGATCAATGACATATTGTATTTCTGTTTATTTAACGATTAAAAAGTGTGTGTGTACAAACAGAAAGAAAAACCAGTCATAAATTTTATTGTTTTTAATTTTATTTGTCAAAAACAATAACATATCCTCGTCGTTTATACTATAACTTTCTTCATTCAAGTATTAACCAATGACATCTGAAAAATATATAAATATATTGTAACTGCATTCCATTATGAAATGGTTCCTATAAAATATTTTAGCATTTTGGTCTTCACCAGTAAATTTCATTTTAATCCTATGAAATATTAGAAATAAAAGTTGATGATGAAGATAATGATTGCAGACTGTTTCACATCCAGAGACAAGCTAAATTCATATTCAGGTAAACATCAGGTAAAAGTAACATCACAAAAAAAAATCCGAGGAAGATTCAAAATGGAAAGTCCCTAATCAAATGGCAAAATCAGAAGCTTAAACACATCAAACGAATGGATAACAACTGTCATATTCCTGACTTGGCACAGGTATTTTCTTATGTATAAAATGATGAATTGAAACTGGTTTATAGCAAGCTGAATATAAAATAAAAATATGAATACAAGGAAAGGTAAACGTCAATGAGACAGTAATGAGATACAACATATCACACAGAAAAAAATACACCACGTTGGAGATCAACAAAAGTAATCGCGTCTGGCGTTTAAAAAAATCATAAAGCTGGTACATTATACTATTGTATAACTTTGAAGAACTAAACAATAAATTTTAGTCCAGTTCAATATACATATATCTACAGAACTAAACTGATATAAGTTGTCCGTTTATGATATCTTTAAATTTTCTAGAAACTAAGGCTTCAACTCACTATACAAAGTTAACCTTAAACACATTTAGGTTTTATATTTATTTACTTTTAGTAAAAAAATCTCATCAACTGGGTCATTATCCCTAATGCGTCTCAAATTGAAGAACTCCAACTTTGTGTGTAAACAAAAAATCTCTTTGTAGTGATATTAGACATGTTTTTATTTTTAACAAGTGACTAAGCTTAACTATTTGTTTTGAAGAAGAGGAACGTAGAATAAATGTGTAAAAACTGTGTGGAGTAATTAAATGTATTCAAAGAAATCAATTTTCAAAAAACTAATTGTGTGAAAAAGTGATTTTGTACCACAAGGAGCTGCAACACAGAAGGATTTTCGAGTTTTGCTTGTAACTACGGAAACATGATTCTCACTACGTATCCAAAATAATAAATGACATAAATTATGTGAAAATATCTCAGCTTCGAAACGACCGTCATACAAATCCAAGTTTACGATATGGACTGAGCTACTGAAATAAAATGTAACCTGTACAGCATATGGAAAGTTACTTGTGCATATTGACCCGTACGGTTCGATTCTGATTAATTCTTTCTTTTAGATATTCGACGCTGATTCTTGATGATAAAGGTGAGAGTTTTCTTTTAATATTAAATTTTAAAATGCAACAAATGATTGAACGGAATTGTTTAAAACAGTTGATAATGCAGAGAGTATCACAATATGGACCAGATTTGTCTCAATACAAGTTTGTGTTGTTGATCGAAGTTCTGCTCGTTTTCACTCATACTAATAACTGAAAAGATTAAACAGAACTATAACATAATAAGACGCCGATTATTAAAAGAACAAAAATCAAATAACGAAGTATATTGGACAAAAACAAGAAAAGTGACAAATAAAAATTCCTGTCCTAAACTTAAAGTATTATGTCATAGGCGTCTTAGCTTTAATGTTAAAACATTGTTGTGATGTCATTCTATTGTTGTATTAGTTTTTATTTCAGTTATTGGACTATGATTTACCTGTAAGAAACCATTATGTTACCTTTAGCTGTCCAATATTTTTAAGAATATCCGTCCTCTTTCTTAAAAAGTTTGGCCAGCTGGAGGTAGCATAACTGATTCTTACAGATAAATGATAGTCCAATTACTAAAAATTAAAGAAAACTATCAATTTCGCCAATTGTGTTTATCATGTGAAAGAAAAAATACAACCAAATAATAAATGCCAATTACAAAAATAACCATTTTATTAAAATCCCCATATAATAATCATTATAACATTGTCACTCTCAAAACATTTTCATGAGAAAAAAAAATCACTTTCAAATTGATTTAAACACTACAAAAATATTTAATCTCGTCCGTCATTGGTTATCTAAATTGACCTCATTTGTTGCTCTATTTCGACCTAACATTATTTCCATCTACAATTAAAAACAAACAACAATTAAGTAATGCTTCTTACGTTTGACAGATCACGTTTCAATACAAGGACCATAAACAACATAAACCTCACCCCTGTGTAAAAGTGTAAATCTAGAACTTACTTCATGAACTACGGGACTACAATAGTTTATAATTTTCAGGGTTCTGTGTTGATTTACACGTGGTTGTTTTCAAAGTTTGATATTATTGCTTGAATATGAATATAATGCAACATTTTCCTTATGAACTACGATGGATATGGGAACTTAAGCAGAATTAAGGAAACGTTTTTGCCAGTATCTGTTAAACAAATCAACCATGTGTTCGATTTGCGCTTTGTTTCTATTGATCATTATATGTAAGAGAGAGTTTGTTTTGGCAAAATGAAATCGAGAGACAAAAATATGTTCCGTTAATATTAAAAATAAAACAACACAAAGTACATCAATACACAAATCAACGACAAAAAGAGGAGACACGACCTTCCAGGAAAATGATCGATAAAAAAGATGGATTATCAGATTATCAGATGGTACCGACTACAATAGTTTATAATTTTCAGGTTTCTGCGTTGATTTAAAAGAAGTTGTTTTTTAAGTTTGATATTATTGCTTGAATATGAATATAAAGTTACATTTCGCTTATGAACGACGATGGATATGGGAACTTAAGCAGAATTACGGAAACGTTTCTGAATTTTATCTGTTAAACAAATCAACCGTGTGTTCGATTTGCACTTAGTTCGTATTGATCGTTATATGTAAGAGAATTAATTAATTCAATAAGATACAAAAAATTCAAAGGAAAGGACTACATTTTGAAACATAATATATATAAAACTTGCCTTTCTCAGCTGCTCAAAGTACTAGATCCACTTTGTATTCCACACTTACATCGAATATATCTAAGTACACATTTGATTTTAATCCATAGTTTGAAGCAACACAATCACTATTCACCATGTCTTCGTTTTTTTGCATTAGGAATATACTTTCAACGATTTTATAATTATAAAAAAGAAGCTGTGGTTTTGATTGCCAGTGAGACAACTATCCACAAAAGACCAAAATGACACAAACATTAACAACTATAGGTCACCGTACGTCCTTAAACAATGAGCAAAGTCCATACATTTATCCATTTTGGAACGCAAAACGCACGTAAAGTAATTCACGGTGCATATTTAGAGTACTCCTTCCTCACGCAAAAATTCCCGATATGCATATCCCGAGTCTTAATTTACATAATGCAATACATGTTGACAATGTTTACCTCCAGCTGTACATTCTCTTTTCTGTTGTTTTAGTTGAGCTAATGTTTAAAAGGGGCAACATGTAGGATACATTTCCATGTAAAGAAAGTTTATTCACATAAAAATTTTCACAGTTAACGAAAATAAGTCTTTTTTATTTGATTGCATTTTTTCACATTTCTTACGTGTTAAACAATGTTTTAGTTAAGATATAAGCCTTTAACAGTCCATTCGTCAGACCTACATGTCCAACATTTTACAGAATGGACTGGTGTTGGCTTATAGCCTTTACATAACAACAAAATATAATAATCAAAAATACTAATAAATTAATTTTGTTTTCTGTCTTGCGCATTGCTGCAGACATCCGCTCTAGTCGACATTTGTTCTGGACAAAAACATCATAGATATCAGGGACGACAATCTGGTCGAAACAGTAAGGATAAACGTGTATCGAAGAACAAACTTTCTCCCAGACAGTGGCCCAAAACTAGTTAAAACTCACCAAGGAAGACAACAGTAGTGTCTATCAGGACACAAGTGATATTGATCATATTGATAAGATTGAGGACAGGGTAGACTCCACACGCATTGTCCTCCATGACTAGCGCAAGTGTGTTCATCACCTATAAGATGAAATTATTTGCTGCAAATTAAAATTGTTTAGATAAAGGATGCTCTACATTAAATATTTCAGGGAAATTTTGAGTTGAAGGTTCCAAAGCTTGAGTTAATGAAATGCATAGAATGAGTAACTTTATTTTGTACCATGACGTTTTCTGAGTTGAAAATATATTAGAAATCTTCTGCCTCTATATTTTCTCTAAATTTGCTGCTATGAAAATTTGAATCATATCAATTTAGGTTAACACCTCTGCAACGATTTTATAAGGTTTTGGAATTTGTAATATGTATAGAACATCACTTATAAGACATTAATTGTCGAAATGTACATATGGTGAAGTAAAACTGTTACTGTCAATGTTATATAAGTAAAAATGTTGAGTTACTCGACTAACTTTGGCTTTACTTGATCTCCATTTGGTTTGAATGTTTTGTATTGAATTTAAATTTCAAATATATCGGCCTCGATCATCAATGAAGCGATATTGAGTGATCTTGCCTTAACACTAAAACCACAATGGACTTTTGTTTCCCAAACATAACTATGCATCACTTAAGAAACAGCTGGCCTCCGTAAATCCAAACTAATAAGAGAGTAATAATAGAATTAAGGCAACAGTAGTATACTGAATGAAACAAAAACAACCCCGTTTTACCAACTGAAACCGAGGGAAACACATCAACTATGAGAGGAAAAACAACAACACAACAGAAACACTGAAGTGCAATGAAAACAAACGACAATGCCACAAACAGAACACAGAATATACATAAACGATGTGTCCATGTGTCCACATTAGCCATTTCATGAAATGCAGATTCACTCATAATAATCCGCTGATAAGAACTATTTCTTCCGTATACTCCCGTTGATCCAAATCATTGATGATCGAGTTTTCCCAGTGTTGATATCATAAACGAAAAAATGTTGAAATGTACCAAACACAACTAACCTGGATCTGATATCGATGACATCACAAGGGTAATAAACAACAGTATCTGTATACCCCTCATCTTGTTTGGCTCGAAACTGATATTGCAGCTGATTTATATCAAGTAAACTAGTATTTATACAAATGTGTTTATCAATCATTTATGAAAATTAAGAGGAAACGTTTTGAAATAGGAATTTGCATAATTCAATCTTATTTGAACAGCTGTTGCTGTTAAAATTACAAAATCAAAAATTGTAACTAATATTAATCTCGCTAGAACACAAGATATTATGCAATTTCGTGTTTTTAAAGACATTCTCAATTTTTTAAATTCTACAAATTAAGAATAACGACAAAATAATTAGTTAAATCTATCATGGTTATTGATAATTATTTATTCAAATGTAACTAAAACATGGATATGCAATTAACTTTAGTTTTAACGTTAATACGATAAATTCCTAACATGTCTTATTTCCAGTTAAAATGTTTATATGTTTGGATTAAATTATCCCTAAACTTTAAGTTGAATTCAAGCATACATTTTCACTACTTGCTTATTACACTAGACTTGTGCAGCTAATACTGTACTATAAATTCAGTCCTGAAAAAGACCTATTTCCAATATCCGAAAATGTACAAAAAATGTATGGCATTCGATTTACACACTGAATTTTAGAGAATTTGTGTCCAATTAGACGATGCAAAGGAATACATTTATAAGTAAATATATTTGATCATTTTTTGAGATTTTATATAGACTAGAATACACCCGCAAAATTCTCGGGCATTTAGCATGTTTAGATCGTGAATAAGAGTATTTAATCTGTTGAGGGATGCAATTTGTAAAAATTTTTATGACTGGAGAAATTCAGGAAAGTATCAAAAGTAATTTTTAGACCTCCTTCTTATTTCCAATATTCTTTTTTTTATTATATCTGCTAGTTTTATTAATTTATGCTTTTAACATTATACTATAAAAAGCATGCCATTTACCACCAACTTTAAGTTGAATATCTGGCACGACTATAACAGTGACCGCCATGGATAATGAATTTGGAATTGATTAGATGTAGAAAATAGATTTTATTGATAGTATATAGATGATCATAGTTTATTCGGAAATAATCTCGTCCCCACTATTTATGATAATATTGTGACTTTAATTCAAAACTGTTCTTAATGGAATTTAAGATCTATGACCTCAAAGTCCGTCCGTCGACGGAAACAACATCCGGACCCCTTTATTTTCTTTTTACTTTCACAATAAACCAGCCAGAATAGTCATCAGAGAGGATAAAAACTGTGACTATGCATGGTATCTATAGGACACAGAGGCATGGTGATTAATTTATTATGGAATGAAGAGAGGAGACACACAAAAAGGTATTCTCATTTAAAAGTATAGATTAATGAGTAACAGAAATTACCAACATCTTACCATAACAACCACTGACACCCGACCCTGCCGAAAAAGATATGCGATCAAAAGCAAACGACAAATAATATAGAAAAAGAGGGTTGAGGATTTCAAAGAAGATCAGGATCTGCTTACCTTTCCTCAGCACTAAATTTTTAAAGGTGTTCTGGTAGATCATGTTTTTTTCTATGTTGTGTTGGAATACTGTTGTTTTTCTTTTTGTTTATATTCTGTATCTTGTCATGACATTCTCAGTTTTTTTTTTCGGTTATCACTTTTGACAATCTTTTAGTAAAGACACATAATTTCCCAGGTTACACCATTTTAACTGGCTCTAAACTTTCTTCCTGTTTTGCCTGCGTATTAAAGACCGTCTGTGCTCAAAGTGAAATATATAGAAAAGAAACAAACATACACAGCGCAGCTACAAACAAGTATTACCACTAGCTTGAACATAGACATGAAATAAAAAGCCCCACATAATTAAAATATCAGGGTAAATTTTAACGTGTTATTGTTGGAAGAGCTGTAGAAAATATTGATACAATTCAGAGAGAATACTTCTTACCAGTTCCAAAATGAAATTTAACAATGATATATGGACAAATGTGTCTCTTTCACATATATTAGACTGCAAGAAGTTCAATTTACTGATTTAAAAAGTATGCTCGTGCATGTTCACACTATACATGCTTTATATACAGAAGTGTGCTCCTTACGCAGAAACTGCTCCAACAAGTTTATGAAAAGGAAAGAATAAAAAAAAAACATTACGAATTGGTTGATCCATAAGTGGTTAACCATCATGTCGCCTGGTTTATTAGGTACCGATGGTGACCTATTTCCGAACATGATTATTTTTCTGAGCGTGAAATCACATTGTTAGAAAACGTGTTTATCCAGCGTCCATGTGTTTGGTTACGAAGTTTTATTTGTAATTCGGTTCGGACATTGTTTTGTGTTTTATCGTTTGAAGTGGTGATTCTATTTTTTTTCATTTTCTATTCGCATGTTAAAGTAAAGATAATTAATCACCCAGTTTATTTGTATAATTTGATTGTAAAGCAATTATGAGCACAGGATGCACCTGTTTTACATAGTTGTGACTTGGAAAAAGGCCGATATAGTAAGAAAGCGTAGTTAATTGCACAATTATTAACTTTATTAATTAATAATATTAATTCGAAGTGATAATATATTCACATTTATAAAAATAATATATTATTTTTTCATTTCAAGCTACGTTTACACAATCATACACAAAGAATGCGTGACGGTGTAAATTGCAATTTTTAATTTCTTTATGCATTAGTTTTGTAATGATTACAAGCATATTGAATGCCAGACTGCATTTGAATATATAAACCAGTGGGTGTTATATGTAATGAATATTTTAAAGAATTACCCAGAGAGAATTTGATGTTGAATTATTTATAAATTGTTAATGACACGGATCTCCCACGTTTCGTATTAATATTTTAGTGTGAATTTGTTTTGAATTCGAATGATTAAGTATGGTTCACAACATTGTTAGATGAGGTATGAACTGGTTGATTCTGTACGTTCAGATGCTGAGTATAAAATGGTATAAAAATAAAAATTTAAAAAATCGTCATACCTTCACTAAGATTACTTTTGAAAATATGTTGAGATGAATTGGTTGGTATGTTTGTAGATACCCGTCTTTGCAACTATTCGCCATATTACTGGTGCGGCCATTATTACATATAAAACAAATATTTGTCACGGGACATCGGGACTAAAGGTTCAGACTATGAAAAGCAACACATGAGAAGAATTACACAATATGGATACGAAATTGGTTTGATCAAATTGGAATTATGCATAGAGCAAAATTAATCTAGGACACCAAATATTTCATTTTCATACATAAGTTTGTCAGTAAATCATATGATATAGTTGTTTCCACGTTTAATGATATATATAAAACAAAGACACGAAAAGGCATACAGCGTTCTCAGCCAGTCATAAGATATTTTTTTAACATTGTAGATCAATGGAAAAGTCTGAAATACAATTAAATTCAATATAACTTTTATTCGGATGATCCATAAACAAAAGTCACAGCAACACCTAACGAGAAAGTTTCTTGAACCTTTATTTTGTAATGATTTAGGGCACTGTGAATAAAAACTGCAAACATCAACTAGTTCAAGTTTTTAATATTAGAAAAATTAAGGGAGGGGAAAAACCTTTCAGTAACACGAAAACACTTAATTTTGTAGTTGTAGCACACAAATGCAATGATACGAATTGAATGCTTTTTTTGTAAATAAATGCATGGTTGTAAAAGTGTTGATCGTGCGCACTTGTTTTTGTATTAATAATCACTATGTTAAATTATGAAGTAAATTATATACCATACTCACGACACAAGAAATGAACCGATTGATTAGATCTTTTATTTCTTATGCAGCAACAATACTGCAACCTGATTGGTTGACTACCTCGGTTTAAATAACACCCCACCCTTGTTCACCCGGGGATAAATAAAATGTTGCCAAAAGCTTTAAAAAAAATAATTGCCAATTTTTTTTTAAATAAAATTTAAAAAAATAAAGAAAAAAAAAAGAAAAAAAAAAATAATAAGAAAATGCGAAAAAAAAAACCAATCAAAATTTGTAGATTTTAAAAAAGATAATTTTAAACTCAAATGGACACAAAAAGAAATCCCTTTTTTTTTTTTAACTCAAAAGGACACAAACATTATTTGTTTTTTTTCTTCAAAAATAGAGTAAAAAGTATTAAACAATGTGAAGTAACACGGACATTGAAAAAAAAGTACGCTGGAAATTTTTTATCATAATTTTTACAATTTTGCATCCTGGTTTCAAAATGAGTAAAGGAATTGATCATAAGAAATAAATTCGTTATCTTGGTGTAATCAGGGGTGTACGGAATTTTACACCGTTGTTGAAAATTCATACACCCATTCGGCTGCGCCTCAATTCTGTACACCCCTGATTACACCAAGACAACTTATATTATTAGACATCAACCAAACGACAAAAATAACCAGTAATATATTAAGGAGAGAATACAAATTCCAACAATAGATAGCTGTGTATACACCATGTTCATAACTTAAACTTCTAAAACTATAAAATGTACGAATAAATTCATCAAGAATATTTGGCTGGGTTAACTAGTTGTATTCATATATGTTTATATATTTCAAAATCAGCTTTTTATAAAATTTTACAAAGCATGTGAAAATTTTGGATGGTTTAAATAGCTCATTGTACCTACCCTTGAATATTCAAGGGCTTAAATTTGTAATAAGTATAGTGTCTGTTGTCGGTATTGGTGTGGAAACTATTCAGCTAAATGAATTATTACAACCAACTACATAATCAGCAAATCTAAGAAGGTTAGCAAAGTCACATATTAGGGATCGGGGTCGTCCACCACTTATAGACTTTCATCTATGGCTAATGCAAAAGTTCTTTACAAGTCTCACATGCTAACATTGTTTGTGGCCCCTTTTTTGAAATTCTGAACCCGCAATATGTTACTAGTATAAACATCCTAAATATGTATAAAATGTATGAGCTGATACAAATATACGAATAAAAGCAATCACAATTCATTCATCATAGAAATTAAAATGTTACCTCAATAAAATAATTATTTTGATACGCGTTAAAGTATCACGTTCAACTTATCAAGGATAGTCTTCGTAACGCAGAATAAGTAACTGAGTCTGAATTCAATTCTACAGATTGTTTAAATGCCTGTCTCGCAGATGTTATGTCTCCTACCAGTTGAAATGTTATGCCTAGGGTAAGGTAGGATACAGCGTTGCTTAAGTTGCCTTGTATTAAATAGCTTTCTTCTATTATCAATTGAGGATTTCGAAGAGCATTAAGATATTGGCTGTGATTGTTAAGATGAAAATGACATAAAAAAGGAAATGAGCATACACTATTGGTGGAAATATGTATCCGGAAGCTTCTCCGTCCAATTTAAATTCAGTTGGCAATAACGTATCGGTCGTACGAAACATCAAAGCGTGTAGAAGATGAAACTTCCATATGCTACAAATATTAATCTTCTGAAATAAATTCAAATTTAATAATCCAAAGTTAATGTGTGTTTAATTCATGTATTGGAAAAGTTAATCAGGTGTACACTGGTATAGAGAATACTGGAGGATAGAAATATCTGAATTATATTGTTTCATCTCATAGAAAAACTAAGCTAGCAGCAGCCATGCCGATACAGCATCATGATGTGTATTCAGAAGCAGACTAATTATATCGGTTTTGTACTGTTTATTAATCAATTTATTACTGGATATATCGTTTTATGGTAGTATCTTCTTTACAGCGTGGTACATTTTTGATATATAGTACGAATGAAGGAACTTTATTTTGGAGCTTTTATAAGACAATAACATGTACATCCCATTTACGAATGTAAAATTAAAACTATAAGAATTGTTGTCTGCAACATTCATAACCGAAGATAACAATTGTTTACAACTAGTCCAATTATCCAATTAGTTCAGTGATTGTTCTTTGTTGATGTTGTTCTTATATTCAAAATACATAACTGTAGGAAATGTTTTCGCTAGTGTGAGACGTTTCAGAGTGTAGTTTTGTAAATTACTGATGTTTTGTGTATAATCGTTTGCTTGTATGCATGTTTTGTATAAATGTTGTTTTGTATATATCTGTTACACAGTGTAGATACTATTCTGTACGCTATCCGGAAGTCGTGATTTTCGAAGCGAGGATTTCAAACTGGCTAACAGAACGGTTTTGATTTGGTGCTTTTTCTCATCATTTGTTTACTCCTATATCTATAAAGTGCTTTGCACATCTTAAATGTATGTTTAGCATCATAAATATGAGTAACTGTAACGAAAACATGCAGCGTATAGTAAACGGGTACCACCCAATAAGGTAGTGGAAAAGTCCTCATCATGGAAATAAAAAACTGATGATTTTTCGAAAAACCAAATAAGAGGTAAACAATTGAATTAAATGATAAGGAATCTGAAAAAAGATTCATTAAGTTATGACACTTGTCTGAAGGAAGTTGTGGATATAAAATAGGTACGCCCAATATAAGGTTATGACAAAGTCCGTATTTAAGATATAGAAACATCAAAAATATTTTTACCAAAAATTCGAAATAGAAGCTCAATAATACATTAATTGATTAAAAATGGAGCAATTTTAGAAAAGTTTAACAATTGGTTTTGAGGGTCACGGTTGGAAATACCTGATGGGTGTCCCCATATAATGAAATGTTCAAGTCTGTATCTTATATAAAGAAACCCCATAAAAGATTTTTAATAAAATTCGAAATACATTCCTTTTTTTATATAAATAAGGCCGTTAATTTTCTCGTTTGAATTGTTTTACATTGTCATTTCGGGGGCTTTTATAGCTGACTTTGTGGTATTGGCTTTGCTTATTGTTGAAGACCATACGGTGACCTATATATCTGTTAATGTCTGTGTCATATTGATCCCTTGTGGACGGTTGTCTCATTGGCAATCATACCGCATCTTCTTTTTTATATTATAATTTATGATACGGAATCCGAGAAAAAATAATTAATAGTTATACCAGTGAAGTGAAATCACAAAAATACTGAACTCAGAGGAAAATCAATTTGGAAAGTCCATAATCACATGGCAAAATCAAAAAACAAAACGCATCAAAAACGAATGGACAAGAACTGTCATATTCCTGACTTGGATTCAAGAAAATTGGGATCCGGCGGTTTGAAACTCTTTTTTAACTTTTTTTGTATGGGAACATATATTTAGAATCCTCTTTTCTCCTGGATTGGATGGACCCCCTCTCCATTTAAAAATGTCTGGAAACCCGGCCAATGTATATTAAGTGGTTTATAAGGAGATACGCTTGCAAAACCGGCGAAACATGTTGTACCGGTCCACTGAACGGACGAACGGAAAGACGGACTTCATTATCACTATTATAAGTTATATGGTTCGTTACTGAACCCCTACGGATCCATAGAGGGTTAGTAAAATTCATAGGGGGTGAGGCCGGAGGACAGAAGTTAACCGTATAACGAATTTATCGGACGCTGGACTTTTTCTGTGGCTTTTTGTTGAAAAATAAACAATGAAACACAACAACATTAATAGATGACGTCGCCATTAACGCGTCATGAACCCCATATGAAACTTACTAACCCCATACGGTCTCATAGGGGGTCACCACGTGACGGCGTTCAACCAATCACAACGTGATAATTCATCTGTGGTCCGATAATAACCTATAAACCATCGCTTTACAAAGTGGTGTACAATTGAGTGTAAAAGAGACAAATCTACATCCAAAACAAAGTGAAGGAACTGTGATCAATTATAGGCTACAGTACGGCCTCGAATGTTTGTAAATACATGCATTTTTATATGTTTAATGATAATAGCGTAGATAAAAAATGTTTTGTATTTTTATCGAGCTGTCTTTTTTTTATGTAAAAGTCTCTCATAACTCTTTTGAGAGTGGCTCTCGAATGTTTTTAAGATTGTTTTGTACTTTTAATTAAAACATGTTGTATATATATATATTGTGTTCATGTTTGTATTGTACATGTAGAGAGGTGAGACTATAATAAAATATTTGATTTGATTTGATTTTGCATTTTTATATAACAATTAAATCTGTGTGTTTGTACAATTTTAAGTATAACGGAGGACATTTCTGAAACTTATATAAACAAACAAACCTTCTTCTTATTTCAGCCACATTCAAACATCCTTATACTTAATATAGTAAGTCGAGTACACCCTATCAAGCTAAAACATGTTTAAAACGTTTACAGGATGTGAATTTATTAAAATATATTTGTGTTATTTAGAAAAATGCCATGTTCTAATGTATCGTAAATAACTTTGAAATCACTACTAGAATACAGTGAAATAAAGACTGATCATACAGTTTCAAAATATACAAGCGAGACTGATCTTACAGTGCGAAATTCGAGCAAGTGTAATTTTCTTATTTCTGGCTTCAAAGATCTGGCTGAAACTTTTACCACCACTTAAAATATACTTTATTTAGTAAATTAAGTCTGGATTTTACGTTAATTTGTACAGTAAGGGTGCAAAAAGATTGTTTTTAGGTTCATCGACTGATTTTCCTTTGTGATGCACTTGAAAATCTCTTGATTAAGGCAAAGATACGAATAATGAATGTGCTAAATTTAATTATAAACCATTTGCGAATATCGATGTCAGCTGAATTAATCATTAAGCAATGTACATATGAACATCTTACCGTTTAATATAGTATATCCGACAAATTAAAAATGTGATCCAAAAAGTTCTCGCTTCAAAAATCGCGACTTCCGGAAAGCGTACAGAATAGTATCTACACTGTGTGTTATATTATACCTCGGTAGCAGAAATCCATGCTCGTATTGTCATTCCTGTCTATTTGACGAATATTGACGAAAAGATTCGACTTATGTTATGGTGTCCTCTTTTCACCAAAAAAAAAAAATACTGCATCGAAATTTAAAGGAAGAATAACTAGTAAATTTTACGTTGTCAATTCGTTTGATGTGTTTTATCATTGGATTTTGCTATTTGATTAGGGTCTTTCCGTTTTAATTTTTCTCGGAGTTATGTATTTTCGTGATTGTACTCTTTATTAGGACGTCAATGATTCAGGCTATTTGTTAAATTCAATGTCAGATAGTTCTAATAAACATAAAATTTGATAGTATGCCATCTCAATACTGTATTTAATGTTTAGAAATTAAATAAGTTTCTTATGATTTACATGCTACCGATTATGACGAATCTCCTTTTCAATAAAATAAGTGACAGATTTAATTTTGTTTGAGAAAACTAACTGATTGATAACGGCAAAACATGAACTGTCTATGACCCTCTTGAAACAAACACATTGATTTTTAAACTCAACAATGTTGCATTGACCTTAATTAATTCTAGAAGTCAAAAGGGATAAGAGCATACAATGAATGACTGTCATCAAAATAATTTACTGTCTGTTTTTCTGGTCTTTAAATTCTAATTAAGTTTGTTTTTGTCCTTGCATAACATATTGTCTTTCTGTTTATGATATTGTTTTATGACATCTGCGATGAAGTACATCACTTGTTTTCGATTCTGGGAAGTCATGATTTCACATAAATCAGGTTGCTTTCTTTTTAATTAGCTGTGATACAATTTTATTGGTCACTAGACGAAAAATATGATACAGATTTTTTTATATGTTCTTGTTCGGACACTACATGTTTTAGGCAAATACAAATGTCCAAATATTATAAAGAACTTTTAATTTCCTGGTCTGACTTACAGAAAATCCAAACATCGGTCACGAAAGAGGACCTTTTAGAAGAAAATATATTCGGCAATTTTAAATTTAAGTTCAAGGGACATGCATTATATTATGCAAATTTTGCCTCCAGTGGAATAAAAAAAATTAAAGATATATGGGACTTAGACAATAAATCCTTTAAAACTTCTTTTGATATTTTTAACCGTCTTAAAGATAAAAGGAATTGGATTGCACAATATAGCCGCTCTGATAGACCTATAAAATTAATAAATTCTTGTCAATTTATAAAAAATGGAGTTGTCGTCGATGCCAAAAATTTATGCCTTAAAGATTTAAGATACTTCTATGAGAATAAAACAGCTCCAAAAAGCCAGTTTAAGTGGAATTTACAATTTGGGAATGAGCTACCATGGGAATACATTTGGGAAACCTTGAATAAGAATTTAGCTAATAGGAAAACTAAACAACTTCAATGGAAGTTACTACATAATATAATTTACACTGAAGAAAAATCACAAAAAATGAATCGCTCAAACGGAAAGTGTCACTTTTGCAATGAAAAAGAATCACTTTTTCATCTTTTTATTTATTGTAAACTGGTGGAAGACGTTAGGCGGGAGATTTTTAAGAAAATATGGGATTTTTGTTCACAGTTAAATATCGAAAAATTACAAAAATCGGAAACAAGTATAATATTTGGGGTCATTAATGCAGATGCATCTTATACCCAAATTTTAGATACGGTACTTCTAATCACGAAATGGGTTATCTGGAAAACTAGAAATATCGCAAAATATCAAAATAAAGGGATAAGTAAATCGTTGATTTTAAATATGATAAAACAAGAAATGCAATTTTTGCTCAAATATTTTAAACCGAATACAAAAAACGAAGCCTTTTCTATTATGTGTGACATTTTTTGTACATAAATATACATTTTGTGTGGTCAGGTCAGTGCAATGACCTCTTTGATACTGATTGAATAATAATATGTATACTGCTCTCAGCTCCCTATGTACATGTAATTTCTATTGTGTATGTAATTTATGTTTATCATCTAATTGTAACCAGACATGTTGTATCAACAGGTTAATTTCATAAACAAATATTTACTCACCATATCTTTGAAATAAAACCTTTTGGAAATCAAAAATCATTAAATAATCCATTTTTTTATGAATGAACTACTGTAACACATCCCTTTAACAAATCGCACGTGGTAAATAATCACATGACCAGAATTTAAATGTAATTGAAATTAACATAACAAAAGACTTGATGTACGGTAACTTTGAAACTGCTTAATAAATACAGGTAGCTTTTGTGAGAAATAAAGATACAAAACAAACTTTATTTAAAAAAATTATATATGGTGAGAGGTAAAGATATATAGATCGATAATGATTACAGGTACATGTACATTTGTACAAGGACAGATAATATTTTTACTGAGGGTTGATGTTAATAATTTATAGTGGGAGTTTTTTTCTCATTTGATTTTTCCCCGACAAATGAGACTGTAACAATTGGGGCCCCCGTAGTTGCTCCCCTGGGCAACTGAGGGTTGATGTAACAGGCGATTGTTAATAAAATATGTTTTATATTTAAAAGAAAAAAAAAAAAATTATTGGTTTGTATACACTTCTGTTTTGTTATTTTATTTCTTTGATTTATGTTTTTTATCTCACTAGAACATTTTGTTGTGTGTTACTTTGTGAATTATTTATAAATAGGATAAGGCCACTTTTTGAGATTCAAAATAGTAACATGAAATATAATTTGTGCCTTACATTTCAATGTGCTTCTCCCATTTAGGAAACTTTATTGGAGGCTGTCTTGTGTCATAACTTTTTTTTTGAAAGACAGACAAAACAATGAAAAACAACCATCAAAACATTAAAAGACCAATAACCTTCCAGAATACTTCAGGTGTTTGTGGACAAAAAAGTACACGTCTTTTATACTTAATCTATTTAATGATGACAATAAGAAATAAGCCTCAGCTGTAACGTTCATATCAAAAGTATTTAGAATAATTTATATTTTGGATAGACTTTTCAAGGATGATATCGGATATCTTTATCTTGTCATAAGTGCAATACCCTTTTATTTTAAACGAATGAAACCTTCCGAATTAGACTTTTTACCGGATTTGTAGTACATTAAGCAGTACAACGGGTGCCACATGTAGAGCAGAATCTGTTTACCCTTCCGGAGCACCTGAGATAACAACCTGTTTTTGGTGGAGTTCGTGTTTCTTTGTTGCGTCTTGTAAACTATTTGTCTGTTTGTCTTTTTATTTTTAGCCATGGCGTTGTCAGTTTATTTTCAATCTATGAGTTTGACTGTCCCTCTGGTATCTTTCATCCCTCTTTTAAAAGGATTTGATACACAAAATCATTGCAGAAACTATTCTTTAGATACTGTTTACAGAATAAAAACAAATATTGAGGTGAAGTCGGATTTTGGGACGGTTCATATTTTCTTGGCAATTGATATTTCGTTGAAGATTAACAATGAATTTTCAGTTGCAATTATTTGTTTATTTTTTTCAGTTTATTTAAGATGATAACAATGCAGCCAATACCTTAATTATTATACTGCAATGGAAATACGGTGCGATATATCGTAATACTTTATTCTTTAAAAACTAAATACATGTTCACAGAGAAACATATATCAATATAGATTCAGATATAGATCAGGTAATCAGTACGATATTGTAAAAGTACAAAATTATGATGGCTATATGTTAGGACCATGTTTCATCAAAGGTTACCTTTTAATGACTTATTTGTACTCTTTTGATGACTTATGTGTACTCTTACTGCCAACTTATGTATTTCCCTATATATTAAAACAAGCGACAATTTACATTTATCAAGTTCCCAAAAGGTACTGGTCGTTTGGAAAACTACCACAATCAAACCCAACCCGTAAATGCATAAAGCAGAGTTTAATTAAGACGTTTGTTTTATTTCCCTAGCTAATGAGGTATATGTTTACTGAATGATGTTGTGAACTGCAATCAAATCTAAAGAATCAATCCCGGAAATTAATCTGTTAACGCATATATACCACTACTAGTATTTACCTTTACCACTGGAGACTACAGAGGGGTCATCTGTAGAATTTGAAAATATCCACAGTACAACGTTTTCTTTATAAGTCACGAATATATATCATACACAATTAATGCATTCCTACATTTAATATAGAAAAGAAGATATGGTATGATTGCTAATGAGACAACAATCCACAAAAGACCAAAATGACACAAACATTAACAACTATAGGTCACCGTACGGCCTTCAACAATGAGCAAAGCCCATACCGCATAGTCGGCTATACAAGGCCCCGATAAGACAATGTTAAACTATTCAAACGAGAAAACTAACGGCCTCATTTATGTAAAAAATGAACGAAAAACAAATGTGTAACACATAAACAAACGACAACCACTGAATTACAGGCTCCTGACTTGGGACAGGCACATACATAAATAATGTGGCGGGGTTAAACATGTTAGCGGGATGTAAGGTGTGTTTCCTTATTTAACTTTACAACCAAATTTCAATACTTATGATTTTCAAAGGTACCACCAAGCGTATAATTTGATACGCCGGACGCTCGGTTCCAGTACATACAACTCATGTATGACGCTTTTATCAAATAGTTGCAGAGGTAAATCAGTAAAAAACTGAAGAGCACTTAGGACCCAGAAGTTGTGCCGAAGACGACTAAGATAATTTATACTTTTGACAAGAAAACACTTAGTATTTCGAAAGATTCATTCTTTTGCAAAGATTAGAATTATAAAAGTGACCATATAAATGACATAATAAAATTTGAATACCAATCATTGACAACCCAAATGACATATACGCGGGATTCGGAACTTTATTCTCCAAAAATACGTTAGAATATTAGAACCAAATACAAACAACAGTTGGATAGATTTCTTAACAGTAAATAGATCAGACAAAGATAATTAAAAAAAAAGTTAACAGTGGACGTCGTACAAAAGATCAGCTTGCAATGATGCAATAGACTGTCAGTCCCAAATCCACACTTTTAGTTAAACTTTAATATAGTTATGAGATTACAAATATATAATTATCGCAAACGTTGCAACATAAATTGAAAAGAAACGGTTATAATCAACCTTAAATCAAAAGCAATTGCATTTTTTGTATATTTCTTATTACGATTGTTTTGTAAGTTTTTCCACGCTATCCCGATGTTTTCAATCGGTTTCAGTTGAGTGTGTAATTTCAAAAACATATGGAAAACATGCGCCATATATAACTAAGGATATGGTTTAAATGTTGTAGCCATATTCTTGTAATAATCTCCTCGCTTAGATTGATAAACTTAATTATAATAGACTTCATTTGTAACATCAACTAATGAGACTTTTCACTTTTCATTACCATCATTTTATTTTTTATTAGAAACACGAAAGATGCCACAAGTTGATTATGAACTATGTACTCTTCAAGAGAATATACGTTTGACTAGATTGTACAATGGTTTCCTGTTAATTCGTTTTTAGTTTTTAAGTTTCAGTGAATTGTTGTTTATCTTTTTCCATGGTATTGTCGTTTTGTTTGACTTTAGATATTTTTCCCCCTTGTATCAAATTCATCTTTAAATTGTTCTATATAACAACCTAGTATATCGTTTAGCTTTGACCGCAGTTTATCTTGAGGACAATTCATAGACATTAATAGTGCATTGACTTGACAAATCGTTGATATGTCAAGTCAATTCACTATTATTTTCTTTATACTGCAATCTAAAAAACATTTTCAATTATTGTTTAATGTGCCAATTTTATTATTTGATTTAAATATTGGGAAACTCCCCCTTTTACCTAAAGGCCTCATATCATGCAGGCGGAGAAATATACAACACAAAGAAATGTACATTTCCTAATGAAACCCTTAATCGATGTAGAAGGAATTATTGTTTGAGAATGAACTAAAATATCAACAATAAGTATAAAACATAATGATTTAAGTGAAATATTTTTTTCTCTAAAAATTGTAAAAGAAATAAGTTTGAGTCATTGTAAACATTGGAAACAAGAACAGGTTGAATAGGTCTTATGAATAATTCATTACAATTTCAGCAATTTCTATTTAAATATTCATGAGGAAAAGTGATATCATGTCAGTGACTGTATATGACATAGAAATATACAGTCAACGCATTTTGACTGCTCAAATAGAACGAGTGCAGAATAAATGTATTTTAAAGGTTTATGACCATAAAAAAAATGTTTTATACTATCATCGTCTTATATAACGACTCCCGTGGTTTCTTACCTTTTTCAGACATTATATCTACCGTTAAAATGATTGATATGGTTAAATGATTGCTGTGATGTTATCAACTTAGCAATCAGAGCAAGCGATATTCGAATAATAGTTTTTTTTTCTGTTTGAAAATTTTGATAAATTTCACATTTGTTCCATAACTTTAAGATTTGAACTTACTAGTTATATTTATATCATATTTGAATGTTGTCATCGTTTTACAGCTTATCAGTTGCTATAACAAACGGTAGACTTATATATGAAAACGAGAAAATAAAACTCATGTGAAGTCCAAATCGACAAGCGTCACAGGTCAAGGTACATCTGCGAACACTTCGGAGCAACCAGATTTTCTTCGAAATGGTCGAATAGTACTAGTCGAACTCCGGTATTCTGAGTTTTGTGTAAACTGTTGTTTATGTATTTGCCTTACGCTCCAACTTCATGAACATACTTAATTGATTTTTAATCAGCCTTCCTACATATTTTCACTCCAAAAGTCATACATACCCATTGTCATCAATATCATGTGTGTGAGATATTTTCGTAACTGTTTCCCATTTAATCCGTTTGATCACAATCAAAACTAACTCAAAATCGTCTTTCACCACAGGGTACCACTACGATTGTTCCATAACAAATGTTAGATTACACGAGGAATTCATTCACCCTGATCACCTGTTATCATTTCCGGTTTTGATTTCGCATTAGTTTACAAAATATACTTCGGTGTCATGTATTCAACGAACTTTTCTTTCATACTTCATCATCGGTCCTGTTGGATAATAACGAGCCATTTCCCCAAAAAAGAGGCAGCTGTTTAATTCGTATTATTCGTTTCCATAATTCATGATGATACCAGAACACACATAAGCTATGTTCAAAAACAGATTTTGATTGCCTAGAAACTCAATTGATACATTTCTTGTGTACCAGATATCCTGTTTCGGAAAAAAAGTTGGAAGATACCTTTCAACGCGTATGTCAAAGACGTAAGGGTAAACAAAGAATAGATGACAACAACTAACAAACAAAATATTACCTACAATATAAAGTTTAAGCGACAGACATGTCGGATGAACTGAGATGATATTAAATGGCAAACAATTTTTCAGGAACTTGAGACACCTGTGAAATATTATCTCAGTTACTTTCGTCTTACAACATGTTCTATCTTCAATAAAAAATATAAATTTGTCGTCTTCTAAAACTAAAAAATTAACAATTGTGTAAAAGGCAGAAAAGAAATGGTTATGGAATTAAATCAAAAACGTGTATTGCGTCAACGTATATGAAACAATGTTTAATGAATACATGGGGGGTTTGAATTTCCTTTAAACATCAAACATTGTATATGGTATATTGGGATAAATTTTATGGATTAAACCTTGTCAATGACTCACGGAGTCATTTAAGTAATACAAAACTGCTGATCTCACACTAGTATTCTCTAAAGTCAATCTTTATAATAAGGTCCGTAAATAGAAGCTAGCATATTTTTAAAATACGTAAAACTATACCCTAGTAGTGTTTTTAAAGTTATATTGTTAGCTTGAGGGCTTCATAATTGAAGCAAAACCTTGATAGTTTATTTCATTGTTATCTATGGTCAACATGCATCATGTCCTTTTATAGCATTCATGTAACTGACAATTATCTACTGTATCTTAATGCGACAGAGCAGCCTACCAGTGTTAACAGTAATAAATGTCACAGATAATGATACAACAAGCATTTCCAATAAAAGTAAACATCAAACCCATCCAGACTAGTACACTGCAAACAAAATGAAAAATATTCAATTAAGATTATTTACTGATACTTGTAAACAGTACAGTTTTACTGTCCTAAACATGCACTTTTCAGGACACTAATGAGTTACCTGATCTTAAGTTTAATCACAAATGCAATAAGGTGCATTTGTGAATTTTGATTAACTCTTTCGTTGTCAGGATGCAATCTCAATTCAATCTGTTGAAGACATCAAAAAGAATTATTACGTAATGTTAACTTTACTGATTTTAAACAAATACAAGTTCACTTTTACATGTTTGTTTTTAGCAGATTAAGTACGCAATTGATTACTATATAGCTATTACAGGTACCAAGATTATGATATAATTCGCCAGACGCGCTTTTCGTCAACATAAGACTCATCAGTGACGCTGAGATCAAAATAGTTAAAGCCAAACAAGTACAAATTCGAAGAGCAATGGGGACCAACATTTCAAAGAGGTTGTGCCAAATACGACTAGGGCAATATATTCCATGGATAAGAAAATCCTTAGTTTTTCGAAAAAGTCAGTCGTTTAATGCATTTGATGCACCAGAGTTTTGTACAGAACAAAAACAAATCCTGATGTTTGGTTAATAAGTTAAAATGAATGTACCAGGTTGTGCATGACATTTATATAATACATGTAATAGTAATATGATATTTGAATATTGCGTTCGTTTTTCCTTTTGAATTTTCCTCGGAGTTCAGTATTTTTGTGTTTTTACTTTTTTTTTTATAGTTGCAATCGAGATTTGCAATCGGTAGTAAATATGAAAACGAGAAAAAAAACCCGTCATATAAAGCCAAAACCTGCAAGAGCGTCACTATGTTATGTATAAATGCGAACAGTTTGGGATTGATCAGTTTCAGGTTTAATGTGTAGAGTTTTGTGAACTGTTGTTTGTTTATAAGCTACAATGCACGCTCTAACTTGCAATTAGAATTGTTTTCATTATTAAACCGTTAAGCACATTTAGACACACACACATATCATAACATGTTGTATGGTTTTCATTGCAAGCTATATTCATACTCTGAAACAAGATATTATCTCCAGTAAGAGATAATGTTTCAACGCTCTCCATTTTCGCATTTGATTTAGCCTCTCATCTCATCTAAATATCTGAACAATTACTTGCTTTGATAGAAATATCTCGCCACAGCGATTAACAACTTATTTACCTGACACTTCATTAGTTTTATTGACATTCTCAGATATTCTATCAAAAACTTCTCATACAATAAATGATAATCTTAAAACTTGTCAATTTTCGTTGGATTGATAGTGGTCATAAAGATTTGACCTGATACATAGATATGGTCAGATATATAATCCCGGTTCTTTGCATTTCATAGAACCTTTTTTTGTATTTAAGGCAACCATCGTTTTCTTCTGTAAAACATATTTAACTGTAAAATATTTTTGTGGCTAAATCAGCGTTTGATTAATATCATAAGCCTTGTATCTTTGATAAATAATTGCTTGTTTATGTTCATAATATACGGACGTCATTCACAAGAGTGAATTGCCCAATCAGAAGAGGAAGTATTAAAGATAACACTTTTTTTGGTATATTTTATGCACATCATCACGAATCGGGGCGAATCGGTTGATCTATAGACACGATGTGTCTGTGTCTAATTACCTAATGACAGTTTACCAAATCTTAGATTGTGATTAACATCTATGTCGTCTGTCTGCTGAGTACCGAACGAGACCTATTACCAAACCACATGTGTACTGTACACTGCATATATTATTCAAAATACACAGTAGGAATATCTAAAATCAAAAGTCATCTGTTGTATGTAAATGAAACACATTTTTATAGCTATAGATGACACATATAAGAGTACATCTTGATTTATTTAAACAATAAACTTTGCAAATGATAGATAACAAAAACATTTACAATTGAGATTTTTTACAGATAATGGCATGACATGTTTTTTTACCACACTCAATGTTCTTGCACAAGCAAAATTAGTGTTTGCACTTAATTACGTTTTTATCGATTTTAGATTTTAATGTAATTTTTGCATGATAAACACTTGTACCGACTGCCCGCATTTAATTCAATAAATACTGTTAAATTTTGCAAAAAGTAAACTAGTCTAAATATTAGTCAACTGCATGCAACTTTTTAAGGCATATAAATTGATAAAGAGCAACTGTATGTTACAATGTTTTGTTGTAACACTCAGACAAAAGCTATATGTAAATTGCTAGAAACACATTTTAGAATATCAATATTCGTAACCTCCATTGAATATTATATGCTCCAACGTCTTTCTGGTACGAGTATGGAAATGCCAAGTGTTAAATAATAAGAAATAAAAGGATTGAAATTGTGTACGCCAGACCCGCATTTCGTCTACAAAACACTCATTCGTGAAGAAAAAACAATCAATAACGTTCCTATGTCTGTCTTAAGAGATGTCCAATTTTATATTCCATGTTTCCATCCGTGGCAACACCACAACTTGAGGAGCATACCTTTAGCATTCATGTGAAACACTTTTAAAAATTAAATAAGTTCTCAATAAATATACCAGTGATTAGGGGAATATTTCGTAGCCTAGATCCCAGATTGTGCGAAAAAAATGGACCTAAATAGGTCTGTATATACATTTTGCCTAGATTTTTTTTTACCAAAAAATAATCGTAGTAATATCATTTTACAAGCTAGTTTAAACTTATGTAGACATAAATTAATACACTCATGTGACTGTCATACACATGAGAGGTTTCGTGCTATAAAACCAAGTTCAATCCACCATTTTCTACATTTGAAAATTCCTGTACCAAGGCAGGAACATGACAGTTGTTGACATTCGATTGAAGAGTTATATCATTTGATTTTTAAATTTTATAAGAACCTTTGATTTTCAATTTTCCTCGAAGTTCAGTATTTTTTGTGATTTCACTTTTCACTGGGTTGATAGATCAGTGAAAATGTTAATTCTTTTATATCGGAATACAATTTCTGAGAGCGTTGGTCAATAATCCAATTATGGATATTCAATTTCTGTATCTGTTAAATTTACATGAAAATCATAAGCTTATTGTATTAAATGCATTGTCACCCCGAACTCGATTCTTTTATTGTGATATCTTCGTACAACCATTGATAAATAAACATATTAATAAAGAATACTTGATTGCCGAAAGCCATTCTATATTTTCTATTGTTATTTTTGTATATCATACAACAACGAATTTGTTTCAACTGTTGTAGCCAAAACACCGTTTTATTTTCATATTTTTTTTTAAAACATCCCGTTTAGCCAAACCAACGCTTTTTTTAACGAATGTAGGTTTACCTCCAGATGGGCGCGGTCTAAGTGACTCATCGGGGTTAATGATATGTTCAAAAACTATGTACTTATCATTTTATTCAAATTCATTGAATGATAACGATCATTATCGCTATTTTGTGCATTTTTCCTTTGATCTTTTTTTGTGATAATTTTCATATCATGCTTTTCGCCTGAGATGGAAAAATTATCGCTAGAAACTAAGGAGGCCACGTGGCGTTGCTAACGAAATTGATATTGAAATTGACAATGTCGTCATATGTAAAATAGCGAAAAACAGATTATCATTGGTCATCTCAACTCGATTGCTTTTCTCACTTTCGCTGTACCAGCTCAAGCGAGAAAATCCATCTCGTTGAGATAATCAACGATAATCTATAATTATACTTTGCAAACTAACAGACAAGACGGAACTCGCGTACATACACAAAGTGTTATGAAAGAGTAGATATGCATAACAAGAACAAACTATTGCTTGCTGTTTAAAAATTCATATATATAAGATAAGGTACGTTGGTAAGTTAGTCTTGTGTTTTTTTTTGTTTTTTTTTTAATTTTAGTTAATTTATATCGTTTGGAATTTAGTATGACGCCCATTTTAATGAACTAGTACACATTTGTGTTGAAGGACAATCGAAGATGGCCTCCGGGTGCTAGATATTCTTGCTGTGTTGAAGACCAATTGATGGTCTTTGTCTGTCTCTATTGCTAGTGATATGAAGTCCTAATTATCCGACTCCTTTTTAATTGAACAATTTTACGATTGAATTTTTCGATTTACTTTATTATTTCATTTTTGATCTTATAATGTGAAGACCTACATCTGAATGTGCAATCTCCGTCGTGTAAGTCTTTGTCATACTTTAAACGAAATGTTAACTCAAAAACTGTAAAAAGCAAACCAATGTGATTGTAATCATGTATATTTACTTGATGGTGCGAGTATCACGATTCATAAATTCAAATTTAAACACGCCACATTATTTACGGAGACAACAAGAAAAATGGAGGAATCATCGGTTCCGGACATATTTATTTCTACGAGATAAAGATTTTTTTTTCAATTTTTCAAGCATAAAAGTCGAACTTCGACAGGAATCTTCATAGACAAGCCTTATAATACAATGTACCAAAGAACAAACTTTAATTCATCATACTATAAAAACGTAAATGTATGACTTGGATGGAATTTAGTCACATTGACACTCATACCACATCTTCTTATATCTAGGTTTATGGTACACAAAATCAGCATTTTAAAATTTCCTATGGAAATTAACATTGGAAGGGGAGATAACTCTTGCAAAAATTAGTCATTTTTGGTCAGTTTTAGGTTGATTTTCTTGAAATGTATCTAAAGTATGATACTTTGATGGGGTTACAAGTTTGTATTTGACTAAATTATATTATCTTCTGCGCATAAAATGTACAAAACCGAAGTGTTATGGGTAGTTTTATTTTTTTTTCATTTAAGAAATTACAAGTTTGAAGCTTTTTGACCATTTTGAAAAATAATTGGTATTGTTTATATCTGTATATTATATGTTTTCAGCAACTTACTTATCTAAAGAAACTTTAAACCACAAAAAGAAAAATGCATGCTTAAATATTTTTTTTGAATTTGAGATTTTTTTACCTTGACATGTTGAAAAATTCAATAAATGGTCAACTAATGAATTATGAAATCTAGATTATAGCTTGATAAAAGATATGAAAAACCCTTAAGAGTTGTTTGTTATACTCTAAAGACCGCTAAATAATCAAGAATCAATACATTCAGATAAAAAAAGCGGTAAAGTTATAATAATGTATCAATTTGTATTGATTTGTCTACCTTTTTTGCAACAGTTATCTCCCTTTTCAATGCAAATCTACATACGAATTTGAAATGGTGATTTTTTTATAGTCTTTCTCAAGTTAGATTTAGTAGGACTTTTTTTCTGTGTATATTTGGGGTATAATGCTAAAGATTAAAACTTTAAAATCTTCTACTTTCGAGTTAGGGTCAAATTTATGCTAGATTGACTGGATCATACCGGTTAACCAGCTAATCGATCGAACGATTATCCGAGTAACCGGTTAGGCAAAAGTGTACGATTTGACAACACTTATAATTATGCATACACCTGGAGATTTTAAAAAAACTTTTCAAATTTGCATATAGATAAGGTTACCTTTCCAGGGAGAGTTGATTCTTGAGTGTCTTAGCTATTTCCTTTTGTGTCATGGGATAAATCAAACAAATTTATATGAAAGATGCCAGTAATGACAACACAGCTTAATATATCATCGCATTAATATTGATACCTTTTTTCAAACACATTGACTTATTCGTTGTCGTTTTCAGTGAACAGGTAAGTATATATAAAATATATGTATACTAATATTTACAAAACAATTCCTGCTTTGAAGTATAAAATTGTGGGTTCATTTATTTTCGTTTATACCCACTTTCGTGGATTAAGGAAAACTGAAACTTTTGTGTATATTTAATTTCGTCGTTATGCCACAGCCTTCATGCAAATTCGTTGAATATTTACATTCGTGATTAACCTGTACCCAAGAAATCAACAAAAATTGTATCCAACGAATATTAAAGAATCCTAAATAGTTACAAAATATAATAACTGTTTGAGATAAAATGCGTAAACCATAATCAGGAAATATTCTTGATGGCAAAGATAACGTGCCGTCGTTTAAAGGTTATTATGAAAAAGAAATAACACAAAAATACTGAACTCTAAGGAAAGTTCATAATCTAATGGCAAAAAATCAAGTGATAAACAAATCAAACGAATGGAAAACGACTGTCATTTTTCTAATTTGATACAGGCATTTTCATATGTAGAAAATGATGGATTTAACCTGGTTTTATAGCGCTCCAATGTATACCTAAAATGAATGTAAATCTCACAGTCAATAAAAAAGAAGAGGAAAACTTGTCATAAATGTCTAGTTGCAAGATTACATGATATAAATTTTACACTTTTTTCAGATCTTTTAAAATATTTTCATCAATTTAATCTACAAGTAGACTACGTTCACTCTGAAATTGGAATAAATTAGCATTTATTGGCCCTTAGACTCTCATTTAAAACTTTAAGATAGAACATGTTCGTCATTCTGTCCAGGTTGAATTTAGTTCAACATTATTAAATTTGCAACTTTATTAGTGTGATGGGATATATCTACAATAAAATGAGTTGAAAAAAGAATTGCTGTCTTACAAAAACTAGTTGTACATTTGATTGCCAATTCTTTCAAATATAATGTGAATAATTAGTTCAAATTATTTCCCTCGATGGAAAGTAATCGTGATAAAGAAAAGAAAAAAATGTCACGTTCATTTGTTCTTCGAATTTCTATTAATTTTTTTTCTCTATAAAACATATCTCCTTCAGAAATCTGCGTTTGAATTCTTTCCTTATTATACATTGGCCTTGTGAAACGATTTGTAATGTTCACATAATTTGTCGGATATCTTTATCTCATAGAAACATGCTTATGTAGTAAAATATTAAATACCAAATGTCATATCTCACAAATACATATTACACATGCAATTGATTCAAAATAGAAAAATCTGAAAGTACAGAGATAATAACTAAAACCATCGATGCTTATTCATGTTCTAAATATGCATATTTTTAAGCATATGCGGAATAGTCCTACTATTAAACACTTCTGCTTCATAAGTGATCAATTCCAACTGACAAGAAAAACATTTTAGAATCATTATGGAATGCAATAGTAAATAAAAATGCTAAAGTATACCAAATACAAAAGACACCATAGCACCATAACAAAACAAATGTTGTTGAACATGAACGCCATAAAAACTGCTTTGCTTTGATTTGAAAGATGAGACATTACTGCATTCGGCACATCTTGGCCACAGGCACTTGTCTCAAAAAAAAAATTCCTGTATACCTTAATATAACACAAGGTACTTAATTATTTTTTTGAAATATGACACCCAGTCCCGAAATCCCGTGATTTTTTTTATTTCTCGGTTGTCAAACCTACTTAAACTTAATATGCCGTAAATCTAAATTGATTTATCTACACAATGGTGTATGACACGACTATCATTGTTGTCGGGATCATTAGTAGCAGGCCTGAGAAGTCGGTCAACGGGATGTTTTTTGCATTCGTCTCAATTTTTGGCAACACCCAGCCCGCAGTGATTGAATTATTATAAAAAGTTATTAAAATATTAACTGTCAGCTTCCCTCTGACTATGAATTATTACTTTTATTGTAAATTCTTTACAAATTATGTGAAACAAACACAAATAAGTTTGTTATGAAACACAAGTGTACACAACGACACTAATGTAGAGTTATAAATTGACCAAAATTTCCCACATTTATTTGTAGACAGACGATTGACCAATGAGAAACCAGTATAAACTTACATGCGGGCTAGGTGTTGCCAAAAAATGAGACGAATGCAAAAATACATCCCGTTGACCGACTTCTGAGGCCTGCTCCTAATGATCCCGACAACAATGATAGTCGTGTCATATACCATTGTGTAGATAAATCAATTTAGATTTACGGCATATTAAGTTTAAGAAGGTTTGACAACCGAGAAATAAAAAAAATAACGGGAATTTGGGACTGGGTGTCATTATTCAAAAAAATAGTTAAGTACCTTGTGTTATATTAAGGTATACAGGAAATTTTTTTTTGAGACAAGTGCCTGTGATCTTGGCCAATGAAACAATGCAGATGTAGGGTAGCGGAATTAGCATAGTGGTTCCACTGCTAGCTGGAGTACAACTCCGATTTGTTCAACTTAAACTTCAATTGTAAAAAAGGCTTACTTATCTCTTCTCTTTTTTTTTAGTATTATAATTTTTTTTCTTAAAAATATATGTCCATCTAGATTTGTATAGAAAGCACATCAAATCGTCGAAAAACGTTTTTGAATTTGTCTTACTATCATCAAATCTCCAATGTCCTATGCATAGATTTTTATATTGATATGTAGGTATAAATGAAAAGTACCTACCTCAAAGTAAAATTCTAAAACTATTCTTCATTTATATGAATTTTTTTTAAATGAATGGGAAATTCGGATTTTGAATAGGACTTTTCTGTATACTAAACATAAAGTTGACACAGTGTGAACTAACATGTCATGCAAAGAAAAAGTGCACATTTTACCATTTATTTACTACACTTACCTGATAAAAACTAATTATGAATGTTTGCAATTAAAACAGTTTTAATAAACAAATTGTAGAACAAGATCGTTACCAACAAGAACAATGATGGCGTTATAAAAGAGAATGGAAATTATAACAAATAAAACAACAAAACCAGGGAAGAAACCTTTTTGATTATATACGCAATTCAAAGGAGCATTTTATAATAGTTAAAATTCAAATGATTGAAATGTATCCCTTAAGAAGAGGCTTTGAACTCATTTATTACTGTAGGTACATGATAACAGAAAACACCAACATTGAGTTTCAAGTAGTAGTAATGAATATCAAGTGGGTTTTGTGTTGCTCAACCTGTAGTATTCGGTGAAGTGTTTTGTTATTTCTTTTAGTTTCTTGGTTTTTGTTTAATATAATTTTATATTGTCGCCTTAATATCGTATATATTTGTAGGAGAGAGGTTTTAGTATATGATTTTATTTGCGGTCATTCGTACATGCCTGCTATAGATATAAAAAGCCGAAACAAATTATTATTCAGTGTTAATCATTTTCTTATTCTTCGTTTCAGCTGCCTCGTTCGAAAGTATATGGTATGATTCATTTAAATAAATAAAACAAAAAACTGTCAAAACAGGCCTTAAAATTGATGATTTTGCTTTTACTGAGAGACATACTATCAATATCCAATGTGTGAATTCCCAGATATTATGATATTAAAAGTGTTGAAATGCTTTTGTTTCTTCGTCATCTATCTTAATATATCATACACCCATCACTCATGATGCACAGGTTCATCGAATTATATGTCTACGATTTCATCAAAATTATAAAAAAAAATAATAGCTAACATGCTGCAAGCAATTCATTCAGTAATCAGGAAAAGCAAATGTAATACATTCATAAGTTTATAGAGCTGTATAGAAACGCATCAAATCTTGAAAAAACATTCTTGAATTTGTCTTACTATCATCAAATCTCTAATGTCCGATGCATATATTTATATTTTGATATTTGGGATAAATCAAAAGTACCTAACTCAAACGTGTCAAAGTGAAATTCAAAAAATATTGTTGATTTATACGATTTTTTTTTTAAAGTATGGAAAATTCAGATTTTGAAAAGGACTTTTCTGTATACTGAATATGAAGTTGTGACAATCTGAGCAAGACATGATTCTTGTTTTAAAAGCGTTACGATGATAAATGACCTTAAATTTCATAAGATAGAAGGTACTCATTTTACTAATTATTTTCTACACGTACCTGATACATACCGATTATTAATGTTTGCAATTAAAACAGTTTTGATAAATACATTGTAGACAAGATCGTTACCAACACGAACAATGTTGGCATACTAAAAGAGAATAGAAACATTTAACAAATAAAACAGCAACAAAACCAACAAGAAACCGTTTGGATAATATAAGCAATTCAAAAAAGCATTTTGTAAAACGTAAAATTCAAATGATTGAAATGTTTCCCTTAAGATAAGGCTGTGAACACACTTATTACTGTAGGTACTAGTATATGATAGCATTGAGTTTCAAATAGTAGCAATGAATATCTTTTGGGTTTTATGTTGCTCATCCTGTTGTTTTCTGTGAAGTGTTTGTTTTTTTTTCTTTTAGTTTGTTGGTTTTTGTGCAATATGATTTTATATTGTTGCCTTGGTATATCTAATTGTAGAAGAGAGGTTTTAGTATATGATAGTAGTAGTGGTCAATCGTGCATGCCTCCTAAACAAATTTAATTCAGTATTAACCCTTTTCTTATTCTTAGTATTAGCTACCTCGTTTTGAAAGTATGTGGTATGATTGTCAAGGATACAACTATCCATCAATGTTCAAATAAAGTAGATGTAAGCATTAAAGCTAAAAAAACAGCATGCTTACGAATATTATTCATTTGATTAAACTGTGAGATATTGCATTACTTGCATTAAACCGATGGCGTTGATTCGTTTAAATAAATGAAAAAAAAATCAAACTGTCATATTAGGCCTTCTAAGAAGTAATGGTTTTGCTTTAACTGAGTGACATACTATCAATATTCAATGTGTGAATTCCCAGATATCATGATATTAAAAGTGTTGAAATGCTTTTGTTTCCTTGCCATCTATCTTAACTAATCATACACTCATCACTCATGATGCACAATTTCATCGAATTATGAAGTCTAAGATTTCATCTAAATTTAAAAAAGCAGTGTTAATAGCTAACATGCCGCACGCAATTCATACAGTAATCAGTATAGGCAAATGAAATACATTCATACGTTAATATAACTAACACATACGTGTAGGACGATGGTGTTTTCGTAAACATGTTTCCATTATATGACTTCGTAAGTTTTTTATTAATTTTTGCATTTTTTTTAATCTAAATTCCTAAATGTACATTCAACATCCAACGATATATAACTGCAGACGGATGAAATAGAAAATCTAATTTAAAAAGGATATTTTTCGGATATAAGACTACTATGAATTCATTATTATTCTTTCGATACGAATTTTCGTCGGTTTCATGGGTACAGTGAAACCACGAATTAAAAAGTTCAACGGATTATAATTTTTTTTACAGATTTTGAATGTTGAGATGAGCAAAACCACGAAATCAAATATCCACAAAAATGCAGGTGTTCATGATTCCACGAAAATTTATACCTCGAAAATAAATGAATTCACAGTAAACTAAATTATAACGGATTTGTGAATAGAATAAAAGAAGGATATTTTTTGAATTTTAAATTGCCAATTTGACGAATAAGAAACTATAGGTCACTTCCCAATGTCTCAAATAATGTTGTTTAGTCTTTAGTTTTCTATGTTGTGTCTGAAGTGTGGCTGTGACCATAGTGTACAGACACAAATCAACTTTTATATCTTTTTATCTTCCTTATAGAACTTATTGGAGAATGAAAAGATTTAACCTCGCCACATTCTGTATTTGCCTGGGAGTCTTTAGTGTTTGTCCACATTTGGTTTTCGTTCATTGTTTTGTATAAAATCAGGCCGTTATTAGTCGTTTAAATTGATTTGCATGTTTCATTCAAGATTTTTGTTTATTGACGTAAATGTTTATTATATGGTCATTTTTATAAAAATATAATGTTTGCAATATTATAAATTATTCGAAATACTAAGGATTTTTTATCCCAGACATAGACTACCGTTGCCTTGTTACGTAATTTAGGTCATCAATGCTCTTCAAATTAATACTTGATTGGCTTTACAACTATTTTGATCTTAGTGTCACTGGTGTGTCTTATGTAGACAAAACGCGCGTCTGGCGTATCCAATCATGAGCCTGGTATATTACAGCTGATTTTGCAGCAAGGTATGGGTGTTTCTTATTGGTAAAAGTTTTACGGTTATCAATATTCAATAACGTCTACGTCAATTGGTCTTTGATAGTGAGTTGTGTCATTGGAAGTCATTCCACACCTTCTTATATTTAACTTTTTTTATACTTAGAAATTAAAGACAGGTCGTATTAAAATATGGATAATCCTAATTTTGTTCTAAAACTCTGATTTGTTTTGAATTTCTTTTCATATTATGCTCAAAAGAGAATCAAGTGTGTTTTATGACAATCCCAAAGGCAAAAAACCTGGTATAAATAATTAGTTCTTAATTTAATCTTTTTTAAACGTTTAATCAGTGACCCTAAAATTCTTGTACATTGTAACATAAAATGTGTAACCATAATGCTTTATTTTATAGAAAATACTAGATAGTGTTTATCTGCAGCAATTATTTGTCAAAGGCCTTTTCAAACTTCAGAAATGTTAATGTAACAACCTAGCATGATGAGAAAAGCTTGATTTCTCTTTCATATATACAGATAAAATCGAAAAAGCATGAGATAGGCACATCAGAAATGAAAAAGAGAGGGGATTTGTGCTAAAGATATGGTCAAACGGAAAAAACGAACTGACAATGCCATTGCATATAACAGTAAACGACAAAAAGACAGACTGCAGTCTACAAATGCAATATTGAAAACTTAAGAATGAGTAACACCAGTCTTCCAAAACCCTAGGCGAAATCGATTGCCCCATAAGGATTTGCTGCTCCGCATGTGTTGCATATGTAGGAAAATATGATATGATGTCAATAAGACAACTGGCTATTTGTATTCACCCTAAAATCTCATGTTTATAGCGTGATGAGAGAATTTGTTTATGATTCTTTTATGGTTACATAAAGTCAAGATTATTAATCTTAAACTTTTATGCATGAGCTGTGGGTTTTACTTAGCAGAAGATTAAACCGAAAGCACGAATATGTATTAAGATCGCAAGTGTTATAGTTATTTCATAATTATTCAACTAAAGATATACATGTAATTATTTGAAGATATTTCCCCAACAGTAGCAAGTATGGATAGTGAAAATGCATTTTAAAAGAGGGACGAAAGAAACCAAAGGGACAGTCAAACTCGTAAATCTAAAACATTTAAGATGATATAAGATGATGTACCTAACTAATATCCAAAATGTAAAATAAAAAAAAAAATACTGAACTACGATGGAAATTCAAAAGGCAATGATCCTAATCAAATAGCAAAATCAAAAGCTTAAACGCATCAAACGAAATGACTATTACTGTCATATTCCTGACTTAGTACAGTCATTTTCTTCTGTAGAAAATGGTGGATAATGCCTGGTTTTATAGCTAGCTAAACCCCTCAAGATTATCTTTATTATGTTTAAATGGGCAACAACGACACAATAGGTTATATAAACGAGAACAAATACTATCTATAAAGAATGCCAACTTGGCGGCATACATTTGGTACTTGATTTGATTTGCATGTTTTGCAGAACCTTATCAGACCACAATGACATCTATAGCTTGTGATGGAAACTTGATAATAGATCTCATTTACAAACCTCGTCAAACTGCATGTAGCTGCCATGTGAGCACCATTAGACTGTCAGTTAATACATTTTACTTTAATGTATTGCACAAAGAGATTGAATATTAACACTCCTGTATAAATTGTTGTTAAATCTTTCTAATGCATTTTACACATCAATGTTTAATCAAACTCATAGTTTATCACTAAAAGCCATAGCTTAATGCATGTTCTGAAGGCTAATTCAAATTGATAAAATCCTTTTAAAATGATTACATAATGTCCTTTTCTGTTGAAATGAAAAGAATAAAACTTTTATATGAAAGTTTCTATAAAATCCATTTTGTGGGTTTGTCATCATTGTTCTCGTAATTTGGAATTCGAAACTCAAAAAAAAAAAAAGCCCTCAAAACATATGTCATACGCAAACGAATTGAAAGATAGGTCAATATTCGATCAATGTTAGAAATAAAGACGTATATTTCCGTAAGAAAAGAATGGTTATGAACCAACTTTGACTTTCAGTTCATAACCACGAAATTTTGTCAATTTCGTGTTGCTCGATTTAAGTGATGTGTCATTTTTTCTTTTTCTTTTTTTTTAAAGTACGAAAATATGATATGTTTTCCTATGAAATAACGTTTGAAATGGTACCAAATTACGAGGTACAATGTATGGCGATCAAATTTGGATGATCTTCCTGTTTTGACAATGTGCTATCTGGCGATTATTTCTTAACCAAAATATATTATTTAAACTTGCATAACAGGCCAGATAATAAATGGTTTCTTATTAACTGGTAGATATTCTATTAATAATTAAGGTATGAATTTCTAGACTTCATTATGAAAAAGTGGTTCAAATTAACGTTTTCGTGATTTTTCCCTATTTAACCATCTACCCACATTAAGCTTTTACCATCAATCAGAATGAAACATTATTTCTACGAATTCATGTCACATTTTTTCTATCTCAAACTAACGAAGTGTTAAAAATGGGGAGTTTGGTAATACATGCTGCATGTAATTCATTCAGTTATCTGATAACAAATTGAAATACAACATGCTTAGTCAGTTCTGTATATTAACTTGATACTTTTAGAACATTATTCTTTACTGATTTTTTCTAAACATGCGATTCTATTACATGCCCACGTAAGTTTTATATACAACACTCCACTGTTTCAAAGCAGAATAACAAATGCAAATTTATCTAAATTATGGACCGTTACAAAATATGTCTGGTAGTAACTGTTCCGAATGGTACATTCGACATCCACCATCCTGGCTCTACAGAATGGAAGAATAAAGCATCTTAGATGGTATTTCTTTTTTATTCGATAATTGTTTCTATTATATCAAATTTTTACGGATGTAGACATTGTTGTCATGTTTGTCATTTCAAATGAATGTCAGGAAAAAACGTGGCGAAATATCTTGTAATACCTTGATGGAATCAAGCGTTTATACAAAACGCAACACAAATTGTCTTTTAATTATATGCACCTAATCTTTTAATTGATTATAAAACGATCAGAAGTTCCTGCTTTTACCTCTATATTCATTTGATGAGAATAGTTAACGAAGCTTCTTATATTTTGAAGCAAACAATTGTTTTGAGAATAATGAGTATTGTCATTACTCTAGGGAGAAAATGATGAAGACTAGGATCTTTGAAAAATAAATGATAGCAATGTGTTATAAACCTCAAGCATCTGAAACGCTCTTCTGTATTTATCTGACGTTATCATCAGGAACGCTCAAACCCGATTATTAGAAACAAAGTAGTTTGTCTTTTCGAGTGTAGTCAGTAGTGGCAAAATACAACTCTTTCATAATAATTGACATGCAATTCGTAATACAAATACTTTCATTAAAGTAATTCTAGAAACTCACATGACGTTTTACGACAAAATTAGTTACATTAAATTTTATCTAGCATTTTAAACTGTCGTGTTTAATGTTTGGGGATATAACTTGTTCGTCATTCTTAAAGGTTGAAATAAGTTTTAATTTTGCAACTTATATTGCTTTGGATAGTGTTAAATAGAGAGAGAGATAAAAGAACAAATTGCTGTAATAAAATTGTAAGTGAGACATATAACCCCCAATTATGACAGACTATAGACATAGATAGTTTAACACATTTCCCACACAATCAAAAGTATGGATAATAAAAGGATTTTTTAAAAAGGTTTTTTTTTTTTTTAGATAAATGCTAATTTTTGCAGAAGATACTAAACAATATATTAGGTTACTAGCTATTAATTTATTGGCTAATAAAACCCGAAAGAATTTTGAAGGACACTCAGTATGTTTCATTAACGCTTATAGTTATGTTAGTATATATAGAGTTAATGTATACCTCAATCACTAATAATACATCATTCTTCTGATATATATGAAGATAAAATTGACAATCAGGGTAATAAAAAATATATAGATATAAAAAAAACAATTAAAAAATTAAAAAATATACTTAACTTTATCATGCTCTCAAGTTTTACCACAAAATTAACAGAACCATTTATCAATGATATTGTTAATCGTTATGATTTAAGTTTACAATCCCTGCGCTGTGTAGAAAACCCGTTGATGACCTTGTGCTATTTTCTGTGCTTTGTTGTCTCTTTGATGTTTTCCTATTTTATATCCCCAATGTTGTTTATTTATGCATCAGCTTGCTAAATAATTTTATTATTTTCTACAGCATTTGTTAGCTTTGAATCCTATATTTGAATTTTGTTCTCTAAAAGCATTATTAATTCTGCTATAGTGTCTTTTGAACCTTTGAGCTGTTAAAATACAGGATTTTGAAGACAATCCGGAAAGACCCAAAACGGTACAAATGATCTGCAATAAAATCAAACTACATTGTAAATTGTTTCAATATGGTTCCCAAATGTCTTGTACATTGTAACATAAATTAGATAAACATAACGCTTTCTTTGATTAATAATACTACCGTTTAGGAATAAAAGTCGAAAAAGAGGCGGGAGAGACGAAGATAACATTTCAAAGTGATAATATAAAGATGAACTGAAAAACCATGACATTGTGTGTTTAGGCCCGTTAAAATACACGATGTTGATGACAATCCGGACTTTAAACGGTTCAAATGATTTGCATTTAAATCAAACTACATTGTAAATTGTTTCAATATGGTTCCCAAATGAATTGTACATTGTAACATAAAATAGATAACCATAATGCTGTATTTGATTAATAATCCTACATAGTTTTTATAACCAGTAATTATTTGTTTGCATTTTTTGAAACTGTTTGCTATAATTTTGATTTATCAGCCATTTCATAGCATAATAAATTTCGGTCAAGAACTCTTAGCCACTGCCCCGAGGGTATCACCAGTCAAGTAGTCAGCAATTCTGTGTTATCATTGATTTGATCATAATTATAAATTAACTGTTAACAAAACATTAAATTTTTGAAAAACTAATGCTTTTCTACCTCAGGAATAGATTATCGAAGCTGTGTTTGTTAAAACTTTAAGGAATTTTTGGTCCTCAATGCTCTTCAACTTCGTACTCTATTTGGCCTTTTAAACATTTTTTGTTTCGAGCTTCACAGATGAGTCTTTTGTAGACGAAACGCGCGTCTGGCGTAAATATAAAATTTTAATCCTTGGATCTATGATGCTTTTATTATAAAAAAACCCAAAAAACTGGTGAATTATTTAATGTTCCTGAATATAACCAATGATACCAAAATCAATCACTTTCACTTAATCTTTTGTTTACAATAAGAGACAAATAAAATGTTAAAAGTATAACACACTGAAGATCAAATTTCAGAATATCACTTCAATTCAGTATTTGTGAAAGTTTATTTTTCGCTATATTATTAATAATGTATAGATTAACTGAAATGGACACAAACAACGAGATTTGAACAAAATTAGAATATGATTTCGTTTAGTGTAATCGTTAATTAAAGTGAAATATTGAAATTATAAATCGATATAGCGGCGAATTTGGTGGAATTTTGTCAAAATAAGCTCAAAATACCTCATCAAATGCGTATTCGTGTGACATTCATTTTAACCAATCAGCTAGAGAATGGTTACGCATACGTAAGTCGTGTTCATCCATTAAAAGGAAAATATGTCAACATTGAAAGTAAAGCATAGGTAAAGCATTTCGTTGACTGAGCCGATTACCAAAAAAAAAACATTCTTATACAGGTAAAAGCCTAAGTTAACTTATTTTCTTACATATAACCCGAAATCAAACAGATCTTTCAAAATCCATTTGCACGAGGTTGCAATCTATTAATGTTAATGTTTATGTTGGGTTATGTGACGTTCGATAGTATTCAGAGTTCATCTCAATAGTTAATAAGATGTCGTCTACACTTAAATACACATGCAATTCTAATATATTTAACCGAGTGCATTATGTTTTGTTTGCCAGCACCACCTGTAAACGGCAATTATTTGTTTTCCCACCTCATTCGTGATGCTTTTAATGGTACTTTGGGGTTTCCTTCTTTACTAAGCCCATCCTGTGATTTCTGGATTTCAAGCGACTGCCATACAAGTGAGAGTTTTAGCTAGCTATGATACCATTTAAACCACCATTTTTTACATAGGAAATGCATGTAGCAAGTAAGGAAAAAGGCAATTGTTATTAATTCCTTTAATGTGTTTGAGCTATGATTTTGCCCTTTCATTAGGGACTTTCCGGTTTTAATTTTCTCGGAGGTTTTGTGAATTTACTTTGTGTTTTGTCGATGAAAATAGTATAAACATAATACATTGTAATGCACGATTTTCACTCTTATTTAAAAAAACAGTGTCCACTCACCGATTAAAATCAAAGTCTGTATTGAATCAGATTGATTAAAGTGAGATTATGTCAGTTCAAGAATCAAAACTTATTTGTGAAATTTTGATAAAACGGTGTAAATTTTATTCAGTTAAAAGATTCCTTACTAAATTAAATACAGAATTTTAAAAAAAATATGTTTATTACAGACATAGAAAAAACGAATAACAAAAATATATAAACACACTCTAGAGGGCAATTGAAGGGTGTTTTGATATACAGTTTTCTTGATTGAATCATCTAAAGGGGGTGCAAAACAGCAACATTCACAATTGCGATTTATTCTAGTCATTGAACAGAAATTCTTCAGGCTGTCTTTCTTTCATTATAATTCATATTAAATGATAACATTCGAAAGAGACATTCGAAACTGATATACTGAAAACGTAATGACAGAAAACGAAAGACGCCAAAAAAAATTAAAAAAAATCCACAAAACACTACAAAAATAACTAGACTGGGAATCACGACCCCACCAAAAAACTGGTTGTTTTATTTCTGCACTAGTAGCAAGTGTCATGCTGATCTTGGAAAGAACATAAAAAAAAACGTAAAAAACAAAACCTGAATGTAGCTGCGTATTTATACATCCCGCAAAACTTATGGTTGTTAACCTTAACATAGGTTTTCCTGCCAAATGCAAGAGGGCTAGGGGTATCATTTTTTCTATACTCTAGTCAAGATTTGGAAAATACTTATCATTTTCCCAGTCTGATCTTACTCTGTTAGGAGTCCGTTTGATTCTGATTGGTTTCATTTTTGTGATTGTAATTTAGACGCAACTACGTCTGTTATGGCGGAGGCAAAATATGAATGTTATTATATAAACACCTGACCGAAACAATGAAAAATTCAAATGGAGTTTCATGACTTGTGTAATTTTATGAATAAACATTGCTTTTTAAAACTAATAAACATCAATAGCCATTTGTATAAAGTCGTTGAAAGATATCTAAATAGAACTTTTAAGTGGGAAATGTGTTTTTGTCACGTCAATAACTTAGATCATCTATCGACATCTAGTTTTCATAGGGAATATTATAACGGAATATATTTCAACTTTAATTGGGTTTCGCTTCCAAAGTAATAACTCTTGTTTATCGACGACACGTTAACAATCAAGTCGGAATGGATGAGTTCTGGTTGCCGTTTCATAAAACAATCGCTAATAATAACGATAAACGTACATTTTAGCGTGTAACTAACGACTACACATGTAGAAGAGTCGTTATAATTTTCGATCGCTATATAGCTAGACAATAGCTTTTTTATTTTTAGAACGGAAATCCCAGAAAAATAGCATTCATATGAGAACATCTACTAGCACACGATGGTGAGCAAAAAAATCCAAAATGATTTTTTGTTTTGTTTTATATTCTTATCTTTACAGTATGAGTTTTATTCCTTTAAAAAAGTTGACATATAGTTGCATCTTAAATAATATATTTTTAAACGCATTGTACAACCATCGCAACGTACGATTTTTAGCATTGCCTTTGGTTAAGGATCAAACATAATCTAACAATTGTTTATGGAACTGAAGCTACTGGATTCAAACGAAATTTTAGAATATAGTTCTAGATATATAACATACTATCCCTCCGCCTCCCGAAATAAAAAAATAAAATAAAACAAAATATAAAAATAACAATGATTCAACTATTCATCGAGTGTTGGTTGCTAGACATGCTATAATGATTTCAAACGATATCTTAAATTAAAGATTAAAAATGTTGACTGACACTACCAATAGGGGGGTATTAGCTGGTATTGATATGTTATCCTGTAAAAAGTTCTATCCAGACCATTGAAGTCTTTGGCTTACAAATCCGTATCCCCAACAGTTGCTATTGTATGCATCTAACCATGCAGCTTTTTACCATGCAGATAATTTTTCATGTCTCATTGTTTACAGCTGAATTTACGATACTTTGTTTTCTCATTGGTGAGGACTATGCGGTAACTCATAATTGCTAGGATCAACGTCATTTGACCTCTGAAAATACCGCTAATTCTTAACAGCATATATTTTGTTAAAAAATGCTTGAAACAAGACACAGACATCATATTTTGAAACATTTCAAATCACAAAAATCTATTTCAAGACCTGTTAAACACCACGGTTGACATAACATAATATAATATAATACATCGATTTCAAAATATGTCGAAAATATACAAATTTACATCTGGCAAGCTGGATGGCACTTTGGAATGGGAAACGAGAGCGAAGGATACCAAAGAGATACAGAATTTTAAATGACGAGTACGAGCTGACAATGACACTCTAAATAAAGGGAGACGGCCAAAAGACAAACTACAGTCTAGCGTCACAAGATAGAAAACTTAAGAAAGAACAACATGAAGTCAATCAAAACAGCTTCTTATCAGAATGCGAAATACGAAAAAGATAAAATTCATAGGTCACAATACGGCCTATATGTCATGTCTAAAGCCTTTCATATCATATAACATGCTATTCGTGACTTTGATATTTTCATATAAAACATACACGACATTCAGGTTAAATTAACATACATTAAGCTTGTACTGCTTCTAAAGAATCTCAATTGTATTGCGTGATGAGAGAACTTTCGTAATTTTTTTAGATTGCATGAATGTTCTAGGTTATTTATTTGGAACTGTATACATCTCTGTGGGTTTACTTAAGAAAAATATAACGCTGAAAGCACGAATATGTGATAAAATTGCAAATGGTACTTTTAATGCACAATTATTCAATTGCAGATATGTTTATTTGAAACTATTTCCTCAACAGCAGCAGGTATGAATAGTGAAAATGAATTTTAAGCATTTATGGTTTGCCATTGTAAAAGATGATTTAAGATAATGTACTTAACTAATATCCGAAAAGAAAAATGAAATAAATACTGAACTCAGAGGAAAATTCAAAAGAGAAAGCTCTGATCAAATCGCAAAATCATAAGCTGAAACGCATCAAACGAATAGACAATTAGTACTGTCATATTCCTGACTTGGTACAGGCGTTTTCTTCTGTAGAAAATGGTAAATCATACCTGGTTTAATAGCTAGCCACGCATCTCAATATGATCTTTCTTATGTTTCATTGAACAACAACGACACAATAGGGTATGTAAACGATAACATTTATCATCTATTAAGAATGCCAACTTGGCGGCATACATTGATTTGTTTTGCATGTTTTGCAGAACCTTATCAGACTACAATAACTTCGAAAGCTTGTGACAGTAACTTGATAATAAGTTTAATTTACAAACTTCGTCAATCTGCATGTTTTGAAGAATCTTATCAGACTACAATGATTGCAATAGCTTGTGATGGAAATTTGATAATAGAATTAATTTACAAACTTCGTAAAACTGCATTTAGCTGCCATGTGAACGAGACTTGACTGTCAGTTAATATACTTTCTCTTAATGCATTGCACAAACAGATTATACATTAACATTGCTGTATAGATTATTGTTAAATCTTTCAAATGCATTTTACACATCAATTTGAAATCAAACTCAGAGCTTAATGCTGAAAACATTATTTCTGATTAATCCGTTTAAAACTATTTCGTTAATACGAAAGTTTCTTAAAAATGTCCTTTGTGCTTTTTAAGAATCAGAAAATGAAAATAAATTTTGAAGCGTTTATTAGTTAAAATTCAAAAATGATATCAACCTACGTAGTACATTAATTTTTCTACTATCATCATTTTTATGTTTAATTGATACAATAGGTTATATAAACGATTACATATATTTTCTATAAAGAATGCAAACTCGGCGGAATATATTTCCCAACTGATTTGTTTTGCATGTTTTGCAGAACCTTACCAGAAACCAATGACTTCTATTATAAGTTCTATGGTTTGCTACTGAGTCCCCCTATAGATCCATAGAGGGTAAGTAAAATCCATAGGGAGTGATGCCATAGGCCGAATCCCCCCATGGATTTTATTCGCCCTCTATGAATCCGTAAGGGTCAGTAGTTAACCGTATACCGAATTTATCGCAGCTGGACTTTTTCTGTTGCTTTTTGTTAAGAAATAAACAATGAAACACAACAACATTAATAGATGACGTCAACATTAACGCGTCATGAACCCCATATGAAATTGACTAACCCCCTACGGTCTCATAAGGGGTCACCACGTGACGGCGTTAAACCAATCTAAAGGATATAATATACCCGCGGTGCGGTAAAACTTGTGATGGAAACATGATGATAGATGTACTTCACAAACCATGTCAAACTACATTTAGCTGCCAAGTGAACAAGACTTGACTGTCAGTTAATACATTTTCCTAATGTATTTCACAAACAGATTATAGTTAACAATGCTGTAAAGATGTTTGTGAAATCTTGCAAATGCATTTGACACATCAATTTTTAAAAAAACTCAGAGCTTATCACTGAAACACACTACTTTATGCATGTTTTATAGCAAAATGCATTGTTATCATTGTGAAATCGTGTTAGAATTAGGAACTCCGATAATGCCTTCAAAAACATTTGTCAGTATGTCATGCGTGAACGAAATGAAAGATAGGTCAATATTCGATCAATGTTAGAAATAGAAACGTTTAATGCTGCAGGTATAGAATGATAATGAACCAACTTTGACTTTCAGTTCATATCCACAAAAATGTTATCCGTTTCGTGTTGTTCAATTTAGGTGCTCTGTCAAGTGTTTTTTTTTCTGTTTTTAAAAACGAAAAAAGTGATGTGTTTTCCAATGAAATATCTTTTGAAACGGTACCATATTTCGAGGTATGGTGACCAAATATAGATGATCTACCTGTTTTTGACACTGAGTCATACCAACAAATCATAATACGCCACTTTCGGTTTCACAGGAATAAGAATCGCAAAAATATCCCGTTGAATTTGACAGAAGGTAATTAATCCTTCATTCTAATATGGCTTTAGCTTTGTAAACAACAGTGTGATAAAATTATCGATACTTAGCGCAGATTCAAAGATATACATAATAATGGCTGTTATAATATACTTCCCACGAAAATCTATATGTATAGGAACCTATTTGCAGACGCTTTGCCGATTTTGTTGTTTTAAAAAGTGCAATTAAAAAAAGACAAAATAACTTTTGTTTTTATTCGTATGCATTATTAAAAGAAGTAATGCACAAGAGCTCGGAGAAATCAACAAAAAAAGAATTAAATAAAATTCCGCGAAAGTCAATTAATCTTTTTGGCGCATTTAAGTCTTTTCAAAACATGACGTCATACAAATGAAACCGCTAAAGTTGAAAGTTTTATGTTACGTGAACCATCGGAATTCGTATGATATTGTATTAAAGCTGTTTTTTGAGATAGGTTTTGTTTTATTTTCTATTCTATTGCATTATACGCATATTTACTCATTTCAGCAAGTTAACATGGCGGCTCCTTAGTTACAAAATGTCATCTTTGGATTTGACGGAAGCTTACGAGTAAAACATGTAAATTAAAAATGGCAAATGGTGGGTTTGGAAATTTAAAGAATTAAAAAGGTTTTTTTTTCTAGCAGTTATTCACGGAATAATCTACACAAGCTACATATTTATAAAGATAGTTGAGCTTTATCTATCAGGGAGTAAAAAGGAACAGCCACATACACAGCATACCAACCATCGCTTTATAGTTTTTTAATGACCGTATTTGTCCTTTTAGAATCGAAATAATTCATGGAAGCAATAAATTGTTTCTTAATTTTATTGCAGTAAAACATTTCTGATGCATATATATACATATATCTAGGGTGTTTTAAGACACCGGTCTTTTATTTGGTGATTCTATATGCTATTGGACAAATGTAAAGCAATTCGCTAAAGAAATATTAATGGTCTGATTGATGTAAAAAAAAAGCTTAAGGCTAATTCAAAGCCCTTTTGTTTTTTTGTTCTAGGGAGGGGGTCGTCGTTTTTCTATTAGATGTTAAGTTATCTCTGGGCAGGAGTTTATTCTTTCTAAAGCCTGACAAACCGAGCTTGTTTTTTTTAAGCGACAATTTAAGTCTCATTCATTGTAATCTTATAATCTAATAATATTGATAAATACACTCATCATAGATACAAGGCTAAATTTTATTTACTTTAGTATGCCAAAAGCGAATGGCCTTTTTAAACTATCTTATACTTTACAGCTTGATGTGTTCGGACTATTTGGTCATTTTATTATGAACTATTCGTTTTGAATTTTCTTCGCAGTTTGGTCTTTTTTTGTCAGTTCACTTATTCTTATCATTCATTTGTGTTTATAGTAAACATTATTAAATTGTCCGATAAATTGTATATACAATACTAAAGGCTGGCGTATTTTTTCAGAACTAATATTTAACTAGCATAACAATCCATATACTAAAAAAATGTGTTTTTTGTTAATTGGTAGACTAATACTCAATTAATCAGAATCCAATATTATTTCAAATAATTCATATGTCAGTGTCGTCTCACAAACCAAAGTGTTAAAGAAACTATATATATCGATGAGGTTGGTAGTCCTTGCTGTATGTAATTCATTTAGTTATTTGCTAACAAATTGAAATACAACATGATTCATCGGTTTTGTCTATTAACTTGATACTTGTAGAAATTATACTTTATTAAATTTTTTTAAACTTGCGATTCTATCACATGTCCACATTAGTTTAAACATGACACTCAACTGTTTCAAATCAAAATGTCAACTGAGGAGAATGCAGTTTATTTTTTTAAAACAGGGGCCATTACAAAGTAGTTCTGGGATCCTTGAAGTAATTATTCCGGATTGAACATTCGACATCCACCAACCTGGTACTGCAGAATGGATAAATTAAATATCTTAGATACTATTTTTATTTTCATTCAATACTAGTTTCTAGTGTATACGATCTTTGAAAAACCGAATATTAGAAACCAAGTTTTTTGTCTGTTCGAGTGTGTCAATAATGGCAAATTGCAAGTCTTTCATAATAAATGACATGTAGTTCGTGATAGCAATACTTCCATTCAGGTTATTCTAGACATTCGCATTACGTTGACGCCAAAATTGGTAACATTAAGTTAAATAAGCCTTGTTTAATGTTTGGGGATAGAACTTTTTCGTGATTCTTTGAAAGTTGAAATAGTTCAAGATAATTAATTTTGCAACGTTATATGAGCTTGGGGTTGTGCTTAAAAGGTAGAAAGATTAAAGTATTAATTGCTGTAATAAAACTGCAAGTGGCACAGTTAATCCTCAATTATTTCAAATATAAACATAGATATTTGACCATAAAAATTCCACACAACCGCAAGTATGGATAAGGAAAAAGTTTTTTTAAAGGATTTTCCCTTAAAGTTAATGCATATTTTTTTTTAAAGATACAAAACAATAACCAAAATCAATAGTGAACAATCATGTTTGATAACACATCCAAACCGGAAAGATTTTTAAAAGACACTCTGTTACATAAACCTTAAATTATGTTAATTCATAAAGTGTGTAAACTTTGCGATACACATTCGCCAACTGATTTAAATATGGTAATGTTGAAAAGAAAATGTTAGACTTTATTTTAATGGCTGTTGCATCAGAAACATCACAACTGATATAATTTACAAACCTCTTCAAACGTTATATAACTGCCACGCAAAATGTTACCTCAATATATTTCATAAACAAGATTGTACTCGAACACTTCAGTGAAACGTTCAAAGCGCTTTATCTGTATTTTCCCTGACATGGAACTCCCTAAATTAAATATTAGAAAGCCAAGGCTGCATAAAAACCATGCAGTTGCAGAGATGGATTACAAAAAATGATATAAGATAAGTAGCCAAATCCATCTCAGGCCAACTGTGCATGAAGAATTTAAAACCTTAGTTTCTAAACAAAAAATCCATCTTTAAACGCGTTCTCTTTCTTGAATCTTCTTAAAAATTTAATTACTGTTTACGTAATCTGTATCTTAGATCTTCGTTATAATTTTATTACTTTTAACGTGTTCTCTATTTTGGATTTTCAAAATAATGTGACTATATTTACATGTTCTCTGTCTTCGATATTCTTAATGATTTGACTTTTTCAACGTGTTCCCCTTTTTGGATCTTCAAAATAATTCATCTATGTTTAACGTGTTCTCTGTATTGGATTGTTGATATAAAAATGTTGCACATGGTGGACTCATCATTATCAAATTGACTGATTCATGCACGCATACGTTTTGAGTTGATTATGGCCTCATACTATTGTTTTTTTATTACGTTTGAAACGGTTTCTACTGCCATTGGTGAGCTTTAAATAATCGAATACACATGTGGTACAAAAAGAAACGTTAGTTATACAGTATATTTCACTATTTAACATTCAATACAAATGTCCTTTGTGTACGCTAAATTTAATTATTATGTTTTTCTAGGAGTTTAATAAATACAAACTCGAACTGACCAGTTGTACTGTATTGTACACCATTCAGCTAGTATAAAAATATAATTGACAATCAGAAGAATAAAAGTTAAACAATCAAAAAGCACTAAACTTTTTCATAATCTCAAGTTTCACCACAAAATTAACAAAATAGTTTATTAATGATATCGATACTGTTAATCGTCCGGATTTTAGTTTATAATGCCTTTGCTGTTGATGACCTTGTGATATAGTTTGTGCTTTGTTGTCTTTTTGGTGTATTCCCAGTTTACATTCTCAATGTCATCTTGTTTACTTATACATAGGATTGCTTAAGTATTTACTTCTTTTCTATAACATTTGTTAGCATTGAATCTTGTTACTTCAAATTGTACTCTAAAAGCATTATTAATTCTGCTATTGTGTATTTTGGACCTTTCAGATGGGCTGTTGACATACAAAATTTTGATGACAATCTGGAAAGACTTATAACGGTTCAAATGATCTGCTTTCAAATCAAACTACATTGTAAATTGTTTCAACATGGTTCCCAAATGTCTTGTACATTGTAACATACATTAGATAATGATAATGCTTTATTTGATTAATAATACTACAGTTTGAGAATTAAAGTAAACTAGAGGCTCTAAAGAGCCTGTGTCGCTCACCTTGGTGTATGTGAATATTAAACAAAAGGAAGCAAATGGATTCATGATAAAATTGTGTTTTGGTGATGGTGATGTGTTTGTAAATCTTACTTTACTTAACAGTCTTGCTGCTTACAATTATCTCTACCTATAATGAACTTGGACCAGTAGTTTCAGTGGAAAATGTTAATAAAAATTTACAAATTTTATGAAAATTGTTAAAAATTGACTATAAAGGGCAATAACTCCTAAAAGGGTCAACTGACCATTTCGGTCATGTTGACTTATTTGTAAATCTTACTTTGCTGAACATTATTGCTGTTTACAGTTTATCTCTATCTATAATAATATTCAAGATAATAACCAAAAAGAGCAAAATTTCCTTAAAATTACCATTTCAGGGGCAGCAACCCAACAACAGGTTATCCGATTTATCTGAAAATTTCAGGGCAGACAGATCTTCACCTGTAAAACAAATTTCCACATGTCAGATTTGCTTTAAATGCTTTGGTTTTTGAGTTATAAGCCAAAAACTGGATTTTACCCCTATGTTCTATTTTTAGCCATTGCGGCCATCTTGGATGATTGGCAGGATCACCGGACACATTTTTTAAACTAGATACCCAAATGATGATTATGGCCAAGTTTGGTTTAATTTGGCCCAGTAGTTTCAGAGAAGAAGATTTTTGTAAAAGTTAACGAAGCCGCACGACAGACGCAGGACGCCGGACGCAAAGTGATGGGAAAGCTCACTTGGCCCTTCAGGCCAGGTGAGCTAATAAAAAGACATTTTAAAAACAAATTATTTTCTAATGTCACTGCCACATGCACTTGTTTCTGTCCGTGGTGGTTTTACTATCCACACTCGTATGAAATATATTTTGACGGCTTCTTGGATGTATCCCTGTATGCCGGAGTTCTTTTCATAATTCCCTTTGCCCTTGTTTGGTGAAGTGGGTCAGACAAGGTTTTACTGTCAATGACTAGCTAGCCTATAGAAAACACAAATAGTTTAGCGACCATCATTGTCAGTAAATTTATTTTTGACCCACTATTAACAAGCACATTGTCAGGATGCGTTTGTATACTCCATATTGATATTTTAATGCACTTGCATGTTTGAACGATGTGACCAGAGGATTTCAGAAAATGGATGTTCCGAAGTTGGGGTGGTTTATTATAAGAGTTAACTACAAGTTTGAGAATGATAATACACTTGCCCAATGATTTAATTTTGGGCCAGTTACTATCCATCTTTTGACAATTTCTAATCGCCCAATCAAGGTTCTGGTCGCATTTGACGACCAGGCGACTGGCTGTGTCCAACACTGCATGATTTTAATTTTAATTAATATGTTCCATTCCAGAAATCATTCTTACCATAAAAGTAGTTTTGCAATCCATGTTAGTGTTTAAAAACTTCAAAACAAAATTTCCAGAACTGCAGTTGTTTTTACAGTTATCATTTCTTTGTTTACCTAATTGGGTAATTGGATGGAACCGTGTTTATCAAAGTAAATATGGACAACTGTGCAAATGATAAAGTAAAACTTCATTTAACATATAATTAGGTCTTTTAGTTTCTTGTGTACAATTTGGAAATTAGTATGGCGTTCATTACCACTGAACTAGTATATATTTGTTTTGTGGAAGCTGAAGGACGCCTCTGGGTACGGGAATTTCTCGCTACATTGAAGACCTGTTGGTGACCTTCTGCTGTTGTTTTTTATATGGTCGGGTTGTTGTCTCTTTGACACATTCCACATTTCTATTCTCAATTTTATTTCCACTTTTCGTGGGAAGACCTTTTGGGTTTTTTTTCCGTCTGAGATGCTTTTTTGTCTTACTACAAAAAATGTACATATCAAATGGATTTTTGACCAATAATGCTGTTCAGTAATGGGGGATTTAAAACTCACCCTGTGTGACCGAACACTTATTCTTATAAGAGTTATCTCCCCGCGTCCCCTTTTTCTTGTTATCACTATATCTCTTAAACCGTAAAAGATTTTTACCAACTGTTTTGACCAAATTGTTCATCTACTCTTAAGAATGATTTGGTTAATTTTGACTGGAGTGATCGTTTTATATTTTGAATTTCACTTGTTAATGTTGTTCAATAGAAACTGTTACAGTAAATGATATGATGTGTTTGTTTAAAAACTGTTTACAACAAGGCGCAACTTGAACTTATTTAAGTGGAAGAGTTTTGGTTAACCCTTATAGAAGTTTTCTCCCCTTATGCAGTTGAAATCAGCATTTCTCCACAACCATACAAGTGAATTTCACTGGAACCACACATATTACTTTTGAAGTAATGTGAGTAAAAGAGTGTTTAAGCAGTATATGCAGTAGCTCGTGGATTCTTTTATCTATTATACTATGCCATGATCACAAAATGTTTTTTTTAAATATTGAATTTCAATTTGTAAAAAAAGGAACCCAGAATCTAATTCTTTATAACTTACCTTCTTCTGCTGTGGTTTGACTCTTGCTGCTAAGTGTTCAATTTTGTTGTAATTCAAATGGGCTGGTCTGATTGGGTACTGAAATATTTTAATGTAGTTAAAAATTAGCATTATTTAAATCTATGATGCATAAATAAATGTTATATAAGACCTGTTTGTCTGCTTTTTAAATCCGTATAAATGCTACAAATGTATTTTGAAATGTAGCATGGATTAATAAATGGGAAACGTGTCCATAGGGACACATTTGATGCCCCCACTAGCATATAACTTTAAAAAGAGACATAACTGAAGAACTTTAAAAGTGAAGCTGCCAAAATTTAAACTTAAACGTGTTTTAGTGGTATTAAGCATTACATGTATATATAAATTTCATTAAATTTACTTGAGGCAAACTAACTAAGGTTAAGTGAACAGAAACAAAAACTAGAGGCTCTCAAGAGCCTGTGTCGCTCACCTGTTACTGTATTTACTGATGTCGGTCATCTTGGTTGGTAGGTTGGGTCATTAGACACTTTTTTAATAGATACCCTAGTTATGATTGTGGCCAAGTTTGGTTAAAAATGGCCCATAGTTTTAGAAAAGAAATTTTTGTACAAGTTACAAAAATGACGAAAAGTTGTTCAATATTGACTATAAAAGGCAATAACTCCTTAAGGGGTCCTCTAACAATTTTGATCATGCTGACTTATTTGTAGATCTTATTTTGCTGAACATTATTGCTGTTTACAGTTTATCTCTATTTATAATAGTATTCAAGATAATAACAAAAAACTGCAAAATTTCCTTGAAAGTACCAATTTTAGGGCAGCAACCCAACAACGAGTTGTCAGATTCATCTGAAAATTTGTGAGGGAATAGATCTTTTTCTGATGGACATTTACATCTTGTAAGATTTACCCTAAATGTCTTAGTTTCAAATATATAAATAAAAAACTGCATTTTACCACCATGTTCTAATTTTAGCCATGTCGGCCATTTTGTTTGGTAGGCGGGGTCATCGGACACATTTTTTAAACTAGATACCCCAAGGATGATTGTAACCAAGTTTGGTTTAATTTGGCCCAGTAGTTTCAGAGGAGAAGATTTCTGTACAAGTTACAAAAAATGACGAAAAGTGGTTAAAAATTGACTATAAAGGGCAATAACTCCTTAAGGGGTTGACTGACAATTTCGGTCATGTTGACTTATTTGTAGATCTTTCTTTGCTGAACATTATTGCTGTTTACAGTTTATCTCTATCTATAATAATATTCAAGATAATAACCAAAAATTGCAAAATTTCCTTAAAATAACCAATTCAGGGCAGCAACCCAACAACAAGTTGTCATATTCATCTGAAAATTTTAGGGCAGATAGATATTGACCTGAACAACAATTTTACCCTTTGACAAATTGCTCTAAATGCTTTGGTTTTTGAGTTCTAAGCCAAAAACTGTATTTTACCCCTATGTTCTATTTTTAGCCATGGCGGCCATCTTGGTTAGATGACCAGGTCACCGGACACATTTTTTAAACTAGATACCCCAAGGATGATTGTGGCCAAGTTTGGTTAAATTTGGCCCAGTAGTTTCAGAGGAGAAGATTTTTGTAAAAGTTTACGGACGACGGACGACGGACGCGGGACGACGGACGCAGGACGACGGACGACGGACGCCAAGTGATGAGAAAAGCTCACTTGACCTTTCAGGTCAGGTGAGCTAAAAAGAGGCGGAAAGACGAAAATAACATTTCAAAGTGGGGTTCAAAGTGGTAAGATTAAGATAAACTGAAAAGCCATGATATTGTGTATTTAGGCCCGTTAAAATATATACATGATGTTGGTGACATTTAAACGGTTCAAATGATCTGCATTTAAATCAAACTACATTGTAAATTGTTTCAATATGGTTCCCAGCAGTCTTGTCCATTGTAACATAAAACAGACAATCGTAATGCATTATTTGATTAATAATACAACAGTTTTTATCACCCGTTATTAATTGTTTGCATTTTTATGAAACTGTTTGCTATACTGTTAATTGATCAATTATTACATATCATTATTATTTTCGGTCGAGAACTCAATTAAAACATAAAGCTGGTTAATTAATTAATATTCCTGAATATTACCAATGATAACAAAATCAATCACTTTCACTCAATCTTCTGTTTACAAAAAAAAAAGAAAAATTAATCGTTTTTATGTTGATCGTATAATACACTGAAGTTTCAGATTTAAAAATATCACTTCAGATCAGTTTAAATTTTACAGATTGCACTTTGTAAATACAGCTGTTTCTCAAACCACGCCTCTTTTTTGGGATATATATATAATATTTATTGATAGTTTGATTTGTAAACATACTGGTTCCCAGATATGATCCCTATGTTTCAGGTAATAGAGACATAACTTGGAATTGTTACCAGTACAAAAACATATTATTGTGGTGAAAATAAATTCTGAAGAAGGCAAAACTATTCTAGGATATAAGTTTTTACGAAACTTTATAGTAAAAGTGTCAATGTTTAGCCGCAAAGGGAGTTCCAAAGTTGTCTATATTTACAGAACAGAGTGAATGTTTACATAATAACGTACAGATAAACTTAACACTGTACGACATAAGCCCGAATTTCCAGCTACTTTGTGGTCTTATCAGACATCATGCTTATGTCAATATCCCCAGTTAATGCAATCGAGCAGTGAGGAATTGTTCTCAAAAGTAAAATAACGAAAATACTCCGAGGAAAACTCAAAACGGAATTTGCCTAATTAAATATCAAAACCAAAAGCCCAAACACATCACACGAAAAGATAACAACTGTCACTCTGGTGTCTCCTTCTAAATACTAATTTGAGATAGATAAAGAAATAAGAATTCAAAACATTTTATATTAAAAGTGAGGATAATAGGTACTAATTTGAAAAGTCATAATTTGCCTGGGTCATATTTATTTGACAGTAGTTATCCATTCGTTTGAAGTGTTTCAGCTTTTGATTTTTCTATTTGTTAAGGGACTTTACGTTTTGTATTTCGTCGGAGTTCAGTAATTTTGTTATTTTTTATTTTTGTTGTTGATTGAATTATTAATATGGATGCAATGTCAACGCATTCACAACTGGGATTTCTTCTCGTCATTGAATAACAATTCTTCAAGCGGCTTTTCTTTCACTTTAATTGTATTTCATTATTGATAACCAAATGTAGATACATATGTATGCATCCCACACAGCCAAAGGGTTGTCGATCTTTACATTCATTGGATTTACTACTATAGATGGAAGAGGTCCAGGGATGTCCAATTGTCAATACCCTATTCAAAATTTCCACAAATGTAACTGTTGTTGAGAAATCGGGTGTTAATTCGTTCGTGTCATTCAGATTGGTTTCATTCACGTTTTACATTTTTTTTTATCTTAACTCCTAGATTTATGAAATATTATTTGAATTTTGCTAAACATTTGAATTGGACCGAGTATAGGTGATACAATAATTCACAGCAAAGTCTATGTAATGTAAGTTTGTGAAAACCTGACAGAAAGAATGATCAAATTCAAAAAGAGTTTTGTGACTTATGAAATTTTTAAAACGAATAAAACAGCAATAGCCGTTTGGTAAAAGACATTGAAAAATATCTAAATGGAATTATCAAGAGGGAACGTTAAGAAGCATTTTGTCACATTTACAACCTATCTAATCTATCCATATTTAGTTTTCGTAGTGAATATGATCACCGAATGCATTTTAAGTTTAATTAAGTTTCGCTTCCAAAGTAATAACTCTTGTTTGTCGACCACACGTTAACAAGCAAAAATAAATTTCAAGTTAGAATTGATGATTTCTGGATGCCGTTTTATAAAACAATCGCTAATATATACGTAGAAAACAGCGCGAAACTAACGACTGCATAACGAAAACCTTTACGCACGTTTCATAAAGCATGCGAAGAAGAATCTTTAGAATTAATTTGCGATCGCTGCACAATTGCTATTTGTATTTAGACCGAAGATCACATTCATTATCATTTGAAAATCATAATACATGTATAAGTAAACAAGGGAGAACAAAAAATCACAAGTCCAAGAAAGTCCAATTTAAATATTCTTCCGTCATTTGATAATTCGTTAAAGTGTTAAGACACCAAGTGCCTGTATTTAAATAAACCTTAAAATATGATATAAAAAGATCTACAACATATCCCCCCTAAAAAAAAATTAAAAAATTGGGACATTAACTGGTTAAAATATTATATGTCCTGTAAAAGTTTCATCCGGACCCTTGAAGTCATATTGTAAGGGCATCGACTTAAAAATCTTTATACCGGTCCCCAACAGTTGCGAATGCATACATCTTACCACCTATACATTGACCATCATATTAAATCTCATTATGTGTATAAAAATATAAGTTGGCCATGTAAACTCGCATAATAACCCGAAAGCTAAAGCTTTCACACAGTAATCAGAAGAGAAAACAAGTGCTCCGCTTAGGTCGATTCAACCTGATTGTTAAACAGTTCTAGTAATATATTTTGGTCTGAAGTAAACAAAATCTAATATGATACTTGTGAATTATGCCATGCGTTTGTAACAAAATCATTTATTGATGTTAAAAAAATATGGGTATTTTCGTTTGTATTATATAGAATAACTTAAAAGCCACAATTTCTTTGTTCGGTATTGTGCTTATAAATATATCCAATTATTTCACAACCTTTATTGATAACATATAACCAAGGAAGGAGTAACAACTAAATCGCTTACAAGGTTCTTACATTTTTATGAATCAGTGAAAACAACAACCAAAAACAATGGAAATGTTGGAGATGTCAATTGCTTTTATAGATAAACATGTTGTACAGTTAATACTCTCCTTTTAATTATTGAAAAAATCATATGATATCATCATTAAAATAAATTTAAAAAATCCCGCACATATGAGCAAATCAAAGCCAAAGGGCGTTAGACATCTAGAGTCAACATGCATGAAGTTGTTTAACAATACACAGCTGTCTGTACCTCTATATCAAGTTCCAAATCGACACCAGTCTAAAAGGGGAACTGAAAAGGATCTGGTGTGGAAGTCATAAAACTTTGATCAGTGCTCGGAGCACAACAACCATGATCGAAACATGAAATTCAGTATTTTGATTGGTGATTCTTGAGTCTGAGTACAAAACTCGTGCTCGAAGGTTTTATGACCGCAAGGCCTGATCTGCCCCTTTTAATGAAGAATTTGTTTACTAACATGCATTGAATTTCTTATGATGGCAAATGTTGAGTAGGATCTGCTATCTCTTTCGAGCAACATAATTCCTCCACAAATTTTTGATGGGGCTCGTGTTGGTCAGTCTTAGTTTTCTTTGTTTTGTTTTTAAAACAAATGTGTGTCTTTTCGTCGTATTCGGTTTTTTTTTTGCCATGGCATTACCAGTTTATTTTTTACTTACAAATTTGAATTTTCTTTTCGTATATTACGCTTTTCCTTTATTGAACTACGTTAATTTAGAACGAATCAGTTTTCTTAACAATAAATTGTTCTGTAATATAATTAATTTGGTAAAGAGCAGATCATCTTATCACAACGGCTTCTTATGATTAAATTGACAGAAGATTAGTTATGGCGTCATTTCGAGAACATATGAATATGAATTTCCAAATATGTCAAATAATACTGTTAATTGGTATCAGGATTTAAGTCCAAGTGAGATTAAATAGGCTTGTAAGAATAAATATAAACGGACTTTGTACTATAACCTCCATTGTCTATTAAGATATTTTATTTACGACAATACTTCTCTCAGTAAGAGATTACTGCCAATTACATGGAAGTAAAGGCTAAACGAGGGAACGGTATTAATTTACCCTTAATCTGCAACAATTCTAGCTTATCTTTAATTTCGTTTAAAAAATCGTCGTGAAGTGATGGCACGACCATCTACCAGTTGACAATATTGTAATAGTATCCATGGCAATCGTCATTTTACATTAAAATGTAAAACATCAGGAAGATTTTCGAATAAATACAAATTGAATATCTATATAAAATCATATATCTGTATTCTGTTCTGCACACACTTGTTATTCATAAATGAGGGTATGTGTGGGGGTTCTTCATTTCTGTATTCTTGAATACACTAGGCTATTATATTTATTTATTACAAACAAGTGTGGACACAGATGAGTGTGGATAGTATGTTTGGATGTTTGACAGCGTCTTATGCCAAAAGGAGTTCTACATTTTCATATATGGTGTTATTAACTGTGTTGCACGGTGACAACCAATCTGAGCATTAGAAGTGGTATTTATTTAATATGTTTTTTATGTTAAAAACAGTAATTACATTAGTTACCAAATGATTATGATAGAATATGTTCTACATCTTTGATTTTTACAAATGAATATAATTATTATAATCTGTGGTATGAGTGCAAATAAGATAACTCTCCATCCTAGTCATAAGTTGTAAAAGTAAACCATTATAGTTCATACATGTAGTACGGCCTTTAACACGGAGCCTTGGCTCCCATCGAACAGAAAGCTACAAATGGTATCAAAAATGACTACACAAGTGTACAACCATTCAAACCGGACAGCCAACGGCATAATCTATATAAAAATTGAAAAAAAGAAACACTCGTTAACCACACAAACAAACAACAACCACTAAACATCAGGTTCCTGACTTGGGACAGGTACAAGCAACTATAACGGGTTTTAACATTTTAATTGGAACCAACACTTCACCCTTACATGAAACAATAGTGTAACATCACAACATAGAAAGACACAGTAGAAAGTAATAAATTAAAATGGTTCAACTCAATTAAAATGCTTATTTCTTGCCTGTTATTTTCTATTCTTTATATTTAAACAGCCCCTTCCCCTCTCCCTTTTTTCTATAAAAATACAGTCATTGTTCAATCACAACACTCAAAACGGGTGACTTCTCTCTGAAGATACCAAAACAACTTTCGACTGATAAGTTGAAAATAAACTGGCAACGCTGAAAAAAAGAGCAATATTCTTTGGAATGTTTTAAAACAAAAGACAATCGGTGATGTCAAGTTACCCCGAAGCAGCAGACGGAATAAAGCTATTAAGAAATAAAAGAAAACACACTAAAGGTTTTAATTTGATGTTAACTTTTACACCACGGCCGTAGATTTCTAAAGAACTACTTTAATCGTGCTTTGCTAGACTATATTTACACCAGGTTAAGAGTTCATGACAAAAAGTCGGGAATCTGGAGACTTCAAAGTTTGTCTTGCCGTTATTCAGATTGGAATATCAAATTATCTGAGAAACTCTGGTTACTAACGCACTTATCTTCGAACTAATGGTATCAAAACTTCAAATAAAGACAGAACAATTAGTGTTATCTTATTACAAATTTGTCAGTTTTAAAATTAGGTAGTTACTAATTGATTCAAGGATGAACATTGCATTGTTTGTTTTGTAATACTTCCATTGAGATTAATGAGGGTCAATCTTTGACAGCTCGTATCGTTGCAGAAAATGTTCAAATTGATATGAGATTAAAAATTATGATAATATGAGAATTCATAAATAAAGTTAAAAAGTATTACACCCATCATTCAATCACAATACTCAAAACAGGTGACATCTCTCACCTGAATAAAGGTTCATAAAAGGGCAACTTAACGCCAGGAAAATGAAATCTATTAGTTTCTATATTAGAAGATTTAAAAGAGAGTCGGAAGATACCAAAACGAATTTCGAACTGATATGTTGAAAATATACTGACAACGCTGAAAAAGAAAAAGCATAATATTTTTTTGGAAAAAAATGTATGCTTTAATCCATTGAAGGCCGTACATTGACCTATAATGGTTTACTTTTTTAAATTATTATTTGGATGGAGAATTGTCTCATTGGCACTCACATCACTTCTTGTATTGACATCGCCGATTGTCTGTTCAGATTTCTAGAGAACGACTTTAATCGTGCTTTGTTAGACTATGTTTATACCAGGTTAAGAGTTCATGACAAAAAGTCAGGACTCTGGAGACTTCAAAGTTTGTTTTGCCATTATTCAGATTGGAATATTAAATTATCTGAGAAGCTCTGGTTACTAACGCACTTATCTTTGAGTTAATGGTATCAAAACATCAAATATAGGCAGAACAATTAGGGTTGCCTTATTACAAATTTGTCAGTTTTATTTAATAAAAAATGATTACTAAACAATTCAAGGATGAACATGACATTGTAGGTTTAGTAATACTTCTATTGAAATTAATGAGGGTCAATCTTTGACAGCTCGTATCGTTGCAAAAACTGTTCAAAATTGATCGGAGATTAAAAATTCTGATAAAATAAAAATTCATAAATAAAGTTAAATAGTATTACACCCATCATTCAATCACAATACTCAAAACGGGTGACATCTCTCACCTGAATAATAGTTCATAAAAGGGCAATATAACGCCAGGAAAATGAAATCTATTTGTTTCTATATTAGAAGATTTAAAAGAGAGTCGGAAGATACCAAAACGAATTTCGAACTGATATGTTGAAAATAAACTAACAACGCTGAAAAGGAAAAAGCATAATAATTTTTGGGAAAAAATGTATGCTTTAATCCATTGAAGGCCGTACATTGACCTATAATGGTTTACTTTTTTAAATTGTTATTTGGATGGAGAATTGTCTCATTGGCACTCACATCACTTCTTGTATTAACATCGCCGATTGTCTGTTCAGATTTCTAGAGAACGACTTTAATCGTGCTTTGTTAGACTATGTTTATACCAGGTTAAGAGTTCATGACAAAAAGTCAGGACTCTGGAGACTTCAAAGTTTGTCTTGCCATTATTCAGATTGGAATATTAAATTATCTGAGAAGCTCTGGTTACTAACGCACTTATCTTTGAGTTAATGGTATCAAAACATCAAATATAGGCAGAACAATTAGGGTTATCTTATTACAAATTTGTCAGTTTTATTCAATAAAAGTAATTACTAAATGATTCAAGGATGAATATTACTGTATAGGTTATGTAACTTTTGATAACTATTTGATCATATCTTTGCAGAAAAAAGTTCAAATTGATCTGAGATTAAAAACAGAAGTTGAACTGACTCAAGTAGAAAACTGTTTGCGAACAATGCAGCTGTTTGAAATTTGACCAACAGAACTGTTGAACACACAAAAGATTGTAGACAAACTCGAAAAATAAATGCTACATGTTTATTTCGGAGTTTAGTTTGACGTGCATTATCACTGGAGTAGTATACATTTTTGTTTAAGGGCAGCTGAAGTACGCCTCCGGGTGCGTGAGTTAGCCGCTGCATTGAGATCCATTGGTGGCCTTAGGCTGTTGTCTGCTTTTTGGTCGGGTTGTTGTCTTCTTGAAAAATTTTTCCATTTTATTCTCATTTTATTACACTTAATTTGGTAGTACAGATATTAAGAAAAAATAACTTTATGAATTTTGTGCGTCTAAAGTGCTTCGCTGGATTTTTATTTTTATGAAGAACGCTCCAACTTATTTTTGGGAATTAAGGAATATATAAATATGAACAAACGTTGAAAGCTCGGTAACCAAAAAAAAGTCCTTAAAAGAGTAGCCAAATTCATCAAAGATCAACACTGAACTTTGACCGAAAGAGAGGGAACCTTATTTGCTAGATGTTCCCTTAATTTGTCTACGAGTAAGAAAAATATGCTTAACTTAATTTAGTAACAAAGCATTTTCATCTATGGCGACAAATAACACATTCTTCAAATCATCAACTCTTGGGATAAATGTGTACTTGACAAATAACCAACAAAGGAATGGAGTAATTTGTTCTAGTCTAATTATTTACATGTAAAGTCAAACAACAAAATTATGTGTTTAACTTTCCCTTCTCTTTTCACGAATGTGACCTACTGAATCAAACTATTTACCGGATTTGTAATAACATGAGTATCACGACTGGTGTCACATATGGAGCAGGATCTGATTACCCATTCAGAGCACCTGAGATCACCCCTAGTTTTTAGTGAGATTCGTGTTACTTAATGTTAAAGTTTTTGTGTGTCTTGTGTACTATCATTTGTCTATTTCTTTTTCGCCACGGTGTTGTTAGTTTATTTTCGATCTATGAGTTTGACTGCCCCTCTGTTATATTTCGCCCCTCTTTAAGAAAAGCAGTTCTTTTCTTCCTTTCTTGCGTGCGCATGCATCCTGGATATAGAAAAAAAGAAATGTAAACTCTGTCCACAAGTTGTTTTTGATTTGGTTACTTTTTCGTCAAGAGCATATACTTAACTGTGAAAAAACAGTAAAAATCCTGGGAATTTTCAAAATCATGTTAAATGTAAAAAAAACAAAACAAGCTTTAACAAATTTCGTCAGACGCTATATTATATCAATATATATTATAGATAAAACTATCTTATCGCATTAGTTTGATCCCCTCACATGCGGGAGGTCGTTGGTTCGAGAACTAGCCGAGTCAAACCCAAAAGACTTGGAAGTTTGGTATTTCCTGCTTCTCCGCGCTAAATACGTGACTGTATATAGTAAGAAGAAAGACTGGTTGGCTTGGATCAGCATAATATGTCACAGTGGTACAGTTCCCTGTGAACTATCAATTTGAAAATCCGACTCAGCTTACGTGCTGGTCTAAAAACAAAGCCGGATTTTAAGTCATATCATCCTGATTATGCATGTAATTTGCCTTTGCACAGTTAAAAGCCGGTCATCAATCAATGATATGAGTCTTTATGTCGTCTATTAAACTTACAAAAAAATAAAAAAAGTACTTTATTATTCTATTTTAGAAATTGAAGCAAAATAGTATCATGACAAATTTCCAACGGAGCTGGTTTATGTTATCCATGCCCACCGTTATTCTACACCAAATTTATGAAATTTTGGAAGCCTTTTCGAATAATTCTCTCGAAAATATTTCAATAGGTTTTAAAATGTATTTTGTAAATATACACACTGCAGTTATAAATAGATAAATAAAAAAAATATATTGTACCCTTACATCCAATGGCAGCGCTTTTAAGTTGACTTCCTACGCCCTGTCTTGGGTACACAAAAGACCAACCTAATACTAGAAAAATATAATACTACCGTTTTCCCTATAGTCATGACCAATCTTGTATTATAGTTTGTAACTTACACGTACACAAAGTACGGAACAATTAATCAGAGCGAATTTTTATCTTTACACAGGAGATTAGATTTGGCATCATTTCCAGAACATTTAGATAAATATGTTCCAAAATAATCAAACATAATTGTAAATTGGTATCCTGTAATGCACAAATGTAGTAAAATGTTATGATATGTAAACTAACATAAATAAATTCTTAGTATAATTTCCATTACAACTCAAATTGTTTTCCAAACAAACACAGATCAGGCACATATAATATTTCAATAAACCAGTAATATAGTTCGCTTATCTTCTTCGTTTGTAGCTCATATAAATAAACAGACTATGGTTGCACCGAGGCAACAGCGAACATATTGAGAAAGTAAATTGTTTAATCTCGTGACGTTTTCATCACAGAAGTAGATTTTTGCAATAGCTTTACAATCTTTAATTCTAACACCTTAATCATCACCTCAGTTCATCTTGTGTTGTGTATAGGGTTCGTATTGCTAATTATTTGTTATGTGTGAAGAATCTTGTTTCTGGTTCACGTTGAATAATAGTTCGTTCCCTGTGTAGATTTTTGTATAACGTTCTTGATTCGTGTTGCTTTACTGTTTTGGTTTCTGTGTAATGTTTACATAATTGTATAAGGGTTCGTGTTGCCAGATTATTATTTTTTCTGTGTAGTGTTTTGTATAAGGTTTGTGTTGCTTAATTATTTGTACCGTGTGTAGACTACTGTGTAACGTTCTTGTTTCGTCATGCTTAGCTGTTTGTTTTCTTTGTTATGTTTACATAATTGTACACGGCGTTCGTGTTGCTAAATTGTGTGTTCTTTGTGCAGAGTTTTTTTTTAAAGTTCGTGTTGATTTTTGAATTATTTGTTCTTTGTGTAGAGTCTTGTATATGGTTCATGCTGCATGATTTTTTATTATCTGTTTAGTGTTTTGTATAAGGTTCGTGTTGCTTAATTTTGCATTCCCTGTGTAGACTATTGTGTAACGTTTTTGTTCCGTGTTGCTTAGCTGTTTGTTTTCTGTGTAATGTTTACTTAATTGAATAAGATTCGTGTTGTTTGATTTTTTGTTCCTTGTGTAAAATTTTACATAAGGTATGTGCTGCTAAACTTTTTGTTCTTTGTGTAAACTTTTATATAAGGTTCGTGCTGCCTGACTTTTTGTTCTCTGTGTACACTTTTATATAAGGTTCGTGCTGCGTGACTTTTTGTTCTTTGTGTACTTTTATAATATGTTCGTGTTGTGTGACTTTTTGTTCTTTGTGTACCTTTATATTAGGTTCGTGCTGCTTGACTTTTTGTTCTTTGTGTAGACTTTTATATAAATTTCGTGCTGCTTGACCTTTTGTTCTTTGTAGACTTTAATATTAGGTTCGTGCTGCTTGACTTTTTGTTCTTTGTGTAGACTTTTATATTAGGTTCGTGCTGCTTGACTTTTTGTTCTTTGTGTAGACTTTTATATTAGGTTCGTGCTGTTTGACTTTTTGTTCTTTGTGTAGACTTTTATATAAGGTTCGTGTTGCTTCATTGTTTTTGTTCTTTGTGTAGACTTTTATATAAGGTTCGTGTTGCTTGATTTTTTAAACTTTTTTTTAGACTTTTATATAACTTAGGTTCGTGTTGCTTGATTTTTTCTGTTTTTTTTGTGTAGACTTGTATATAAAGATCGTGTTGCTTTTTTGTTCTTTGTGTAGAATTTTATCTAAAGCTCAATTGTTGTTTGAAGTGTAGTGTTTTGTTTTTGTTTGTATTTTTGCCGTTTTTCTTTTTGGCCATGATTTTATTTTATTTTATTTGACTTGTGTATTTATTTGGTCATCTTTGTATCTTTCTTCTGTTTTAAGTGAAGCTATTGTTTGATATGTCAAAGTAACGATTTAGTAAAAACAATTAAACAAAAATGAAAGAAATTTTAAGTCACCATATGACCTTCAATATTCAGCTAATTCCACACCGTAGAAATTGTCATAAAATTCTCCAAAATAACAAATTGTGAAACAATTCTAACCAGAAACGTTTTAATGATTTCTTTATGCCCGCGTCACACAGTCCCGATTTTTATATACGATGGACACCCGAATGCAAAAAATTGTAAGTGCGTACGAAGTTGGTCCCGATCACGTTAAAATACCAAAAAAGTGACCGAAGCAAGTACGAGGAATAACGAAGTCTATACGATGGTGCCGAAATTATATACGATAGCAAAAGATGGAAATACGAAGGATAACCGAAGACGGGTATTTAAGCTTCATATCTCATCCGAAGCCTACACGATGGATTACAATGATAGCGCAACGGCCATACGATGTCTAAAAGACGTCGTGTACAGCTTACGATGTATTCAAATTATTGTAAGTTGCGTGTAGATAAAATTGTAATGGACACTCTGGAACCAAAATGCTAAAAATTTAGTATGACAGATGGACTTGTTTTTTCTCCTTGAAATAGCATAATACACAGGAAATTGGTTGCTCATTTTTTTACCTGCTGGTTCTAAAGACAATATTAAAGGTATTTCCAGTTTCTGAATGTTTTGGTTGATTTCTAAAAAATAGTTTATGTATCAAATATGCATATTCAATTTACCATATTCTGCATGTGTTTTATACAAATATAGTGTCCATATTTGTCCCAAATATGATACATACGAGGGGGATGCCACGCTCGGCATTGCCTTGTTTGAAATGTAAAATGTGAGCACTAGTCTGAATAATCACCCATAATTATGCCCATGTTTACTGATCTATCTTAAAGGTAAGGTAATGGGTTCGTTGATTCCTTTTGTTCAAAAAGAGCTCTTTCAGGGAAAATATCATAATAATATAGACAAAAGGAAGGATGTGGGGAAAGCAACAAATGCGGCAAAATATGACATATAGATAACAAAATGGTTTAAATGGAGTAAACATTCGTGTGACAACAACTCAGACGATACATAAAAAATCAGAAAAAAAGTTGGTTTCCCTTTATACGTGTACCTGCAGCGTTGGTGTACGAGACGCGTTTATGATTTTCATTATGTTACTTGATATGGAAAATTGACAAAAAAATAATATTTTACTTGTAAAAGTAAATCCTGAGCCTGTAATAGCTGCTCTTCTTGTTCCATTTGAATTAATAGAAACAACGCTGTCGCCTTTCTTGTTCTCATAGAATCATATGATATGAGCTCCATGTTTTGTGAACCTCTTTCTAAACTGTCGTATTAGACTGACCAGTGCATATCGCATATGGCACTTTAAATGTATTTTAGCGCGAAAATAACTTACATTTAGTGGATTTATTGCCGTCGTAGTTCCATCTTGTCGCCTTCGTTCTTTTATTCGATGGCAACACGACGGGATTACGTGGCCCTCACGGAGTCGTGTTGCCATCGAAAGACCTTCGGGTAGCTTCGTGATTCATTCGTGTAAACATCGTAATGTCAAAACTGCCCGATGGAAACGAAGGAAACACGAATGCAATACGATGTTCAAAGATGCATTCCCGGTGACATTACGATGGTGAGGATGGTGATACGAACTAAATACGAATCATCAACATCGGACGCACCTTCGGGGATTTTTTAACATGTTAAAAGATTTAGAACCCTTCCCGAAGTTGTCCCCGAAGGCTAGAAAAAGTGGCCGATGGTTCTACGATGGTTAAAGATGACACTACGAATAGCCCGATCTGGATACGATCAGTCCCGATTTTGAAAATTTCCATAATCGTGTTGCCATCGGCGTAAAAATCGGGACAGTGTGACGCGGGCATAATTAACAACCTACTTTTACCATGCACTACAATTTCTCTTCGACTTATGCGTTGCTGATATTCCCTAGGAATCATTCGCCTCATTTGTTAGAAACAAGTCATGTTGATTGCCAATAAACATGGTTAAAATCAAGCTGCTATACATTTGTATGCTGTCAAATGTTTAAATCGTTTTTAACAGTGTCTGATTTTTTAAACGAGCGTTTCTGATGAGACGTTCATTTCTTTATTTTCTCAGTTGAGTAGCTTGTGAACATATATGGAGTCTGTGAGTTCGAACACCGCTCTTAGTAAATGCGATCTTATTTGACTAGTTATACTTGGTTTTTTTTCTACTGAAGATCACTGCTTCTCCCCGGGTACTCAAAGCCAAATAAAAATAAATGCTGGCATGATACATATAGCAAATCTTTTTGAAAGTGGCATTAAACACCAACATTCAATAACAGAATCATCATTGGAAATGAGTTGACTGGTAGTTATCAGTAAACATACTATATTAAACTAGTAAGAAATAAATAAAAGAAAGGGAATTGCAGCAAGTCTAACATAAGCTGAAAATCTGATAATTTCTTTTACATTTACTCTTGCGATAAAATTAATGACAGTGCATGAAATTATATCGACAATTATGATTTATAAAAGTATTCATATACATTGGTAAAACATCCATGAATAGGCAGGGGTTTCCAAATGGCTAGTGGTAATGTACTCAAATTGAGTTTCCAACGGCAGTTTCAAATCTGTTAATGCATACATGATTACTAGATGGTTAAAGAAATAAACCAAAATGTTGCAAAGATATTAAAAAAACAAATTTGTTCACGAATGATAGTACATGCCAAACAATACGAAATTGAACATGTCGAAGTTTTTTTTTATATTAATGTTTATATCACAATACATGTAGGAAGATGTGGTACATGTATGAGTTCCAATGAGACAACTCTCCATCCAAGTAATAATTTATTAAAGTAAACCAAGACATGTTAAGGTACGGCCTTCAACACGGAGCCTTAGCTAACATGGATCATGGATCATTTTATTAGAAAATATCAGATTTGATTAACAGGATTAGAAAATAACAGAACAAGGGCAAAACATTAAAAATCACTTTCGTTTTTAAATTTTAAACAAGATCTAAATGGGCGAGTAAATCGCTGGAACAGCAAATTGAATTTGCGTGGCCTAACGTAATTACTATAAAATAGTACTTTCACTTCAGGACATAGTGAAATATTCATATAATTAAATCAAAACAACATAAAAATATTTCCACAGTGTCTATCAACCTGTATGTAGTCTGCACAAACCATGATACAAATTGGAAAAAGTATGATATGTGTAAAAATATTTTTTTCTTCACCGTCGCCATTTATCTGTAGAACAATTTTCGTCTCCTGCACGTTGCTTGACAGTCTTTTCTAAAATTTGCGTTGCAAAACGAATAAATTAGCGGATTCACCGCACAGTTTAGTAAATAAGATCTGTACAAAGCTTCGTACACTGTGTCATATTCTCCTTTATAAAGCAACGGAACAATAGGAGATATGGATCTTTGTATAACAACTCCAAGAAATGGGAGAAAGCTTAAGATATATACCATAGTCACAACTAAAAGCATAAGAGTTGTCTTACCTAAACGATGTGCCCTTAAACTCCTTTTAGAGGGTCGCATTTTACTTTTACTTGATCCATTTAAGGATATTTCTCCTGTATTACTACGCGTTTGCGATACCTTACGCTTACGTTTGGTTTTAGTTCGGTTTTCTGATGTGTTTTCATATTTTGAACTGTCTTTGCTAGAAATTTCCGGTGAATGTTTAGGCGAAGGAACGTCCAGACTATTGGTCTTTGTCATTGTTTGTTTTGGCTTCTGGTTCGATTCATCTGTTTCTTTATTCAGATTATTCAACACTTGGATCATAGTTTTATCGTTTTCATTATTTTTATTTCCGATGCACTCGGGATTATTCTCTGGATTAGAACCGATATTTTGTTCATTTCGATTACTAGTATTATATACAGCATCGTATTCGTTTACAACTTCTTTGCAATCTATAAGACTGTCAACATTTAAAAAGCAATTTGGTTTTATATTGTTTACGTCAGGCTTCATTGAGCATTCCTGAAGTTTTAAATCCATCTCATTCGGATTATCTTTTTCCTTTGATGGTTTAGCCATGTTTTGGCTATTTTTCGGCACCGACACAGCTGGTTCATATTGGAAACAATTTGATTCGTCAGTACGACAACAGACGTTCAGACTGCGCGTAGAGCTGTGAACACTGGTTACTTGCAGTGCGTTTGTATGATGCCCAACAGACGAGGGATGTTCTATGTGTATGTCTGGCACTTCTTTGTTAGAAACAGATCGGCGACCTATCAAACTGGTGAAGTTCCTGCGCCTCACCATTTTCATTACAATACTAATGTATGATGCTAGAAGAATAAAATATATTCCACATGTAGAAAAACACATATAAGAGTAATAAATAAGTGGGTAAACCGTCAAAACGTGTGAATCATCTATTTCACATATTTGACGTGTAACGTTTGCACTTTCCGTACTAATAGTTCTTTGTCCATATATCATTAGAGACGGCCATGTAAAACTAACGGAAGTAATAAATGCCCAGACTGCCATTCGTTTCGCTTTTTTTAGAGTAATTTGTTTTCCATGGGGAGTACATACCCGTTTGTATCTGTCCACCGCAATGGCCGCAAGGATGACAGCGGCAGCACTGTTACATGTATACGTAGTAAATCTAGACATTTTGCAGACGGGTCCAATGTTAAAAACAAAAGGATTCAGTAACATAACAATTTCTGTCGGTAACGTTGCCGTGCAGTTTACCAAATCAAATACAGCCAGAACTAAAATAAATATAGTCGTGGAATTTTTTCTCGTTTTTTTGGAATAAACAAAAAACACCAATACATTTCCGGGAATGCCAATCACAAATAAAAGTGAAGTGTAAATTAATCCATAGTAATTAATTGATGTTATCCAGTTACTCTCTGTTGAATTTAATTCCTTAAAACTTGGAAACGTTGTATTTCCAACAATCGATGCTTTCATGTTGACACTCATTTTAACACTGGCAGACTACTAACACTTGCAGTCGTTAAATAAGATTTTATAAACTGGTCCCCCATGGATCCACGATAACAAAGTAGCAGTCGAAGCAATAAAAAGCTGTCATTATTACTCTATCAGATTCAACTATTCTACGTGGGATTCTGTAATAGGGTCGAATGATCAATAATGTCATTGGTACAAATAAACACACAATTTCCAGATTGTTTAATGTAATAAAATCAACATCATTATATCCTCATCAACACCACTGCAGTATGTTATGCGGATATTTTTTTCTAGTGTTGACTTTTATTTCCAAGAGTTTAAATTAAATATTCTGATAAATCCATTACTATGCAAAATAAAAAATAAAAAACAGCGAATGATACATCAAATTAATTCATTAAATTGTAAATTTATCGAGTATATTTAGTAATCTGACACAAACATATGGTCTATTGAAAATGATTATTTCTAATCAATATTAATAATTAATGTTATATTTTTTACGAAATAAAACGATTGATACATTCAAATAATGATATTCCCAATGTGAAATATATCATTTAATGTTGTCCAACAGATGTAATTCTATAGGCCACAAGGGGAACATTATACATAGAATCCCGATACACAATTTTGTAAGGTTTTGAATAATTCAACATATCAATTTCTAAAGGACTTTTTGATCATAATTTAAATTGCATTGCGAAATACTGATTGTGAACATTGTTTGTTTTTCCTGAGGCTGATTGTAAATTCTTTGTTACATAATCCTGCAGATTCATGTAAATTTTCCCTACAGTAAAATAAACTCCGACAAAAGGTAACATCTGTGTATCCTTTATACATGATAGTCATGCGCAGAAGTCACAAGTACGTTCATAGGCGTTTCACCAAAGACCAACTAAAGATTGGAGTAAAATGCATAAATCAGAAATTTCTAAATATTATAAAAACTTCTTTCCAACAGTAAACAAACCACGACAGAAAGCCTTACCCCAAATACATCCCAATCCTTTGCTTTTTTAACTTTAAATTTGAAAATTAACAAAACTCTAACTTAACCTCTAGACTCGCTTTACGCTGTCTTAATCCTCATCAAACAAATGAAGACGATAAAAAACAGTCTCTGCACATGTATGTTAAAACAGTTGGATCCAATAAAAAGCCTACAGTAATTGGCATAAAGTATACAAATTGTAAACAAACGTCTGAATGTTTGTTTACCAAACAACAATTAATTAACAACATGTGCACATGCATACCATCAGTTAAAACATGGACAAACAAAATTACTTGACCAGGGCGATTATAATCAATTTATTTCTCATAAATGTTATTTATAGTGCATAATGGATTAGGAACAATCATGTCATATTTCTATGTGCGAGATTATCGCAATTGTTTTACGAGTCAAAATACTCGTAAGTAATGAATATTCCACTATAACTCATAATCAATTTTATGTAAGTTATTTTGTAAAAAGAGCCACTATTATAGACTTGTTAGATACGATTTGTATTTATGGTTTAAAAGTCACAAGCAATCAATACAATGGACGTTTATCAATGAAGTCTACTTGTTGCTTGAAGATTTGTAGTTTTTTTACAAAGAAAGATAAGTTCTCTCTTAATGTTAACTCCAGAATAAAGTGTATTTAAATTAACCAGATGAAGTTATACTACTTTAATGTGCTCAGTCAACTTTAAAATAGAAATCATAATTTTAGCATTTTTGTTGAGATCATAATAACTAATAATATCACATCGTTGTTAATGACATGCAGAAAACCATCCATATAGCAATGTAGGACAATTCAAGAAAATTTAGTTTCAAAAATCAGAGAAAGGAGAAAATAAATTTATTAAAACGGAGAATATACCCACAAAAATGTATATGTACAGATATGGATTTTTTGAGGGGTGTAAAACTAGTACAACATAAACAGCCCTAATGACCCTGGCACGATGAAATGCAGAGCAAAAGATTCTTATACTGCACTATGGCGTCAGTACGGTTACTAGACCGAAACTTTTTTTCTAAAATCCATGGCTTCCAATTTTTTCATAGTTTGTGTATGCGAAAAATTAATGATGAAGAACTGAGAACAAACATTCGTCAAATGGATTTTTCTTAACTCGAATCTGGAAAGCGAATATATATCCAAAAAAAGGAGAATAAACGACAATCAGGAGTTTCTTCCAGTAAAGTCACATCATAAGAAACAATAAATGTTGATGTAGATTTACGTTTTCGTTATAATCGCTGCTCAAAACGACATAAGGATATGTTATAAGCATTATAAATGGGAAGTAAAAGTCAGTTACCTTCAGTCTGATGATCATTTTACAGGTAAAACGACTTTTAATGAATTAAAAAATATCATTAAGCATCAATTAGCTTTTAATACATACTTTGAACAGTAATATACGTAAGATTATTTAACTATTAAATGCTTGTAAAATATGTCTATGTCGATAATGAAATTGACAGGAAATTGTTGATACCAGTTTCGATCAGCCTTTGAAAAATCTTATATCCTTATGTTGACATATGTCTTGAGACTGTAAATACGTTAGAAAGATAGCGACAGTCTGGAAAAGGAAAGTTAATTACAAAGTCAGAAAATGGATTGAATGTGTCATTCTGTGATTCTTTTCACTACATAAATCATGTAATTGCCTAGAAAACGGAAAGCAGCGATGTTAGAGTATACTGGTTAACTCGAAGACACACAATTGTCTACAGAGGAGGATAATTCAAAAGAACTACTCATAAAAGAAAATTCCAAACGAGAACTCATTAACTTGATACAAACTGTAACTTCAATGTCAAACAAAAAGAACAAAAAACACAACAGAGAATATTTACGACTGAGCAAAACAAAATCTGCGCCTTTAAATATCGGGGAATGTATAGTTGTCTTAGAAATGCAAGCTGATTCTGCTCCACACGAGGTACCCGTTAAGTATTTATCCTGCGTAATGTATCATTGAGTTTCAAGCTTATCTATAAACTTTTCAGAAATGCCATAGTATTATTAAACTTGTCAAATAATGACATGACACCCGTCTGCTAAAACGATAACTCATCGTATCGCCAAAAGGTTAAGAATATCGCATGTCATTGACATTAAAAATTCTAAATAGTATGGATTCAGTATTAGCAACTTGTCACTTTATTTAAGCCAAAATTACGAACATGATTTCCCGCGGTTTTCGATGGGATTCGTGTTTCTAAATCTTTCAAAGTGTTTTCTAGACTTGTTTTTTTCGTTTTCTTTTCTTTGTTTGGGTTTTTTGTGGGTTTTTTTTTACTCTTTGATATAGGATTTTTCGGGGGTGGGGTGGGGGTGATAGGGGTCATGCTTTTATTTGTTTTCTATATACTCAATGTTTACAATTGACTTGGGTTTTATTTTCTTACATTATAGACATTGACAACAAGTTGAGTCTAAGTAACAGATATCAGTACTGAGAGATATGAAAGATAATCAATTCTTAACATATCTAATGGAGTTCTTGCATTTAAATTTTTTTATTCAGGTCAGTTGATGATGTTGATATTACTTCCTGATTAATCTTTAGATTATTACATCCGGATTTAACACTTCCCTAAAAGCTTTTTCGCAGCATTATCAGATTAGCAAACATACTAGTGATTCTTTCTTGGTATTCGATTTAGGTCTCAAGACGCTTTGCTTTACCCTTTATATGTTTTAATGATGTGTTTATCTTATATAAGTATGTCATGACCATATTTTTTGTATAGTATGAAAAATAATGAGATGCGGAATGATTGCCAACGAGACAACTCTTAAATGAAGATGATATAAGCAATTATAGGTTACTGTATGGCCTTCAACAATTGAGAAAAGCTAAACACGTATATTCGGCTATAAAATCCGACATGAAGCTACCAAACAATTTATTTGGAAAGCAAACGACCAATTTAATAACAAAACAATTAACGAAAAAAAAATATGACAGACATGATGAACCAACGACAACCACTGAACTACAGGGTCGATCCTGACTTGGACACTGTTGTACATAAAGCATGTGACAGGATTAAATATGTGTGTGAGCGTTCAACCCTTCTCAACCCGATACATAGGTGTAACAGCATAACATTAGACAAAAGTAAAACAAATCAGTTAAGAAAGGCTTAACTCATCCGATCGACAAAAAGCAGAAAACATAACAAAGTACACAGACCGGACGTTGCCGGGTATTAACCCATTCTTCATCCCTGATAACAAACTCTGAGATATGTAAGCACTCGCTCATTTACTACATAGATAAGCGTTGTAGATTCAGACTTATTCACTGGTATCGTGAAAACCACATTGCAAGGGTGCACTTTTAATTAAAGTAAAGATTCTGGAAATCTATTTTAGAATCCTGAATCTAACAATGGTTATTGACACTTATGACTGGTATCAGCTGCTGTTTTATGATTGAATGTGTAATGTAATCATTTTTCAGTCGGTTAAAGAGCTATAAGGCATATATAGGATATGTTTATGAAAAAAATTACAAATCAATTTTGGTTGAAAATCCATTAACGATACAAAGGCATGAATGACTATGTTTTTATTTTCAGGCCCTTTTTTATTTTAATACATAGTCAATGTTTACAGTTGTATCATTAAAACCGTAAATGTTAAACTGTTCATAGATTAAAAAGAGATTGTTGAAAGTCCTTAATGAACACAATTGAAAAATGCACTGATGGGTCTATCCTATATCGCATATCAATTGCTAAATATCAAGAATACGTGACTAAAAAAACTAATAAAAAGCTTTTTTCAGTTACCAATTACATATTCCATTTAGATCTTTTGTGAATATTTTGAAACTGTTTATGTACTCGAAATATTGCCATTGACTTTCAATTTAATTGAATACAATTGGAAATATTCTATTTCACTCTAAAAGTATTGACACAGCACGATAAATTTATATTGAAATGAACATATTACTTCAGAATATTCTTGTTTCGTTGTACTCTTTGACAGAGTGAGTAAGCAAACCTTTGATAAATGAACTAAATGCGTGAATTATTGGAAGAGATGAAAATTGAATACTGCAAGTATTGATAAACAGAAACAGTAGGTCTAGGTGTATTCGATTTTCCTAGATTATCTCTTGGATTAGAGGGAAGATATATTAGCCGCCATTGTAAAACTAAAAGTAGAAAAAACTGACAACACCATGGCAATAAAGAAAATCACCCAAAAGACAACAACAACAACAACAACATTACATATTGATTACCAAGAACAAAAATAACAGGTGTTTCGATTGGTCATGTACATTGTTTAAAACCTCGGATTTATATATACGCTTTTAGAAGTTTAATTGTGCTTTGCGATGACATTGGAATGGACATTTGTTACGACGCAAAGTGCAAACCTGAAAACAGAATGAATTTGAGTTTTTAAATTAAATACACGTGACACGTGGTACGGAATATATTAACCTATTTTGGCGCTCAGATCCTAAACAACTACACTTACAGAGTACGTTTGTGTGAAATGTTCAACAAACCAGCGACGTCTGTAATAAAGAGCTCTCCCTAATTTTAAACATTGACTTCCAGATAACCGAAGAACGTTAAATAACTAAATGAATATTAGCCATTGTTCTCGCTGTTACACCTCTTACATTTCACCATTTTCATTAGAAAGTCACTGTACTAAGCCAAGATGCAAATCATTCAGGTTTAATTAGGATTTACTCCCAAATACGTAAATAATTAAAGATTGCTTTTTCGAATTCAAAGTGTCGTTTTAAGGTTAAATACTGTAACAGTCGATGTTTTGTGATAAAAGCAAATTATTTGAATTTTATTAAATTGTAATCCTGGTACCTTTGATAACTATTCACTGTTACGTCAAAATAGAAACTCGACATTATATCTGTATTGTATAGAACACTTTATAATTTAGAGACAGGTTTTTTTATACATGTATTTGTAATGTATATATTTTAAAAGGAGATGTGGTTGTTTGTTAAAAAGAAAACTATCCACTAGAGTTCAACTGACATGGATTTAAGCATAAAAGGCCTTCACAATGTTCAAAACCAATATACTGTTTACAGGTTCATATCTTTGTTACCAAACTTGTTGCTTGTCTTTTGTTTAACTGAAGTTTTTTTTTTTTTAAATTGACAGAAACAGAAACCCGACAAAATATTACAGAGATAACCTATCGGTCTGCTTGTGAAAATGACACATTTGTTTGAATCAAAGGGAACCGATATTCGATAGCGTTTACATGACGATCGGCATATTAATACTAGTTTGATTTGAAATAAAGATCTCTTCGTCTAAAGTTACTTTAGGGAGTTGAAGGATTGGAGACGATTATGAAGTTGTTGTAATAGAAATGTTATCACTTTTAAATTTCAAATCTAAATTGATTGTTACAAAACAGAATAATACTGCTGCTAATGCCAAATTTTGTGTTCAGATAAAATTCAGCCCACACATATATTTTACTGTTTGCTTAACTATGTATTATTCTTGATAATAATGATTTTTTTGTCCCAGGCGGTTAACACTGGCCTCACAACTTTTTGGAACTTTTGGTCCTCAGCGATCTTCAACTATGTAGTTGTTATGACTTAATTTTTTTTTACATCTGAGCATATCTTTGTGTGGACGTAGCGTGTGTCTGGCGTATAAAAATATTTCAACCTGTTACCTCTTGATGGCTATTATTCGTTTGTTTCTTTGTCCTATGTTTCAACCCTGTAATGTTGTCATTTTAATGTTATAATTAACATTGCCATTAAAGCGGGAGGTTTTGCATGCCACAAAACCAGATTCAACATACAATTTTTTTCATAAAATGCGCTGTACCAAGTCAGGAAAATGGCCATTGTTACATTATAGTTAGTTTCTGTGTGTGTTACATTTCGGTTTTGTGTCGTAGTTCTCTTATATTTGATACGTTTCCCTCAGTTTTAGTTTGTAGCCCGGATTTGTTTTTTTTTCTATATTGATTTATGAATTTTGAACAGCGGTTTACTACTGTGTATTTTGTGATCAAATTGTATTGTTAATCAATGACTGATAACTTAATTGCATGTCGTGCTTGTAGACGATTCTATGATAACTAAAATAATTTTGATTTGATATATACACCGCAACAAATGATTAAAGATCATACATTATTTTAAAACAAGAAGTAAAAGCCCTTATTTTTTTGTTTGAACAAACAATGGCACCATTTCTAATTACAGACACTTTGTGGCATTTAAATACTTCCAGCGTGGCTGTTATTGAAGATTATTGCAATCAATTATCTGGTATCCGTTTAATTGAATTTTATAAGTGTAATATTTCTATTTGATGGATCATTTCAATGCGAACACTGCAAATTGGTTTCGTAGCAAATGAAATTTTAAAATACTACAGGATGTGCTACGAATAACGATTGTTACATAATACATAATGTATCAAATATTAAAAGTCTCAATTCAAGATATATTATGAAGTTTTTACATTTAAATTTTAATGCATTCAGAACATTATCCGTCAAAACATGTATCGCCCATTTATTATGGCCGACTAATTAGAGGACAATGATAAACATGATTGACTTCTAGACTATTCAACTTTCACGTGTGTGTTCGGACTATGTTTTAGTGCCTGTCACTTTCAAAAGTTTGAACCTCAAATCCTCTTTTCTGTAGATTTTGATAACCTAATTTCTAAGTGTTGGGTGTAATTTCAGGATACACACAACATATGTACACTGTAAAAAAAAATGTAATTGTTTTCTCTACGAAACGGTAGAACACCGTAGAGCCTTGCTTTTCGTCCTGTTTCTAAAGCTCACACAAATAAAGTTTCTATTTTCCGACAACATACATATATTGCATATTCATTTCTAATGCAATAATGTGAAAAGATCAGTATATAATGTTGATATACTAAATTGCTTCCTGGTTAACTATGGTTAAATCTTCCAATAGTTACATCCTGATTTGACACTTCCATCAAACCCTTCTAGACTAGCAGTATCAGATAAGCAATAAACATACCAGCGGTTCTTTCAGAGTCTCAATTTAATCTCAAGAGGTCATTTTTCATTAATTTATATATATTCCTGGTGTATTTATCTTCTTTGAGGCTTTCGTGACCATAGTTTATTTATAATAACTCATTTATACATGGCAAACTGCAATGGGATTGAGGCGATTCAGATTTTATCGTTTTTGTCGTCAAAACCACAGGTGCAAAAATGAACTTTTAATTAAAAGGATAAGTTTTGGGATCTGGCTCATTATCCCGGATTTTACAATTGTATTTGACTCATATGACGGGAGTGGAATAGTGAGAGGCAAAACTAATGTATCACCAGCTGTTTCATGATTAATTATGTTATGTTTTCATATATCAAAGAGTTATAAGTCATAAATAGCCCGTAGCGTGTATATTCTATACATTTTTAATTTTGTGTTTATGAAGAAAACTATAATTCAGTTTTTGTTAAGACGTGTCATAAATGACGAGCTATGTCGTATTTATGTTTTGTTGGTTTATCGGCTCCTTGACGTTTTTACTATGTTTTCCTTTTTTTGGTTCGATATTGCATCATTTGCGTGTCAGGAGGAAAATACCATCTACAATCTGCACGTGTGAACTGCGGCACAGACTACCCATTCTGAATTTTGATAATAATCAGGATTTTCAAACCCTATCTTTTCATGCACAGATACGAACAAGTGTCACGGGAATTTGTTTATTTATATGAGGTCCAGTTGTATCCGTATATCTTCTTATGAATTCGTTCTGTTAACGTTGTTGACCTACAGTATAACCCGTTATATTCATATTCAGTTAAGTTTCACAATATAAACAAATCTAAGTAATAGTATTTCCTATTAATAAACGTTGGTAAAGACGCAAAGTCAAAATGCGACAATTGAATGCAATTGGGAGGTCATATTTAAAAACATGTGATCATGATATGTAACTCATGTAAGGAAATATGTAAACATCTCTGCACTTCAATATAACGAACTGAAGGACGTGAAATATCGAACACCTTTTGCGCGCTGTTGAGACTTGCACATCTATTTTTATTTGAAAGTGCCTGTATATTAGTCAAAACTTTGACGCAAATCATGAGTGTTTACGTTTTGGTCGTTATATGACATCACATTTAAAATATTTCAATATGGCCATTGTTTTTTATAATGTGCTTTAAAGTTATTGTTTTTTATAATGTGCTTTAAAGTTATTGTTTTTTATAATGTGCTTTAAAGTTATTGTTTTTATAATGTGCTTTAAAGTTATCTTCAATGAAAAAAAGTAATATAATTCTTACTGTTCTTTCATAATAGAAACAGGAAATCAGGAAATTGTATTTGTATTGCGTAGAACACACCAATTCGTGAACATAATTGTATATCATCATGAGATGTTTATATATATTCGTAATGTTTGATTTTAATTGATTTTTTTCGCAAACAGTAAAAAAGACCATTCAATAAAGTTCATAAATGAATTGTTCGACTACTTTATATATTATTAAAATATTCTGTTTTTTTTTTTTTGTGGGTCTTGTTGAGGTTTGTCTCATTAACAATCATATCACATCTTCTTTTTTTTTATATATATAATGCACTAAAACAAATTTATCCATAAAAGCATTCAAATCATGCCATGTAAATATGCAAACTTGTTACTAATCCATTGAGTGACTTCAAATGTTTATTGTACTTTGACCTTTGCAAACAAAAAACGACAACACAATAGAAAAAACACAACTTGGTCTGCTTACGAAAATGGCACAATTTTCGATTGTTTTTGCATGACAATCGGCATTTAGATAAGAAATTGATTTCAATAATGATTGATCTCTGCGCCTAATGTAACTTAAGGGAATTGAAGGGTTGGTGACAATATGAATGCTGCTTTCAAAAATAGAAATGTAATCACTTTATGATTCAAAAACTAAATCAATTTTAACAAAATAGATGAAATTCTGCTGATGATGCAAAATTCTGGTGGTAGAAAATGCTTCCAACTCAACTGATATTGAAGATCATTCAAATCATTAACAAAAAGGAGTAACTGATATCCGTTTAATTGAATTGTGTTTTTTGATGTATATAAGTTTTGTATAACACTTTGATGGATCATTACTAGATGAGGACTGCAGATCGTTCCAACATACTGTCGTTATATTCATATAAAAGATTTGGATTTGAATTATGAGTGTTTAGATAACATTATAACGGTATATTGTCAGACTTATTCTTTTATTTTTCGATACTTTATAGTTCCAATGGAATCAATTGATATGCAGCAAAGATTAACACTTTTGAAATTAAGTTACCAAGAAAATTCAAACGGACCTTATCCGAACATGACCTTTACTTTTTATATCCACAAAAAAGACAATACTTCTATTGGGTGGTTCCCGTAACGAGAGCAAGAGCAAGCCGATGCCCTCGAAAATAAGACGGGTTGACATGTTTATTTTTTGATAATGATAAGGACTATGTGGGAAACGTAGAATTCTTTTTACATAAAATACCTTTCGTTTTTGTATGTGAATGATTTGAATTTTTTTTTTAAATCTTAATTTCACAAGCTTCAAAGGCAATCCTCTCTGTAAATAATAATCTTAAACCATCGTGTTTTTATATGTTTGTTCCTTATAAAACATTTAACAAACAATTTCTTTAAAGTGTACGACTAGCGCGCCGTACGTGCTGTTGTTAAGACATAACGTTTGATCAGTATCGTCACCGATCTTGTTTTATTTTGTCGATTTTGTCGATTGTTTTTAGAAGATTGCATTTCTACTGCTTGTTCCCTCATTTAAAAGAGTCTAATTATAAGATATAAATACAGTTTTAGTACATGGGAATGTCAGACGTCAAAGTAAAATCACAAAAATACTGAACTCAGAGGAAAATCAATTCGGAAAGTCCATAATCACATGGCAAAATCAAATAACAAAACGCATCAAAAACGAATAGACAAGAACTGTCATATTCCTGACTTGGTACAGGCATTTTCAAATGTAGAAAATGGTGGATTAAACCTGGTTCTATAGCGCTAACCCTCCCACTTTAATAACAGTCTCATCAAATTCCGTTATATTTACATGATGCGTTAAATAAACCCTTCAAACATACAACAAAAACATGCCTTTTTTCATACATACATACGCTTATTCCTTTGAGGGCCTGGACTAATCTATATGCGAATAAACTATAGAAATTAGTGATTTTTTTTCATCCTTGCTATTTTCAAAAAACAGTTTGCACTTGGAACCCTCTTTTCTTTCATTACCTACGCCAATGGGATGCTTTGGTTATTCACAGGTTATCATATTCACAAAAAAAACCAATTAAAAATAAATTAAATTGTTAAAAGCAACGTTTTGTTTCATTTATCAATATTCTGTACATTTAATCAAAAAAATGGATGAATGAATAGTATGTTACTTGGAAATATTTAGTTAATCTTAAGAAATTCACAATCGTCCAAATAAATACTTTATACTTGAGAATAAAAGGGGTGTCGATGGAATGACAGTTTTTTAACAAATGACAATTAAGGTCAGTGTCGTAAATATGTGTCATTTTCAAAGTGAGATGTTTACTATATATACGCCAATAAATTAGCAACCAAACGACACAACGAAATAAAAATACTTTTAATTACAAGTCAAGTAAACAAAGGCTAGATAAAACAATTTCTGAAATACCAGTATGAAACTTAGCACACAAACATAGCAATTAAACAACAAAAACTGATATATACAATTATGTAATCCAAGCTAGTCTCAAAATAACCTTTTTTTCTGCAGACAATACCGAATAATTAATTCCTTACTTTGAAACATTTAATGTTTCATAAAGTATTTATACTTGATTTACATGTAAATATAGAAAATGGCTCCTAGACGTATTAATTAAGTTTCTATGAAAAAAAGTATTCCCAAGTAGTTAGAACTTGATGATGTTACGTGGATATAACATTGATTAACATTGATTAAACATCATAACAATAGATTGTGCTAATTTTACTGTTTTCAACCTTTTTGGGAAGATTAATCAGATATATGGTCGACAAGAATTTAAATTAATACCAGGGTTTAACTTAAATACTATTTCCCTAGACTAGCGCTGGACGTACATAAGATTCTTCAGAGGCCTTGAAATTAAAACAGCTGAACAAAGATCAGTGTTATAAGTGATGTAGTGTTTATGATGATGTAAACTGGGGTGTGTTTGATACAATGTATTAGAGGTGTCTGCTAAATGAGATACTGCTATTGGACCTACATTGTTATGATAATACAGAAATTTTAAAATGGCCGATAAAAAACCATCACTGAAAGAAAAACCAAAAAATTTAAATAAACAAAGAAAACAAATTTAATAATTAAACACTGAGTAATCTATAATTTTAATTTGTTTGCTGCTTTGCAACGAAAAGAAGTGTCCGTCACCATTAGTAGCTTTCTTGTTCATAAAGTTGAAGTTACTTCGAGGTTTACTTTGGGTGTAAATAAAGGCAACAGTAGTATACCGCTGTTCAAAACTCATAAATCCATGGACAAAAAACAAAATCGGGGTAACAAACCAAAACCGAGCGAAACGCATTAAATATAAGAGGAGAACAACGACACAACACCGAAACAGACCAATCATCAGACAAAACACCACGAGAATAACAAATGTAACATGAAAACCAAATACATGAATTTGGGATAGACAAGTACCGTGCCACGTCTTATCTCAATATCTCAAAAATAAGAGAAAACACAAAAAAAGTCAGATGAGTTCCAGGAAAAGAATATCGTTACTGTTTTTGACAAATATTTCCAAATATTTTGCCAGCAATCAATTTTACTTGGTGATTAATTTCAATCGAGAGCCACTGGTGATTCTTTTGTAGACGAAACGCATGTCGTCTGTATTTACTTTTTAAAACAGTGTTTTCAAAAGTTATATTTTCAGGCACAAATACGAACAGGTTTATTGTTGATTTTTTCTACCTTTACGTGTATTTGTTTATTTATATGACGTCCGTTTGTATCCTTATCTCTTCTTCTGGATTCATATTGTTAACGTTGTTGGACTACAGTATATATACGTTACGCCTCCGGGTGCGGGAATTTCTCGTTACATTGAAGACCTGTTGGTGACCTTCTGCTGTTGATTTTTCTATGGTCGGGTTGTTGTCTCTTTGATACATTCCCCATTTCCATTCTCAACTTTATGTCATATATTTAGTCAGTAAAGTTTCATTATATAAACAAATTAAAGACTGAAAATTACGTGAAACAGATATCTAAAACAGTAAATGCATGTATGGTCTTCGCAGCTACATTAAGGCCGTTTTCACACTACTTTCGACAAGGGCAGATAACTCCGTTCAATATCATTAAATATTCATGCGTCGTTGTACACGCCGCCATGATGGAGAAGAAAAATGTCCAGTTTACCATCTTTTGATGAAGCAGCGTTGCAGCAATCGTTGCCTTAGGATGCGGAATGGTCCAAGTCAGGGTAATTATAGAAAAATTGTAAAAAGTCATGGATAAATTATAGGATTTAGGCGATTTTCTGTCGAGTATTAAGCCCCGCCCTCTACGAATATTTAGCCAATCAAAAAATACCTGCTTCATTTAGAAGCTTGCATCAATATTTTTCTCGAGCACCTGTAATGTGACGAAAAATAGGAAATATGGACAGAAATGTGGAATTTGTGTTAATCTTGATAGATATTTAGACAAATTAACCCAACAACATCACAAAAAATGGAAACGGTACGTTTAAACGGATTAGTCTGCAAATCTCAGGCCTCCGACAGTGTCGGGGGTATAAGTAGCCTAATTTATGCATTCTCTCGGTTAAAAGAAGTTATTTGCACTGATCCAATCTATTGTTTTCACATTTTTGTTGATTTTAATGAATGTTTGATGCTTTTCCTTTACAAATGAAGATATACACAAAAAGGGGGGGGGCACATTTGTTTCAAGATGGTTCATATAGTCTTCAAGCCAGGAAAGTGATATATTTATACCAGAATTGGTGCAGTTATGCAGACCATCTTGCTGAATGTGTGGTCAAGCCCTTTCAGTCATTCATTTTGCGATAGCTATATGCAGCAATTAACTTAAAGCTCCTCTAAAAATTCTAAAAGTTATCGTTTAATAGGCGTAGCTCAATATTATCCTCGTCTCTTAGTTGTTCTTGCCATTAAGAATTGTGATGTCACGCTTTCAATGCTTTCAATGCTTTGTAATGGTGGTCACTTTGTTTACTTGTTTATTCTATCTATTTGGGGAAATTGGTTAACTTTAGAATTACTTATAGTTCCGTAACTCTTTCTTCCGAGACCGGCCATGAAATTATCCTTGTCGGGACTTCCTGTTCTGGCACGTGCCCGGCCGGGCTCGTTGTCCCTAGGAACTATAAGTATGACGTCACTCACCGGGTTCTGGGCAGTCTACACTAAGGATTTAAAATGAGCGGACGCTCATACTTTGGCTTGTAATGGAAACTTTATTTATACAAGTAGACTAGCCACCACCGTATTTCAGTATAATATGTATTTATGTCAGAATCGTATGTTCAACCATAATGTTTGTCTTCAAATAAACATCTTGTTTATATTCACGTAGTTTTACGTACTTTGTCCGATATCCCACAACTTGGGTAGACAACGGGAAAACGAAGCCAGTGGAAACTTCCACTCCCGTTACATTGGGGGCTCGTCCGAGGGATATTTAGGACAATAACTAAAACAAACATTGTGTTTGTACCTTATTTTCGGCAATATGGTCGGAATGAAAGGGATTTTTGTATCCCTAGGAGTCAAAATCGAACAGTTTATTGTTCGTCTGCTTGTCATTTCCGCTATTTGTGCCGGTCCGACAATTACCAGTACTGCACTCAATATCGTTTTGTACAACAATACAATTAAAGGTGATTTACCTGCAGAAAATGAAATCAGAAATCCAGATTTTAAATTCCAAATTGGAGCACAAGGTGAACATTTTGTTCACGTTCCAGAGGAAATATGCCGTTTTTGCATAAAAGGAAATCAAACACAACATTTTTGTGTACACCACCGCAGCAATATGAAATATTTAACTGCATTTTATCAAGGTTTTATAAAGCTTATCATGGCATTTCAATTTCCAGGAAGTCGGCGTTTGTTTAAGCCATGTTTACAATATGACGTCATATTTTCGACGTCAAAGCACCTGCCATCTAAGGAATGTTTGTATGGAGGTACCAATTGGGAATACTCATTGTCGTTCTAACCATGAAAAGGTTGTTTAATTTATTAGTTCTGTTTATTGGTTCGTATTCATATTTATTGTCATAAATGGATTTGGAAAATCAAATAATTTATTTTGATTATACTTCAAATTGTTTAGGATTAAAAAGTCCATTTTGTACTTGCATTTCTGTCATGCAGTTTTGTCTGCATATCTGTCTTGTCAGTGTGGATGTAATAACACATATTTAGCTTTCTTGCCTGGAAAGGAGGGAATTGACCAAACCAAAATTTAAAGTTTTACCAAAAGTCATAGGCTAGAGTTATTGTGCCATCATGGATTATATACTGGAAATTTGTCCGGTTCATTTTAAAATTGTAAAAAGGATTAAAAGTACAGTTTTTGTACTCAGTTATATTTATAACAACATCATGGTATTTATTTTTTTCGTTGCATGGTCTATGGAAATAAACTGAATGATTTCAGTTTGGTGGGATAGTTACGTGGAGGAAATTAATACTGAATCTTTTTAGTTGCTAAGCAATGTGGCTTAGGTAAATGTAGAAATTGTGGATATAGCGAGGATTCGGATTAAAATGACATTTTTGTCATACAGCTGGAATAGGGTTGTCTTGTACGAGTTGTGACTAGAATAAAGATAATAGAAGAACGTACACTCAATATCTTAGCTGTTGTTGGAAGCTGCTTTCGGTGGTGTATACAGAGGCAATTTTGGAAATACCTTAGGTGCTAGATGCGCGAGAATAGGTATATATTTTGCGTATACATTTTTATTGTAAACCTTAATTGGTTCATCATGGGTATGTTGTCCACATGGCTAAGGATATGTTTAGGGATTACTGGAATACAAGGAATGATTTATTATTGCAGTCCAATTGTTTTATATGACTTTCTAATTTTTGAATATATTTATTAAATAAACAATCAGTTTGTAAGGATTTCAGTATAGAAATGTGTGTTTTATATGGTTAAAGTAATACCATGGGCTATATGCTTTCGGTGACCTATAAAATTACATATTGGGGCACCCGATCAAGTGGTGCAGTGCTTGTGTATGATAGACTTTTTTAAGACTCTTGGTGAGTCAGGATTTTATAAGAAGAATGTGCTTCTTAATTTATTCCAGTGTCTGACAGAAAATGGGAGATTAAACTGAAATTGTTTCAGTGCATGGATAGCTAAACACAATGAGGAAACATATTGGATTTTATATTGGCCTTTATGCCGGTAAGTTTAACGTAACTAAACCACATGGGATTAAATGTTGGGAAACACTTAGTACTTGGAATACTATACAGATTTGGAAAGTCTACTAGACGAATTTTACCTTATTTACCTACCTGGAACCATGGATAAGATGTGTTCCTGGATGCTCCGATCGAACTTTATAATTGGATTCCTTACTCCGTATCTGATGATGTCTCGTGATGTACATGTATTTGTGACTTTTGAACATTAAGTGAATGACCGAATATCTTGAACTATTTTTTCAAATTATTTATTGACATTAACAGTAAATTGATTAATTTGTTGATAACTGTATGTGTCTGTATTCTAAATTTTGGTAAGTATACCTCACCGATCTTTGGACTAATGTGTGGGCACATTATGTCTTAAGACATGGGGAGTGTAATGGTGGTCACTTTGTTTACTTGTTTATTCTATCTATTTGGGGAAATTGGTTAACTTTAGAATTACTTATAGTTCCGTAACTCTTTCTTCCGAGACCGGCCATGAAATTATCCTTGTCGGGACTTCCTGTTCTGGCACGTGCCCGGCCGGGCTCGTTGTCCCTAGGAACTATAAGTATGACGTCACTAACCGGGTTCGGGGCAGTCTACACTAAGGATTTAAAATGAGCGGACGCTCATACTTTGGCTTGTAATGGAAACTTTATTTATACAAGTAGACTTTTTTTTTTTTTAAGACATACAAACGTTTTATTTCTAAATATTTCCTGTGTACAATTACCTTAGTCGTCCAGGATCAGGCTAAGGGTCCCTGTTTACAAAAAGAAACCATCTATCCAGGGGAAATAGAAGGCAATAAAAAAAAGATATCCACTTTTAACCTTGGAATACATTTAGTGTAAAAAATATAATATCCATATAATGTTAGAAGCATCTAACAGTTCTACACTTTAATTTCAAAATAGTAAGTAAATAATTATAAGATACCCACATAAAAGATGTGCATTTACTACAATAACCATGATAGGCTAATACTTTTTTTTTATCATTTGTTTTTGATACAATTATTATTCTAATACTATAAAGCATAAAAAATGTACTTTGACTCAAGCTGTATAAAAAATGTATAAATTTTCATTATTACAGACTCCAATTTTGTCTTATCAATGATATCAACGCCTTTCAAAAGAAGAACAAATTTTAGATTATATTTCAAGTTTTGTTTCCAGATTTTATAAATATCTTGTGGTGTTTTAGGCGTTTTATTAAATTTTATTGAATTCCTAATTTTCCATAGTGTCCATTTAAAATATATGATTATTATGTTTAAAAAATTATCATATTTTAGTTGTTTCGTGTTTATTTCCAATAGAACCTCCTTTTCACCAAAAGGATTACTTATTCCTATTTTTGACTTAATAAGTATTTCTTGGAGGTTTTTTAAAATTAACTGTGATGTACTACAACTGAAAAATAAGTGTTACAGGGTTTCTATATTATTGTCATTTTGACAAATGTGGCATTTTTCATTTGATATCTTCATTTTTTTTAATCTTTCTTCAGTATATAAAATATTGTGCAAGGATTTCCATTGGAATTCTTTTACTTTATTTTCAATCTTCAAAAATTTTAGTCCCGACCACATATTTTCCCAAGGTAAATTTGTTCCATATATTTCCTCCCACTTAATTTGACATTTTGGAGATACATCTTTATTTAAAACCGTACGAATATAATTGAGTTTTAACTTTGATGGTTTGATTTTTTGGTTGTTTAAATTAATGATCTCAAGGTCATTTGAAATCTTTAATTTACTTTCATGATGCAAATTCTGGTTTCCGCAAGATTTCAAAATTTGCACGAAATCTTTAGGAATTGCCTGTTTAATTTTTGAAAATTCGGAAATACAATTTCTTCGATCAATCAACTTCTTATAAATTTCATTGCAGCTGATGAAATCTGTAGTTTCTAAATTCCAAATGTCCTGGATAGTTGTGAAACCACTTTTTAAAAAAGAAGAGTAGAACAATGATTTATTTTTGAAACGAATAGAAGAGTTTCCAAATAACCTCGTATTTAAAATAGCACTTTTATAGGGAGGTATTTCAACATTTTGAATAAATCCTGACCACGTTTTTATAATTTTCTGATAAATTTGTGGTAGTTGGTTCATATCTAAACCGTTTAAACTTGAACATTTACATACAAAAAAAGTGTCATTATATTTTTCGTCAAATTTCCGAAGCCAATACTTACCGATCGCATTCCAGCTTTCCAATGGCTCATGAATTAAACGATATACTAGTTTTGTTTGTTTGCTTTTTATAAACGTATCTATACTTACCATTCCCATCCCCCCTTTAGCTCTTTAGTATATTTATCCGGAATTCCTCGTATTTCGATCTCGTAAGAACAAAGAGAAAGTATCATATTTTTTACTATAAGTGTTTTACCTTTAAATGTAAGCTTCCTACTTTTCCATACATGTACACAGTTTTTAACCTTTTCTATTATTTTTCTCCAAATATCATTGTCATCTATTTCATAACCATGGCACACCCCTAAAGTTTTAACATTGCCTGTGATCCATTTGATTTTATCAAATTTAAATCGTTTTCTTTTAGAAGCCCCTAATAGTAAGCCTTTTGTTTTGTCATAGTTTATTTTAGAACCCAAAGCTTTTTCGTATAAGGACAAAACTTTAAAAGTATTTTCTACAGATTTTTCATTTTTATTAAATACCTGGGTGTCATCTGCAAACATACATAATTTCGTTTCTATAAAGTTTCCTCCCCCTCCTGGTAATTTTAATCCTTCTATTTTAATGTCACCCCTTATTGCACATGCCATGGGTTCAGCTTGTATGATATACAACAGAGGCGCTATTGGACACCCTTGCCTAGCGGAGCGAGTAATAGAAAAGTATCTTGATACAAACCCATTAGTTTTGATACACGTAGTAGCATTATATAATAGCATCTTTATCCATGCTCTAAATTTCCCGCCAAATTCAAATTTCTCCAATACAAAATCTATCCATTCCCATTCAACCCTATCAAAAGCTTTTTGTTGATCCAAAAATAATATAATTCCTTCTTCATCTTCGTTGTCAATATATTCTATAATGTCCTGAATCATTCGGTTAGCCTCGCTTATATTTCTACCTTTAACAAACCCCTTCTGATCGGTATGAATAATTTTAGGCAATACTATTTTAAGTCTTTCAGATAGAATCTTTGCAATAATTTTGTAATCACAATTTAGTAAAGTTAGTGGTCTCCAATTTTTTATATTTTCCGTTTCCCCTCCTTTATGTAATAAGGTTAAGACCCCCTTATGTTGAGAGTTACTCAATATAGTATCATTAAAAATTTCTTGAAATAAACTAAAAAAATCGTCTTTTATTATATCCCAGTATAAATCATAAAATTCTGATATTATACCATCTTCGCCAGGTGATTTGTTTTGTTTAAGTAATTTTAGTACCTTTTCTACTTCAGAGATATTTATATCTCTATCTAACATCTCTTGATCTTCCTTACTTACCTTGTCTACGATAAATTGACAAAGTTGTTCGCCCGCTGTTTTGTCCCACCCTTCCGTGGCAAAAAGTTCAGTATAAAATTTTACTTGTTCATTTAAGATTGAATCAATGTCACATTTATACTCACCGTTTTCTGTTTTTACACGTTGCCATAGTTTGTTCTGCCCATTTTTCTTTTCTAAATTAAAAAAGTATTTTGTCGACTTTTCCCCGTCTTCGGCCCATTTAGTTCTTGATCTAATTTTTGCAGAGACTGCTTTTTTAGTATAGTATTCCTTAATTTTATTTTCTAATTCTGAAATTTTGTCACATGATTTATTTGATTCGTTTAATTGAAGTTTCAATTTTTCAAGCTGTTTTTCTAAATCAATGACATTATTTTGTTTTGATAAACGGTTTAGTTTTTGACTAATTTCCATGGTCAAAACTTTAATTTTTGATTTTGTAACATCCCACCACTCTTGAATGCTATTGAATCGATTCTTGTTTTTAACCCAATTTTCCCAAAACGTTTTAAATGCATTTGAAAATTCATCAGTCTTAATTGTATTTAGATTCATGATCCACATTCCCGGTCCTCTTTCAATGTCATCTAATTTTATTTTTGAAGTAACTATGTCATGATCACTAAAAGGAAATGTGATTATACGTGTGTTTAAAACTTTACAGCTAAGGGATTTCGTACAAAAAATATAATCTATTCATGATTTTGAATTGCCTCTTTGAAAACTATACCGTCTATTTGTTGGAAATTTAGATCGCCATATATCATATAAATCAAAATTCAATAGAAGATTTTTCAACTCGTTTAAGCCTGCATCATCATTTTGGTGTGAAGGGGACCTATCTAACTTTCTATCTAACGCACAGTTAAAATCTCCTAAAAAGATATTATAATGGTCTGTGCCATCATCTGAATACAAGTCATTTTTAAAGTTTTTCAAGTTTTCAAAAAAATGTTTCCTTTCAGAACCCTTATTTGGGGTGTACAAATTAAAAATATGGTAAACCGCAGTGTTAGTTTTAAATTCACCAATTTGCATTCTACCTTTATCATCTATCATTGGGACATCAAAGCTAAGCGTAAAATCTTTTTTTTATAAAATTCCCACACCTCTCGATTCGTTTGTACCACAATTCCAAAAACTTTCACCACCCCCAAATTCTTTCCATTCTTTGCTCCAAAGCCAAGTTTGGTCCTGTGTACAATGTGTTTCTTGTAAACAGACAAGATCTATGTTTTGTAAAACAATCCAATTAAAAACTAATGTACGTTTTTTAACATTTCTTAAGCAATTTACGTTTATTGATGCTATTTTTATACTCATTGTAGAAGTTTGAAAGGGTAAATTTGTTTACTTCTGATGTAACGTTTAATGACACGTGATGATCTTTAATTTTGTTTCTAAACAATAGACTTCATGAAAAGTATTTACCTTTACGTAAACTTGAACACATACATGTACACTATATACACTACATATCACATATAATGCGTTTGCATTACCGTATTTGGTTAAATATAACAACCTATCATAAATATTAAATAATTTGACTTTATACTGCTCACCTTTCCTGAAACAGTTATTTTTATACATATAATAGATGAAATAAAAACTACAGTCTACAATCAATAGAAACAATATACAAATATGATGTTTGAAAGTAGTGGATATATTTACAAATTTAAAAAACTCAGGCATGCATTTTTTTTCAATTTTAGGTTTTTGATTTCTTATTAACATATACAGTTTGATTTGACATATTTTGAGTTAAGCTTTTTTCGGTTCAGTATTGGAACGTTTGGTCATTCTATCCGCGGAGGTAGGTGTGGTTGTTCCGTCACTTCTCTTTCGTTTTGGGTCCATTGGTGTGTGTATTTCCTGTACGCAGGGTTTCGGAGAATGAAAGAAATCGTCAAGTTTTCTGTTTATACTTTGTGCACCTTCAGTGCTTATATACAAGTAGACTAGCCACCACCGTATTTCAGTATAATATGTATTTATGTCAGAATCGTATGTTCAACCATAATGTTTGTCTTCAAATAAACATCTTGTTTATATTCACGTAGTTTTACGTACTTTGTCCGATATCCCACAACTTGGGTAGACAACGGGAAAACGAAGCCAGTGGAAACTTCCACTCCCGTTACAGCTTGTTATTTTTACTTTGGCACTTTCCTATGACCGATTGGAATAGACTTAATGATTAGTTTAGTTAGCATATGTTTAAAATAGTTATCAAAGGTACCAGGATTATAATTTAGTACGCCAGACGCGCGTTTCGTCTACGCTGTACAGTATATTGAGTCAGTAGTTTCTAACGATAATGATAATTTGAGATACATGTACATAAGTTTTCATCTCTAACTGTACTTTTGCTTGTATGTTTAGGATGGCATTTACTTCCACACGTTTATATCTTAGCTTTTTTGCATTTGCACGTCTTGGTTGTGCACTAATCTTTTCATTAACATCTTGTGCATGTTTTGCTTGTAAGTGACAATTAAACTAGCATTCTTTGCAGCTGCGTGCAGTGATATCAAGGTCTCGGGCCATACCGATGTGTCTGCAGTGTCTTTAAGAGGCTCTAGATCTTCAATATCGTAACATGACTGCAGTACACTTCTAGTATATTCACAGAAAAAATATTTAAAAATTAACATTAAACTATGGTCCTTGGCGGTGATGTCATCTACTTTACACAATAAACGTGGTAAATCACCAGACGCCCTGTTAACCTCCGATATGCGCAACATAACAAAACTTCATTTTACAATAAGTGCAATTGATTTTTGAGATCTTCTTATTGTTCTTACAAGTAGTCAGTAAACTTCAATGTGTGAAACTGCTTTTTTTTATTTAGTTAAAAAAAAAATTCTTATAAAAATATAATAAAATTACCATTTTAATGACATGACAACTAGAAGGGTCTGACATACCTTACGAAGAGTTTAGAAAACGTGTTAATTACCCAGATCATATGCGTACAGTTGGACCATATGAGTATTTATCTTACCTCCTATACATTTCTAGGAATATGATCGGTTAAAAGCGTCCTCGTAGATACTGTGTATATTTGATATCAGGTTAGTAGGGAGACGTGGCTTATTTCATACATGGTTAGTAGTGGTGTTTTGTCCCTTAATACTCTATATTAGACAAAAGGGAGGTGGGGCTTATTTCATACATAGTTAGTAGTGGTGTTGCTTCGCTTTATAAAAACAAAAGGTACTGAGAAAAAATCTTAACGGTTCAACAGCTACTAAATTGATGATTAAGATGGAAATAAATTCATGAAATGCATTTAAACCTAACAAGTTGTTATTATATATATTGGCATCTGTCTTTGTAGGATCGCCAGAAAAAGCTTCTTAATGCTAACAGTATTGAAGACTTGCTCATTTTGATAGTAGTCTAAATTTCACACGTTAAGATAGTCGCTAAGATAAATTCGTTACATAGTGTGCTAGTGACGTGATACGGTATATATGGGGTCAGTAAATTCAATATGGGGAGTCGAGCCTCGCTCTCACCCCATATGGAATTTACTGACCCTATATATTTCGTATTAGGTCACTACATGTAGCACACTATGTAACTAATAATACCCATATAGTCATGACCATACTCGTATGGTCCGGAAGATATATATATATATATATATATATACGAGTCTAAATTGAAAACTACGTTCAAACCTATGATTGCGTTGGATAAAAACCGCAATTTTTATACGTGTGCATGTTAATATACAACTCGTCTAAACATCAACCCAACAATGTTAGATCTGTAAATTTGCTTTCGCAAATTTTTGGTTCTTCCCTCGCCGGGATTCGAACCCATGCTACTGTGATATCGTGACACCAAATCGCCTGCACTGCAGCTGTCCCACTAGACCACACGACCAGCTGGGCTCTCAAAAAAAGAGCTTTCGCTGGCCGTATGTTACCTTTCCACGTCAGTTTTAATCTAGCGGCGTACTACAGTACATGATATATAAGGCATGAAGATGTTATTGTTACAGATCAGCTAAATTATCTATAGTAAAGGATCCTACAAATTAATGTAATATACAGTCACAGAAAATAATTATATTTATAAGTACGTCTGAGTCAGTGACAACTCTACAACAGATATATATATAGTCAGTTTGAGTAATAATTATCACATAATACCCTATTGACATAATGCTTTTCATATCATCATTTTTGAATGCGTTTTATTTCATACTGGATACAAAAATTCAATATACTGTACATACATGACATAGACACATATATGCCAGAAAAGAAGTAATGTGCCAGATACACTGTATAAACATAAACATTAATTAACATTTCCCGTCATCTATGTTAAAATAACTTTTAATATGGACATATCTCTTATTGTCATGTCATGATGTCACTATTAGAATGACTCGGAGAGAGCTTCAGTCATTTCACTAAAACTGGGTACAATTTTACTATATCCAGAAAGTGCATGCCAGAAAGGTAGGCAAGTGAGAAATACATATTAAAATTCAAATGTATGCTAAGTTAGCCAGCTATGTTGACATGTCAGCTTTGAGTTAAATACATTCATCGTACATGTACGTACATTTGTACCAACATACATTTGTACATGTACATCTTGAATATAATATATTTGAAGCCGGTTCTGGATGACTACCAACTTACTAAAATGATATAGTTATTTAAGCAAGATATTATATACAAAAAAGAAGATGTGATATGATTGTCATTGAGACAACACTCCACAAGAGACCTTGAATGTAACAGAAATTAACAGCTATAGGTCACTTTACTGCCTTCAACAATGAACAAAGCCTATACCTCATAGTCAGCTATAAAACCATATAGGTGTTCCAGATCACATGATTATTTGGACCTGACCATACATGTATTTAAATCATTGATTGATTGATTGTTGGTTGCTTTACGCCGCATTTGGGTTAAATTGAAATAAAGATTTATCAAAATCTTTATTTTTAGTTTTAAAAGTTGAAATTATTACCATAAGATGGATAAAGTGAACAAGCGAACAATTGAAATTAGACATTTGATTAATTGTAAATCTGAATGCTATTTTTGTTCTCTCGCCCAAGGTGACACTTGCTACCACAAGTAACGTAATATTTTTTTATATTAACATGTTGCAGTTCATGCATGATCCTAAGCATTTGCACTTTTTGTAAAGTTGCTAAATATTATAAAACAATTGCCCTCCCACATTATATTTACTTCCCATAACTTCAATTTCAGTGGCCATAATTCAAGTGATGAATTACTGATCGACATGCTAAATATAAGAGATTAAGGATGTACACCTCTGAGAAGCCAAAAATTTCTAGAATTAAACTTTTTTTCTAAACCGGTTTTTTGTGTTCATATGACTGTAAAAAAATAGTTGGTGAAGAAAAAATCATACGGTGGTGCACTTCTTTTTTTGCTACGGCCCTTTAAAAGTACCCAATTTTCATGATTTTCCCATTTTTCATCAGTTTTTACCTATTTTTGGGCTCTAATCATGAAAAAAATCACATTTCCACAATTAAACTTTTTGTCATACTTTCAATAAAGATGGAGGGGACCAATCTGAATAAATTTTAATTTCAAAAACTATAGGTAGGTGTTAATATCAGAAAGTTTTATCATATTTTGATGCTTTTTTGTGTCAAATATACCATGTTGTCAATTTTGTAAATTTGTGATTTTTCTCCGTTTTAAGTACAAATTGCATATTTTTTCAACTTCTTTGTTATAAATGATTGAAAACATTCATATCTAAGAAATTTGAAAAGAAAAAAGGGATGTGGGATGTACATGTTTGTGGTAAAATCATTTTATGTATCCCTCACCTATTTCTCGATATTTTGGCTAAAAAGACTGACTCGATTGGTAATAAAATTTGAAAAATGTATTACTCAAAAACTACTAATTGGAAATACCCAATTTTTTTACAGAGTTGAGTTTGATTATTACATTTTTTAAATTCATTCATATTTTACACTTGTATCTCATGTTTTAGATATAATTCTAGAACGAGATTTCAACGAGACTGAACGAGACTGAAATGTCAGAAGAATACATCCTTAACAGATTTAATAAGCGTGACTTTTTTTAAATAGTTTGAATATAAACTTCTTATTTCAATTACAATTGAACTTTTATATTAATTTGAGAGTAAAGTTATGTTGATCTGTTATATGCATTTGTATCCAATAAACTTGACTAACTTCTTAATACTAGTCAGACTGTTCGCGTACGGTCGACCATATGAGTATTTAAAAAAAGTATGCATACAGTCCAAACGGTACGCGTACAGTCCAATAACTCATACGGTCTGGTACATAGGCATTATATAGTTTTTCCACTTTTGTTTATATTCATTATGTTATTTAGTTTTGTAATTTAATGGCGTTTGCTGATGTCAACTTTTTTATTCAACAGGCACATGCTATTTTTACTTTATATATAGCTTCCTAGAAGATCAGGCAGGGTATATATAGCTTCCTAGAAGATCAGGCAGGGTAACTCTTTGCATTATGCCATATTACCTGGCTGGTAACTGTTTATGTGCTATTTACATTAAAATTGTAGCACTTTACATTTGCTGGGTAGGTTAAAATATCTCATCATTAAGAACATGGCAGCAATAAAGAAGATGAGGCATGAAAAAATGAAACTGAAATGATGAGTTCCTTGGGTCATTGCCTATTTCAATTGTTGATGTAAAAGAAGTCCATACTGACCATGTACTTGTAAGTTTTACTATCTGGAATATGCTGTTTTACTTATATTATCAGCACTAACTTATTTAAGACTGTATGAAGTCATATAATTGCTTATCGCCACTTCATTTTGTGTCTGATCATGTGTGGCAATCATACCACATCTCATTTTTGTTGAGTCACCGACTTTTGTCAGAGAAGGGAGACATCACGATTCTACATTGCATTGGCAACAGCTTCCACAAATATTCACTCTGTGGTTAAAGTTTTGTAAAAAAAAACCTTGATTATCCCTATTTTACTTATAAGTGGAGTTTTTATTCTAGTAAACATTACAAATACTCTGTGGTTAAAGTTTAAAATTTTAATAACTTTCTTAAACTATCCTGGATTTGTACGAAACTTGGACAGAAGGTTGTTTATGATCAAAAGCTAAAAAAAAATCTTATGGAGGAATTTAAATAGAGAAAAATAGTCAACAAATGACCGAACATCGCATTAATTTTATATCACTTGGAAACCACGGTAATTCATTGTAAGCACTGTAATAAATGTATTCAATCGTAGAAAGCATCATACATTCAAAATTAAAATTAAACTGAAGAAGATATGTGTGAGGAATGAAAATTATTTGTTCTTATTGCTGACAATAAAAAATTATGGACCGTTATTTAATATGACAAAACACTATAATCCCTAGGTCACTCACGCTTTTTGCATTTTAAAAGTAAGTGTAACAGATGTTGAATTTAATATATTTGTACATTATTTTTTTATATGTAACAGTTAACTGTTACAATTGAAATACTTGTAAGTTCATATCATTTTAATTTAAACCAAATTATAGGACCAGGATAGTTTTTTTATATCCAAACTTAAAAAACATATTGCTTTGATTCCATTTACCAATATATCAAAGATATATTATTATTTAAAAGATGGTTAAATTCGTGATTATAGCATAAATTTGTAACAATATTATTTCATAAATTAATAGTAAATTCTTGCAATACAATCTTACCATGAGATTTAAAAAAAATAAAATATACAATTAATGGGTGCAAAATTCATTCTATAACATTAAAGAGATGTTAAAGATATATTTATCTCTATATTTTGTTTAGTATTTTTATGTTGCAAATATGTCAATGGTTGATTTTGCGGTCACAATTTAACAAATAGAATTTCTGTAAATTTGTTCTCGCATATCTGACACTGATTACTGGTATAAATGGGGTTGCAAAAAAGGGTTATATTACTACTTAAATTTGGAGATTTTGTTATTGCATTGTTAGATTTGTAAGATCACAGACTGAAAACTCATAAGTTTGTAAAAGTAAAATCTATTCTTTGTCTAACATTTGTCTAAGTTCATTACAAAATGTAGAGTAATTTTTCTTCCTTAATTTCTGTTGGAATATTATTAACACTGTGCGGGACAAATTTGCCATTCCGGTATCGGCAAATCTGACTTTGTCGGTTTACAAGATATCAACAAAAAAATTTGCCCAGTGATAGATTATTGAAAAATTTTAAAAATGCCATATGTCCCAACTTGTCACTGTTGTCACTCTTGTCACTGCAGCTGATTAAAAGTACATTTCCCATGGGAAATTTGATAATTCCCATGGGAATATTAGAAATTCCCATGGGAACATTGAAAGTTCCCATGGGAAAAACTACTTTTCCCATGGGAAGTTTAAAGTTTCCATAGGAACTTTAAAGTTCCAATGGGAACATAAGTAAATTGTTTGTTCCCATGGGAAGTTCTAAATTTCCCATGGGAAACATTAAATTTCCCTAGGGAATTTTTCTTCCCATGGGAACTCCTTTTCTTCCCATGGGAAAATACTTTTCCCATGGGAACGATATTTTTTCCCATGGGAACAATATTTTTTCCCATGGGAACAATATTTTTTCCCATGGGAACAATATTTTTTCCCATGGGAACAATAATTGTTCACATGGGAAGTGATATAACTAAAAAGAAAACATAAAAAAATCATCTCATTGCATGAGTGAAGCAATTTCACAAAACAGACTAAGTTATTATGGGTACAAATATTTCTTTGTATTTTAATTGTAGAAATGTATAATTGTGTGTTCTACGATTTTTGTCTTAGCATGATTAATTGAAAGTAAATCGCTATGTGTCATAGTGCAAATCCAGTTTTTAAAATTTAACTACTATAAATTCAGAAATTATTGCTGTTTTTATTATTGTGAAAATAGTGACAGGGTTATGATCACAATAATATACACTTGCATATTTAAATTTTTTATGAACTAAACAGGATAATTCTTAATTTTGCACACAAAAAAATGATGAAATTGAGAAAAATCGCACTTACAATTGCTAGCAATAATTTCTGAATTTTCAGTATATATAGTTTTGCATATTTAGCTTTCACACAGTGTCTTATGTTTATCCATTTGAATGATTTTGTGTTTTTTTCATGCAGACATTTAAATGTTGATAGGTCTTGCTCATTGTTGACGGCTGTTCAGTCACTGGCTGAAAATACCTTTATCTCTGGTTTTTAGTTGTCTCATTGGCAATCACATACCATATCCTTACTTAATTTCAACACTTCTTAATTTAAGTTATGTACATTTGAGAATATCATTTTCAAAAAGAAAAAACATTACAATTCGTATAACAAATAAGGCACATGTGTTTTAATATTTCATCTTTCACTGAGATAACACCATCAAGTAAAAATGTATGAAACAAAAACAGAAAATTAAACTAACAGCAATAAAATAACTTAAGCAAATGTCAATAAACCTGCACAAATAACATGAATAGTATATCTAAGGTCATAAGCAAGTGACAATAAACATGCAGCAATAGTATATCTAAGGTCATAAGCATAAACATGCAGCAATATTATACATTGTATATCTAAGGTCATAAGCAAAAGACAATCAACAGACAGCAATAGTATATCTAAGGTCATAAGCATAAACATGCAGCAATAATATATCTAAGGTCATAAGCAAGTGACAATCAACATACAACAATAATGTATCTAAGGTCATAAGCATTAACATACAGCAATAATGTATCTAAGGTCATAAGCATTAACATGCAGCAATGATATATCTAAGGTCATAAGCAAGTGACAATCAACATACAGCAATAATATATCTAAGGTCATAAGCATAAACATACAGCATTTATAATATATATCTAAGATCATAAGCAAGAGACAATAAACAGGTCTTGTATAAGAATATTAACAGTATCTGGGACAAGTTTGCAATTCCGCTGAGTGCAAAAGTTGTCACCTTAATTTCTGGAGTTAAGTCAAAATAAAGTTGATAACTTGATAAGTATTGGTTCTCTGATATTTGTTCTAAAAATGTTTGGCTCTAGCACCACTGTTGAAAAAGTTATGCCCCTTTTTTCAACAATTTCCTTAGAGGAAAAAGAGTTTTCCTCAAGGGAAAAAGATTTCCCTTAGGGAATTTGCTGCATAATTATTTCCTTTGAGGAAATTCTTTTTCTTTTGAGGAAATTTGCCGCTTCAAATTTTCCTTTGAGGAAATTTCCTCTAAGGAAATCATTGTTCTTCAAATTTCTTCTAAGGAAAATTCTGAACATCAAATTTCCCTTAAGGAAATGTTTTTCCTCTATGGAAATTTCATAACAGTACAAACAGTATAAATATATTTTCTCCTAGACTGAATTATTGATACAAAAGATATTAATATAAACTTTAATACAATTTTTCATGGTGAGTATTAAACATACAAAAACAAAAAGCTGACTGTTTAACATGTTTAAGACAATACAATAATAAGCAAAACACTGAATATCATACTATTTGTGATGTTATTAATATTGTGCTTATATTTGCATATTAAATAAAATAAACACTTTTCATGTCAAATTAACTTGTCTTCTGTTTCAGCTGCTGTGTATAATTATTCTAACCCCTACATAACAGTTCAGTGCATAAATAATTCCATCCACAAGACATCTTCCTTCAATTGGTTGAATAAATTTTGGCAACTTGTTCTTCAAACATCTTCTCTGTATATTTGATATGATGGAGAGCCATGTACATAATATTATGTACATGATTGGATAACGCATGTGTTTATTTCAACAACAAACATGACAAAGATACTATTTTTTTTCTTAATTTCTCCATAATCCATCAGTGAATATGTAGGTTGTTACATTTTACACCATTGTGTTCTTGTGCATCTTTGATAGTACTCCATTTTGTTTATAGCAATTTTGTAGAATTTTTTCTATTTCTTTTTCCAGAAAAACACACAATTGAGTTCATTTCACATTAATTAATCCAATTAGCACATTATGTAGAAAAGTATTAATAAATAAGTTTCCTCTTCAGTATAGACTTGCAGGACCTGACGATGATCATAAAAACCAAGATATTTGACCTATAAATACACAAAATAAAAAAAATAAAGTTATAAACATGATAAATGCATAAAAAAACAGAAATATAAATAAGCTTATTTTATCATGTTTTAATTAAAGTCATAAGAAATCTCAAATTAAAAAAAAATATGCATATGTTTTTTATAACTAAATGGATAGTTTTCATTATACATGTACAACTTAAGTACATATACTTTTTTCTGAGGAAAATTCTTTAATTTGTCCACATTTAGAAGAAGTTTACTTATTTTTAATTGCTTGCTTCCAGGAAGCAATACGCCGATATATATTTTCCATATGCATAGTGACCCGAGCGTAACCCTCCTCGTAAAAATCCGGTGACCACAAAATATGCAAGGATCTGTCATTGAAATAAACAAATAGCTGATTATACATGTTAAACACGTGCTCAATACCCATGCTTTTTGGGATTTGTGTACTATAAGGTGACAATCGGTAAAACTCAGCTTCAAAACACAGCATTTAATGAGCAGCATTATTTGTTAAATCATAACAAACAGAGAGACAAAAAAATTGACGATTTATATGATATACTTGTGAATGAAGTTTATGATGTATACATGCATTGCTTCAAAAATTGGACAAACTTTATTTTTCTTCACTCACTCGTTTCATATGACTTTAACATTTGAGAAACTTTCATTTGATATTCTGACTTGTCATGCTTTATATGAGTTCTCTTATTTCAGTGCTTTATGTCCAAGATTTAATATTCGTTGTTTAGTGCCTTGCAGTGATATTTAAAGTTTAGCCACTTGCAAAAGTTGATATAGAATGTTCATATGTTGTGTTATTTGAACCACTGTCCTATATTATGGTCAGGTAAGAGGTTGAGTGCTCACAGACATGTTTTTTTTTTTTAATTGTTATTGTTTTTGAACATATTGAGGCCGTAGTTTTTTTATTTTTAGTTTTACGAACCCTCCTACCCTAATTTTTGCCAAATAGGAAAAAATATAAAATTAAAAATGTTGATTTTTATTTTTTTTTCTCCTCCGACCCAGTGTTTTTCATGCAAAAAAAAATAAATTTTAGTTCATAACTGCATGAAAGAATCTAAATTTATGCTCTTGGTGATTTAGTAAGTTTTTGCACATTGATTTTCAATTCAAACCTTGTCAAGAAAAAAAAATAGTTGTTACACTAGTAGAAAATCTCCTGGTGAAATAAAAAAAAAAAAATTTGATATTGACGGTTGGTATTAAAAAAAAATCAGCAGCAGCAGCATTTTTTTTATTATTTTTTTTCGTCCTCCTACCCATTGGTTTTGTCAAAAAATTTCGTAAAACTAAAAATATAATAACTATGGCCTGAACTAAATTGGATTGTTTAAATCTTTTCATGTTGGGATCTTTATTGGCTGACTTATAAAGGAAGTGTTGTCTCATTATTGAAGGCCAGTCCATCATTGGCCTTTAATTTCTTGCATCCACTTTTTTTAACTCTAGTGGATAAGTCACTCATTTACCATACCACATCTTCTTATTTTTATAAGAGTCATCATTCAAAGGCAATTACTTTTATCGTGTTTATTACTGTATTTCAGAAATCATCCAGAGGTTTTTAGTAATGCGAGTAATGTAAAAAATCATATTTTGATAACAGAAACATATATATATATCATGTATAAATATAATTGATGCAGATTTTTTTTGTAATCACAATGAGTTGTCATTGGTTGTCATTTCCCTAAAAAATCACAATAATAAATGCTAGCAATAATTTCTGAATTTACAGTTTATAGAAGTGGTCTTACCATTTAGGCCTTGTTGTATTCTGTTTATCTTGTTTTGTCGCTCATTTCTATTGAAACTGTTTATATTTTTCATTATTTTTCTATATATATTTCTTGTCCTATAAAACATGAAAAGGGTAAAAACTATTATTAAACATCAGTATTTTCTTTATATACAACAATATTTAATTTGAATGGAATATTTGTGCTATTTCATTTCACAAACTTTTTTTCAGTCATGACTTTCAAAGACTTTCACCCTGGTCAATAGTTTAAAAAACAAACATTCCCATACTTTTTCTTCTTGTTTGTACTAATTTTTCATTGGACAACAAAAACATGATTCAACTATTCTTCTATGATTTTTTTTGCTTGGCTACGTTAAACTCTGAAATATTGTTTACAGTATAATCTGTATGTGTCTCACTCGTCAAAAGTTGAAATTAATATATATAAATAACCAATAAGAATGCTATGCATGGCTCAGCTTGATACAAACATAAACTTAAATAAACCCTGAACAGTTGGGACAAGTATGGACACAACATTCAAGCTGGATACAACTCTGAATTTTAAATTTGGATTGTGATTCAATAGTTGATGCAGCATAGGTTTCTGACACAGAATGAATGTGGTCCAAGTACTTAAAAATTTTAAATTGACAATTAACCTCTAAAATGTTCCAATATTCAAAATCTTAATACATGGTTAGATGCAGCATATCAACATGATCAAAGAACTCAAATAATTCATTTTTGATGAAATCAAATAAAGTTCAATTTTGGACCCTTTAGATCTCACTGTGGACCAATTTGATAACGGGCCAGAATATCAAAAATCTAAATGAATGGTTAGATTCAGCATATCAAAGAACCCCATATATTCAATTTTTTGGAAATCAAACAAAGTAAAATATTGGACCCCAATTTTGACCAACTTGAATTTGGGCCCATACTAAAAATCTAAGTAAATATTCAGATTCGGCATATTAAAGAACACCAAGAATTTAAATATTATTAAAATCAAAATAAGTTTAATTTTGGACCCTTTGAACCTTAAGATAGACCAATTTAAACAGGACCAAAAAACTAGGAATCTAAATCATGTAAATACACAGTTAGATTTGGAATATATATATATATCAAAGTACCCCAATAATTCAATTTTCTATAAAATCAAACAAGTTTAATATTGGCCCCTTTTCGCCCCTAATTCATGTAATTCCTAAACTCTGGTCACAAACCCTGTGTTTGAGTTTCATAGATTTCTGTTAACTTATACTTTAAGTAATTATGCGAAAACCAAGTGTCTTTGGACTACGACAACTACATGATAAAATTGAGAATGGAAATGGGGAATGTGTCAAAGACCCCCCATTTTTTGGACTATCAATGCATTTGAATGGGGACATGTAATTAACCCCCCCTTTTTTTGTCCTGATTTAGGAACTCCCTTTTTAGAATGGCTGGATCCGCCCCTGAAGGGTCTATAATTAAGTTTGACAACTTCTGACATACTACTTTACCAAACAAATTGACACATTTCATCCAATTTAATTTCATCCTTTACTTGCTATTTCATCCATAATATTTTCAAGAGCTTATTTTCAGTGGACAACAACAAATGGAAGTTTTTAACGACCATGACTGGCTATAATATATATATAGCACTTGCACAGTCGTTCCAGTGGACCGACCGTGCAACTGGGCTGTATAGCCAGTCAAGGTCGTTAAAAACTTCCATTTGTTGTTCCAGTGGACATATTTCATACAAGATAACTTACTCTTTTTATATATATGACAATTGTTGTTCAATCTGATACACGTACCTATAATGCACAGTATTTTGAACAGCTTCAAATATATGGGGTCCGTAGTAATACCGCAAAGGACCTCCTTAGTGCACTAAGAACAAAAATGTGCACTAAGGACCTGATGGAATAATACAACTGTTACAAAGGACATGGCATATAAAAAAAGACTTTGTAAAAATTCATAATTTAATATGGTATGATTGCCTTTTACAGCTGACTATGCGGTATGGGCTTTACCTCGGGCTTTGCTCATTGTTGAAGGCTGTATAGTGACCTAGTATGGTTGTTAATGTCTGTGTCATTTTGGTCTCTTGTGGACAGTTGTCTCATTGGCAATCATACCACATCTTTTTTATATTGGCTCATTGTTGAAGGCCGTAAAGACCTAAAGTTGTTAATGTCTGTGTCATTTTGGTCTCTTGTGGACAGTTGTCTCATTGGCAATCATACCACATCTATTTTATATTGGCTCATTGTTGAAGGCCGTAAAGACCTAAAGTTGTTAATGTCTGTGTCATTTTGGTCTCTTGTGGACAGTTGTCTCATTGGCAATCATACCACATCTTCTTTTTTATATTATTATGAACAATTTCTTTAAATTAAAAATGGATGTATGTATATACATGTAATAAAAAGAAGATATTTCAAGACCTTTTTTTTATTTATATTCAAACAAATTGTTTGTGACTTTTTGTCTTATCAACTTTGTTACTTTATGTCTGAGTCAGGCATGTGTCTGACTTTTTGTCCTGTGACTTTTTGTCGGAATGTCCTGTGGCTTTCTGTTCGTTTACCTTCCATCTTAATCAGTGAACTGAATAACTGTTGTTTTCAGAAGTCAAGGGAGTGTTAAAAAATCACATGTGCAAATTGAGAGTCAACACTTACACAGGGACTACACAATACTTTTTTCAGAATGTCAGCGAAAAAGAATCACTGGTGACAGGGGAGTGTAACCGATGAATCAGATAAGATTTTCCGGTACGTCTAAACACCGCTCAGGAGGACCTCCTGAGTGCACACATGCAGGGCATACAAAGTGCACTCATGACAGACCATATATAGTCGTCGTATCTATATATATACACACATGATGGATGTATATATTCGTTATAGATCGTTATACACTTCTCATTTTAGAGTTAAATTTGTAAGTAACTGCTGGGGAACCTCTTAAGATTTTAAAATAATAATGCTAAAAAGCACCCTTGCCTTGCATACTGAGGTGGCAAACTGGTGTGTGTCAGTATTTTGATGTAAAACTGCGTAGTTTCATATCGTTTGATTCAACGTTTGGTTGGTTATTTTTTAAGGATCGTTGTAAAATTATATCTAAATCTTTGTTAAAATACGATTTTAAATTGTTCAATTCTTTCTATTTCATAATTTTGTCAAAGTCTTCTTTTTAAAGTTTTAAATTTTAAAGAAAAAATGAATATTCCATTTTGATTTGGAGAAAATCTTTTTGAACTGTTATGACATGGTACCGTGTTGCAAAGCTGATTACAGGTAACTATAACATACAGTAATTTTCCATTACGACAGTGCGTGTATTCTCGGGTGTGTATAACGTATAGTTTTCTAGAGAACATCCTGTCTACGTGTAATACAGATTGATGACATTATACAACATTTCTTTTGTTAAATGTGATAAGGTATCTGTGTCCATTCCCTATTTCAACACCACTAATTTTTCGAAGAAAAAAAATCCAAAAATAATTTATATGAAATTAAGAAGAAAAGAAGCAAATATATATAAACTTCAGTAATTACGCATTGAGTAAACATAATTTCAAAATTGCATGAACAAATCCGTGACAAAACGTATACATGTATGAATTAAGATGTGTTTAAAAAGACCCATTGGCTTTAGTTCACACTAGGACCTAAGATAACTAGAACCAGAGACATATAATACATGTATTATATGTCTCTGCTAGAACTAAGCAATGGTTGATCCAGAAATGTTCATAAGTGGGGACTCATTGACTGCCTTAGAGGGGTCACGTCCAGTCATGCTTCCGTGATTCCCTCTATAATCTACCATTTGTTTCCCAAGATTAAGGGGGTGCAGCTGGAAAAAAACGAAATCCGCCTCTGCTAATTGGGAAGTCATTTGGTCTGATAAACACATATATATAAATATACCTCTGTGGCGGATCCAGCAATTTTTAAAGGGGGCAACCCAGGACAAAACGGGGAGGGGGTGGTTCCAACCATATGTCCCCATTCAAATGCATTGATCGTACAAAAAAGGGGTGGTTCCAACCCCCCGAAACCCTCCCTCTGGATCCGCCACTGATACATAGTATGCATATAATTAAGAACAGCTTGTGTTGCACACAGGACATTAAGTAACTTAGGACATGTATATATAATAATGAGAGTTCAGGGTTTACATTAGATTGATAACTTATTTTATAATTTTGTTATTTTGTTTTTTTGTTCAGAGACATATAATACATGTATTGAGACATATATAATACATGGACATATAATACATGTGTCTCTGGAAAAATCAAACCATCTTTTAAGAAGTTATTTCAGTTTGAATCGACTGTCTTTTGCATTAGGATTCCAACACGTTAATGTCATTTACAAATGCCAAAACCTGCAAATATATTTTTGGCAGAAAGAAACATTTATATTCGGTGATTTTTACACTAAACGTTTTCGTCATTTGTTTTGAAAATATTAAAAAGTACATGCATATCGTTTTTTTCAAGATTTGTATAGTAACTGGTTTAATCAGAGACATATAATACAATTGTATTATATGTCTCTGGTTTAATTAAGTCGCCTTGATGAAATTTAAATTGCGAAACGCTAATTAATAAACTATCTATCTATCGGTATGCGCCGTTATTCGGGATACGTCACGGATGACCGATGGTCATATTTAATACGATATACCAATCATCATTTGAATTTGTCATTTGATCTTTAATAATTAGGACTAATTGGTGATGGCAGAGAATATGTCGCTGGTGATGGTTAAAATTATAAAGAAGTAAACTTTGCAAAAAAAAAGGTTTCCTTGGAAAAAATTATGAAATTATATGAATATGCTAAATATTTTTTTTCTTTCCGAAATAATAATTAAAGACGTTTAGAAATAACAAATTTTCACAGTTGGGAGATTTTCAATTCAAGTTATTTCATTTTGAAAACGTTGAAAAATATAGATCTTATTCGATGTACAATGTGGGCCGCTTGGAATTTTTTTGCGCATGTGTGAACAGTATGGACGTTATTTTTTTGGCTCGTTAAAAAATTAACGAAATTTATAGAAATGAACTTTAAAATTAGATTATGAGAATTTATTCTTGTGAATATACGAATGAACTGACTTGTGATACTGTATGAATTCAAAAAAGGATGGAAATGGGACTCGAAAAAGGAAGAATTCGAAGGATCAAAATATCAGCGGTGAGAAACCTCAAAAACAAAAACAAACAAAAAAGAGTAGTACTCACAAAGTTAAAAATGTAAATAAACAATCGGCAGCAGTACAAAACAAAATTGATCCTATATTACCTTCTACTTCTACTATGACTTCTTATGACTCTTGTCAAATGATACAGGGAAAACAAAACATGCAGCACTTTATTCAGCCTCAACAAAATTTCGCATCTCCGGTTTTTCAACAGATGTCTCCTATGTCAGGATATTATCCCGTACCCTCTCAGAGCCCGAGTCACTCGATGCCCCCGCCAATTATGCAATCCACTTTAAATCAAGGCAGCGAGTCCGGTGATAAAATAGATTTTTTGGTTCAGAAAGTTGAAGAAATATTTACAAAACTGTCTAGTATTGATGAATTAACCAAAAAGATTGGAAATTTTGAAATCAGTGTTAAAAGTTTGACAAAAACTGTTGAGAAAGGCTCAAAACGAATTGATGAAGTTGAAAAAAGTATGGAGTTTATGAACCAAAATTTTGAAAGTAGTAAATCTGAGAGTGAATATCTTAAAAAAACAATCACGGAAATTAAAAGTGAACACGGTGAAATGATTAACGGTTTCGATTGTCTGAGGGCTGATATGGATGAATTACATGAGCGACATGTAGACTTACAAACAAGGTCTATGAGGGAAAACCTTGTGTTCTCGGGTATACCTGAACTTTCCGAAAATGAAACATCAGAGCAAACTGAAGACATTATAAAGGACTTTATGAAAATAAATATGAAAATGGATATTGTAATGGACTTTCAGCGCGCACATAGATTTGGAAAAAAAACACAAATTAAAATCGACGACAGAGACACTTTTATGACCAGACCAATAGTGTGCAGATTTAAAAACTTCAAAGATCGCGAATTGGTCAGATCTTTTGCGCGAAACCTCAAAGATACCAAATTTGGGGTGAATGAACAGTTCCCGAAAGAGGTGAATGACCGCCGCAAACTTCTCTGGCCATATTATAAAGAGGCAAAAAAACAAGGGCAGAAGACGCACTTCAAACGAGACAAGCTGTTTATTAACGGCAAAGATCGTCACATGGAAACGGATAAAAGGCAACAACAAGAAAAAGAAGGTGCACGACAAAAAGAACCATCCCGCAGAGGTCCTCAACAGAACAACGACCGTCCCCGTGGAGCCCCTCGTAGACGTGGAAAACAGAGCTAGGTAAACCATGGAGGTTTAACGGACACTTTAGAACATACTCACCCCTTCTCGTCCAATGAAAAGTCATTTTTTTCCCCTCTAATTTTCATAGTACATGGTTTTCCATGCACTATGAAATGCTATACATGAATGACTTTTCATTGTCAGTTAATTATGGGAACTCTTAAAATAACCGCACTAATGAAGTGTACAATCCCCTGAGGCATTTTCCTTAGGAAAATGGACTATACTGATTAAGGACGAAAGAGCAAAGATTAAAACAAAAACCTTTGGAATTTTACAAATTTTCAAACATTTTCTAATGGTACACATCCATTGTATATATAAAATAAACAAAAAAATATATAGGGTAAGGATGGAGGTAAAAATAATTTTTATTTAATTTATATACCCAAAATTTGAGGGAATATTTGTTTTTTTTTCTCTCAAGAAAACAATACCAGACTGCTGATATATAAAGAAGAGGATTTTTTTTCGGAGAAACACAAAACATGAAAATTTATCAATAAAAGGTAACATTTAACGGTGAATGGTCTGAATTCAAATATTCATATAGAGAGTTTTATGTTTATAAAAAAAATAATAAAAACGGGGATTTATATAACAATATGGCGCTTTTTAAAATTAGATCTAAAGATATATAAGTATTAAATTTTACCTGAAGCAGAAGAAAAACTATTTATCCTTTTGGTCCTCACAAACTATGTCAGTGCTATTTCATTCCATCCATTGAAATGATCATTACCTATGTTTTATTTTTAGTTAATTATAAAAAGTGAACTCTTATTTAGGTTTGAATATTACAATGGGCAAGGATCATTTTGTAAGGTCACTCGAAAGTGTGAATATGTTCTAAATTGGTCAGACAATACTTGGTCATGTTTTATGGGCTTAAATCTTCATAAAACATGACCAAGTATTGTCTAACCTATAATTAAAAGACAGTTTAAATCATTCAGATGGAACTAACTCTCACATTAACACTAGTAGTAATTATAATCATGTAAATAAAGATATTGTTCATCTATTGTCACTAAATGTTTGTGGATTAAAACGTAAACTACTGTATCAAGAATTTAGAGATTTATTAAAATGTAATGATTTTTTATGTCTTACTGAAACAAAATTGGACGATTTAGATGAAATTAGTTTTGAAGATTTTACTTTTCATTATAAAAACAGGAAAAAATTTACTAGCTTTAGATCAGGTGGGATAGCTTTAGGCTATAGATCACAGTATGCAAAATTTATTCATTGTATAGAAACCGATTGTCCTTTTGTTTTATGGTTTAGAGTAGATAAAATATTATTTAGAACTGAAGATGATATAATAATGGGTATAGTGTATATCCCGCCTGAAAATACTCGTTATACGTCTGAAAATGCGATGTCAGAAATTGAAATAGAATTTCTTGAATTACAAAAGAATAGTAACTGTATTTTTCTTCTTGGTGATTTCAATAGTCGCACTGCAAATGAACAAGATTTTTTTAATATATCTGATTTCGAAGAACATTTAACCGATTTTATTGATGTAAATGAGTTTAATGACATTCATGTCTTAGACGATCTTAAGATACCAAGAATACGTAATAGTTCTGATACTGTTGTCAATTCATATGGAAGAAAATTAATTCAATTTTGTAAAAATAATAACATGTATATTTTAAACGGAAGAGTCGGTAAAGACCGAGTACTTGGTAAACCAACAAGTCGAAGTATTAGTGTAGTAGATTACATTGTATGTACTGCTAATATTTTATGTAAAGTAGATGATTTTGAAGTTTCTGATTTTTGTAATTTATTCTCAGATATACACGCTCCTTTGTGCTTGTCTTTAACTGTAAATGGTTGTAATGCTACACAAGGTGAAAGCGAAGTAATTAATGACAAAAATGTACACATTGGTAAATGGAAACACGAAAAGACAAATGAATACAAAAACAACATTGATGTTGATAAAGTAAACGAAATATTGTTAAATGTAATGTCTAAATATGATGATATAAGTTCAGTTGATCAAGGTACTGTAGATAGTATTGTAAGTGATATTACGACTGTATTATTGAGTGCTGCAAAAGACACTTTTGGGGTATTAACTAAAAATTCAAAAAACATTGGCGGGGAAGGGAATTTTTCAAACAAAGATTGGTTTAATAAAGACTGTAAAAAGGTTAGACAAGAATTTAGAAAAAGCAGAAGACTTTATAAACACTATGGCTCTAATTTATTTAAAGAAAGACTTCGACAGTCAGAAAAACATTACAAAAAAGTCATGGATGAGAATATTAAACTATATAACGAAAACTTGCGCACTAAGATGAGAAATATGAGATTCAAAAACCCCAGGGAATTTTGGAAAATTTGGAATAAAGTTAAACATAAAAACAATTGTAATATCACCACTGAGTCATTGTTTACTTTTTTTAAAGATATAAACAAAAATAAGTATGAAGGAGATACTTATGATATTAACAATGATATTAGTCAAGAATGTTCAAATTCTATGTTAAATGATAGTATTACAGCTGAAGAAATATTAAAAGCTATAAAACATATAAAAAATAACAAATCTTCGGGTGACGATATGATTGTAAATGAATACATTTCCTCGTCTATTGATTGTATGATTGATATTTATGTGTATATATTTAATATTATTTTTGATTCGGGTATTTTACCCGAGGCATGGATTATAGGTAATGTCATACCAGTCTTTAAGAACAAAGGTAGCTCTGCCGAACCACAGAATTACCGTCCTATCACTCTTTTGTCATGTCTTGGTAAGATTTTTACTTCTATTTTAAACACTAGATTGTGTGATTATCTTGATGAGTACTCTATTTTACTAGAAAATCAAGCAGGTTTCAGACATGGATACTCAACTACTGATCATTTATTTTCAGTATATGCACTATTCGAGTTACTTAGATTAAGAAAGAAGAAACTTTACTGTGCCTTTGTCGATTTTGAAAAGGCCTTTGATTTTATACAAAGAAATTTTTTATTATTTAAACTTTTAGAGAATAATATAAATGGCAAATTTTTCCGTATTATACAAAATATGTACGAAAATGTAAAATCACGCATTATATTTAATGGTGAGAAATCAGAGTTATTTACTTGTGAAATGGGTGTAAGACAGGGAGAAAATCTTTCCCCTGCTCTGTTTGCAATATTTTTAAATGATTTACAACATTTTTTTGAAGGCAAAGATGTACTTGGTGTAAATTCTATTAGTGATGACCTCGAACATGAGTTAACAGTATTTTTAAAAATATTTATGTTATTATATGCGGATGACACTGTGATGTTTTCCGAGAGTAGTGAAGATTTACAAAACATTTAAATGAATTTGATGATTATTGTGAAAAATGGCAACTCAAAATAAATGTTAACAAGACAAAAGTTCTTATATTCTCCAAAGGGAGACAACCCAAAAATATTAGATTTGTTATACAGAATAGAGAATTAGAAATTGTAACTGAGTATAAATACCTCGGTATATTTTTTGCTAGAAGTGGTTCTTTTTTAAAGACCCGAAAATATATTTGTGAACAAGCTACAAAAGCAATGTATGGTATTTTAAAAAAGTGTAGACAAAACAGTTTGACTATAGAATGTCAGTTAGACATGTTTGATAAGATAGTTTTACCTATTCTTCTTTATGGTTCGGAAATTTGGGGATTTGAAAATTTTGATTTGATAGAACGTATACATTTAAAATTTTGTAAGCTTGTTCTACATTTAAAACAGAGTACGCCTAGCTGTATTGTCTATGCGGAATTGGGTAGATATCCTGTAATTATTAATGCCAAAGTTCGTATGGTTAGTTTCTTATGTAGATTACTATGTGGTAAAGAAAGTAAAATTTCATGTCTTTTATATAAACTATTGTATATTAATTTTCATAACTATGGTCTTAACTGCTAATGGATATCATTTGTAAAAACTGTTTTTGATACCTGTGGAATGTCAAATATCTGGTCGAATCAAATGTTAGATAAATGGGTAATCAAAAGTATTGAGTTGAAACTTAAAGACCAGTTTTTGCAGAATTGCCTAAGCGAAATTAACACTACTCCTAAATGCTTATGTTATAGAATTTTTAAAACTGATATTAAATTAGAAAGCTATTTTTCCAAATTGTCAATATATAATCAATTTTTATTGTGTAAATTTAGATGTGGAAGTCACCGATTACCTATCGAGACGGGAAGGTGGAATAACATATCAAGAAATGATAGGTTGTGTCATCTTTGCGAATCAAGTGACGTAGGTGATGAATATCATTATGTTATGTCATGTAATGCTCTTACTCAAGAAAGAAAGAGGTTGTTACCAAACTATTGTACTCTTCGTCCAAATATTTATAAATATCAACAATTAATGAGCTCTAATAATCATATTGTTCTTGAAAAACTTTGTAGATTTATAAAAATTATAAATGTGAGGGTCACTCCTCCTGGTTAGTTTGTAATTTAATGTTTATGTTTGTATTGTTCACATGTGCTTCAATATTTTATGTAATTGCTTATATATTCTCTGTAATTATGTAACTTGTAGTTTATGAGAAATAAAATTCATTCATTCATGGAGATCAACTTGTGAAACCCTGCTTAATGAAGGTTTGCCTACTTTCGTCTTTTTATATTGCCAAACATTCTATAATCAAGGATTTGTACAAGGCCTTGTTATAAAATAATGAATCTTATCGCCAATATCACCATAATTACATAAAGAACAGATACAATATTCTCCTAAAGAGTTTGCCATCTAACAATTCAAAAAGAAATGTTGAGTCGAAACTGAGGTACCAAATCTATAAAAAGAATCACTACTTTAGTCGAAATTAACCTGTATATATATTCTTTTTTTCAAAACTCCTGAAAAAGTTCAACATTATCTATAGAGAGCTTACATATGCAAATCTTTTTTAGAAGTATGTGAGCGTAAATGAAATTTGTTTATTACCCCCGCCCCCCTATTTTTCCTTCTATAAAATTTAATTGTAAACGATTTTCTTTCTTAATTTGTGCTGAGACTACTATAACACATGTGTTATAGAAGTCTCAGATTTGTGTTTGCTCATTAACTGGGGTTCAGCATGCTGTCAAAAAAAAAATGTCTCCTTGTGTATAAGTTATTGATAAAAAAAAAAATTGAAGCCTCCAGAAGAATAACGGTACGTCTAAACACCGCTTGAAGGGCCTCTTGATTGCACTCATGACATACGAAGTGCACTCAGGACCTTTATAGTCATCGCATGTACAGGATGGATGCATATATTCGTTATACGCTTCTTATTTTAGAGTTAAATTTGGTAGAATTTGAACTTAGATAGATATGTTTATTCTTATAAAATAATGAGGGCACGTGTCACTGATTACACAACTACTGAGCCATGAATTATCCAATCAACAAAATTGATTGGATTATCTTTATTGTTTATAGATTGTATTGTTAGTACAGTGTGACCATGCGGGAAGTAATATTGTTACGTTTAAAATGAATAAATCACTAGGTTTTAAGATTTTCGTATTTTTGATATTCATTCAACATTGTGTTTGTTGAAAAACTTGATTTAGAGAGAGATAGAAAAGAATCACACTGAAAAACAAAAATCGAACTTGTTACAGAAAAAACGCAACTATATATAAAATAATTTTATTTATTCGTGAACTGCAAAACACAAAAAATATATTTACCCGTCATCATGAAAAATAAACTGAAAAAGTACATCGAAAGAGATATTTAATTTTTCTATATGCAAATTCATGTTAAAGGTAAAACTGAACTAACAATATAATTCCTAAAAAAAAACAATAAAGATAATCCAATCAATTTTGTTGGATAGTTCATGGCTCAGTAGTTGTGTAATCAGTGACACGTGCCCTCATTATTTTATTATAAGAATTAACATATCTATCTAAGTTCGATTCAGGCGCGGATCCAGAGGGGGGTTCCGGGGGTTGGACCCCCTTTTTTTGGCCGATCAATGCATTTGAATGGGGACATGTAGTTGAACCTCCCCTTTTGTCCTGGGTTAGGACCCCATTTATCTGTAATTAAAGAAAATCAAAACGTGATAATTCATCTGTGCTCCGATAAAACGTATTCTCGATGTTGAGGTATTGACGATATACAATCGCATTTATCAATATACAGCAAGTAAGTAATTTGGGGTTGAATGCCAGTAGATCAGAATTTGTTAATTGAACTTTACCTGTTTTAGGGGCACTAGCTGCCAAATTCATGTTCTTCATCGATTTTAATAAAATTGACATAACGTGTATATAGTGTTGAATAGTTTATTAAAATGTTACGCACACTCTTGGCTGATATGCATAAAACCATTATATTTCATGACACTGCATGAAAAAGAAATTGACTTATCGTATAATACCAGAACCAGAGACATATATATTGTATCTAATATCTCTGCCAGAACTGAAAAATAAACTACATAGTCCACATACGAGGGTATGGATGTGAATTAACAGAATAGACAGCAAAGGACAAAGAAAAAAAGGAATAAAGAATAGTGAAAGAAATAGAATAATGGAAAAAAGTGTAAGTTATAAAAAATATAACTAAAAAAAAGAAGACAGAAAAAAAGACACCCCTTCCGAGACGAGCCTTACGTGCACTGTTATTTGACGCTGCCGAGTTATTTTGAGATTAATACATGTATTAGTAGTCAGCCCGTAAAGCCTCTTTCACCAATTTGAGGATTACCCAAGGTTAATTTTACGGCGGCTCATTTATTTTGGCTTAGAAATAAACATAATTGACAAGTTTCTTTCCCCTGCATTCTCGATCCCACATGTAAATAGCACGGTGATTTCAAATAAGACATTGATTGTATTACAACACTTGCAGTCAGTATTTGAATATATTGATTAAGAAGGTATAGAAGATTAATGCAAGCACACTATTATCCACCACTGGCCTAAATAGTTAGTCTGCAAACAACGAGCTCATAAAAACCTAGCACTTTGATCACAGCCACCGGCATGATGTGAATCTGAAGGTGGCACGGTAGTATTTCCTGGCCATAAGGGATAATGATAGCCTTTTTAGAATTTTCACCACTTTCTAACATTGCAAAAAATTCTACATTCACAGTTAACTGAAGTACTTTCATTTTACCATTCAGAAATGAATTTGGATATGTACCATGACCGTTTACTTTTTTTGCTATTTTTAAAATCCTAAGGCCACTAGTACTTTTAGGTCTTTTACGGTGCAGTGAATGCAAAATTTAAAAAAAATCTCAAAAATTCATTTTCATCTGTATATAAAATTATTTCATATTTTTCTACACCTGATTCATCACTCAGTTTGGGAAAGTATGTTCAGTTGATACTGTATTTTTTGTCCAATCACACTGTTTAGATACATTTACCTAAGTAGGGTACACAAAAGAGCAACCTAAATTCTGGAAAGCAAATACTACCGTGCCACCTTAACCAAGACATAACAAACTTGAAACCAGTCATGACACCTATGATGCATAGACTTCTTATTTTGGAACATATTAAAATAAAGAATACTTGTCTGCACTCATTTCTTACCAAAAAAAAATGAAACATTACATCCCTACCCCATCTGGCAGATTTTCACTTTTTTTCATCTTATCATTTTTACTTAAGGAGTGAACAAAACCCAAATATATGATGTTTCAAATCAACACAGAAGTCAAACATGATGATTCAGGAGGAATTAGTGGATTGCCAACTCTGTTTATGGTTAATCTGACTGAAAGAAACAGTTTTAGCACCAAATCATGAAAACTGGTATTAAAGTCCATTCCACATTTTACAGCATGCCTTATATTACTTTAAACATTTTCAGATTATGAGAATAGTACAACAAGAGTCTTTAGATTGCAGTTCACTATTATTCCAAAATCTGTTTGACAATACATGTACTAGAACACATCTCTAAGTTGACTGTTTGTCTATTTCTCATGTATGCATTAAGTTAAATTATGTCCCCTTACATAATCAATTTGCCTTTATTGTGCTTTTCACTGTCAGAAAATCTTAACAACTAATGGTATTTGCATGGAAAATGAATAAACCATTTAATCTTGCTGATATAACATCATAAATACATTCTTTGACAAAAATAAGGTCTATTCAATGTAAAGAAACCCCTATTTCTATCTCTATTTCAGACCAGCATGAGAGCTTAATGAATAAGTAAGGACCCCTTAACCACTTACTAGTTCCCCAAAAGCTCCAACTGGTGTCATGTTACATCAGAACTACAAATTAAACCTCAAGAAAACTAGTATAGCTGTAATTGTGTTGAAAAAAATAAGAAATTATGCAATTAATTTATTTTGGTGAAAATAATAGGATGTACATGCAACCAAAGAATGACGCGTCTCAAATTTCAGTGGTTGCACATGTGTCAGACACTGCGAAAAGTCAAAGCGAGCATTTATAATTAAAAATGTAGTGCAAGTTACATAAAAATAATGAATTTCTACTTTCTAGGTAAATTTTTACATTATTACCTACAGATCAGGCAAAATTTGCTGAATCAGCAATTTTTACTCTCAGGGGTGGAATTTAAGGCTTGTTTTTATCAAAGTTGCCCTTAATCAACTTTGTATTGATAAACTTACAAATTGCATAGGTAAAAAAAGTTCCTTTATTGATTTAGTGTAAAAATAAATATCCCCCTTAAGGTGGCACGGTAGTATTTCCTGGCCATAAGGGATAATGATAGCCTTTTTAGAATTTTCACCACTTTCTAACATTGCAAAAAATTCTACATTCACAGTTAACTGAAGTACTTTCATTTTACCATTCAGAAATGAATTTGGATATGTACCATGACCGTTTACTTTTTTTGCTATTTTTAAAATCCTAAGGCCACTAGTACTTTTAGGTCTTTTACGGTGCAGTGAATGCAAAATTTAAAAAAAATCTCAAAAATTCATTTTCATCTGTATATAAAATTATTTCATATTTTTCTACACCTGATTCATCACTCAGTTTGGGAAAGTATGTTCAGTTGATACTGTATTTTTTGTCCAATCACACTGTTTAGATACATTTACCTAAGTAGGGTACACAAAAGAGCAACCTAAATTCTGGAAAGCAAATACTACCGTGCCACCTGAAAGCTTCCCACTATATCCATTTCTACCCATAGAAAACTTTTGCTATTCATTTATCAAAAATGAAATATGTTGATATTAATGGTATACAAGAATTATTGGGGAATTCAAACCATTCCTATTGTAAGTGATAAAACTAAATTTATATCAGGGTGATTGAAATGAGGGTGAAAAGGGGGGACCAGGAGTTCAGGGCCCCCTGATTGGGAAAAAAATTGGTTGATTATACATGGAATCACTGATGCATGTCAGGAGCAGGCCCCTCTTAGGCAGTCGGTGGGCCCCCACTTATGAAAAATTCTGGATCCCACCACCATTAATACCACTGTGGTCTTCAGTTGTATTATCTTTTAAAAAAAAATTACACCTGTATAGTGAGGGGTGATAGGACCTTTATTGGGACTCCGGGATTGGGTGTTTTTAAGGTCAGGATTTCGGGATTCAGGGATTCTTTATTCGAATTTTGGGACGTTGGGATTATGTTGTTTTTAAGCTGGGATTTCGGGATTAGGAGCCCCCCTACCCTCCCTCTATAGTGTATATTCTAAAGTGTAAATCAAGGAAAAATAAAGTTAACTATCTGTGCATTGGGAACTATTAAAAGGTATTTTGGGGGGAAGAAAGAAGGGAGGGTGAGTCCATGGCAGGTAATCCCCACCCCCTTCAATTTGAGAGTATGCTATTATCTTGTCAACGGTCCATATCCCCACCCCTAAACCATATATATTCTTAAATGGGACAATAAAACAAATCAAATGAAATTAAAAGGAAGTGTTTGGGGGTTACCCCACCCTGTTCAATTTGATAATGTGCTATTATCCTGTGAACGATCCAGATCCCCACCCTAAACCATATATATTCTTGTGGGGGACAATAAAATTAATAAAATAAAATAAAAAGGGAAGTCCGTCCCCCTCTAGTAAGTAGTTTGAAAACTTGTAAACGGTCAAGATCCCCACCCCTAAACCATATATATATATTCTTGTATAGAATAATAAAACAAATAAAATGAAATATAGGGAGAGTCCATGGGGGTCACCCCCACCCCCACATGTTCGTGAAACTTTTAAATGGTTGAGATCCCCAGTGGGTAGGTTAAAAAATTTGGGATTCCTGTTTCCCACCCTCAAACCATATATATATTCTTGTATGAGACGATAAAATAAACCAAATGAATATAGGACCATCCCCTTTGTCTTGGGTTGGGAACCCCCCCTTTTTAAAATGGCTGGATCCGCCCCGGCATACCATCTAGCTAGCTATAAAGGCTTTAATAATATGAAATCAAACAAGGAAATTGACAGTGTAGGCAACTGTTTTGAATTAAAAAAAAAGAGCCTTTTTCATATATATAACAATGTTAGATTTTTTGTGCATTTATTTTTGCTTACCGTATTTTCAATAATGGACATAATTGCATGATTGAATATTGTAATTTAAGAAAAATCAGCATACATGTTATAAAATGGGAAGTGGAAACTGGGAATTTGACAAAGAGACAACAACCCAATCAAAGAGCAGACAACGGCCAAAGGTCTTCAATGCAGTGAGAAATTTTCGGCACTTGTCTTCATCTCATAAATATGTATCAGAAATGAAAATGAGATACAGCTTTCAGTTGTATTAATAAAAACCTCACAATAAGTTCTGAATATCAGAATATACAGTATTGCAAGATTCTCTCAAAATGTACACATAGAGCTGAAAAACTGTAAAATTAATCATGCTCATTTAACTTTAAAGTCCATGGAGTCCATCTAAATATGCATACTCTCGAACAAAGGAATATAAGTATGCAATAGACATCAAGTTTTCAAAAATAAGAGTATCTATGCCATTAACTTACGACAAGATCTTCAATCAAGTAATAATTTCGGTTTGTTGTTTAAATATTTCGGAGGTTAGTATGACCTCTTTTTTGGTGATGATGTTTTCGTTTTAAAGTTGGGAACATTTTTTGTACCAACAAAAATAAAAACACAAAGTCAATCTAGAATTATGTTTTTATCATTTTTTTATGTTTAGGTTGTCAGCAAGATGAAAAGGACAAGTATGCAGTTCAAAATTCAAAATGTGGATAAGCTGAGGTTCAAGGTCTTACCTTTGCAGATTTTCATATTTTGCATGAATGAATTCAAAGGTTATATGATGGACGGCAGAGAAAGAAACCTCCTGGATAAATGTAAAACATCTTGTTTTTTGGTAAGTTTTATGCTCTGTTTTGATAGTGTAAGTGCATTCATCTGTCCAGTCTTTCCTCTAAATTGTAAGTTTTTGGTGAGTGTTCGCCATGAATTTCAGTAAGTAACTTGTGGATTTACATGTATATATACTCAAAATTTAGTACTAATATTAATGGGATTTTAGCATGACATCCTGTCAAATACTTGTTAATCATGTTTATGTTCCAGAACATACAAGCATTTGGACTGTACGCATACAGTCTGCCCAATTTTAAGAAGTTGGTCAAGTTTATTAGAAACAAATGTACAGTACAGATCAACATAACTGAAATCTTTAATAGATTAATACAAAAAGTTTAATTGCAGTTAAAATAAAAACACAGGTTTGGTCGAGCTGGTACCAGACAGTACAAGTATACTTAAATGGTCTGACTGTACACATATGGTGGGACTGTAAGTTCTGGACCGTAAACGTAAGATCAAAATACTAATATGGTCTGGAACATTTATACATGTCTTAAAATTAATATCAAACACGTTGGTGTTTTTGAACTTGGTATGATCTATATGTCAGTGGTGCAGGTTTTATTTGACCTTGATCTCATTTTCATGGTTTATTGATCAGTGTTTTTGTGATTTGGACTATTTTTCTTAAACTATAAGTAATAGGTCAACTATAATTGTTGTATTGAAGCCTTGATAGCTGTATATGTCTGCCTGGCATGGTTCATTAGTCTTTATTTATTTATCTTGGTTAATGTTAAGTTTATGTGCACTCTTCTTATTAAACACACATTAATATACATCATGTACATTAAACAGCAAAAAAAAATATTGATGCAAGATGCCATTCAATAATAACTTTTACTCTTTTATGTATAGGACAAGAACTATAGAAGATCCAGAGAAATTATAAACAGCAGAAATGATAGGCAATTTAAAATTTGCAGAAGCAAACTAAACCTAAATGGTAAGACCACTTTTTTTTTTTTTTTTTTTTTTTTTTTTTTTAAAGTTGTTGAACTTGAAGAATGATAATCATGATTACATATGTACTATAAAAATTAAAAAGATGTGGTGTATTAAATATGAAAACTATCATTGCTTTAAGAAAGCAATTGTAGGCCTGTGATGACCTTCAATAATGAGAAAATCCATACCCTAAAGTCAAAGTAGGCAGCTATAAAAGACCCAAAGATGAAAAAATGAAACAATCCAAACTGTAAAACTAATTGCCTAGTTTACTACAAAATAAATTACAAAAAATAAATATGACCGATATGAAACAACAACAACAACAACCACTAAATTTTAGTGTCAGACTAAACTTACAAAAACTACAGGCTCTGAACTTTGGACAGGCACAATAGGAATATGGCAACCAATGATGTTAATTTCCTGCAAACACAGACTGGACTAATGTAAATCAACTTATTTTTTTGCGAATACTTTATTTTGCATTTAATACTTTCTAGTCTACATCACAGCTAATCATTTTTCGCGAGGTTCAAGTTTACTTAATGTATTTTAATAAATAAAGATACATATGAAAAACATTTATTGCTGTTTCTCTCTCCATTTATAACATTTTATTTGTTTATTTTGTGTATTTATAGGTGATCAGACATCTTGGTTTTCATGATCAATAGGTCATTACTGAAGAGGAAACTTAAAGTTGAAATTTATTTACAAAGTGCATAATTGGATTAATTTGAACTGGAATGTGTGCTTTCCTGCAAAAAAGAAACAGGAAATTTCATCATTATCACTTGATAATGCCCATAAACAAAATGGAGTTCTATCATAGATACACAAAAACACTATTGCATAAAAGCATCAACATATTATATATATTAATCGAAAGAAAGGAGAATGCAGAACAAATACTATTTTGTTGTTGAAAAAGGAACACTGGTCAGTTTTATCCACTCATTTACATCGCTCCCTCATATCAAATGTACGGAAGGAGATCTTGAAGAACAATTTGCAAAAATGTTTTCTCTTAGAATTGAAGGAAAATGTTAAGTGAATGGAATAATGTATTCACTGAATTCTTACGTAGTGGATTGAATAACTGTATACAAGTTGAAACAGAAGAAAATTTTAATTTCGAATAACACGAAAAGTGTTTATTTTATTATTTAATCTGCAAACATATAAACAAATTCTTTAGAACACCACAAATGGTATGACATTCAAATTGGTTGCTTATTAATGTATTGCATTGAAACAATTACAAGGAAAACAGAATCATTTGCTACAAAAAAAAATTATAAATCAAAGTTAAATTTTATAAAAAGTATGAACAATACCTAGATCTAAACAGTCAGACTTTATCAATTTTCAATGTCATTAAAAAATGTTGAGTCAAACATTTATGAAAGTTTTGAATATCATTTGCATCAACTATACAGTCTTGTAATAATTATATATATTCATACTGTTTATATGTATACATGGTATGGCGAAGAAATGTTTAACAAGTAAAAATAAGGGAAAACATTTCCTTAAGGGAAATTTGTTGTCTTGAAGGAAATCTTTTTCCCTTTAAAAAACAATTTCCCTTGAGGAAAAAAACAATTTCCCTTTGAGGAAAAATCTTTTTCCTCTATGGAAATTTGATTTCCCTTGAGGAAAACTACTTTTCCTTTAAGGAAATTGTTGAAAAAAGGGGCATAACTTTTTCAACAGTGGTGCTAGAGCCAAAAAATTTTAGGACAAATATCAGGGAACCAATACCAACCAAGTTATCAACTTCATTTTGACTTAACTCCAAAAATTAAGGTGAACAACTTTTGCTCTCAGCGGATTTGCAAACTTGACCCCGAGACAAATCTGCTTTTCTGAGATGTTTTATAAGGTTCCCAAAATATGTTATGCCCTACAGCTTTCCATCCAGCTAAGGCAGAAGTGTTTTCTCTTTTATTCTCATATATCCAGTATTCGCAATAAATTGTAATTTTTATGAAGAAAAAAATTTAAATGGAAAATAATGTTTGTATTGTAATAATATGTTCCCATGGGAAGAAAAAATGTTCCTATGTGAAAAAAAATTGTTCCCATGGGAAGAAAAGTTGTTCCCATGGGAAGAAAATTTGTTCCCATGGGAAGAATTAATTCCCATGGGAACTTTTTGTATTCATCTTTTCCCATGGGAACTTTAAAGTTCCTATGGGAACTCTAAACTTCCCATGGGAAAAGTAATTTTTCCCATGGGAACTTTCAATGTTCCCATGGGAAATTCTAATATTCCCATGGGAAATTCTAATATTCCCATGGGAATTATCAAATTTCCCATGGGAAATGTACTTTTAATCAGCTGCAGTGACAAGAGTGACAACAGTGACAAGTTGGGACATATGGCATTTTTTTAATTTTTCAATAATCTATCACTGGGCAATTTTTTTTTTGATATCTTGTAAACCGACAAAGTCAGATTTGCCGATACCGGAATGGCAAATTTGTCCCGCACAGTGTTTTATGCTTGCAATTTTTTTTCAGATATATCAGAGTATACATGGTATACACTTAAATGTAACTTGTTAAGTTTAAAGATTATAGGTTCTTTTAAAATGAAAAGTCACATGTTGACAAAATTGTATTTAACATGATCATTGCAGATACATGTAGATTGAAAGCTTTGCCGTTTTTAGTAAATCAATATAAGGTCCCATAAATAAAAACGGACACATCTTATATATCTTGAGTACTTTTATTCACTCACACAAAGTGTAAATATTCTTATAAATTTTAAAAACACCGGCTTTTATATTTAAAAAACGTATTATATCATCTCTCATTAAGCGCGGAAACAACCCTCGCTTTCCCAGGTACCGATTCAAAATCGTTATCATTGTTGCGTTTTAAAATATTGGCGACAATAGAATTTTCGTTTAATTTTCAATATTTTGACCTAGCACAACCTTTTAATCTCAAACAAATGCCACCAACTGAGGAAAATTATTTTAAGAATTTAAATACGATCATGAATCTTGCTGGGGGTTTCTCCAATTTTATTCCTGAGAGTCATACGAGGTAAGCAAAGTTGACAAAATCACGAAATTTGACCTTCAAAGACGTAAAATCATTCTAAATAAACATTTTTAACAAACTGTTCTAACCCCCAGCACTTTTAAGTGACACTGGTAGTTGCTTAACCTATTGTTAAAAAATTTGGATGAGAATGGTGAAGGGTAAAAGGTTGTGCTCGAGCCAAATACAGACGACAGTTTTAACATATGAAAATGGCATGTCACGTGACAGTGTTAGGGTCACGGGGTCATATTTTTATGTTCAGTGATGAAAAATCAGATGGCCTTTCGTTATTGTCCATGTACGACTATGAAATATTTGACATTAAGCCGATTCTGACAATTCCGTTTTCACCCCCCTTTTTTCGTCAAATTTACAAAATTGCGTCCTTAATGTAGCTGCGTTTAACCGACCGACCACACATCAAGTTTAAATGGAATTCAACGTCTCTATTTTAACTGTACTTAACTGCGTATATATACATTATATGCGGCTTAACCGACTTTTGAACAGCACCCGTCTGTCTTCTGAAATAATCCAGTGAATAGGCCTATCGAGCATAGCAATTGGTAAATAACCGGAATATGTTAAAATGACACTTATCAAAAGCTTTCTCAGTAAGCAATTACCTGTTCCAATTAGCTCTTGCGTCAACAATTCGAAAAGGGTTATTACCTTGTAATACTTTGATTTATTTTAATGGGAATTTTATTGTTTCATACAGAAAGTATTGATAAAACCAAATATATTTATAGCAAAGTAAACATACTTTTTCACGAATGTTTTGTTGCAATTTTTGACAGAGTGATTAAACAGTCCTTTGAAAAATTAAAAATATAAATACATTGTCGGAAAAAGTTAAATCACAAACATACCGAACTCCGAGGAAAATATAATCTATAAGTCCCAAATCACATTGCAAAATCAATTTACAACAAAAGACATAAAAACGAGTGGACACAAACTGTCGTTTCCTGACTCGGTAAATGCATTTTAAAATGTAGAAAATGGTTAATTGAAACTTGTTTTATAACGCTAAACCTCTCACTTTGTACGACATTCTCATCAAACTCCGTTATATTGACAACGATGCGTGACCTTAACAGACATTATAAATAAAATAGTCAAAATATTGGTACATCAGGTCATCACCGTGTTACAATTTTACAAAAAAAACACAAAAGCATCTATCAAATAAAGACACATTCATTGCTTCGCGTGTCTAAAAGACGAGCATTTAAAAACGTAACAAACAGAAAAAACAGTATTCGATTGGCCGAGATTTTCTGACAAACAGGCAAAATGTTCCCTCTTTGAGAGATTTTATGTAGTTCTTAGATATTCAAAGTTATCAGTCAAAAAGTGTTCTACAATGATCACCAGTAAATCAGATTTCATTTTATACTAAAAATAAATAAATATTCTACACATTTTGAAAGTTACACTCATTCGAAGGTACTATTTTGTGTTAAATATGTACTACTTTCTGGTATGTGCTTTCTGGCCGGTCCCGAATTTGTGGTGATACACCTATAATTACTAAGTTCTGTTTTTCTGGACTAAATTTGATGAGTAGATCTGCTGGTATTGACATTAATATGGCCAAACGATTTGACATCTTGCGAAATTGATTGCAGGGCAGATGAAATGATAACCTCCAAGTTCTTTTCCTCTAAATTGTCTCCACTTTTTAAATCATCTATGTATTTTGCTGCTTTTGATGTTATTTGCCGAATTTCTCTCAGACAAACATACATTTGAAGCTCAGTTGCATTTTTTGACATTTTTGAAAAATTACTTTGCAGTTGGCTGATTTGATCGACTTGTTTATTAAGTTGTTGTAGTAAAATGTTCATCTTAGATTTCAGCTGTGATTGCTTTGATTCTAGATCATCAAGAATTTCTTGTTCTAATTTATTAAAGAAATTGTCTATCGACTTCCTCATGGATAGAACTTGTTCTGAAGCTTTGGATTTCTGAATGTCGCTTGTATTAATCCTGCTGGTTACATATTTTATTATATCGTCAAAGCTTTCCTTCACATTCATCAAATCTTTTTCAAACCTTTGACCATAAGCAAATGATTTCACTTGTTGTAGGATGCTTGCCAAGGATTTTATTCCTTGACAATTTTCGTGTTTATCGGTGATGCACATGTTACAACAGAGACAGTCATGAAAAGAACAGTAAAATTCATATTTCTTCTTGTGGTCTCTACACTGACTACTTACATCTATTTCTCGCATAAATGTTTGTAAGTTATGGTATTCTTTAGTAGATATGGTTTTGTGGAATCTAGTAAATTTTAATGTTGTGTGGTATTTTTCACAGTCTGTACATAGGAACTCCTCACATTGTGTGCACCATGTGACAGCTTCTGGAGATGATCCTTCGTCATGATACATAAATTGTGCAGTGCAAAAGTATCTACTTGTTGAGGCCATATTCTCTCTCTTAAGTTCTGAAATTTAGAGGAGAAAAATACTAATTATTTTTTAAACATATCAAATGATTACTGAAACCTGCGCTTTCAGCAAGAATCAACATTATCCAGAGAGAAAACATACTAAAATAACATGTCGCGACATAACATAAAGCATTGCTTTCAAAATAGCTGACTTTTAGAGGCTATTTTCAGATCATGGATTTTAAAATTTAACACTATGATCAAATCCCTCAAATTATAGATCCATGTTTATTTATGGATTCTTGGAATACACATATTGTTAATCATATGATACCGAATGTATGAAAGAGCATCATATAGAAAGAATGAAATGAAGCTGACACTTTATAAATAAAATATAGCTGAAAGAACCATAGATCAGATTATTAAAATGGATTGAATGTTTACAGTGTATTCTTGGGATAACAATATGCACTTCTCCCACACACCAATGTGTTATATAATTTATTAAGCTAAATGTTCTATCTTTATTCATATTTACATATGCATTGTCTTTTAAATTTCGAATTGATGGAACTTTACTATGAAATCATGTTACAGTTATTGGAAAAACAACAAAAGTGAAGAAACATGTAGTTTTACTTTATTTTGACAGTTTATGAAAAAAGTCTGAGGCCAAAACATGGAATTAAATCAATCTTAAGTGTTGGCGTTAGTTCAATTTTATTTCTTTTAAAATATTGAAGTTAATGCATTGCCCCTCAAACGATCGATTTTTGATTGTTCTGCACAAGAGAAAGACATTTAAAAAAATGTTTCCCAATGAGCCATTGAATAGAGTAAAATAATTGTCACTCTCAGATAAACCACTCAAAATCCGACATTTTGATTTAGTTTAAACATATTTTATTTGCAAAAGTAGCAAAAGGGAGTGGACACAAGTTATAACAACATTAGAGACGTCCTCTCCCAACGACATTTTGATAGAATTATAATAGTATGCTTTAACTTCACATTCTGCTATATAAATGATGTTCTCTCAGTAAATATTGAAAAGCTTGGATAATGTTGAATGCATCTATCTCATAGAACTTACAAAAAAGAATACAACATATGAAATTGAGAATGGAAATGGGGAATTTTTTTTTCAACAACAGTATTGCAAACGCTGTTAACAATTGCTCAACTGAAACAGCTATCACAAAATGGGGAATGTGTCAAAGATATAAAAACGTTACTCGACCAAAGAACAGAAAACAACCGAAGGCCGCCAATGGGTCTTCATTACAGCGAGAAATCATGCACCCAAAGGCGAGCTTCAGATGACCTCTTAACATAAATGTGTACTAGTCCAGTGATAATGGACGTCATACTTAACTCCGAAGTATATAAATGAACTAAAATAAAAAATATACAAGACTAACAAAAGACAGAAGCCCCCGACTTTGGACCGGCGTCAACTGCGGCGGGGTCGAACATCCCTCTAGCGAATATTGAAAGAAAAAAAAAGACAGCGATTAGCACAGTAAAACCCAGTTTTAAGATTCTGTAGTGTGCCTCGTATTTTTCCTTACATCTAAAAATTGAAAAAAAGGATTGGTTTAGAACTAAACTTTATGACAAATCATATATTTTCAATTTCCAAGTTTTGAACTGCCCATTTATTTGCGGACACATATCAGCAGAGCCTTCATTTCAAGTATACTAGAAAAAACGCGCAATCACAGCTGCAATACTATACTTAAAGTGTGTATGGTGATACATAGCTTGGGTTTGTGATGTATAATATTGATATTAACTGTCCAACGACGTCGATTGTCAACATTTATTTATAGTTTTAGCAACATTTATACTTTATGTTTCTGTTTATGCTTCAAAAGCCCCATTCTTGTTTGTATTGCTTTTTGTTCTAAAATATATAGTGATTTCATTGGAAGTTTTAATGTCAGTAAATAATTTGGTCAGTAAATTAGTCAATACTTCAGTGTAATTGTATATATAACTATATAGATAAAATCACAGTTCTTATACCTCTTTTCTTATAAAAAAATGTTCTGATAAGGTGTTATTTTTTTGGGTAGCTTTTGTGCATATTTACAACGACTTCATTCCTGTTAGGGGAGGAGAGGGGGTTGTCCCAAAACTGCACAATGCATTACCCTGATGTTGCATTTCACAGTGACCGTATTCCTGTTCGCGGAGGTGAGTTAGTGTTTCCAAACTTCACAACGCATTACCCAGAGGGTGCATTTTATAACGACTAAATGCAAGAATTTGTCTGTGATGGTAGGGGAGATTACATCTACACAACTAAAGGAAAATTTGTGTTGGGTGGATGCAACCTGTGCAATCTCTGTTGAATTCCTAATCTGAAGCTATTTTCTGACTTGGCTGCTAAGTAAAAAAGATAGCCCCGGAATGCATAGCCCTGAAGTACATTTCCAAACGACCATGATATCGCGCATTTATTTACGCCGCATTATCTGATTTTGTCATATCCGCAATGTAACACAACTTGATTTTTTCTTGTTATTGTTTAAGTATATACTTAGGTGAGGTTTTGGAATTTGTGTTGGATGTTAGGACATCTTGGTGTTTTCCTTCGATACTAGGTAAAATATTTTGCCCAATAACACCAATTAGTTTTCGTTTATGACATAATAGCTCATGAAAGGTCATTTAGAAAAATTTAAACAGATTCTTGATTTTCTTTCTGTTGATTTAAGACCCTAATAATACAGTAAAAATTTAAGGTAAATGTCCGAGTTGGCCTTTTCCCGCCATATTTTAAAAACCAAATAACTCGATAAGGAGTTCCATGACCTATCAATATTTTTAGCTTATTTTTATCCCTAACCAAATAAATGCTCTTCTGACTTGTAGTATCGATTTTAAACTCTTGGTTTATTTCATTTCACCTATGTACATCTTTATAAGTCTTCGTATATGTAGGAGAATGATAATCCCTTATTCATGATTAAGTAAAAGCGTTAGCCTTTTTCCATTAAAATATTACATCATCAGGGTAAATTGGTTTTCATTTCAGTAATTTTATTTTTATCAAAATGAAATTCATTTTGCACTGCATCCTTGACAGTCTGCTTTGTTCGACATAAACTATATTTCGTAGTAAAGTTTCTTTCCTTTATTCAGAATAAGATATGTTTAGACGGAATGCACCAACTCACCGGATATTCAAATAACTATCAAAACAGGGATTTCCCTAATTTTGGACACACATTAAACAAAATCTTGAGGGTGAAACCATGCATACAGAAGATTTCATTATATAAAATTGTGCAGTGCACAATACTATTCGATTATTGGTTTTGTGAATTTGTAAAGGTGAAGTCAAAAGTCTGAGGTAAGCGGATACATCGGACTGCATCGTATACCTTTGGGAAAGAAGTTTGTTTTCTTTTTTGGTACATTTTGCGTATGCTCAAAACAGACCACATCTTCCTATACCCATTCCGCCTGCTAACAAAATGTAGACGATGAGAAACCAGCTATGGAACTTTATTTGAGGTTTAATTAATTAAGCTACGCTAAATAAATCAATTTCTATATATGAACTTTTTGTTGAGGGGCCAACTTAAACACGCCTCCGGGTGTGGAATTTTCTCGCTGCATTGAAGACCCATTAGTGGCCTTCGGCCTTTGGTCGGGTTGTTGTCTCATTGACACATTCCCCATTTCTATTCTCATTTTTTTATTATACATACTGCTGCCTCAACATTAAGAATCAGTCTTTAAAACGTTCAGTGCAATCAAGAAAAATCTACTCAATATAATTGAAATTTAAATAAGAAGATTTAGGATGAGTGCCAATGAGACAACTATCCATCCAAGCCACAAAGTGTAACAAGTAAACCTGTTTACGCAAAAGTCCGACCTTCAACATCTTTATTTGAGGGAGACTACGTAATAGCGTTTAGCAACACTCGATTTCAATCAGATTGGGTGCGAGTAGCGTATCACAACATTATATTCTTATCAAATTCATCGTATTTTAAAAATAAAATTCTAAAATAATCTTCTGTAGCACCCTTTTCTACCTTGGGATCGGATGGACTTGCGAGGGAACGACATCGGACCAATCGGCTGGAGTCTTACCTGCAAAAGAACTACCACTATCATGACTAAAGGTAATCTCAAGACTTGATGCATTAGGAAATATGGCTGGATCTTCAAATTGGGACTTTCTACATTGCGTAACAAGATAATCCTCGAATTCTGTATTGACTGTTTTGGTGTGACCAGTGGATATCCATTCAGTCGTGTCTTTTGATGTTACATTTTTCTCAATTTCCTTTACCCCTTGTGACGGCGAAACGTTAGTTGTGTCTCTTTCTTTAACAACTATATGTTTTATAATATTAATTTCGTCTTCTGTGAGAGGGCTACAAAATTTAAGCTGAAAAACTATTGTAGATGGTGAGTCGGTATCGATATTTCCAGCTTGGACAATATCTGACAAGAGTAATTTAATAGCTGAGCGAAACGACTGTTCACTCTTCAAAACATTTGGTGAGCATTCAAGAAATAGTATGATACAGCTCTGTTTAGCAGATACAATTTTAAATTTGACGTATGTGTCACTATTGTTTGCAATGTTTTCAACAACTAATCTTTCATCAATGTTTTCATTATCGATTCGACCAACTGCATCAATTAACCTCTCTGCCACTTCACATGTGTCATCTCCAGTAACGCTTTTCCTTTCAGCATATAAATGAGCCTCCATTTTGATGGCATGTAGCGTTTCTATTATAATCCCTAGTGTGTCGCATATCTTTCCCTGTTCATAAGCAAATTCTAAGTGTCTCTCTTTTAAATCTTTTACATCATCTTGTAAGCATTCTGTTTTAGTATTGATGTGTGAAACAATTCTACTCTCTGACTCTTTAATGCAGTCCTTTGTTACACTATTTTGATTTATAAAATTACATATTTTCTCCAGCATTTCACCCTCGCGTTCCAATTTTTTTTCAAGTGTTTCAATATCAGTACTATCAAACTCGACTTTCTTTAACATGCTTATTTGGTCCTTCAGTAGATTTCTAGATGGCGAATCAGACAGAGTTAAAGACGCTTCACTAAGCTTTATCCACAAACTTTCCAGTTCTTTTGACTCGAAAGAATGTGTATTTCTTGCATGAGATATTACGTTTCTAACAGCAACAACATCATTTAAAGACGAAAATTCTTTTGGGGAGAGAGGGACAAAATGTTCAATGAAAAATGATAAAATTGTAACATCAAACTGGTTAATTGTCAAACCCGGACTCGGTTCAAAACAATCCAGGCAATAATCTGATATTCTATGTCCGCTAAATTTAACATGAACTCCTTCCCGTGGATTACCATTGTACAGTATTTTGAATAGCCACTCTTTCAACTTTTTCGATTTCCTCAAAGTACAGCCTAGTGATGGGCATTTACAACATGGTGTGCTACCTTGCCACTGGTGGTATAAATAATGTTTTTCGTCATCTAAGAACTTATGAAGGCAGCCCCTATATTTAGCATCAGATAATATTTTAAAATCCATTAATTTTCTTAGAACCTCTGTAGATATGTCCATTGATAGTTTAACGAGCTGAAAAAACTCCTTCCTCTTCATGTTAATTACGTTTCGACTGGTTGAATTTATCCAATATTTCGTTCCCCACATTATTACATACATTGTGATAGCGAAAGTCAATGTCATTGTTAATTCGTTTATATTCAAACCGAAAATCTCAAATTTTGAAATCTTTACAGTGATCCATCCCACAAATAATGCAAGCAGAGTCATAGTTAACGAGATGTTCCTTCTAAAGTGTCCTGCAAGACTTTTTATTCCAAACATTGTCATTACACGAATACCCAGCTATTTTCAATATTCTTTTCCTGTGTAATAGAATACGATTTAAGGCACTCTAAGTTAAAACATGTACAGCAAAGGGCTGACATTCTTAAATAAATGCCACTATATAAGCCAGATAGAGAAATATCATACACATATTTTTACCTTGACTGTACTTTGGCCTATATGTATTACCTTATAAACTGTGACTTGTATGACTCAACAATCTATTATGTATAGTTTTACCTTTAACAATCAATAGTATCGTCATATCTTCAAATACATGCCTTTTCATGTATCGTAAATGAATATTATAAAAGTTAAAGGGACATTTTTAAAAATATTCACATTCAAAAAGATGTATCAAATGTCACAATGATAGAATACAGATTTGTATAAGAATATGTATGTGTACTACAGAGACAGTTCGGGAAAATGTTCATGAAACATATAATATGTATGAATTTTGATTTTAGATGCCGTTATGATAATTATTTCTTTTTAATCACCTATCAGTGTCATAAACGAATAGAGTAGTTTAAAACGTGTATCATTTACATTGTATGTATTTTCGATATGTCAATATTGTCGAAATATGTACGGAACGGCGTGGCAATTTTTCAAAGCTCTTTAAATAGAATTCTCCATAAAAATATGTTATATTCATTACTTGGTGTTCTACTCCAGTATTCTTTTGGATCCATGACACACTAAAAGCAAAATCACCCAAAATTTTTGAATGTGCATGATATTATTAGACTATTACATGGCATTTTTCATATCGCATGTATTACCAGCCCTATGTCAATATCAACACAAGAGCCGCATGGATGGAATGAAATAGCACTGACATAGTGTGTGTGGATCAAAAAGATAAATTGTAATTCGCCTGCTTCAAATTTAATACTTAAATTATATATTAATTATTAGAATTGTAAATATTAAACGACTTTTAAAAAGTGTTACATTTCCAATTAATACTGAGGAAGAATACAACATATCGCTACTATATATATTATAAATTTCAAACAGCGGTATTCTACTGTTGCCTTTATTTATATAAATCCCCTTGGAAATTTGATTTTTTGTTATAGCTTTAAAACTCTCTGAAAGAAAAAGAAAATAGTTCCCTCAAATGTCAGGCATATAAATTAAATTTATATCATTTCATCTCTATTTTTACCCATTTTTTGTTTGGTTTATTCTATATTTATATATGTATACCATAAGAAAAAATGTATGAACATTTGCAAAATTCATTTTTTTTTCATATTTGCTTTTTCATCTTTAAAGTCATAAGAAACGAGTGACCGGTGAAAAATAATGTTCTTCCAATTCTTGAACCAATGCATACAAACATCATAAACTTAGTCTTCTTTGCTCGAATTTATATTTTTTTCGTGAAAATTTCGTATAATCGTCAATTTTTTTTAATCGGTCAGTGTTGTTGTGAAAATATGGCAGGTAATCAAAGGTCGTGGTTTAACGATTGTCACCTGTTTGTCAACAATTGATGAAAAATAAACAAAAAAGCAAGGAAATAATAGTTTATTTTAAGGACATCCATGCGTATTGTGGTCACCGGATTTTTACAAGATGGGTCACACTGAGATGACCTTGCATACAGAAAAAATATGTCGGGGGAATTGCTTGCTGGAAGGAAGCAATTCAAATAAAGTAAACTTCTTCTAAATATGAATGAATTAAAGAATTTTCTTCAGAATAAGTATATGTACATAGGTTTTCTAATCAAAACTATCCTTTGAGTTATAAAAAACATATGCATAATTTTGTTTTGATTTGAGGTTTCTTATGACTTTAATCAGTAGGTTTTTTTCCTAGGAAAATGCCTTAGGGGATAAAACACTTCGATTGTGCATCTAGTAAGAGTTCACTTTCATAATAAGCTGACATTGAAAAGTCATTCATGTATAGCATTTCAGAGTGCACGGGAAACCATGTACTATGAAAATTAGAGGGCAAAAAACTGACTATTCATTGGACGAGAAGGGGTGAGTATGTTCTAAATAACGTGTAATATGGTATTTATCCACTCTCGACAGTTAAATTTTAAATATCTAAAACATTCCGCGAGCCTCGCGTTTTAAATTTTTAACTGTTTAGAGTGGAGAAATGTCGTATCACACTTGGTGTAGTTGTAGAATCTATATGTATATCATACGACAAGCTTTCATTTCAAATTTAGATGTCGTCACTTTTAAGTCGGTAACAGACTATTTGCAATTGTTGAATGTCAAACTATCATTTAAAAAAAACCCATTAAAAATGCATCGCTCCTTGGCTCACAACGAACAGCAAGCTAAAAGGGCCCCCAAAAAAATACTTGTGTAAAACTATTCAAACAGGAAAAACAACGGTCTAATCTATATAAAAAAAAAGAAAAGCGAGAAACCTTTATGAACCACATTAACAAACGACAACTATTGAACATCAAATTCCTGACTTGAGATAGGTGAAACAATTGAAGCAGGCTTAATCTTTTCAATGATACCAAACTTTCACCCTTATCTGAAACAATAGTGTAACATCACGACATAGAAAGATACATTATAAAATATACATTGGAATGGCTTAACTCAATCAAAGTAAATACAAAGTTAATAAAAAAAAAAAGGAATGAATAATAAAAGTAAAAGTATGATACCGCTAAACAATTTCAGAAAAAAACATCTACTTTGAAAAATATTACGCCATTTGTAATCTTCAAATTATACACAGATAAATGAAAATAATTGTGTCGTTATGTATACTTCTTCTGTCTGTATAACCTTCCGTTAAGAACACCAAGACATTTCTTGTATATCAATTAAACTATTATAAAGCTGAATAAATTCTGTTATCATACAGTAAATAGTTAAATTCTAAAGAAATTGTGTCAAAACATACTTTCAAGTGAACTATTTTGTATTTTTAAATAGTAAACACTGCTAAATTCTGCAATAGGCATCCTCGCACACGACAGTGAAAATAAACCACTTAGTATTTGGATTCGAACTTTATATTCACTGATTTTTATGTGTTGTCTTTTTAATATATTTGTATAATGCATGTTTTTCAACAACGTTTTACAAGCAAATCAACGGCTGTGTCTCACTTTTTACTTTTCGAATACATATATAATGTTTAACTATTTGGCCGGATCAATGACCATAGCTCGATGAGTTTATCTTAAAACAACTGTCTATAGATAGACTGGTCTATGCTGAACATATAACCTGTTAAACCCCTCCTAGCCAAGTGGAATAAATCAAGTGATAATTCAATAGTCAACGTTTGGTAAGTATTGTATCCCACGACACAGAATGGCATATAGAATATATGTTTGTGGTGATTTTTGGATACAGATAGGCAAACTTATACATAGTTTTCAATGATCATCCAAAAAAAATTTACTTTAAGCAAAGACGTATTTTTACATCTCCCATTTGATTAGATATTCTCGGTCTGGTATTTCTTATCATGAAAATAAAATTGAGAATGAAAATGGAAATGGGGAATTAGTAGAAACACAACAACTCGACCAAAGCGCAAATATCATAGTTCCTTGATAGATGGTTACTGCTCACAAGGAAGTTAATAAACCGAGATTTCAAAAAGGTGAAGTTGAAATTATCCCTTCGAAAATATTAAGACCATCACGAGTTGGTTGACGATATAGTTTCGTTTGACAGATGGTATCGGATATGTTCTTTGTGTCGTAACTACAATCCTCTTCCCTTTTCCTGAACGTGACATACCGACATAGATTATTTACCGGGTATGTAATCACACGAGCACACGGCGGATGCCACTTGAAGAGTTGGATCTGCTTACCAATCGGGAACACCTGAGATAACAACCAGTTTTATGTGGGATTCGTGATGCTTAGTCTTTAGTTTTCTATGTTGTGTCTTGTGTTCTTTTATTTTTCAGTTTGTCTTTTTTATTTTAGCCATGGCGTTGTCAGTTTATTTCTATCTATGAGTTGGAATGTCTCTATGGTATTTTTCGCTCACTCCTTTACACCTAATAATAACAAAATTTAAAAAAAAAGTGGAAAGACAGTTTGTCATCTAACAAGTGTATGGCCAAACTGACAAATGAAAAACTATAGAGAACAAATGACATCAAATTGATTATATATTTAATCGGTCGGAGAAAAAAGTTTGAGACTAACGACAACAAGGAGATTCTTTCAGTAGAAAAAAAGAAACAGTAACTTTCGAAGTAAATGTTTTCATTATAATCTCTACCAAAAACGCTATAACGATATGTTTTTAACATTATCAATCGGAAGTAAAAATCAGTGACCTTTATCATGTTTATTCTGATTATCGCTTTTCAGGTAAAACGACTTTTAATTAAGAAAAAGTATTATTTAGCATCACTTAGCTATTTATACATACTTAAACAGAACTTTACCTCAGATTATTTCACTATTAAACGCCTGTACAATATGTCTATGTCGATAATCAAATTGACATGAAATTGTTCATACCAGTTTCGTTCAACCTTTGTATCCTTAAGTTGATATATGTTTAGATTGTAAATACGTCAAAAACATTGCGACAGTCTGGGGAAAGAAAATTAATTACAAAGTCAGAAAATGGAATGAATGTGTCATTTAGTGGTTCTTTTCATAATACATAAAACAAACATGTTATTTCCAAGAAAAATGAAAAAAAACATAGTTTTCTATATACTGATAGTTTATAACTGCCTTTAGATTTTATTTTCTTACGTTATAGACATTGAGAGAGATTTTAGAGTATACTGTTTAAACTCTAAGACATGCAATTGTCTACATGGACGGAAAATTCAAAACAATACTTATAAATGAAAATTCAAAACAAGAACTCATTCACTCAATGTCAAATATAGGTACACAAAACACACCATAGAAAACTTACAATAGAGCAAAACAAAAACCTTCCAAATATCGGGGAGGATTCATGTGCCTTAGAACGGCTAGCAGAATCTGCTCCACATAAGGTACCCGTTAAGTATTATTCCTGTGTAGTGTATCACTGAGTGCAAGCTTGTTTGTAAACTTTTCAGAAATGCCTTAGTATTATTAAACTTGTCAAATAATGGCAAGACACCAGTCTGCTAAAAAAAAACCAGCTTATTGACAAAAGGTTAAGAATATCGCATGTCATTAACATTAAAACATTCTAAACATTGTTGATTCAGGCCGTGTTCACACGAAACGCCGTGTACAGTAAACATGTTTACATTTGGTTTTATGTAATGTAAACTAGTTTCACATTAAATTTGTTCACATTTATACACCTTGTTTATCTACCTGTACATAAGATTTGTTCACACTTGTAAACTATGTGTCATTTAAATGTTTATTACGTAGAACCGAATTCAAATTTTCGAACAACTATTCTTGCAGTTAGGGAACGACCATTTGACTTTTAAAAAAAGGGGGGGGGGGGCTTTTCCAACAATTTGATTAAAAAAAAGCCAGTCATTCAGATGATTAAAATGAACAAATATTCTGAATCCTAAGTTTCCCAATACATTATAGTGTTAAATATTAAATTGATACCATTGAAGGAAAAAAAAATTCGCGCGAGAAAAAATTCTGACTCAGAACCTCCTCCCCTTCCTTTTTTTTTTTACATATAGTGATTTGCAGTAGTTTTAAAATAATAAAGATTTATCGATTAAGCAGTAGAAAACGTAGGCTGCAGCAGCGTGCTTGCAGGCGAAGGAGAAGGATGGATATATAATGTAAGGGATCACTATGTTATATCTCTTTTAGAGCAAAAAAACAGAGCTTTAAATTCTGGAAAGGAAGTAGATATTTTAAATTTTGCAGAAAAAAGTCCAATTGAAAAATTACACTTGCAATTTTGTAAATTTCAACTAGGAACTAGAAAGAATGATTCTAATCTTGCAACTAGAGCTGAATTGGGGAGACTTTCTATAGAATTTAATATTAAAACACAAACTTTATTATATTTAAAGAGATTTGAATGCTGTAAATTAAATCCTCTTTTGAAAGAAGCTTACATGCTTAGTAAAAACTTAGACTCAGAAGGAGTATTCTCCTGGTTTACCAATGTTAAAAATATTTTAATTGAACTTAATATAGATATAGCACAAGTTCAACAAAATACTAGTTCAGACAAAAAAATAAATAATCCATTTAAAGTTTTTATAAAAACAAGCTCTAAAAAACTTTTTTGAAAATTTGATACATGATAAGATGCAAAACATAGATGAAAAAAGTAACTTTATTTATATAAGAATCATAAACAAAATTTAAGTTTTGAAGACTATTTAAGATTATCAAACTTTACTTATAGAAAATAAATAACAAAACTAAGAATAAGTGACCATAATTTAAATATAGAAAAAGGCAGACATACAAATATTCCTAAAGAGCAGAGATTATGCCTTTTATGTAAAACATTAGAAACAAAAACATTTTATATTAGATTGTAAATTAGATATGGAACTAAGAAACAACTTTTTTAACAACTTGGATTTTAATTTTTCTGTTAAAGATTTATCTGATGAAGAAAAGTTGATTTCTATACTCAATCCATCAACACCATCACAAGTAAATAAATTGGGGTCCTACATCAAAATGTCATTAGAACTGAGGACAGGGGACACTGGAATAGTTACTGTAAATGGATGATTGTGTATGTATATATGTGAAATATAGTTATATTGTTTATTATTTTATATGTCACAAACTTAATGTTTAAAGTTTATATGGCAATTACTATTTGAATTGAATTGAATTGAATTGAATATATTTCTATCTTTTTTGTTTGTTCCAAATGGTATTTCTTCTCCAAGGAGTATTCGACAAAGTGATGGGCAAATGTTCTCTTTTAATTTTAGGTGTAATTTAACGGATCCGAGATACTAGACAAACAATACATTTACCCCACACTTTTTAAGTAATGCATTTATGAGTGAATCGTTGTTTGAGTAAAAACCAGTGGCAAATATTTCTGTGCAAGTCAAGTCGATTCGGAAAGACCTTATTTTTCAAATGAATTATGTGTTCGGCAATGATGCTGGTTTTAGTGTTGATAAGGGCTTCATAAAGCTACGTTAAGTTTTTTTTTCTAAAAAAAACAAATAAATATATATCAAGTTTGGGTCGGCAAATATTTTTGTAAAGAACTTTATTAATAATTGTTATAAATATCAATATTATTCAAAAATTGTTTCTTCCTTAAATATACACGGTGAAACTAATGTTTAAAATACCTAGTTTTGTGTACACTTAATCTACACAAGACCTACATCGAGTATCGACTGCATGTAGACAAAACATGATTTACACTACATGTAAACATTAAATTTTATTAATGGGAACATAATTTTTTTTAGTTTACGTGTGAGTTACACTTACACAACACCGAGTTTAGGTCAATGTGAACACGGCCTCAGTATTAACAACTTGTCACTCTGATCAAACAAGAATTACGAACATGATTTCCCGCGGTTTTCGATGGAATCCGTGTTTCTTAAAAATTCTATCAAAGTGTTTTTTAGACTTGTTTGTTTCTTCTTTTTCTTTTCTTTTTGTGGGTTTGATAAGATATTTTTACTCTTCGATGTGGGATTTTTTTCAGGGGTGGGGTGGTGTGATAGGGGTCATGTTTTTATTTGTTTTCTATATACTCAATGTTTATAATTGACTTTGCTTTTATTTTCTTACATTTTAGACATTGACAAAAAGTTGAGTCTAAGTAACAGATATCAGTACTGAGAAATACGAAAGATAATCAAATCTTAATCTAATGAAGTTCTTGCATTAAAAAAAGAATTAAGGTCAGTTGATGATGTTAATATTACTTCCTGATTAAGTCTTCTCTAATCTTCAGATTATTACACCCGGATTTGAAACTTCCCTAAAAGCTTTTCCGAAGCATTATCAGATTAGCAAACATACTAGTGATTCTTTCTTGGTTTTCAATTTAGGTCTCAAGACGCTTTATTTCATCCTTTAAATATGTCTTAATGATGTGTTTATCTTACATAAGTATGTCATGGCCATTTTTTTGTGTACAGTATGAACAATAAGGAGATGCGGAATGATTGCCAATGAGACAATTTTTTAAATGAAGTAGATATAAGCAATTATAAGCAACCGTATGGCCTTCGTCAGTGCGAAAAAACTGTACCGTATGTTTGGTTATAAACGTTTCGACATGACACTATGAAACAATTCAATTTAGAAAGCTTACGGCTTTATTTATAACAAAACAAATATAAAAATAACAAATATCACAGACATGAACCCATGACAACTACTTAACTACAGACTCCTGACTTACACACTGTGGCACATACAGCATGTGAAGGGATTCATAAAATTGAGAATGGAAATGGGGAATGTGTCAAAGAGACAACAACCCGACCAAATAAAAAAACAACAGAAGAAGGTCACCAACAGGTCTTCAATGTAGCGAGAAATTCCCGCACCCGGAGGCGTCCTTCAGCTGGCCCCTAAACAAATATATACTAGTTCAGTGATAATGAACGCCATACTAATTTCCAAATTGTACACAAGAAACTAAAATTAAAATAATACAAGACTAACGAAGGCCAGAGGCTCCTGACTTGGGACAGGCGCAAAAATGCGGCGGGGTTAAACATGTTTATGAGATCTCAACCCTCCCCCTATACCTCTAACCAATGTAGAAAAGTAAACGCATAACAATACGCACAATAAAATTCAGTTCAAGAGAAGTCCGAGTCTGATGTCAGAAGATGTAACCAAAGAAAATAAACAAAATGACAATAATACATAAATAACAACAGACTACTAGCAGTTTACTGACATGCCAGCTCCAGACTTCAATTAAACTGACTGAAAGATTATGATTTCATCATATGAACATCAGGCAAAATCCTTCCCGTTAGGGGTTTAGTATCATACCATCGTAACATACAGTGGAGATCAGTTCTAACCTCTCATTAGAACTGTCAGAATAATCTGTCATAGAACTGTTCTAACCTGTCCTAGAACAGTTCTAGCTAGAACAGTTCTACCCTAGAACTGTTCTAGGTAGAACTGTCAGGATCAGTTCTAGGGTAGAACTGTCTAAAACTGTTCTAGGTAGAACTGACCAAATCAGTTCTAACTGTAGAACTGTCAGCAGAACTGACCAAATCAGTCAGGACTGAAGAACAGTTCTAAATGACGTCACTGCAGAAAGGGCACTTTAGAATTTAGAAGAAAAAATCAGTTCGAATTACTTTACTATATATAATAGCGGATTTTTCTATATTTTTACTGATCAAAATTTATATGTACAAATATCGAAGTGGATAGGAGGTTATCCAACTCATCGGAGAAATATTTTTATAAGATTGCAAATGAAACATCATTGTTTACGTTTCTTCGTTCCCCGTGTTTAACAGTCTCTTCATAAATATAACTCTGCATTTAATTCATGGAAATTTAATCTTAATTTACCTTGTTTGCCTTGGATTTACATTCATGACTTAGGATTCTGTTTTGACAAATGTTCAAACGAAAATTGTACAGTGGATGGATTATGGGATTAATGAAATCAGTGTTGTTAAACGTAAAAAAAACTATGTACATTTGCATTAGCTCGTTGCCAAACTTATCCATAACGATTATGAATAATATCTCAATCTGGGAGTCCTGAAAGTCTGAAAAATATACTCGATTGAACATAAATGAAATATTTGCAACTGGACGTTAGGCTACAAACAAAACAAAGCATTTGTCCTTCTTCAAATTATATATTAACAGTATAGTCAGTATACTATTCCAAGTCTAAGAAGAGAACTTCTCATACATGTACTTTTCATTTTAAAATAAAGTATATGAATCAGTCATGTGAGTGTTGGATTATGCCGTTAAATAGTTTTGTTTAAAAAAAACATCATGAACTACTGACTTAAAAGTCACTTTTGTGACGGTTCAATATTTAATAACTTAAGTTTGGATGTAACGGGTCTTCTGACGTTATTTTGTTATCAACATCCATAGACATAAGTTAGTCATGTGAACGTAACATCATCAACGTTTTTTTATGTTTTGCCAAGGTTTAAACATTTTGTTAAAATGAAATTTAGAATTAAATTATAAGAAATGACTGTAATATTTTTTCTGTCTATTATATTATACATGTATATATATAACGTAAAAAATGTGGTGCACACTGTTAAAAAACCCTCTACGCGCATTTATCAGTGTGCACCAAATTTTTTATGTTTTTTCTTCATAGACAGAAAAAATATTACAGTCATTCCTTAAATAGTAATATTATCGATACAGAGAGGAAATAATGGCGCTCTGATGTGGATAAAATTTGGTGTCCTCTTTATCATACAATATCTGTCCTGACTTAGAAATATTATTGGTTTACAATGAAGCCATATATATTTACATGATAAAGAATATATAGATATAGGAAGATCATGAAGATGTGGTGTTAGTGCCAATGAGACAACTCTCCATCCAAATAACAATTTAAAAATAAGTTAACCATTATAGGTCAATGTACGCCCTTCAACACTGAGCCTTGACTCACACCGAACAACAAGCTATAAAAGGTCCCATATGTTCAGTTTTGGTTGATGCGGTTAAATAATTTTGTTATTAAAACGACTCAGTCTGATATATCGAAACTTCTGAAATATGTTAACAATTCAATATTTTGAATAAAAAGAGGACACGCTGTCATTTGAATTATACAATCCATCGTGATCGGTTGTTGTCTGCTCTATGGTTGGGTTGTTGTTGCCCAGACACATATTTTTGTTCCATGAGTCAGTCTGAGGTATGAAAACTAGCTGATGTTTGTTTCTGATGCGATTTTTTGAATAAAAGTAGGAAATGATGGCACTCTCAATCAATGCGAATTTTTTTTGTGGTTGTTGATTTCCAATATTGCAGTTATTTATGAACTACAGTCCCTCTTGACCTAAAATTCTAACTGATGTACTGTCCAACTACATGTATATAGACTTGCATAAACAAAAAGAAAATATGGTCATTTTTGGTTGATGCGGTCAAACGAATTTATTACACAACTCAGTCTGAAGTATGAAAACTACTGATATTTGTTTACGATTCAATACTTTGAATAAAAAGAGGATATGCTGGCACTATAAATTCATGCAAACAAAATTTTGAAGTCATTGTTTTCCAATATTGCTGGTACTTGTATATTATAGTCCCTCTTGACCTAAAATTATAACTGAATTACTGTGCAGCTATATACTAAGCAGATTTGTAGAAAGAAAGAGCAAATAAGGTCAGTTTAGATTGGTGCGGTCAAAATATTTTATTACACGACTCAGTCTGAAGTATGAAAACTACTGATATTTGTTTACGATTCAATACTTTGAATAAAAAGAGGTCATGCTAGCACTTTAAATTCATGTGAACAAAATTTTGAGGTCATTGTTTTCCAATATTGCTGTAACTTGTATATTACAGTCCCTCTTGACCTAAATTTATAACTGAATTACTGTGCAGCTATATAGATTTGCAGGAAGAAAGAGCAAATAAGGTCAGTTTAGATTGATGCGGTCAAAAGATTTTTGTATAACAGGTCCGTCCGAGGTATGAAAACTACTTGTAAAAAGATATCACATTTGTTTACAATTCAATATTTTAAATAAAAAGAGGACATGCTTAGGTACTATAAATTGAGTGCAAATAAAATTTTGAAATCATTAATGTTTTCCAATATAATTGGTATCCTTGCCTAAAGATAAACTGGATTCCTGCAGTTTGCAGCTAAATGTATTTAGATTTATATGATGAAATCAAATATGATCAGTTTAAGTTAATAGTGGCTCAATGGCAGATCCAGAGCGGAGGGGGGACCCCCTTTTTTTACGATCAATGCATTTGAATGAGGCCATTTAGTTGGACCCCCCCCCCCTTTTAAAACTGCTGGATCCGTCCCTGGTGGTTTGGGCCAGAATAACATATTACACAAAGATTAAGGTCAGATAATTTTTTTATGTAAAATGAGCTATCCTGACTTCCCAAATGACAAATGTAAAACAATTGAAATAAAAAGGCCCCCCCCCCTTTTTCCCAATATTGACGGCTTAATCTATGTTCAAAAATGAAAGAAAAACAAATAATTTATGTAACACATCAACAAAAGAAAATCACTGAATAACAGGCTCCAGACTTAGAACAGCCACATACATGCAGAATATGACGGGGTTAAACATGTTCTCTTGTCGACGAAAAATTTGAAATAAAACCGGCAAAATAGCAAAACTCTTTATAATATTAATCGATATTTTGCCGAAACCTTTATATTTAGACAAAGAGTTCTTCAAACTTATAAACCAATTCTAGACGTAGAATTTATAAATCAATTTTAGCCGTCGGATTTAAAAATCAATTCTAGCCGTAGAATTTGTAAATCAATTCTAGCCGTAGAATTTATAAATCTATTCTAGCCGTAGAATTTGTAATCAGAACTGTTCTAGAAGTAGAACTGACTAAAACTGTTCTAGAGTAGAACTGTCAGGATCAGTTCTAGGTAGAACTGTCCAAATCAGTTCTAGGGTAGAACTGTCAGGATCAGTTCTAGGTAGAACTGTCCAAATCAGTTCTAGGTAGAACTGACCAAATCAGTTCTAGCTAGAACAGTTGTAACCTAGAACTGACTAAAAGGTGTCAGGCTGACAGTTCTACGTACTGTCCTAGAACAGTTCTCCTGACAGATTCTGATAGATTTAATGAGAGGTTAGAAGTGATCTCCACTGTATATGAGAAGAACATAACCCGTGTCATGCCAACAACTGGATTTTGAATAAATGTGTTTAGTTTCGATGCAAAGACCCTATACGTGAATCAATATTAACGCCAAAATATGCAATCTTTAATGATCTGACAACCGTATCGTAACTATATCCCTTCTCAATAAGTCTATTCAAAGGTTTTGTTAGTTTCTGACCATTTTTTGTAAGTTCAATGAAATAGATGCATTCAACATAATCCAAGCTATGCAATATTTGCTGACAGAACATCATTTATACAGCAGAATGACAAGTTAAAGAATAATATTATAATTGTATTAAAATGTCGGATTTTGAGTGGTTAATCTGCAAGTGACAATTTACTCTATTCAATGGCTCATTGGGAAACATTTTTTTTTAAAATGTTTCTTTCTTGTGCAGAACAATCAAAAATCGATCGTTTGAGGGGCAATGCATTAACTTTAATAATTTAAAAGAAATGAAATGGAATTAACGCAACACTTTAGACTGCTTCAATTCCATGTTTTGGCCTCAGACATTTTTCTTAAACTGTCAAAATAAAGTAAAAAATACATTTTTCTTCACTTTTGTTGTTTTTCAAATAACTATGAGCTTTTCTCATCACTTGGCGTATGTCGTCCGTCGTCGTCCGTCGTCCGGCGTTAACTTTTACAAAAATCTTCTCCTCTGAAACTACTGGGCCAAATTAAACAAAACTTGGCCACAATCATCATTGATGTATCTAGTTTAAAGTCTGTGTTTTTTTACCTGGCCAACCATCCAAGATGGCCGCCATGGCTAAAAATAGAACATAGGGGTAAAATGCAGTTTTTGGCTTATAACTCAAAAACCAAAGCATTTAGAGCAAATCTGACATGGTATAAAATTGTTTATCAGGTCAAGATCTATCTGCCCTGAAATTTTAACATGAATGGGACAACTCGTTGTTAGAGTGCTGCCCCTAAATTGGTAATTTTAAGGAAATTTTGCTGTTTTGGGTTATTATCTTAAATATTATTATAGATAGAGACTGTAAACAGCAATAATGTACAGCAATTTAAGACTAAAAAATAAGTCAATATGACCATAATGTTCAATTGACCCCCTAAAAAGTTATTGTCCTTTATAATCAATTTGTTAACAATTTTCATAAAATTTGTAAATTTACTAACATTTTCCACTGAAACTACACGGCCAAGCTCATTATAGATAGAGATAATATTGTAAGCAGCAGGAATTTTCAGTAAAGTAAGATGTACAAACACATCACAATCACCTAAACACAATTTTGTCATGAACTGTCTGCTTCCTTTGTTTGATTCACATATACCAAGGTGAGCGACACAGGCTCTTTAGAGCCTCTAGTTATATAGTGTGATCGCTAAACCTTCCCCGTATCTGAGACAGTGTCACAGCATAACATAAGAAAAAACACAAAAAAAATAATCTGAAAAGGTATATTTCATCAGGTCGATACAAAGCAGAAAAACATAACAAAATACACAGACCGGACGTTGCATTGGTATTTACAACTCTCATACCTAACAACAAAATTTTAGATATGAGAGAACTCACTTATTAACTACATAGCAAATCGTTGTGGATTCAGACTTTATTAGATTTATCTCTCGTAATGTATTAAAAAACACAGGTGCAAGGATGCATTTTTTAATTAAAGCAAAGAGTCTGAAAATTTTATTTTAGAATCCTGGATCTCATAACGGTTATTGCCACTTATGGCTAGTATCAGCTGTTGTTTTATGATTGATTGTGTAATGTAATCATTTATCCGTCGGTTTAAGAGCTATAAGGCATATATAGGATGTATTTATGAAGAAAAACTACAATTCAATTCTGGTTTAAAATCCATCAACGACACAAGGGCATAGATGACTAGTGTTGTCAATTTCAGACATCTCTTTGGTTATATGTAACCAGCCACGACATATCCAGGCTTATGGAGGTAGAACGTCATTGTAATAAAAACGCCGTAAATTATATGTGACTAGCCACTTCCAGGCTAAGGACGGAAAATTGTCTAAAAATTGCTTTTTTGTATATGTATGTAGAATATTCAGAAACAAAACAAACTCTCTGTCATGTTATTACATGTATGACATATTTGTTGTAATAGCAATGAAACGAGTCATTTCGAATAACGGTATGAAAATGAGACTGTTCTATGACGACTTTTATTTGTTTAGTTTAGTTTAAACATATTTATTTACAGTGGATTGGGAAACAAGTTTTGCAACTTATATTAATCCCTTTCCACTTTCCGGGTGCGAGTGCTGCCTTGTAGTGGCATTAGCTTACTCTTTTTCGAAATCTATTTTATTTGTTGAAGGCACATATATATAAAATACACAATTATTGTATTTATTGGCTCTTAGTGGTGTTCAATAGCGTATTTGAATAAAATTTCAAAAAAATAAATTTACTACAATACAAACAATTCTTAGCTCTATTTTAGAACCTGTAATTTAAACTTGTTGAAATGAAGTTAATTTGAAATTTGTCAAAGAAAGCTTTAAGAATTCCCCCTTTTAATTTAGATTTATTATGCATGTCTCTAAACATAGTATGCGACGCGTAACAGTTTATAAGTAGATGTTCTCATATATGTATTTGATACGGTGCATTTATTATGGATATTTTTCAGACTTCATTTATGAAAGAAAATCTTTAGAGCATTATTGTTTTGTTTGTAGCTCAATTTAAAACATGTTATTTAAACTTGTTGAGATGAAGTTAGTTTAAAAGTTGTCCAACTAAGCTTTAAGAATTCCTTTTTTAATCTAGATTTATTATGCATGTATCTAAACATAGTATGCGACGCGTAACAGTTTATAAGTAGGTGTTCTCTTATAAGCATTCGATGCGGTGCATTTATCATGGATATATTTCAGACTTCATTTATGAAAGGAAATCTATAGAGCAGAAATTTGATTTTTTGTATATTAATTTAAAATGTAGATTCAAATATTTTTCACTTAAAACGATAAAGTCAAACTTCAAAACGTATATATGATGTATAGTTCGGCGTCCGCAAAAAAGAAGCCAAGGAATGTGTTTATCTTTTCTTCACAAATACGTTTTCATTGAATCTCGATATTTATCATGTTTATAATTTTCTAACAATGACAAGCAATATTTGATGAATAAAATTATTATGTAGATAAAAAAAATCAACAATGACGTTCTACCTCCATAAGCCTGCAAATGTCATGGCGGGTCACATATAAGCACGTTAATGTTAACGTTTGAATTAGGTTTTGTATTTTAAAATATCTTGGTATCCAGCATTAAACGATTGCTTTTGAAATATGCATCTGCTGTGGTAAAATTGGTACTGTCAATGTTATTGTCTAGATTTTATTAATGATTATCACTTTGAAGAACCTCAGTCTGATATTTGCAAAAAAACCCAACAACATCGCAATTATATTTATTATTAAATCTGGATTAAGCATCACTTATGTTGTAAGTTATAGAAACAGCAACCAAAAACCAAGACATACGTTTATATAATATGTGTAGTCTTTCTCTTTTTTCAATAATCAAGATGACTAAATAATGTTATGTATACTGCAAATTCATTCACAAATGTTCAATATTGCATCATTTTTCTTTTTTTAGATACTTAGGCTTTTCTAGGAGTTTACAACCACCACTGGGTCGATGCCACTGCTGGTGGAGATTTATTTCCCCGAGGGTATCACAAGCCCAGTAGTCAGCTTTTTGTGCTGACATGAATTATCATTGATATGGTTATATTTATAAATTAACTGTTTACAAATTTTGATTTTATTTGAATTACTAAGGTTTTCCTACCTCAGGCATAGATTACCTTAGTTGTACTTGGCATAACTTTTAGGAACTTTGGTCCTCAATGCTCTTCAACTTCGTTCTTTATTTGACCTTTTTATCTTTTTTGGATTTGAGCGTCACTGATGAGTCTTTTGTAGACGAAACGCGCGTCTGGCGTATATACAAAATTTAGACCTGTTATCTATGATGAGTTTATATATGAGTCTTTTGTCATTGGGAAAAAAATCAAAACGAGGAACTGCAAGCCAATGTGCCCGTACAGCTCTTAAATAAAAAATTTAGTATGCGTCCGTATGATTATAAATCAAGTACATATTATCACTAAAATTAAAACATATGTTATTGCACAGACGGTATGACGTAATTGTGACTATACCGCACATTCGGCAATCTCTTTTTAATCAAACAGCTTGATGGTGCAGATCTGGTACAATCACTGTTTTCAATTATGAGGATTTATAAAATTACCCCTTGACATTGTTTTAGGTTTTTTACTTTGTTGGACACTAGTGGATTTTATTCATCTTTTATTCCTATGATGAACTTAATAATGGACAAAAAGTTTCGTGAACGAACATGCAAATGAGTTGTCTAAAGTATGCGTGGCACTCTGAACACATTTAGAATATTACGGACGTGACTGCGCATATACATCCAGGGCACATAAATGGACTTCCAAACACAACCTGTTTTGTATTTAACATCAACAGGAAGAACAATGATGGGTCTATTGCGCATCCTATCGCGCATATCAATCGCTAAATAACAGAAATACGTGACTAATAAAACTAATTAAAAGCTTTTTCATTTATTCATTACCTGTTCCATTTAGATGTTTTGTTAATAATTTGAAAGTGTTTATTTACTCGAAATATTGCCATTGACTTTTGTCGTTTTAATTGAATACAATTGGAAATATTCTATTTCACTCTAAAAGTATTGACACAGCACAATAAATTTATATTGAAATAAACATATTACTTCAGAATATTTTTGTTTCGTTGTACTCTTTGACAGAGTGAGTAAGCAAACCTTTGATAAATGAACTATATGCGTGAATTATCGGAATAGATGAAAATTGAATATTGCAAGTATAAATAAACAGAAACAGTAGGCCTTGGAGTATTCGATTTGCCTAGATTATCTCTTGGATTAGAGGGAGGGAAGAAACATAAAACGCCAGTGTAAAACTGAAAGTAGAATAAAACTTACAACACCATGGCAATAACGAAAATCACCCAAAAGACAAACACAACAACAACATTAAATATTGATTATCTCGCACAAACGAAAAAACAGGTGTTTCGATTGGTCATGTACATTGTTTAAACCCTCGGATTTATATATACGCTTTTAGAAGTTTAATTGCGCTTTGCGATGTCATTGGAATGGACATTTGTTACGACGCAAAGTGCAAACCTGAAAACAGAATGAAATTGATAAGTTAAATTAAATACACGTGACACGTGTTACGGAATTTATAAACCTCTTTTGGCGCTAAGATCCTAAACAACTACACTTACAGAGTACGTTTGTGTTAAATGTTCAACAAACCAGCCACTTCTGTAATAAACAGCTCTCCCTAATTTAAAACATTGACCTCCAGATAACTGAAGAACGTTAAATAACTAAGTGAATATTAGACATTGTTCTCGCTGTGTAACCTCTCACATTTCACCATTTTCATTTGAAAGTGACTGTACTAAGCCAAGATGCAAATCTTTCAGGTTTTATTAGGATTTACTCCCAAAAACATAAATAAATGATGATTTTTTTCATAGTGTCGTTTAAAGACCGGGGATGACCAAGAAAAGTTTACACCCCTACAGCAATTAAACCTATTTGGATTTGGGCGGTCTTTAGATAGATAAGAAATGTAATAAACAGCTGATGGTGATAATGTAAACAATAACACATGTTGAATAGACAAGAAATAAATGTAAATGAAATATTTTACTGTACACATTATTTACATCTCTAATTTCCAGATTGAATATATATATAAAAAAATAAAATTAAACAATTAAATCAAATTAATCAACTTTCTTTATTTTTTTGTCATAACTTCAAATGTTTTGTTCATACAATTTCATATTTTATGTAGTATTTTATAGTTTAGAATACTGTCATGTCTATCAAAATTGTGGTCGCAGATAAATGGAGTTTATTTGTCTTTTCCATATATTGTTCCTATAAGAGTAGGATGGAGGTTTATAATTTTTCTTTCCTTTCATACTTCTTGGTGCATTTCTCCTTTCAGGATTCCAAATAGATGTAAAGCCTCTGTCCACATTTTCATTCCAGTGACAGACATCTAAACAGGCTCGTGCATTATAATTTGCATCACTAAACACAATTCTCTTATCCTGAAACATGTTCATTGTTTTGTTAAAACTTTCTACATATGATGTATCACGTGCAAGAACGAAATGATCTGGACTTTTGAAAATTACAGATTTATGGATTACACCTAGAAGTAGTTTTTCTGCCATCAAAACAACATTTGATACACAAATTTAACAATACTTTTAGATATTTGGATGATATATTGGCTCTCAATAATGACGACTTCAGTATGTATACTAAAGAAATTTATCCTGTAGAACTCAGTTTGAATAAAGCTAATGATAATAATGATCACTGCCCTTTCCTCGATCTTGATATCTATATCATTAACGGGAAGCTTAATACAAAAATTTATGATAAAAGAGATGATTTTTCATTCCCTATTGTTAATTATCCATTTTTAGATGGTGACGTTCCCTTGTCACCATCTTATGGTGTTTATATATCTCAACTTGTACGATTCGCTCGTGTATGTAACAACGTATTAGATTTTAGCGAGAGAAATTTATGTATTACTGAAAAATTATTACATCAGGGTTTTCGATATCACAAGCTGGTCAAAACATTTACTAAATTTAGGTATTTCACATCCAATTTTTTATGGAAATATTCTTTATAAAGCACAAAAATGTCAGTATTCTCCTCAGAAACTAACTAAACCTTTAAATAGACTTATAAAAAGGGGATATAGTTACGATACTGTTGTCAGGTCATTAAAGATTGCATATTTTGGCTTTAATATTGATTCACTGATAGGGTCTTTGCATCGGAACTAAACACATTTATTTCTAAAAAAACAGTTGTTGGCATGACACGGGTTATGTTCTTCTCATATATTGTATGATAGTATGATACTAAACCCCTCATGGAAGGAATTGTACCTGATATTCATATGATGAAGACATAATCTTTCAATCAGTTTAATTGAGGTCTGGAGCTGACATGTCAGTTAAAAGCTAGTAGTCTGTTGTTATTTATGTTTTATTGTCATTTTATTTATTTTCTTTTGTTACATCTTTTGACATCGGACTCGGACTTCTTTTGAACTGAATTTTAATGTGCGTATTGTTATTCTTTTACTTTTCTACATTGGCTAGAGGTATAGGGGGAGGGTTGAGATCTCATAAACATGTTTAACCCCGCCGCAATTTTGCGCCTGTCCCAAGTCAGGAGCCTCTGGCCTTTGTTAGTCTTGTATGATTTTAAATTTTAGTTTCTTGTGTATAATTCGGAGTTTAGTATGACGTCCATTATCACTGTACTATGATGCATATTTTAGGGGCCAGCTGAAGGACACCTACGGGTGCAGGTATTCTAGCTACATTGAAGACCCATTGGTTGCCTTCGGCTGTTATCTGCTCTATGGTCGGGTGGTTGTCGCTTTGACATATTCCTTTCTCAATTTTATTTCTGCTATAGGTTTATTGATGGTTGACCTTTTAGGTTCATAATTTAAATCCCTTTTGCATCCGGAGTCTAGATGACATTTAGTATGGTTGTTTTTGTAATGTTCCACAACATTAATCAAAAGGTCCTTCAGCTCTTTAGGATTTTGTTCGCAATTACGAATTGCCCAATGAAAGTGGATGGCTACTGATTCTACCTTGTCCTCAAGCTGTTCAGACCACGCTTTACCTTGTAAATATTTAATTTCAGAGGAAACTATTTTCATTGCACTTTTCACTGCTTTTATTCCATGCCATGAATCATTCTGGTTTACTACTCCAGATTCACGTACCAACTTGTTTATACTCATGTTCCTGTCATGCGAATAAATTCCAACTTTAACATCATTATCATCTAAGTACTAGTATATTCTTTGAGTTCCAAGTTTTTCGTGTCTCTGTGATACAAAGTCGTCTGCTTTAGTAATATGTTCACATTTCAGTACTTTGTGCATTTTCTCGCCTATGGATACAACATTTGAATCCTTAGCATTTTCCCTCCAGCCATGACGGGCATCGGTCATAATGTCAATACTTGTTAAGTCTTCATATATGCCATATTCTGCCATCAATGCAGTCTCAGTGCTGTCGTTGTATTCTGCGTCTACAAACCGTTTATACTTTGTTTAGACTTATTGATATGTCCAATATTGGCCTCCTGTGAAAATCGGTTGTAATGTACCGGTAACATTCCATTACATTCATATCCGTGAAAGATTCTTGAATTAGCCATATATTCTCCATTTGGCAAATACGGAGATGATGACCAAAGTACAGAGTGATGCTTATCCTTGTCACATGTAAATTTAATTGCGGCTACATGTCCTTTTTGAGTTCGTCTTTTTAATTTAAAGTGACCTGTACAAAATGATGAATGATTTTCTGAAACACTGACCAATTTCTGCAATGATGTTTCAGCTGTCACAAAAAGTTGCTGATCAAGATCCTTTTTCTCCACCTGAATATATGTGTTTAAATTCATATTTTCCATGTTGGTCTCAGAGTTGTCTACACTGTGGATAGAAATAAATTCATCCAGTACTTTCTCCAAAAAGTAAGCATTATTTACAAGGTGGTTCATCTCTTTCACTATAATACTTCGTACATGTTGTAGTTTATCCAACACATCTTTTTTCTTACTATAATCACCAGGTACAGATACTTTAAAATAAGGAGGTCTTTTAGATTCTTTTTCATCATTTAGGATTTAGGTAAAAACAAATTGCACAAAATTGATCTAAGTCCAAGAGGGGAAGTTGATACCTGCATGATGCGTGAGCCAGTATCATCAGGAGTTCTGTAATCTCATAACAATATGACCTTATTTACTTATTGAAATTTATTTTTTTAATAGTTTCCCTCTATCTTTAAATAAAAAGAATATGAATTATAATTGTAACATTAAGAATATATGAATTATTTCAAGAAAAAGATAAAAGAACAGACTTAACTAATTAATTTATCCTGTACTAACCCCTAAGTAAAATGCTACATAAAACTAGCTGCAGGAATCTCAGCATGACAGAACCTATTATTTGTCTTTTAAATTGGTTGATTAATTTCTTCATGTAAATGTTACAGACAAAAGTCTGATTTTTATTATGTGTTTGGAATATCAGCTGTTCTACGCACAAAATAAATAGAACAAATAGAAGGTCTTGTGATAGAACATGATACTGTCCATAAATCTTAGATAAAAATTTTGGAGGGAAAGTTGTTTTACACAAGTTTCTACACAGAAGTGTAGTCCTCTCTGCAAATATGTCAAATGAGAGCACAAAATTATCACTTTTTGTAAATGAAGAACAGAAAGAAACAATTCTTAGTTTGTTTGGATATTATAACTGGGATGTGAATGAATTGAATGATAAGCAATCAACTTGTGTGAATGAATCAACCCAAACTGATGAAATACTTGAAAATGATGACAATACGAGTGAGGACTCAGAAGTAAACAGATTTGTTATCCAGCAAAATGAAGATAGAGATGAATGTCCTTTCTGTTTGTGTAAACCATGTATCACTGATGAAAGCAACATACAAATGTGGTGGGAGACGGAGGGTCAGCAAAGACACAGGAGAAATAACAGTCTGAGAAAGGAAAAATTTAAATATTTTTGGACAATGCTGTACCATAGAGATGTTTGGAGAGATGATAGATATCAGGAAAGAAAATTACAAGCCTTGGCGCTTGATCCAAAATTCAAAAATTTTATCTGGCATAAACGAGATATAATGCCAAATTGTGTATTGAAACTTGGCGAAACTGGCACCCAAATCCCGATAACATCCCATACATGGGCCACCTATGGGAATAAAAATTGCCAAGTGAAAATTTTTAAAATTAATATTCTTTTAGTTACCTGTTTTAAATCCAGACCTCATCAAACATTTTATTCTTAAAAATACTGAAAAAGTGAAAACATGGTTTATCTGTGAAATTGAACCTATACTAATTTTATATAGTTCTTGTGGTGTAAAATAAACATTCTGTGGATTTCTTGATACACTGTCTATGATAATAATACTTATTCCCATGTTGATAGGTAAGTGGATTATCAGTATATTAATGCATGCAGTATATAATTTATCTAGACATGAATGTATTCACATGTTTCACACTACTTCCTGTGTAAATCTAAACAAGCTGTTGCCATGGGTATCTCCTCCTCATCTGTCAATCACAAGATTTGAGTTTGAAAAATATTGCACCTCAGAATTTCATTTTAAAATAGTTTAATTTTTTCATTCTGTTTGGCTCTAAATATTTTTTTTTATGTTCCCACCTCTCTGCACATTTTTTTTCTCTCAAAAAAAGTAATTAATGAATAAGAAATATTAAAAAAATGTTCCTTAGACCTAAACCCTGCCTTAAATTTGAAAATATCCATGTTTTCAAAAAATGTCTCCCTTTTATACCCTATACCCGGTCTTTAACGGTAAAATACTGTATCAGTAAATGTTTTGTGATAAAAGCAATTATTTGAATTTTTGTTAAATTGTAATCCTGGTACCTTTGATAACTATTCACTGTTACCTCAAAATAGAAACTGGACATTATATGTGTATTGTATAGAAAACTTTACAATGTCAAGACATTTTTTTTATATTTGTAATGTGCATGTGTTAATTGGTTCGTGTTGTTTATTCTTTAGTTTTCTATGTTGTGTCATGTGTACTATTGTTTTTCTTCTGTTTGTCTTTTTCATTTTTAGCCATGGCGTTGTCAGTTTGTTTCAGATTAATGAGTTTGACTGACCCTTTGGTATCTTTCGTCCCTCTTTTAAATATTGGTAAACAGTATAGATGAACATATAGTGTAAAATACATCCATTAACTGTACAAAATGAAAAATTGAAAAAGGGATGTGTTTTGTTTGCTAATAAGAAAAGTATCCTCTAGTCAGAGTTCAGCTGATATGGATTTAATTATAAAAGGCCTTTAACAATGCACAAAACCAATATACTGTATAGTCAATAGTAAAAGGCTCCGACATAAGCAGGTTCCTATCTTTGTAACAAAACTTGTTGCTTGTCTTTTGTTTAACTCAAGTTTTTTTTTTAAATGACAGAAACAGAAACCCGACAACCTATTACAGAGATAACCTATCGGTCTGCATGTGAAAATGACACATTTGTTTGAATCAAAGGGAACAGATATTCGATAGCCTTTACATGACGATCGTCATATAGATACTAGTTTGATTTGAAATAACGATCTCTGCGTCTAACGTTACTTTAGGGATTTGAAGGATTGGTGACTATTATGATGTTGTTGTAATGGAGTCAGGAAATGTTGTTTTCAGATAAAAATTCAGCACACAAATATATTCTACTGTTTGCTTAACTATGTATTATTCTTGATAATAATGATGTTTTTGTCCCAGGTGGATAACACTGGCCTCACAACTTTTGGTCCTCGGCGATCTTCAACTTTGTGGTTGTTCTGGCTTTCATTTTTTTTTTACATCTGAGCATAGTTTTGTTTGAACGTAGCGCGCGTCTGGCGTATACAAATATCTTAAACTGTTACCATTTGACGGTTATTATTCGTTTGTTTCTCTGTCCTATATTTTCTCCCATTTATCTGTTTATTTATTGTTAACCTGTCGTGTAATGTTGTCATTTTAATGTTATAATTAACACTGACATTAAAGCAGGAGTTTGGCATGCCAAAGAAACAGGGTCAACCTACCATTTTTTTCATAAAATGCGCTGTACCAAGTCAGGCAAATGGCCATTGTTACATTATACTAGTAGTTTGTTTCTGTGTGTGTTACATTACGATGTTGTGTCTCTGTTGTGTCGTAGTTCTCTTTTATTTGATACGGTTCCCTCAGTTTAAGTTTGTAGCCCGAATTTTCTCTATCGATTTATGAATTTTGAACAGCAGTATACTACAGTTGCCTTTATTTAATTAGCCACATCAATATACATTGGTTGAATACTAGATGTGTTTTTGTACTCAAATTGTATTATTAATCAATGACTGATAACTTAATTTCATGTCGTGCTTGTTGACGATTCTATGATAACTAAAATAATTTTGATTGGATATATGCACAGCAACTAATGATTAAAGATCATACATTATTTTAAAAAAAGAAGTAAAAGCCCTTTACCTTTTTTAAACAAACAATGGCACCATTGCTAGTGGCATTTTAATGCTTTCAGTGGTATTGAAGATTCTTGCAATCAATCATCTGATATCCGTTTAATTGATTTCAATAAGTGTGATATTTCTATTTGATGGATCATTTCAAGGTGAACACTGCAAATTGGTTTTGAAGCGAATTAGATTAAATACATTTAAAGGAGGTGCTACGAATAACGATTGTTACATAAAACATAATGTATTCAACATTAAGAGTCTCAATACAAGACATATTATAAACTAAGTTTTTACATTTAAATTTAGATTTTAATGGATTGGGAACATTATCCGTCAAAACATGTATCGCCCATTCATAGACAAATATGCCGATTGATTAGAGGACAATGATTAACTTCTAGACTATTCAACTTTACACGTGTGTGTTCGGGCTTTGTTTTAGTACCTGTCACTTTCAAAAGTTTGAATCTCAAATTCTTTTTTCTGTTAGATTTTGATAACTAAATTTCTAAGTGTCGGGTGTAATTTCAGGATGCACACAATATATGTACATTGTCGAAAAAAATCAACTTTATTTGTACTCGCTACGAAACAGGAGAAATGCTCGGCAGAGCCTTGCTTTTCGTACTGTTTCTTAAGCTTATACTAATAAAGTTGAATTCCGACAACATATATATTTATTTCTAATGCAATAATGTGTAAAGATTAGTATATAATGTTGATATACTAAATTACTTCCTGGTTAACTCTGGTTAAATCTTCCAATAGTTACATCCTGATTTGACACTTCAAGCTAACCCTTCTAGACTAGCGTTATCCGATTACCAATTAACATACCAGCGGTTCTTTCAGAGTCTCATTTTAATCTCAAGAGGCCCTATTTCATTACTTTATATGTACATGTATTGCTGATGTACTAGTATATATCTTCTTTAAGCCTTTCGTTTTTATGTATAATAACTCGTTTTATACATGGCAAATTGCATTGGGATTGAGGCGGTTTAGATTTTATCGCTTTTGTCGTCAGAACCACAGGTGCAAAAATGAACTTTTAATTAAAAGGATAAGTTTTGGGATCTGGCTCAGTATCGCGGATTTTACAATTGTAATTGACTCATATGACGGGTGTGGAATAGTGAGAGGCAAAACTAATTTATCATCAGCTATTTTATGATTGATTCTGTTATGTTTTCATATATCAAAGAGATCTAAGTCATAAATAGCACGTAGCGTGTATATTCTATTCATTTTCAATTTTGAGTGTATATGAAGAAAAACTATAATTCAATTTTGGTTAAGATGCGTCATAAATCTATGTCGTATTTATGTTTTGTTGGTTTTATCCGTTCTTCAATTTTTTTACTATGTTTTCGGTTTTTTAGTTCGATATTGTATCATTGGCGTGTCAGAAGGAAAATAACATCTACAATCTGCGCGTGAGAACTACGGCTCAGACTACCCATTCTGAATATTGATAATAATCAGAATTTTTTAACCCTATCTTTCCATGCACAGAAACGAACAAGTGTCAAGGGTATTTGTTTATTTATATAAGGTCCGTTTGTATCCGTACCTCTTCTTATGGATTCATACTGTTAACGTTGTTGAACTACAGTTTAACCCGTTATATTCATATTCAGTGAAGTTTCACCATATAAACAAATTGAAGTAATAGTATGTCCTATTAATAAACGTTGTTAAAGGCGCAAAGTCAAAATGCGACAATTGAATGCAATTGGGAGGTCATCTTTAAAAACATAGAAACAATAGAAATAGAAACAGGAAACCCGGAAATTGTATTTGTTTTGTGTATAATACACCAATTCGTTAAGGTAATTGCATATTATCATTAGATGTTTATATATTCGTAATGTGTGATTTAATTTCTTTTTCTCAAACATTGTGAAAATATTCTGTCTATTTCATTTGGTCTCTTGTTGAGGGTTGTCTCATTAACAATTATATCACATCTTCCTTTTTTATATTAAATGCGCTAAAACAATTTAATCGATGGTTTTTGCATGACAATCGGCATTTAGATAATAATTTTATTTAAATAATGATCTCTGCGCCTATTATAACTTAAGGGAATTGAAGGGTTGGTGACAATATGAATGCTGCTTTCAAAAAACAATATTATCACTTTATGATTTAAATTATTTTAACAAAATAGGTGAATTCTGCTGATAATGCAAAATTCTTTTGGTAGAAAAAAACAAATGAGATGAATGCTTCCAACTTAACTGATATTGAAGATCATTCAAATTATTAACAAAAAGGAGTAACTGATATCCGTTTAATTGAATTGGGTTTGTGATATATACGTTTTGTATAACAGTTTGATGGATCATTACTAGATGAACACTGCAAATCGTTACCACATACTATATATATATATATTATTATTATATTCAAATAAAAGGTTTCGAATTGAATTATGAGTGTTTGAATAACATTGTAACCGTATATTATCAGAATTATTCTTTCATTGTACACTACTTTATAGTTCCAATTTAATCCGTTGATATGCAGTAAAGATTACACTTTTGAAATTAAGTTAACAACACAATTCAAACGGACCTTATCACGAGAACATGAGTTTTAACTTGTTATATCCACTTAAAAAAATACTTCTATTGGGTGGTTTCCGTGACAAGAGCAAAAAGTAAAAACACAAAAATACCGAACTCCGAGGAAAATTCAAAAAGGAAAATCAAAAATCAAAAGGCAAAATCAAAAGTCCAAACACATCAAACGAATGGGTAACAACTGTCATATTCCTGACTTGGTACAGGCATTTTCTAATGTAGAAAATGGTGGATTGAACCTGGTTTTATAGCTAGCTAAACCTCTCACTTATATGACAGTCGCATCAAATTCCATTAAATTGTCAACGATGCATGAACAAAACAAACATACTCAAAGAGTAAAAATGTCAAAAATAGGGGTACAACAGTCAATATTGTGTTATCATCTTAATATCTCTACATAAACAACAAATGTAACAAAGAAGCACAAAAAGGCATACATTAATTTAACATTCTCATTTTGCTTTTCTTATACGGCTGAATTTATCTATGTAAAGTCTACCCATAATGATAGAAGGTTTCATTACTGGTTTAAAAATGCGCGTTTGAAATTCGCACAGGTAGACATAAAAATAATTTTGTCGTATGACGGCATACATAAATGAAGACTTACGTAAAGTTGATATAACAAAAACAGACTTAACAGTAACAGTAATAATAATAAATAAAATAATGGTGTGGTTCAAAGTATGACGGGATACATAAGAACAGTTTCACGTCAAATACGGCTGAATGTATCTATGTAAAGTCTACCCATAAATGATAGAAGGTTTTCATTACTGGTGTAAAATAGCGCGTTTGAAATTCGCACAGGTAGACATAAAAATAATTTTGTCGTATGTCGGCATACATAAATACAGACTCACGTAAAGTAGATATACCAAAAACCAGACTTAACAGTAAAAGTAATAATAATAAATAAAATAATGGTGTGGTTCAAAGTATGACGGGATACATAAGTACAGTTTCACGTCAAATGTATATCATGAAAAACAGACTAAACAGAAAAAGTAGTGTTATTGAATAAAATAGTTTTGTCATTCATAGTATTCAAGATCCTTAAGTAAAAGTAATATCAATCAATGAAATAATTTTGCCGTTCAAAGTATGTGGTTTTACATAACCACTGAGTCACTTCAAATGATTATCTAAAAAAGACTTATAAAAGAATTCTATAATACGTAATTAAGATGATAACAAACGTCAGTACGCAAAATCTATCCTTCAAGACCATCTTGTATTATTTGTGAAGTTGATACGGAATATTTATCAACAAGTTCTTGGTATCTTCCGATGAACTTTTTTAGAAAAAGGACGAGACGTTCTTTGACATACCCCTGGTTCATCAACTTTCTGCTCAGACACTGGTGACGTTTTACAAAGTCTGAATAGGAGCTGCAAGCTCTTGAATACCTAATAAGTTGGGAAATGTATATTCCATATGCAGGTGAAGTTGGTATATTACTACTAAGGTGGGGGAAATTGATAATTTCAAAATTAAAATCGTCTCGTTTGTCATAGATTCTGGTACTGAGATGACTGTGTATGTCAAATTCGAGGTATAAGTCTAAAAATGAGGCGGAGGAAGCCGTGTCTGTGGTCTCTTTAATTTCTAGTTCTGGTGGGTATATTAATGGAATCCAATCAGAAAAGTTCGGATTGTTAATGGAAAGAACATCATCAATATATCTGAAAGTGAAATTAAATAACCTGGCTTCTTTGATCTTCTTGTTTTTGACAAGTGTCTGAAGGAACTCCGATTCATATGAAAATAAGAAGAGGTCAGCAAGGAGAGGCGCACAGTTCGTTCCCATAGGAATGCCGACAATTTGTTGAAAAAGTCTACCTCCAAATTCAACAAATATGTTGTCAATAAGAAACTCCAGCATACTGATCACTTGTTCCTCTGTGTAGTATGTTTTACCCTTTTGTTCCTTATTAACAAAATATGCCTTATGGTATCCCAAAGTGATAAATTTATAGCGTATGCTACCATTTTTATGATGAAAAGCATTGTGGATTATTTCTTTTAGACGGTTTTTCAATTTCACATGGGGAATGGTTGTATACAAGGTTGAAAAATCAAAAGTTTTAATAGAACTAATTTCAGAAAAAGACCGAGATTTAAAATTATCAAGAAGTTCTTTAGAGTTTTTCAGAATCCACATATGGTTAATACCACTACGAGAGTAAACAGTTTCACAGTATATCTGAAGACCCTCTTTAACTGCGGACAGAATTTTAGTCAGTCTAATGGACAATTCTTTAGTAGAACAAGCAGATGAGCCGGCAATGTACCGTTGTTTGTACGTGACAAGAGCAAGCCGATGTTCTTGAAAACTAAGACGGATATATTGTTTGTTTTTTTTATAATGTACCGTGATAAGGACTATATGGAAAACGCAGAATTCTTTTGACATAAAAGACCTTTCGATTTTGTATATGAATGATTTGAATTATTAGTTTTGAATTTTAATTTCACAAGCTTCTAATGCAATTATCGCTGCAAATAATAAACTTTAAACATCGTGTCTTTATATGTATGTTTCTAATAAAACATTTAAACAAACAATTTCTTTGAAATGTACGACTCTTGTTAAGAAATAACTTTTGATCAGTATCGTCACCGAAATTGTTTCATTGTTTATTTTCTCGACTTTTTCATGAGAAGATTGCATTTCTACTGCTTTCGTTCCCTCATTAAAAGTCTAATTATCAGGTATAAATACAGTTTTAATACATGGGAATGCAGGACGTACTTAACCCTTCAAACATGCAACAAAAACATGCTTATTTTTTTTCAAACATACGTACGCTTATTCCTTTGAGGGCCTTGACTAATTTTTAGGCGAATAAACTATAGAACTTAGTGATTGTTTTTGTTTTTGTTTTTTCTTCCTTGCTTTTTAAAAAAAAACTTTGCACTTGGAACCCTCTTTTCTTTCTACACCTACGCAACTGTGATGCTATGGTTATTCACAGTTTATCATATTCACGGAAAACAATTAAAAAATAAATTCAATTGCTGAAAGCAACGTTTTGTTTCATTAATCAATATTCTGTACATTTAATCAAATGAATTGTTGAATGCATAATATGTTACTTGGAAATATTTAGTCAATCTATTTCAAAATCGTCCAAATAAATACGTATTAATGGAAAATAAAGGGGGCGTCGATGGAAGTACAGTTCTTAATCTGATGACGATCAAGGTTATTGTCGTAGATATGTGTCATTTTCAAAGTGATATGTTAATAATATACTCCAATATTTATGAATTGACAACCAAATAACACAACGAGATTAAAATACTTTGAACAACAAATAACCCAAAGCTAAATAAAACAATTTCTGAAATTACCAGAATAAAACTCACACAAACTCAGCAAATTAATCGCAAAAACTAATATATATATAATTATGTAATAACAGACAGTGCAAAATAACCTTTACTTGTTGACTAAATCACGACTATCATCATTTTCATGAAAACACCCACTGTATGGATGGTAACACTTTAATTGGTCTATAACTAGATAATTTTGAAAGTAATAAAGGCAACAGTAGTATATACCTCTGTTCGAAGTTCATAAATCGATTGAGAAAAAAAACCAAATCCGGGTTACAAACTAAAAATGAGGGAACCACATCGATTATAAGAGGAGAACAACGACACAGCAGAAACACAAAACTAAATGCGAACGATTATATTGAAACAATATCGAATCATTGATTCCTCTACTGTGGAACATTTAATATTGCAATTGTATTCTTGATTTTCCTGTAAATATATCGAGTGGCTCCTAGACGTACTAATTGAATTTCTGTGAAAAAAATATTCCCAAGTAGTTGGAACTTGTTAACATTACGTTAACATAACATTGATTAACGTTGATTGAACATCATAACAATATATTTACTTTCCACCTTTAGGGGAAGATTTCTCAAATTTATGTTTGACTATAGACTTAAAAAAAAAGGATTAAATATTTGTAACGCCGCTCCAGACGAGCGATTGGTCTACATGGATAAGTCAGTGAGATTCGAAACAAAACTGAAAAAGAATGACTGTTATAAGTGTAAAAATGTGTAAGAAATGATATATTTAGATACATTAGGTCCGAGAAGAATAATTTATTTCAGGTGTCTGTCAAAAGAGATATTGGACCTACATGGGTATAGGAATACCGAAATCTTGAAAAGGTGAAGCAAACACATAACTGGAAGAAACACTAAAGAAGAACAATTAGAAATTTAATAATTTTTCCATCAGCTTTTATTTTGAGTACCAAAATATATGACGAGACTATTTTATTTTCAAAATTATCAATTTCCCCCAACTTCACCTGCACATGTGATATACATTTCCAAACTCAATCGGTTTTCCAGAACTTGCAGATGTTACTCTGACTAAATTAACTGTTTCCTGAACTATTGAAATACTAAGTTTTTTCTAATTCAGGAATATATTCCCTTATATATTCCCTTTGACTATTTTATTAATTATGACTGTTTATTTAACGCATCATGTTAATGTAGCGGAATTTGATGAGACTGTTATTAAAGTGAGAGGGTAAGCGCTATAGAACCAGGTTTAATCCACCATTTTCTACATTTGAAAATGCCTGTACCAAGTCAGGAATATGACAGTTCTTGTCCATTCGTTTTTTATGCGTTTTGGTTTTTGATTTTGCCATGTGATTGTGGACTTTCCAAATTGATTTTCCTCTGAGTTCAGTATTTTTGTGATTTTACTTTTTAGCTGTATTTCGCAAAACTTTTCGGGAATATTTGGTTTCCAATGCTCTTGGACTTCGTTTGGCCATTTAACATTGTTTGATTTGAGCGTCAATGATGAGTCTTTTGTAGGCAAAACTCGCGTCTGGCGCAAGTGCTAAATTTCAATCCTGGTATTTATGATACGTTTATTTGTAAAACTTTACCAGTGTTTTGAGCAGAAAGATGATCAACCAGGGTTATGTAAAAAAAACGTTTCCTTTCCTAAAATAAGTGCACAAGAAGGTACCGAATATTCTAAGGCATTCGGGAAAGGCAATCATATTCAGCCTAAACATTGGTCCCTGTCTTATTGTCCATTGAAAGCAAAAGTCTGTGACAGTTCACCATATAGGAGCAGAGGAATACCACGGTGGGTATGGTTGTCCTGCGAAAGAACGTACTGTGCTGGTGATTTGGTCCTGACTGGTGCTGGTGGGTCCTGATTCTGTGCTGGTGGGTTTGTTTACATTGTATCAGAATTGCAATAAAACGACTGTGTTGTTGCTTAATTTTTTTCTGATGCGTCACAAGTACCATGCAAAGTATATTACAACAATATTATATTGCAAAAGTCGTGCAAGTTCGTTTAACGGAATTGTCCTGACGCGGTGCTGGTGATAAGAAAAACGGTCCTGGTTCTGTGCTCCGATGTCCTGGTTATGTGCCTTTATATTTTAGTTAAAAGTGGCATATATTCAAGATCATTGATGCTGTACTGTTATTGACTAATTAACTGTTGTCTGCTTTCTTGAAATTGACATTGTTTTGAATCCGTTTACTGTTATTATGCAAGAAAAAATACCCCTATTTTTTTTTTTAAATTAACTGTAATCTTATTTATTGGCCTGTTAATAGAACCCTTCTTGTCCCCTTTTAAGATAAGAAAATATGTTTACGATTTTCGGGATTACGGTCATTTTGCAAGATCACCAAAATACGTTGTAATTTATACAATACTTATATAAAGTAGATGATGTGGTATGTTTGTTGTCAATGGACAAGTTTCCTTAAGAAACCAAAGGAAGTATGTGTTAATAACCATACGTCATCGTAATACCTTCAACAATAACCCATTAAATAAAAATGTAAAAGGTTACCGTTTTGCATAAAAATGGAGAGAAAAAATATAGAACAAAAAACTTTCTGAGCGTTTGAATCATATGTCTTTAGCAGCTTAAATCACATTTTTAAGTGAACAATTGAGTGCTGACTATAAGAATGACGATAGTACTGCTGGTTTGGTTGTTTGGATTTTTTTTTTGGGGGGGGGGGATAAGTAAGAGCGAGGTTGCAGTAAAAGTTTTAAGCTTATTATAGTTTCACGTAAGATTAAAAAGTTGTATTTTAAAAGAAAAATGTATCTTATAGCCATTTAGATTCACTTGCTGTATCTGTAAGATTTTTTCAACATAACTTTTTTGTCTGAACGGTTATCAGGTTTTTTTTTCGAAAGTTCGATAGAACACTTAAACAAATCACTATTTTATGAAAGGGCAGACTAGAATATATCAGAGAATGAAGACGAGATAACCTAGAGACCACTATAAACAAAACTAAGATTTCTTAGCTTTTTCATTTCAAAATTCCAAAATAAATAAATATTTTTGATAAAGAATTACGGGGGAGGAAGTGAACAATGTGTCCTACTTTACTATATTTAAATATTTTTATGAATAAAAATCAAATGTGCCTTAATTATAATTGAAAATGAGTAAATGGAAAATATACCTAACTAAAATACACTTTTATTTTAATATTGGTAATATCACTAAGCTTTTAAGTTTTGTGTGTCAAACACACCATCTCTGTAGTAATGACTCCATACTAATTTTTTCACTTCATCCATTTTTTTCTGCATTTTTTTATATTGTGAATTCTTAGTATTATTATATTTAAATGTAGCCTTAATTTATATTTAAAAAAAACGAATCTAAAGCCAGATATATCAAACATTTTTGTTTCCATGTATCCGTTTTCCGGACAGTAACAATCAACGTAAACACGCCTGGAAAGTAAAATGCGTACTCGGCTGTCTGTAATCGACCATTTTTAGACACCCTCATAAAAAACAAACCGGGGTGGGGGTTCAGAGATGCAAATTAAGTACTCAGATGAATATCTTATCTTTTCGTGTATGGTTTATGGCCCCTTCTGTGGCTTGTCAATTACGAAATGTGCAAACTGCAAAAGTATCAAAACAGCACAGACAATGAATAATAGTGACATTATTTTGTACATATATTAAGGGGAAACTTCTTGCAAAGCATTATTATTTATAGTTCATTACTGTTTTTAGCAGAAAAAAGAGAATTTGGTGAAAAGAAAATCACTATTTTTGTAGAAAATTCACAGACGTTTGTTATGTTTAGCATTGGATCAACGCAAGGGTACATTATCCTTAAAAATCTATTTAAAAGTATTTGAAACTAACGTTTGCTTTGTTAATTGTGCATTTCAAAATTCCCCAAGGGTTACTGGGAAATAGAGATATGGTCACTTGGTCTTCTCCTGACCGGCAGTAAAACGCTTGCCGAAGTGGGGCGTCCGTTTGGCTGTGCGGGATGTATCAAGTTCGCAGTCGCGTCCGGTCAGAATTGGGACGTTAAACCCGATGTCTCGTGTAAAGAGAGTGCCACGCTCTTTGCACGTTAATAACCCTTGCAGCAACTCTTTGAGGGGTCCGTAGGTGGCCTGCTGCAAGGCAAAATTTCTGTTCCTATCCAATACATCCTCATTTTCCAGTGGCAGTCCAAAATTCCACGACTATTGGCCTCTTTTATGACAAGACCTACCTATTGTATTTATTGTGAACTTGTTCTCATCCTGAATATGCATAAAATATTTGCCACTGGACGTTCAGCAACCAACAATCAATCAATCAATAGCTTCATACTTCCAATTGAGTTTAAAAAAGAAATTCTTAGATTAAACACCTACATTTAACTTTAAAAGGTCATAACAGTTTAAAACAATACAAATCTACACACACAAACAAACTGGTTTAATTTCAAATGGTTATCAACCTGAATCGCTATAAGATCATATATAAGCTCACCTGTGTCGAGGGGTCGTGTGAGGTTCAGGTATTGTCTTGGCGTCCGCAATTACAAAAAGATCCTTTTTGAAATTACTTGACCAAATGTTACCAAATAATTTTTCAAGAGTGAATCTAGGAAAAACAATATTCATCAACAAACATGATCACTGTCTGTTAAAATGTATTCGAGTTTTTAGATACAGCCGATTCCATCGAGTATATAGGCAAACATAATATCTTTGGTTAGCTTGCTTGTAAGCTAAACCGTACCCTCCTTTCGAAGTAGCCTGGTCCTACAGACAGAAAGATGTGTCATTTGTCGGACTAGTATACTCTTAAAGTAAGGTAGTTTACATAACCTAACAATGACTTTTCTGTTCATCAAGCAATATAACCAAAGATATTCCCTTTGTCTTCACACTCATTGAAATCGGCTTTGATATTGCAAAAGTTCAAGCAATTAGGGCAAAACTTTCCGAGTAAAAAAAATCAAAATGTCTTTCCACTTTGCACATTTCAGAACATTCAGATCAGATAACGAAACTGGGTCCAGCAAATTTATAAGTAATTTAAGATTTTGACCCTCACAGTTTCCATTCACCTTCCATTCATGGTCATTAAATTGAACTGTAAAACATTTCTGTATACCTTCTTAATTCCTTTATAAGTCTTATGTAAACATAATTATGACAATAACTGTTGTGAGCACAAGATTCACTGCACACTTTTAAAGTTCTGCTTCATCAAACATTAAAATGTGAACTTAAGTTTTGAGACTTTTAATCGACACGATTGAGATTTTTGTGAATGAGAACATGGTTTATCTATTAGTTGAAAATGCGGCTTTGAACTAGCTTTCAGTACCTGCGAGCATTCGTTGTTCAATAATGTTGTCTTTATTTAATTATTTAATGTGATAAATTGTTGTGTTGGTACACCACTGTAACAATGGAGGAGGAAATGAGGAGGGTTGGTTGGGTGGAAGTTGGGAGGGGTATGCGGAGCGCTGGAAAACATGTCTATGCGGCATGGGCTTTGATCATTGTTGAGGCATCAATGTAAGGGGCATTTAATATCTTAATAAAACCATTCTTATTTTAGATACTATATATTGTTCTCTAATATTGGACGAAAGATGTTGCCCTTTTATGTAATTATGTTATACAAGTTACGATCATTTGAAAACACATATTAAACAGCCAAATGGATGCACAAGAGCTAAATAGGAGTAATAGATCCTATTGTCAACAATTAGCTGCACAATTTTATTGATTTTGTAACATTTGTTTCAAATATGACCAACTTCTAATCCAAAATCACCAGCACCGTATCAGGACCCACCAACACAATGACAGGACCCACCAGCACAGTATCAGGACATGAGTAAATTGGGAAAATGCTTATTTTTATAGATTGCAATGTTTTTTTACAAAATAGTTTTGTCGTGTGGATTGCGGTATAGAAAGCGGACTCTATGAGCATTTTTGTTTTATTTTTTCAGTTCGAGATTTTCTGAAAATGAGCATTTTTGTGTTACGCTTACTGAAACAGTTTAGAGGGTCAACTTTTCAATGGTTTATATATGAACCCATAAGAAACAAAATTGAAAAATCTCAACTGTTTTCTTCCATTTTTTATTAGTGAAAACGTCAAAAATCGTAATTTTCGTCTTTGTTTACATTTTTTCATTGATCACCAGCACCCGTCAGGACCGAATCACCAGCACAGTACGTTCTCTCGCAGGACAACCATACCCACCGTGAATACAAAAAAATGGAACATGTCTGTTGTCATGTGTGACCAAAACAATCGATTACGGTCAACCAAATCATGATGGTGTCTGTAAAACTTGTCGCTGACTTTAGAGGTTACCTATGTTTAAAAAAACAGAATAACATGATATACTTAAGACTTTTAGTTTTGTAATAAAAGGAAATTACAATAGTCTTTAATCTGACTGAATAGTATCCGGTGAGGCAGTCAAAAAGTCATTTACTTCCTATGAATTTGAAATATTAAGGAAACTTTTTTCCATCACATTGCATTGGAATTCTTATTTTTTGTACAATAAAGACTCACACAAAAAAATATATGTATCTAGAAGACTTTACCAATAGTTGTGTCAAAATTAAAATAAATCACATCTTTCACGTAATCGAATTTTATCTAAACCAGTGTTATCATATTAGCAATAAACATACGAGCAGTTCTTTCAGAGTCTCATTTAAATCTCAAGAGGCCTATTGCTTTACTTTATAAGTATTGATGATGTATTTATCTTCTTTAAGCTTGTCGTGACCATGGTTTATGTATAATAACTCATTTTATACATGGCAAATTTCATATGGATTGAGGCGGTTCAGACTTGTCTCATTTGTCGTCAGAACCACAGGTACATGTACAAGGATACACTTTTAATTAAAAGAACAAGTGTTGTATTGTGATCTGGATAAGTATCCTGGATTTCACAATTGGAATTGACTCATATGACGGCCAAAAAAATGTATCAGCTATTTTATGATTGATTATGTTATGTTATCATATATCAAAGAGTTTCAAGTCATAAATAGAACGTAGCGTGCATATTATATACATTTTTAATTGTATGTGTCTTTAAGGACAAACTATAATTCAATTTTGGTTAAGGTCCGTCATAGATAACGAGCTGTGTCGCATGTATGTCCTCTTCGTTTTATCTGATCTTCGACGTTTTAATTATGTTTTTGTTTTTTTAGTCAGATATTGCAATTTTATCAGTCATTTTAGAATTAAAAAAAAAATGCAATGTGTCCGTGTGTGAATTGCGGCTTACACTACACATTCGTAAATTTTGATAATGATCTCTGATTAGGAACTTTCGTTTTTTTAATTTTCCTCGGACTTCTGTAGTTTTCTGATTTACCTTTTACAACATATTTTCAAAAGCTATTTTTTCAAGGTTCAGGTACGAACAGGTGTCACGGGCATTTGTTTATTTATATGAAGTCCGTATTTATCCATTTCTCTTCTTCTTGATTCATACTGTAAAGGTTTTTAGACTTCAGTATATCCCGTTATATTCATATTTAGTAAAGTTTCACCAAATTAACAAATTGAAGATTGAAATTTAAGTGAGACAGATGTCTAAAAGAGTAATTGCATGTATGGTCTTTAGCTGGCAGAGAGCGTGCTTCACACAAACAGTTCGAATAGAACTCAGCATCTCCATTCAAACAGGACGTCACTGCGTATATATACATTCAATGCAGTTTAACCAACTTTAAAACAGCACCGGTAATTTTATGAAATTATCCATGAATCGGTCTATCACGCATAGAAATTGATCAAAATATCGGAATTTGTGAATCATGAATTTTTATAAATTTCCTGTTTACAAAACTTTAATTTTTTCCAAAAACTAAGGATTTTCTGATCCCAGGCACAGATAACTGTAGCCGTAATTGACACAACTCTTCAGAATTTTGGATCCTCAATGCTCTTCAATTTTGTATTTGTTTGGCTTTATAAATATTTTGATATGAGCTTCACTGATGAGTCTTAGAAAGACGAAACGCGCGTCCGACGTGTTAAATTATAATCCTGGTACCTTTGATAACTATTTACTTGACGATCGGCATATATAAATACTTTGGATTTGAAATAATGAGCAACTGAAATTATTTTAGGGAATTGCAGGATTGGTGACGATTATGATGTTAGTGTTATAGAAATGTCATCACACTAAAATTTAAAATCTAACTTGATTGTGACAAAACAGAATAATACTGCTGCTTATACAAAATACTGTGTAAGTTAAAGTTCAGCTCCCACATATTTAAGCCATATTAATATAAAGTGGCCGAATACTTGATGTGTAATTTGTACTCAAATTGTATTGTTATTCAGTGACTGATACCGTTTTTTTTTTTTTTTTTTTTTTAATAAAATAAATCCTTTATTGCACATTTCTCTGCTGTTTACAACTTACCCGACTCACAGCATTCAGTCGAGTATCCCTGTAAATTAGTTACTGTTTAACCAGGGAGATTATACAGTAAAAATAGTAACTATTAATTATGATTAGTTATACAATAATAATATATAAATACATTGATTTTGACCATTTGTCTTTTGCAGTTTCCTCATATTACGTGATTACGGAATTTGTGCTATCTATTGTCCGCTATTGATTTTAGGTTTATCGTTAACCTTACCTTTTGATCAAAACAAGATCACGTGAAAGTTGAGATGATCGGATAATTAAAGAATGCCACGTGTATTGATGATGAGCAGAAGGCTCTCATCTAATTTAAGTGTTTATAATGGTGAGTTTTGGAAATATTTCAATTGTTTTATGATAATTTATTGAAAGCATCATGATTTATCTTAAAATATCAAAGAATTTCTATTCTGACATTAGATAGTACAAGGTCAATGTTCAGTAAGCATGCTGATTTTTGTACAGGTAAACCTTGATCATTTGTCACAATTAAATACACACATGAAATTTGTTTACATTGCCTATGAGTCATTCTACATGATATGTGTAATGATATTAAATAAAAATACATTTTATGATTTATAATATAAACATAGTTATTATATATTTTTATAAACATCACACAAAAACCTACTTGTTTTTTTATCAAGAGTTTGCATACTATCAAAGTATTGTTGAAATTCTAACTTAAAAATTCTGTAAACATCAACATCTTTTTGTTTATACTCTGATGCATATGTAGATTTATGAATAGAGAACATTAATACAGTCAGAAACAGATTGATGTCATAGTAGTTTTTATCATATATTTTATACCCAAGTATTAGATTTTTGAATGAGATTATATGTGTCCCCATTTTTATTTTGTCAAGTAGTAATTTGACTTTTTTCCAAAAAATTTGAAAGTATTGGCATGTGATGAAAAAGTGTTCATAGTTTTCTAATTGGTTGCAAATATGGCATTGGTCATCACTTTTCAATTGCCAGATGTGCAATAGCTGTTTATAAGGAAGGATATAGTGAAGTAGCTTCCACCTGAATATTTTTAACTTGTTAACTTGTAAGCTGTAAAATATAAAGTTAAGCATTTTGTACATGTAGCTTGACGATTCTAATTTAAATTGTGTTTTCCATTTTAGAAAGCCAATTGGTGTTTTTTCCTCTATATTACATGAATTAATGCTTTTATATATTTCCTTTGATGGAAGGTTTTCAATGCAGATCAATTTTGTGTTGTTTTGTGTTTTTAAGTATAGTTTTTTATCTGTTTTAACTTGAGTACAGCATGATTTATCTGATTTCATTTCCATTTGCCACTTTTTTGGTATTGCATTTTTTATTCTCGATAGTTCTGATATCCAATTTGATTTAATTGTTAGTTTATCTAATATAATCTTTTGTGAAATGTTTCCTTCTTTGTCGATTATATCATTAATAAATAGTATCCCATTTGTTATCCAATTTGAAAATATTAAGCATTTGTTTTGAAATTTTATATGCTTATTGCCCGAAATATATTGTTGTCTTATATTAATAAAAGTTGTATTGTTTTTGTTTGAGATATTTTTTATTTTAAACCAACTTTTAATTATTTCTAAGTAAAAAAGAGGGAGTGTTTTACTAAGGTTTGGGATTGCTTTTATGCTACCTGGATTCATGTTGAATAAAGAAAAAATTTCTCCAAATATATTAAAAAAGAAAAGGGGAATAACTTTCCAGTTCGCAAGGTGTGTTGATGTTAAACGTTTGACCCAGGATAATTGTATAGCTGATAGAAAATTGTCAATATTAATCATTTTTAGGCCTCCTTCCAAATAATCTTTACATAAAGTTATCCGTTTAACTTTTTCTTTTTTATTTCCCCAAATAAAGTTGTAAATTAGTGTTTTGAATTCATTCAGAAAATTTTTGGATATAGTTGTCACTGATGCCAAGATTGTTAAATTTGGTAGGATAAGAGATTTTATTACTGTTATTTTACCTATCATTGTAAGATTTCTTCTGTTCCAGCTATTGATTGCATCTTGAGACTTTCTTAAAATTCTTTCTGTATTTAATCTGTCGCATTCATCTTTGTTAAGTCCAAAATATACCCCTAGACTTTTAATAGGTTCTTTATTCCAGTTTATATTTTCATATTTATCTTTGCAGCTTTTCAATTGGCCTAACCATATGCCTTCTGTTTTAGATCGGTTAAGTTTAAGACCTGAGAGTGTTCCAAATATTTCAATCAAGTTTAAAGCATAGCTTATTTCCTGCTTACATTTTAAAAAGAGAGTAGTATCATCTGCTAGTTGTGAAATTTTCAGACTATGTGTTTTGGAGTCTAATTTAATTTGAAATCCCTTAATACCAGTGTCTTGTCTTATTCTACATGCGAGAATTTCTACTGCTATTGTGAAAATTAGAGAACTGCATGGACACCCTTGTCGTATCCCCCGATATACATTGTAAGTTTCTGAAATCCAACCATTATTTAGCATACAGCCTTTAATATTTTTATATAATGTTTTAACCCATTTAATAAATGAGTTTGGGAGACCAAATTTTGTAAGGGCTTCATACATAAAGTCCCATTCTAGTGAATCAAAAGCTTTTGAAAAATCAATAAAAAGTAATGCACCATCAATTTGAAAGGTTTCAGCATAATCAATAATGTCTTGTATTTGGCGTATATTAAAACCAATATATCTATTTTTGATATAACCATTTTGATCCCCATGAATTATTTTTAACAGTATTGGTTTTAAACGTTGAGCTATTGCATATGCAATGAGTTTAGTATCTACATTTAATAGTGTAATTGGTCTATAGTTATCCAGTGACAAAGGGTCTTTTTTTTTGTAAATTAAGGATATTATACCTATTTTTTGTATGGTTGTTAGTTCTCCTTCTTCATAGCATTTGTTAAAAACTTCAACAGTAAATTCTTTTAGATTATTCCAAAAAGTGCGATAAAATTCTACACTTAGCCCATCTATTCCTGGAGATTTATTTAATTTCATTTGAAATATTGCCTTAGTGCATTCTTCTACTGTTAAAGGGCCCCCCAAGGATTCACTTTCTATTTCTGATAGTTTGTGATCAATGTTGGTTTCATTTATGTAATTTTTTATATCTTTTAAATTTGGAGAAGTGCTTTTATATAGATTTTCATAGTATGATCTTTCTATGTTTAGAATTTCTGAGTGTTCTGTTACTATTTTCCCATCTTTATTTTTAAGCGCTGTGATACTCTTTTTGGTTTGTCTTGATTTTTCAAGGCCCAGGAAGAATTTAGTGTTTTTCTCTCCTTCTTCTAACCATTGTACTCGGGATCTTATTTGTGCACCGAAATTTCATGTGGTGCTTGTAGACGCTTACATTATTTAAAAAAGTAAAAGTAAAAGTCCTTTATTTTTAAACAAATAATGGCACCATTTCTAATTACAGACACTTAATTGTATTTAAATACTTCTATCGTGGTTGTTATTGAACATTCTTACAATCAATTATCTAATATCAATTTAATTGAATTCAATAAGTGTAATATAATTTTTTTTATAACATTTTGATGGATCATTTGCATATGAACACTACAGATTGGTTTCGAAGCGAATGCAATTAAATTAATATAAAGGATGTGCTACAAGTAATGATGGTTAAATGATGTGTCCAAATATAAGATGTACTATAAAGTTTTTAAATTTAAATTAAAATTTTAATGCATTGGGGACATCATCCGGCCCCATTCTTAGACAAATATGCGAATTATATAGAGGACAATGATTAACTTCTTGGCTATTAAACTTTACACGTGTGTGTGTTCAGACTTTGTTTGAGTGAATGTCATATTCAAATTTTGCTCCTCTGAACCTCTTTTCTGTTACTCTAGTCCTTTGCCACTAAGATGTGTTTTGGGTAGTTCTTTAATTCTGCTATTTCAAGCATTAGTAGCTACTTTATCTTAAGTTCAAATAAAGCGGCAATTATTTCATGCCAAAACTTTACGTTAGCCTGACTATTATATGGTCATTTTTATAAATTTTCTGTTTACAAAACTTTGAATTTTTCGAAAAACTAAGGATTTTCTTACCCCCAGGAGTAAATTACCTTAGCCATATTTGGCACAACTATTTTGGAATTTTGGGTCCTCAATGCTCTTCAAATTTGTATTTGTTTGGCTTTTTAACTGTTTTGATCTGAGTGTCACTGATGAGTCTTATGTAGACAAAACGCGCGTCTGGCGTCTTAAATTATAATCCTGGTACCTTTGATAACTAATGTTCTGAAAAAATCAAACTAACTTCAAATCTGAATAACAGGCCAAAAAAAGTGAAATCACAAAAATACGGCACTCAGAGGAAAATATAGTCGGAAAATCCATAATCAAATGTGCTCTCCTATCATAGTTTCATTAACTTCTTTATTGTTCAAATAAATCTTTCGACAAGGGTTATACAGTGATCCCAAGTCACCGAGCTTTCCTTTGATACATAAACCACCCACATATATCCGCTATTGACAAAGATACAGCTATGCATATAAACTATTTTGTTGAAAATATGTAGTACTTTCTTGTATGATCTTTCCTACCGGGCCTGCATTAGTGATTCCATACCTTAAGGGAGGAGGGTCATAGTTTTGGTGTTTTCCATTGACTTTTTATTATGTAATTGCATTCGAATTATAGTGTTGTACATTTAGTCCAGTCAATCTAGCATCCGAAAGTAATTGCAACAGAAGGTTTTAAAGTTGTTATCTTTAGCATTATACCCCAAATATACACAGACAAAAGTCCCATAAAATCTAACATGATGAAGACTGAAAAGGGAGATAACTCTTGCAAAAAAGGCAGAAATATCAATTAAAATTGATACAAAATTATATTTTACCGCTTCTGTTCATCAGAATGTATTTATTGTTGATTTTTTAGCGGTCTTTAGAGTATAACAACCAACTCCAAAGGTGTTTTAATATCTTTTATCAAGCTATGCTCTCGATTTCGTAATTCATTAGTTCACCATTTATTGAATTTTTCAACATGTCAAGGTAAAGAATCGCCAATTTAATCAAAATAATTAAGCATGTAATCTTCTTTTTGTGGTTTAAAGTTTCTTAAGATAGGTAAGTTGCCGAAAAAATATGATATGCAGGTATAAACAATACCAAATGTTCACATTATTTTTTCAAAATGGTCACAAAGCTTCAAATTTGCAATTTCTTTAAAGAAAATGCACGAAAAAAATAAAACTTCCCATAACATTTCGGTTTTGTACATTTCATGAGTAGAAGATTATATAATTAAGTCAAATACAAACTCACAACCCAATCAAATTATCATACTATACCTTAATTTCAAGAAAAACAACCAAAAACTTACCAAAAAAGACTCATTTTGTAAGAGTTATCTCCCCTTCCAATGTTAATTTCCATAGGAAATTAAAAATGTTGATTTTGAGTTTTCCTCAAGTTAGATTTTAAGGGACTTTTTCTGTGTATATAAAGGGCGTATTGCTATAGATTAGAACTAAAGCATTTTCTGTTGCAATTAGTTTGAGGTTAAATCTTAGTTCGACTGGACTAATTATAGACATTTAAATACACACACTCATTATTAAATGTAGTATCAAATACGATTCACCAAAAAAATTGTGCCATAATAGAAGAAATCTTATCTTTAAAATATTGAAATTTAACACATTAAAATTAGAACATTAATTACCAATAATGTGTAAAGGTCAGTTTATGATATTGATACAACTTCCTGGTTAACTCTGGTCAAATCTTCAAAGTTGCATCCTGACACTTCCGCAAAAGTTTTATAGACCAGCGTTATAAGATTAGTTATAACCATATTAGTGGTACTTTAAGAGTCTTATTTAAATCTCAAGTGGCCTTATTTGATTATTTTATAATTATTGCTGATGCATTTTTCTTCTTTACGCCTGTCGTGGCCATAGTTTATGTACAATAAATCATTTAATACATGGAAACTTTCATATGGATTGAGGCGTTTCAGATTTATCTTTTATATTGTCAGACCCACAGGTGCAAGGATGCACATTTAATTAAATGGATCTGTTTTGAAATCTGGCTAAGTATCCTGGATTTTACAATTGTAATTGACTCATTTGACGGTTGATGAATAGCGAACGGCAAAAAAAATATCAGCAGCTATTTAATAATTGATAATGTTCTGTTATCATATACCAAGGAGTTCTAAGTCATAAATAGAACGTAATGTGTATGTTCTATACATTTTAAATTTTGCGTGTTTATGAAGAAACCCTATAATTCAATTTTGGTGAAGACCCTTCATAGGTGACAATATATGTCGTATTTATGTCCTGTTCGTTTTCCCCTCTCTTTAACGTTTTTTTCTATGTTAACATTTTGTTGTTTTGTTAGGTTCGATTATTTCGTCAGTTGCGTTAGAAGAAAAATCATCTAAAATCTGTTCGTGTGAACTGCTGCTCAGACTTCCCATAACGAATTTTGATAATAATCTTGGAATTTGATGAGACTGTCATACAAGTGAGAGGTTAAGCTAGATATAATGTCAGGTTCAATCCACCATTTTCTACATAAGAAATGGTTTGTACCAAGTAAGGAATATGACAGTTGTAATCCATTTGTTTGGTGTGTTTGAGCTTTTGATTTTGCCATTTGATTAGGGACGTTCCGTTTTGAATTTTCCTATGAGTTCAGTATTTTTATGATTTTACTTTTTACAGCAATATTTTCAAACGCTATATTTTCAGATACAGATACGAACATATGCAACAGGTACATATTTATGTATATGAGATCCGTGTGTATCCGTTTCTCTTCTTCTAGATTCATACTGTTAACATTATTGGACTGCAGTATATCCCGTTATATTCATATTCAGTGAAATTTCACCACATACACAAATTGAAGATTGAAAATAACGTGGACCAGATATCTAATTAGTTTTCAAAAGAACCAGGATTATAATTCAATACGCCAGACGCGCGTTTCGACTAGATAAGACAAATCAGTGACCCTTTTTTTAAATGACCACATAATTGATATTCATCTTTTCACTTAGTTCTCACTATTAGGCTGGTGCTACCCTCGAAGACGAGAAGTCCAACAACAGTGGCATCGACCCAGTGGTATAAATAGTTATCAAAGGTACCAGGATTATAATTTAATACGCCAGACGCGAGTAAAGAGTAAATGCATTATGGTCTTTAACCATGAGAGAGCGTGGCGCCACACAAAAAGTTTGAATAGAACGTCTTCATTGAAACTGGGCGTCACTGCGTATATATACATTCAATGCAGCTTAACCGACTTCAAAGCAGCACCAGTCTTTTTTGTCTGAAAGTATCCAATGAATAGGTCTATTGCGCATGGAAATCGGTTAACTATCCGTAATATGTTACCCATAAAACTAATCAAAAGCTTTTCAGTAACCAATTACCTGTTCCATTAAAACCTTGTGTAAATATTTTGAAAGTGTTATTACTTTGTAATACTACAAGTGATTGTTCTCAATTTAATTGAATTTAATTGGTAATACTTTGTTTCATACAGAAATTGTTAATACAGCAAATTATATTTATAGCGAAATAAACACACTTTTTCACAATTGTGTTGTTGCACTCTTTGACAGAGTGGGTAAACAGTCCTTTGATAAATGAACAATATAAATGCATTATCGGAAAAGATAAGGATTTAATAATGTAACAAACAGAAATAATAGCTGTATTCGATTTGCCGAAGAAAATTTGACAACACCATGATTATAAACTCAGATGAACTGAAATGTTGCGAATTAGTCCTGTGCATTGTTCAAACTAATGCTTTTTCGAAATTTAAATTATATATGTGTCATTTGATATTAGTAAACGTTGGTAAGGACGCGAAGTCCAATGGCGACAACAGAATGCAATTGGGAGGTCAAATTTAAAACATGTGATCATGACACATGTGACGAAATATATTTACATCTTTGCACTTCCATACAAAAATCTGAAGAACGGAAAATAACCCGGCATTTTGCAATGCTAACCTTTGTCATTTGAAAGTGTTCGTTCCAGTCTTAACTTTGACGCAAATCATGAATTGTTTTAATCGTTAAATGAGTTGTTATCCAAAATATGCCAGCAGATGACCAATGGTTTTTATAACGTTAAGCACATTTGTTAAGTTATCTTCTATGATAAAAAAAAAGAAGAGGAAACCTTGAAATGGTATTTGTATAATTAACATATGTGATTTTTATTAAATTTGTGCTCAAACAGCATAAAATACCATATCAATTATTTTTTTTAAAGTTCTTTTACTTCTTCTCGAATTGAAGTTCGCAATAGCAATAAACTGTGTTTTTCACTAAATAATTTAAAAGTTGGTGACTATCTTGAATGCATGTTTCCCATCGAACAACAGATAAAGGATACAACTGATACAGTTAAGTCTGTCTCATATATTGACTAACATCTAGAAATTGACAGTGCGGTCGGTTGAAAACAAAAGTTTACGACAAAAGAGATTATTTCAGCCACCAAATTGTAAACTTGCCACTTCTATATATCATCTTCAATCAGCGCCTCAATACGGAGTATATATCTCCCAATTGATACGACATTCTCGGGCTTGTATTTTCTATCATGATTTCCTTGATAGAGATGTTTGCTCCAAATGAAGCTATTAAACTTATAGTTCGAAATGGGGAATTTAAAATCATTCCTTCATACATTTTACAGACGCCATCACGAGTTGGTTTACCGTTATGGAGTATCTGTTTCTCATAAATTATCGGATATGTTCCTGATATCGTAACTACAATTTCGTTCCCTTTTCATTAATGTGACCTACTAAATTAGACTATTTACCGGGTTTGAAATAACACGAGAAATACGATAATTGTAACATTAGGAGCAGGATTGGTTACCTTTCCGGAATAGATGAAATCATACCCAGTTTTTTGCCGGGTATGCGTTGATTAGTGTTTAGTTTTCTATGTGGTGTCCTGTGTACTATTATTTGTATGTCTTTTTCTTTTTAAGCCATGACGTTGTCAGCTAGTTTTTGATCTATGAGTTTGAATGTCCATCTGGTAACTTTCACCACTCTTTTATAAATTGTGTATTTATACTTACTGTGGTGTTTGTTTCTTAGGGGCGGGTTGTCTAATTGGCAATCATAAAACTCTTCTTGTTTTACATATAAGATGTATTTTGCACTTAAGGTTGTACCGTTACACTTCAGAGAGATAGCTCTGTAAAATCAGCTAAACTTTTAAATTACGTTGCGTTGTTAAGTGAATATGAAGCCTCTCAATTATCAACATAAGTGTTTGTCAAACTGCTATTTAACCAGTGTATTTTTTCTAATAAAACGATTGGTTCAAATTTTTTTTTTAAATTTATATTTTTATCAATTGGGTCAAATTGGATACTTCGTAAAAGTTTTATGCAAATTAAACGAGCCAAATTAATTTTAGTGCAGGTACCACCTCAAACAATATATTCCAAAAGCCTTCAACTCATGGCAAGAAGACGAAATACGCGTCTGGCGTAATAAAGTATAAGCCTGGTATATTCCGTAGCTATTTTTACTATGACAAACGTATTACTTATCCATTGTTTGATTTTTTGGTATATTGACCTATACAGAAAACTGACAATAAAAAGGGGAAACACCTGTTCTACTCAAGAAAATGACTTTTTATAAAAGGAACAATTTTCGATGGCGTTTAATGAAAATTTGCATTATACATAATAATTTATTTTGAAATGATGGTCTCTGTGCCTAATTTCCCTCCAGAGACTAACTTGTTCGTGTCGATTATGATGTCTCTTATGTTTAAATAGAAATGTTATCACTTTAATATTGGGAATCTAAATTGATTTCAACAAAAGAGGTGAGTACTGCTGATAATGTTAAATTTTGTTTTAAGACAAAAAATAGATTTTATTTCCATCAGAACATTGCATTTTCTATTGTTCTCGTTTCACTGTTAAACTACTGTATACACGTTTCCTACATTAGGAGTCTAATTATTAGACAGAATTTCTATATTTTTTTATTTTTATTATTTTTTTGTGTCTTTTTTATTGCTTGTCGCTGAAGTTTGCATTTGAAACCCTCTGTTCTTTTTACACCTACGTAGCGCTACTCTAATGCCACGGTTATTCCCAGTTTATCATATTCAAAGAAGACAATTAAAAAATATATTAAATTGCTGCAAGAAACTTTAATAACATTTTGTTTCAGTAATCAATACGCTATACATTTAATCAAATAAATTGTTGAATTTATAAAATGTTACTTGGAAATATTGTGTTTATCTTAATTTCTTAACAATCGTCCAAATTAATACGTATTGAAAATAAAATGAAGTAGGCGTAGAAGGAAAAACAGTCCTTTAAAAAATATATACAATAAACATTAGGCCTCGGTATACTCTGATCGGTATGTTTACCCTTGTCGACATGCATGCTCTCTCTTTCCCAACCCGGTGTGCATTTTCAAGAGTTGGACGTCGATATCTGACCATCAATGAATGCGTTATATGGTCATAGACGACAGCTTATGACAAACCAGGTCAATGTCTAAGAAATTTGGCATAATTAAAATTAAGAGATAACTGAATTGTATTTGAAGCTTTAAGGACGCCAATCGGTAGTTTTACTGTCGCAAAAGTTTACCTGGCGACGCGGAGCGGAGACAGGTAAACGGGCATTTACGACAGTAAAACTACCGATGGACGTCCGCAAAAGCTTCAAATACAATACAGTTATCTATATTCTAATGCAAAACATAAAAAAAAGTTCTTAATTAAATTTTATTCATTATTTCAGTGTAAAATCTTTATTAGAGAAAATTCCGCGAAAAGATGTTATATTATTTGGTCCACTAGGTGACGTCGTAGGTATGCTCCCAGCGTTAAACATAAACACCGGGCGTTTTCTGGCTTCAGTGCCGCTTCAGAATTTAATAAAATTTGATAAAAAGAAGATTTGTAGGTACAACATGTGAGTTTTATTGTTTATTGTTGTAGAAATTACATGTGAATACATTCAGCAATTCAAAATGTCGGCTTCCTTAGTAACAGACAAGGAGATTGAGAATTTTACGCTTACTGTCATCCAATCAGAACCATTGATACAAAATAATTGCATTAAAATGAGATGTTTAAGCCCGCGTCACACTGTCCCGATTTTTACGCCGATGGCAACACGATTAAGGAAATTTTCAAAATCGGGAATGATCGTCATCAGATCGGGCTATTCATAGTGCCATCTTTAACCATCGTAGAACCATCGGCCACCTTTTCTAGCCTTCGGAGACAACTTCAGGAAGGGTTTTAAATTTTTTTAACATGTAAAAATCCCCGAAAGTGCGTCCGATGTTGAGGGTTCGTATTGAGTTCGTATTACCATCCTCACCATCGTAATGCATCTTTGAACATCGTATTGCATTCGTGTTTCCATCGTTTCCATCGGGCAGTTTTGACATTACGATGTCTACACGAAAGAATCCTGAAGCTACCCGAAGGTCTTACGATGGCAACACGACTTCGTGATGACCTCGTAATCCCGTCGTGTTGCCATCGAATAAAAGTAAGAAGGCGACAACATGCAACTACGACGGCAATAAATCCAGCTAAATGTAAGTTTATTTCCGCTCTAAAATACATTTAAAGAGCCATGCGCGATATACACGGGTCAGTCTAATACGACAGTTAAGAAAGACTTTCACAAAACATGGAGCTCATATCATATGATTCTATGACAACAAGAAAGGGAACAGCGTTGTTTCTAATATTTCAAATAGAACAAGAAGAGCAGCTATTACAGGCTCAGGATTTACTTTTACAAGTAAAAGATTATTTTTTGTAAATTTTTCATATCAAGTAACATAATGAAAATCATAAATGCGCCTCAACACCAACACTGCAGGTACACGTATATAGAGAAACCAACTTTTTCTTCAATATTCTGATTTTTTATGTATCGTATGAGTTGTTGTCACACGAATGTTTACTCCATAAACCATTTTGTTTTCTATTTGTCATATTTTGCCGCATTGGTTGCTTTCCCCACATCTTTCCTTTTGTCTATATTATTATGATATTTTCCTAGAAAGAGCTCTTTTTGAATAAAAGGGATCAACGAACCCATTACCTTACCTTTAAGTTAGACCAGTAAACATGGGCATAATTATGGGTGATTATTCAGACTAGTGCACACATTTTACAGTTCAAACAAGGCAAGGCCGAGTGTGGCATCTCCTCGTATGTAACATATTTGGGACAAATATGGACACTTTATTTGTATATGACACATGCAGAAAATGGTAAATTAAATATGCATATTTGATACATAAACTATATTTTTTTAAATAAACCAAAACATTCAGTAACTGGAAATACCTTTAATATTGTCTTTAGAACCAGCAAGTAAAAAAATCAGCAACCAATTTCCTGTGTATTATGCTATTTCAAGGAGAAAAAAACAAGTCCATCTGAATAACCTTGACCTTTGGCCTTGAACGTAAACAAAATCAGATCATTACGGAGAGGAACAATATACCAAGTGTGGTTTAAATCTTTTGAAAGCAAATTGGTTTAAGAGTGTCCACAAGGGTGATATTGCTTTGTATTACAACTGCAACTATAACTTTGACCTTTGAACTTTAAAATCAATAGCGGTTAAGATATTCTAAACGAGTAACAACATACCAAGTTTTGAGCATTTTGTTGGTAGAGTGTCTATAACAGTTTTATCTACACACAACTTACATGTAGTAGGTGAGGGGTAAGCTGTACACGACGTCTTTTAAGACAACGTATGGCCATCGCGCCATCATCGTAATCCATCGTGTAGCCTTCGTAATCCATCGTGTAGCCTTCGTGATTCATCGTTTAGGCTTCGGCTGAGATATGAAGCTTAAATATCCGTTTTCGGTTAACCTTCGTATGTCCATCTTTTGCTATCGTATACAATTTTGCACCATCGTATAGACCTCGTTATTCATCGTACTTGTACTCGGTCACTTTGAGGTATTTTATCGAGATCGGGACCAACTTCCTACGAACTTACAATTTTCGCATTCGGGTGTCCATCGTACATAAAAATCGGGACAGTGTGGCGCGGGCATTAGAACATACGTCAATTATTTAGCAATCAATCACAATTCAGATACACTTACTAGAGACAACTCAACGCTCTACCAAAAAAAATCTGAAAATACCGCCATGAAACTAAATACACAAATATAGCACACGGCTTTAATGTAATCATAAAAAGATTCATAATAACCGTGACATATTGACTCAATCACGACTATCATCATTTTGACGAAAACACATACTGTATTAATGGAAAAACTTCAATTGGTCTGTTATATATAGCACAAATTTGCATGTAATTCGAACGATTTTCTTCTAACAATATCGTATTATTGATCCCTCTACTGTGGCACATTTAATATTTCATAAATAATTGTATTCTTGATTTCCATGTAAATATATCTAATGGCTCCTAGACGTACTAATTGAATTTCTGTGAAAAAAGTATTCCCAAGTAGTTGGAACTTGTTGACATTACGTTAAAATAACATTGATTACCGTTGATTAAACATCATAACAATAGATTGTGCTGATTATAATGTTTTCAACATTTATGAGAAGATTATTCAGATATATGGTTGACAAAAACTTATAGAAAAACAGACTTTCACCGTAGCACAAAAATGCCAGCTGAGCGTTTGGTTTACATAGATTCGTCAGTGGCGTTCGAAACAAAACTGAAAAAGACTGACTGTTATAATTTATGGAATCTGTAAGGAGTGGTATACTTGGATACATTAGGTCCAGGAAGAATAATTTTTTGCAGGCGTCTGTCAAAAGAGATATTTGACCTACATGGATATCGGAATACTGAAATCTTGAAACGGGTAGAGCAAACACATAACTTGACGTAACACTAATTAGGAAATCGAAAAAAAAATCCATCAGCTTTCATTTGAGTACCCGAATCTATGACGAACGAGACTATTTTATTTTCGAAATTATCAATTTCCCCCAACTTCACCTGCACATGTGATAAACATTTCCCAACTCAATCGGTAAACCTGAGATTGCAGCTGTTACTCAGACTAGGTTAATGGTTTACTGAAATATTGAAATACTAAGTTTTTTTCTATTTCAGAAATAGATTATCTTAGATGTATTTGGCAAACGTTTCAGGAATTTTTGGTTTTCAGTGCTCTTGAACTTCGTATTCATTTGGTCATTAAACATTGCTTGATTTGAGCGTCAATGACGATTCTTATGTAGACGAAACGCGCGTCTGGCGCAAGTACTAACTTTCAATCCTGGTACATATGATAAGTTTATTTTTAAAACTTTACCAGTGTCTTGAGCAGAAATAAGATCAACCAGGGTTATGTAAAAGAACGTTTTCTTTTCTAAAAAGGTTCATTGGAAGATCCCAAACATACTTAGGTATTTGGAAAGGCAATCATAGTCTGCCTAAACATAGGTCTTGTCCATTGAAAGACAAGTTCTGTGATAAGTTACAATAAAGGAACAGATGAATACAAAAATTGGAACATGTCTGTTGTCTTCTGTGGTCAAAACAATCCATAACGGTCAACCAAATCATGATGGCGTCCGTAAAACTTGTCGTTGACTTTTTAGGTTACCTACATGTGTAAGGACACACAATTATGTGAGATAATAAAGACTGTTAATCGTGATATCATTACTTTTTTGTAATGACAGGAAATTGCAACTGTCTTAAATCTGACTGAATAATATCCAGTGAGGCAGTCAAAAAATCACTTACTTCCTATGAATTTAAAATATTAAGGAAACTACTTTCCATCACATGATTACTGTCGATTTCATACTAATATATAATGTTATATAATACACTGAATACTTTTAAATGACAACGGGGCATTACATAACATGGAAAAGTTCAAATCCTTTTCATTGAATTTAAACACAATACAAGCTGGTAGGTATTTTTCTGTAATAGAGGGAAATTTGCACCCCAAATCCTCTTTTCTGTGTTCCTCTATGCCACTGTGATGTTGTTGTATTTTTAGGGGGTTGGCGTGTTTTTTAGGAGCATTGTCATAGTTTTTATCAGTGTTTCATAGACGTTTTGTTTCAAATTGCAATGGAATTCTTATTTTTTGTACAATAAAGACACACAAAAAAAAGTATTTGTAGAAGTATCTAGGAGACTTTAACAATTGTTGTGTTAAAATTAAAACATCACATATTTCAAGTAATCGAATCTTATCAAACAAAATGAGTAGGTAAATTATTAATGCAATAAATTGTTACGGTCAGCTAATAATGTTCATATAACTTCCGGATTAACTCAAAGAAGTATATCCTGATTTGACACTTCCTTTAAAACTTTCTAGACCAGCGTTATCAGATTAGCAATAAACAAACCAGCGATTCTTTCATAGTCTTATTTTAATCTCAAGAGGCCATATATTATTACTTTATATGTATAGCTGATATATGTTTCTTCTTTAAGCCTGTCGTGACCATACTTTATGTATAATAACTCATTTTATACATGGCAAACTGCATGTGGTTTGAGGCGGTTCAAATTTTATAGCTTTTATAGCTAGAATGCACATTTAAAATTAGAAGTATCGGTTTTTGGATTTTGCTCAGTATCCTGGATTTCACAATTGTAGTTGACTCATATGACGGTTGATATATAGTGAGAGCCAAACAAATTAATCAAAAACTATTTTACAATTGATTATGTTATGTTATCATAATACAAAGAGTTCTAAGTCATAAATCGAATGTAGCGTGTTTATTTTATACATTTTCCATTGTGAGTGTTTATCAAAAAAACTATAAGTCAATTGGTTGGTTAAGGACCGTCATAGAAGAGGAATTATGTCGAATTTATGTCCTGTTCGTTTTATCCATTCCTCAACGTTTTTTTCATATTAACTTTTTCATATTTTGGTTTGATATTGAATCATTGGTCAATCAAGGCAGAAGAAAACTAGAGGCCCCAAAGAGCCTGTGTCGCTCACCTTGGTCTTTGTGAATATTAAAAAAAGGAAGAGGATGGATTCATGACAATATTGTGTTTTGGAGATGGTGATGTTTTTACACATCTAACTTTACAGAAATTCTTGCTGCTTAAAATTATCTCTATCTATAATGAACTTGGCCCAGTAGTTTCAGTGGAAAATGTTAGTAAAATATTACAAATTTTATGAAAATTGTTAAAAATTTACAAAAAAGGACATATCTCCTTAGGGGGTCAATTGACCATTTCAGTCAAGTTGACTGATTGTAAATCTTACTTTGCTGAACATTATTGCTGTTCACAGTTTATCTTTAACTATAATAATATTCAAGATACTAACCAAAAACAGCAAACTTTCCTTAAAACTAACAATTCATGGTAAGCAACCCAACAACGGGTTGTCCGATTCATCAGAAAATTTCAGAGCAGATAAATCTTGGCTTGATAAACAATTTTATCCCATGTCAGATTTGCTCTAAATGTTTTGATTTTATGTTTTAAGCCAAAAACTGCATTTTACCCCCATGTTCTATTTTTAGCCTTGGCGGTCATCCTGGTTGGATGACCGGGTCATCGGACACATTTTTCCAACTAAATACCCCAAGGATGATTGTGGCCAAGTTTGGATTAATTAAGCCCAGTAGTTTCAGAGGAGAAGATTTTTGTAAAAGATGACTAAGATTTACGAAAAAATGGTTAAAAATTTACTGTAAAGGTCAATTACTCCAAAAGGGGTCAATTGACAATTTCGGTCATTTTGACTTATTTGTAAATCTAACTTTGCTGAACATTATTGCTGTTTACAGTTTATCTCTATCTATAAAAATATATTCAAGATAAAAACCAAAAACAGCAAAATTTCCTTAAAATTACTAATTCAGGGGCAGCAACCTAACAACGGGTTGTCTGATTCATCTGAAAATTTCAGGGCAGGTAGATCTTGACCTGTTTAACAATTTTACCTCATGTCATTTGCTCGAAATGCTTTTGTTTTTGAGTTATCAGCCAAAAACTGCATTTTACCCCTATGTTCTATTTTTAGCCATGGCGGCCATCTTTGGTTGGCCGGGTCACCGGACACATTTTTTAAACCAGATACCCCAATGATGATTGTGGCCAAGTTTGGATTAATTTGGCCCAGTAGTTTCAGAGGAGAAGATTTTTGTAAAAGTTAACGACGACAGACGCAGGACGACGACAGACGCAGGACGATGTCGGACGCCGGACGCCAGACGCAAAGTGATGGGAAAAGCTCACTTGGCCCTTCGGGCCAGGTGAGCTAAAAAAAATCTACAACTTTACGTGTGAACTGCGGCTCAGACTACCCATTCAGAATTTTGATAATGATCTAAATAGGGATTTACATTTTTGGATTTTCCTCAAAGTTCTGTATTTTTGTTGTTTTTCATTTTGCAACAGTATTTCAAATGCAAAGATAGATACGGACAGGTGTCTAAGGTTATTGTTTAGTTATATGAGGTCCGTATGTATCCGTATCTCTTCTAGTGGATTCATACTGCTAACGTTGTTGAACTACAGTATATCACGTTATATTAAGTGAAGTTTTCCCATATACACAAATTGAAGATTAAAAATAACGTGATACAGATATCTGAAAGAGTAGTTGCATTATGGTCTCTAACATACAGAGAGAGTCACACAAACAGTTTGAATAGAACCTCTCCATTCACACCGGACGTCACTGCGTATATATACATTCAACGCAGCTTAACCGACTTCTAAACAGCACCGGTGTTTCGCCTGAAATTATCCAATGACTAGGTCTATCGCACATGGAATTTGAATAAATAACCGGAATATGTGAATCTTCTCAGTAACCATTAACCTGTTCCATTAAAATTTTGTGTAAATAATTTGAGAGTGTTATTACCTGGTAATACTTCAAGGTATTGTCGTCAATTTAATTGAGTTTCATGGGAAGTTGCATTATATAAACAAATTAAAGACTGAAAATTACGTCAAACCGATATCTAAAACAATAATTGCATGTATTTAACCGACAGAGGGCATGGCTCAACATAAACAGTTTGAATGGAATTCAACGTCTCTATTTGAACTAGACGTCACTGAGTATATGCATTCAATGCAGCTTAACCGACTTCTGAACAGCACCCGTCTGTCTTCTGAAATTATCCAATGAATAGGTCTTTCGCGCATATAAATTGGTAAAAAAACGCAAAATGTTACAATGACACTAATTAAAAGCTTTCTCAGTAACCAATTACCTGTTCCATTAAAATCTTATGTAAATAATTTGAAAGTGTTTTATCTTGTAATACGTTTAGGGATTGTTATCAATATAATTGAGTTTCAGGGAATTTTATTGTTTCATACAGAGAGTATTGATACAGCAAATTATACTTATTCCGAAATAAACATACTATTTCACAATCGTGTTGTTGCAGTATTTGACAGAATGAGTAAATAGTCTTTTCGTAAATGAATAATTTAAATGCATTGTCGGGGAAAAAAAGATTCATTAACGTAATATACAAAAATATTAGCGGTATTCGATTTGCCGAAATTCTCACTTCAAAAAAAAGGAAAAAGATGTAAAAAGACATGCGAAAATAATAGGACAACACTTTGGCCGAAATAGAAATTGAATACTCGAATTAAAGGTCCATAAAACTAAAAAATGGGAATAACGAATGGAAATTGGGATGAAAACACGGTTTGATCTTGTGTATTGTTTACAACAATTATTTTCCGAAGTTTATGTGTCATTTCATATTGACAAGCGTAACTAAGGACGCAAAGTTTAAAGGCGACATTAGAAGGCAATGTGTACGTCAAATATAAAACACGTGGTCATAACGTGAGATCATGACATGTTATGAAATATATTCACCTCTCTGAAGTTACATATTAGAAACAAAAGGACGTGAAATAATGAAATCATTTTGCGCGCTGTTGAACCTCGCACATCCGACCATTTTCATTTGAAATCGCCCACAAATCCTCAGTTGTTTACGTTTTGGTCGTTCAATGACATGTCAATCAAATTATACCAATATATGATTATAGCTTTTTGATAAAGTTCTTTAATTTATCTTTTATGAAAACAAGAATGTGTCCCTAGTACACGGATGCCCCATCCGAACTATCATTTTCTATGTTCAGGGACCGTGAAAATGGGGTAAAAACTGTAATTTGGCATTAGAATTAGAAAGATCATATCATAGGGACATGACTTTTTTTGAGTACTAAGTTTCAAGTTGATTGGACAAAAAACATCATATTAAAATCCCTCGACCAAAAACTTTAGACTGAAGCGGGCCAGAAGGACGAACGGACGAAGTGACGGAAGGACGGACGGACGAACGAACGGACGCACAGACCAGAAAACATAATGCCCATAAATGGGCATACAAAAGTAATTTGATTCTAACTGTTTCCTTAAAACAGAAACAGGAAACCAGGAAATTGTACATGTAGTGCGTAGAATACGAATTATTGAACTTATTGAATATTGTCATAACATGTTTTAATATTTGAAATGTGTGATTTTAATTTTGTTTTCTCAAACAGTAAAAATGCCCATTAATTATGTTTTTAAAAGAATTCTTCGACTGCTTTATTAATTGTTTATATATTCTCTCTGTTTCATTTGGTCTCTTCTGGAGGGTTGTCTCATTGGCAATCATACCTCATCTTCTTTTTTCATATATACAATGCGCTAAAATAATCTATTCATTAAAGCCTTCAAATCAGGCCCGGTAATTATTTCAAACTTTTGACCTATTTATTGTTTGACTTGAACTTGATTTTGTAAGTTGACCTTTATATAAAACCGACAACACAATAGAGAAACAATGTATGCATGCGAAAATTATACCTTTTTTAATCTGAGGAAAACAATTTACAATAATATCTATAATAATTTGAATAAATAATAATCTCTGCGCCTAATATAACTCGAGAGAATTCAAGGGTTGGTGACAATAGTAATGTAGCTTTACTCAAAAATAGAAATTTTTATCACTTTATGATTTAATAACTATATTAACAAAAATGATGAACTATTATCCGTTTAATTGAAATGAGTTTGTGTGATATACATTTTGTATAACAATTTGATGGATCATTTCTAGATGAATACTTTAAATCATTTCCAAATGTTGTCATTATATTCAAATAAAAGATTTCGCTTTGAAATGATGAGTGATTAAATAACATTATGACGTTATTTTGTCAGAATTCTTATTTTGATGAATCTGTAATTTAAGTGAGAGGGTTAGCGTTATAAAACCAGGCTTAATCCACCATTTTCTACATTTGAAAATGCCTGTACCAAGTTAGTAATATGACAGTTCTTGTCCATTCGTTTTTGATTGGTTTTGTTATTTGATTTTGACATGTGATTATGGACTTTCCGAATTGATTTTCCTCTAAGTTCAGTAATTTGTGATTTTACTTTTTAGAAATATTTTTTTATCAGTAACCGATATTGTTTTACTGTTGATTTTCTAGATTTTTCAAAAGAATATTTTCTACGTTTATCGTTCATCGGTTTAGCTACTGTATGCTCGTTCTCACATTAAGAGTCTAATTATGAGATATAAATCCTGTTTTTATACAAGGGAATGCAAGACGTACTAAACCCTTCAAACATGCAACAAAAATTTGCTTATTATTTTATACATAGATTCCTTTGAGGGTCTTGACCTGATTTCTAGACGAATAAGCTATAGATAGTTATCAAAAGTACCAGGATTATAATTTTATACGCCAGACGCGCGTTTCGTCTACTTAAGACTCATCAGTGACGCTCAGATCAAAATAGTTAAAAAGCCAAACAAATACAAAGTTGAAGATGTGATTGGTTTTTTGGGGTTTTTTTTCTTACTTGTTACTTAAAAAATGCATTTGAAAGCCTGTTTTCTTTATACACCTACGCCACTGGGATGCTGTGGTTATTCACAGTTTATCATATTCACGGAAAATATTTAAAAAATAAATTAAATTGCTAAAAGCAACGTTTTGTTCCATTAATCAATATTCTGTATATTTAATCAAATAAATTGTTGAATGAATAATATGATACTTGGAAACATTTAGTTAATCTTAACTATTTCAACATCGTCCAAATAAATACGTATTAATAGAAAATAAAGTGGGAGTCCAGAGGAAAACAGTTCAATAGCTGATGACGACCAAAATCAGTGTCGTAGATATGTGTCATTTTCAAAGTAAGCTGTTTACTATATACGCCAATAAATAAGCATCCGAATGACACAACGAAATCAAATACTTTTAACTACAAGTAACCAAAAGCTAAATAAAAAAAAAACTTCTGAAATACCAGTATGAAACTTAACACACAAACATGGCAATTTAATCACAAAAACTGCTATATACAATTATGTAATCCCAGATCGTTTCAAAATAACCTTTACCTATTGACTTAATCAGGACTTTTATCATTTTCACGAAAAAGCCCAATTAATAGTTACACTTCAACTGATCTGTTACTACATGACCTTGAATGTCAATCGAACGATTTTCTGCAGACAATACTGTATCATTGATCCTACTGCGAAACATTTTCAATATTTCATTACATATTTTATTCTTGATTTCCCTGTAAATACATCTAATGGCTCCTAGACGTATTAATTGAATTTCTGTGAAAAAAAGTATTCCCAAGTAGTAAGAACTTGTTGACATTACGTTAAAATAACATTGATTAACATTGATTAAACATCGTAACAATTGATTATGCTGATGTAAATGTTTTCAACCTTTATGGGAAGACTATTCAGATATATGGTAGCCAAGACTTTGGTATCATCACGGCAGACCCACTTTTTGTCTACATAGATTCGTCAGTGGTGTTCGAAATCAAAAAATTGAAAACAATTACTGTTATAAGTTATGTAATGTGTACGAAGTGGTTTACTGATATGTATTTGTTCAGTATAAAACAATGTGTTCGAAAAGTCTTTGAAAAGAAGTATTTGACTTTCATATGTATTAGAATACAGAAATCTTAAATGAACGAAATAAAACCATTACTGATAGAAAAACTAAAGAAAACTAATAAAAACCACGCGACAGTGAGTTTAAGTTATGGAATTAATTTAGCTGCATTGTGTTTTGCATGAAAACAAGTTTCCGTCCTCTTTTTGAATTTTATTGTCCATGCTATTGCATTTGATAATTGTGTTATAATTGTTTCAGGAATAGATTATCATAGCTGTATTTGACAAACTTTTCAACATCTTTTGTCCAAAACGCTCTTCAATTTCGTACTATATTTTATTGAAGCGTCACAGATGAGTCTTTTGTTGGGGAAACGCGAATTTGACGAACAAAATATGACATTGTACCTTCGATGACTTATATTTTTTTTATTGCGAACGGACAATTGTCACTCGCTTATAAGTGTGCTAGTATTCCCATCCTAATCAATAGTAGGTACATACTGGTATATATATTTTTTTACAAAGATCCATGATAACAACCAATCAAGTAGCTTTGTTGAGCATATTTTTACGCTTCCGTTAGGAAAATATTTCATGTAGGAGAATAAACGTAAATCACAACAAAAAAAAGATTAATGAAAGTAACATTTTTTTTAAAATAACTTACCAATTTGAGAGTAAAAATGTATTTTTTAACTTGTGTTTTTCTGTTGCGTTGATTTCAGGTAATTGCGTTTAAGAAATAATAGTTTTATCTGATGAAACCTGACTACTTTTTCTTTTACTAGTTAACCTTTTCCTGAATTGGAAAGCTTTTTCTGTAATCAATATTCATAACCCAGTTTATACTGATGATTATACAATAAGGTCATTCTTCCTTGTTATAACATAGGCACAACAAATACTGCTTAAACAACTGAATTGAATCTTGATTAAATCATGCATTGAATACATACCTTTAGCCATATGAAGATGAATTCTTTGTTTTTAATTAATTATTTTATTCATCAGTTTGTTCCAGTTATGTTGAAAATAAACTGTCAGTAGCTTCGAGTTCTCTCCGGTCTGTACTTAGTGTCCTTTTTTTTTAAATTTGGATGTACAAGAACCCGGCCACATGTTTTTGTTAGATGTATTTCTATATGTATCCATCTGATGAGTTAAACCTTTTTACACTGATTTTTATTGTTCGTTCTTACGTTGTACTGTTTCACCGCTAACATTTTTTATACATCCTCCTATATATATTAATAACTCGTCACACTCTGGATGTTTATGCCTATCCAACTTTAGCCTCGGTTGTCTCATTGCTTTCATACAATATCTTTTTTTTAAATTGACAACGCATGGCTAAAAAGAGACAAAAGGAAAGACCAACAGAAAAATAAAATAGTACTCAAAGCATAACATAGAAACCTAAAGACATAGCAACACGAATCCCACCAAAACTTGGGTGATTGCATGTGCACCGGAAGGGTATGAATATAATATCCACATGCTCCACATGTGGCACCCGTTGTATGCTTATTGGTCACTTGTGACCAAAATAAATTCTTAAAATCTATTTTGCCAACATCTTTGCAAGGCATATACAATATACACTGCATATTTTTAAAATGTTACTCTTCACAGAACTGTGAAAAAGAAGCAAATGATATCGGAGAGAACATACAAAAACATTTTGTCAGGTTTCACTTAATAGTGGCACATGTCTTATGTAGACGAAACGCGCGTATGGCGTATATACTAAATTTAGTCTTAGTATCTATCTATGATGAGTTTATTTATTGTTCATTTAAAATAAAATATGTGATGAGTCGCAAGATGATGTCACAATATAGGAAAATATAATTACATAAGTGGGAGGATATTGTCATGTGTCCAGTACGGTCAACCAAATCATGATGGTGTCCGAAAAAAAATTCGTGGACTTCGTGTTCCCGTGCCTGAATGTATCCCCTTATATTATTACAGTCAGGGTTTTTTTTTGCATGTGAAAGAGCTTTCTACATATTCCATTATCGTTATTAAGATTCGATTTATTTTACTGTTGTTTATTTCTGTGTCTGTTAGTCTCTTGTGGAGAGCTGTCTCATTTGCAATCATAGCACATCTTCTTTTTTATATTTTAAGTTTATGCTGTGTTCCTACGCATAATTACATCATCTACTAAATACTTTTAATCTTGACAACATTACTATTATGTATTGACAGGAAATTGCAATGGTCTTAAATCTCGCTAAATAATATCCAGTGAGGCAGTCAAAAAGTCGTTTACTTCCTATGAATTTAAAATATTAAGAAAACTACTTGCTATCACACGATAACTGTCGTTTTCACCTTGATATAAAGCATTTATAATGTTATGTAATACAATGTATACTCATTAACGGCAACAAAGCATTACATAACATGGAAAGATTCAACACATTTTCTTTGAATTTAAACCCAAAAAAAACATCGTAGGTTTTTTTCTTTAACAGAGAAAACTATAGAGATGACATCAATATAAAAACATTCTGATTAATTTTAAAATCAGATGACCAAATCACATCAACTCTGCTTTCTACATGCAGACATTACATTATAAAGAAATGCCATTTGGTCAATCAATCTATTCGGATTGATACAAAATATAAAACTGATCGGCACATAACTATCTTAGCAAAGCAAATTCCAAACGGAAAGTCCCTAGTCTTATGGAAAACCCAAACAATTTCTGACAGTAATTTTATTATGCAGAAAACAGTGGATTGAACCTGGTTTTATAGCTAACTAAACCTCTCTTTTTTATGATAGTCGCTAAAAACTACATTGTACAAATTAAGCAAAGAGATATAGTTTGTAAAATGTCCAAAATAGGGATACAACAGTCAACATTGGTCGCTATAAAAACAAACAAATATGTGAATAAAGAAAAACAAAAAGCCATATAGATAAAGCAGATTGAAAAAAAGACAAGAACAAAATAAAAATACCATTGCAAAATACCACAATGACGGAATGCCTTGCCTTATGAATATAACTATAAACAGACTTAACAGTTTAGACCGTTGGTTTTCCTGTTTGAATGGTTTTACACTAGTAGTTTTTGGGCCCTTTATAGCTTGTTGTTCGATGTGAGCCAAGGTTCCGTGTTGAAGGCCATACATTAACCTATAATGGTTTACTCTTTTTTTAAATTGTTATTTGGATGGAGAGACCTATCTTCAGAAGTCAAATGTATGTAGATGTTAACAAATATAGGTTACCGCTATAGAACCAGATTTAATCCACCATTTTCTACATTTAAAAATGCCTGTACCTAGTTAGGAATATGACAGCTCTTGTCCGGTCGTTTTTGATGCGTTTTGTTTTTTGTTTTTGCCATATGATTATGGATTTTCCGAATTGAATTTACTCTAAGTTCAGTATTTTTGTGATTTTACTTTTTACTGATCAGTTTTCGACAAAGCTATTACCGACAAATCCGCTATAAAAATCTCCGAAGTTACAAAGTGTAAAATAATTGAAACATACACATCTACGACCTTATTGATAAAAAGAAACACTGAACGAAAACACAGATGAAAGTCAGAAACCAACGACAACCACCAAGCATATGATGATTTCTAGAACAGTCGCATAACAAATGTTGCGGGGTTGATGTTAAACCTTGTAATCAAGTATCTTTATTGCAATTTATTTGCTCTCTCCAGAAGTAAAATAGCAAAAATACTGAACACCGAGGAAAAATCAAAACGGTAATTCTCTAAACAAATGACAAAATCCCAAGCTCAAACACATCAAACGAAAGCAACTGTCATATTTCAGACCTGGTACATGAATTGTCTTATGGAGCAACTTGAGGAGCTAACCCATTGCTGGCTAGACCTCTCCCTAGTATGACAGTCGCTTAAAATCCCACGATGATGACAATAATGTGTTAAAAAACCAAAAAGACATTGATTTTGTATTTACATTGTATCATATATCAAATTTATTCGTTCAGTGTATGTTCACTTGTATTAATTTTCTTTTGATTGAGTTAAGTCATTTCAATTGATATTTTTTATTGGTTTTTGTTCTAAACTGTGATGTAACACTAATGTTTCAGATAAAGGTTAAAGTTGATACCTATCAAAACATTTAATCCCGCTGCACCTGTTTGCACCTGTCATAAGTAGACTGTGGTAGAGTTCATGACAAAAATATCTATTTTGTTGATCTTATATTGTTTTTAACTTTTTTTGTTGAAGGTTACTCTCTTTCTTTTTTAGTTTTTGCTTCAAAACTAAGATGAAACTCTATTGGGTAACTCCTCGAAGGTAGCAGGTGAGTTCATGAATGTCATAATTGACAAGGATTGTCTGTTTCCCTACAGAAGGTTGTTGTTTCAATCCGGACACACGGTTTCCTCAAATAAATAAATGAAATAAAACCTGACCGCTACGAAATAGCGAAATAATATTGATAGTGTCATTCAACACCAATGTATTAATCAATCAATCAATCAATATATGATTGCCTCACTTGCAACTGAACATTTCATTATCAATGGACTAAGATTATTTTAAAAACATTTAACTAATCTGGCTTCTTATAGTTTTCTAAAATACCAGGATTAAAATTTAGTATACCAAACGCACGTTTCGCCTACATGAGACTCATCAGTGACGCTCAAATCGAAATATTTATAAAGCCAAACAAGTGCAAAGTTGAAAAGAATGGAGGATCCAAAATTCCAAAACGTTGTGCCAAATGTTGCTACGGTAATATATGCGTTAGAATGATTAAAATCTAAAAGTGAATTATTATTTCAATATTCCATTTTCATTTATGATTGAATAAAACGGTTAGTATTTTATTTTTCGTAGCTTATCCCACTTTAACAATTCTGTAACTTCTATAAAGTGGAGGCTATTAGAATAGCATTGCATTGGAGACCCTTTGAATATGGTCTTATATTTGATCGAGTTGTTGTCTTCTGGATACATTCTTCATATCCATTCTCAATTTTACTTCTTCGTATAGTTTCCAATAGTCAAAATTGTATACTTTTTAGTTATAAAAACATCCAAACGGAACCGTGCTTAACTTGTATTATACTGGTCCTCTTTCGGCAACATACTAGTATCTTGGACACACTTTTTGTCAAGGGCCACTTACTGGTAGGAGCCTTAAAGTCAGGGAACCAACCTAAATGTATATAATGTTCATGCAAAGTTGACCTAAGTGGATTTAGCTTTTACTGTGAAGTTCTTTTCATCATATGGCTCTTCAACTGTTTCAATTCATAGACATCAATGATTTTGAGCGTATCACAAAAAGAAAACCCAGAAACACATGCATGATATTATTAGAGTGTTGTTTTCAAATTTTGTTTTTGGACATTGACAGATACTGAAACGAAACAGGTGCACTGTCTTTGGGACCTTTATCGAAACTTTATATAAACTACACAGCAACTAAACTTTTCATTTAGTCTATCTCGAGATTATGTTCGGCCTATGCTTTCGCTCTAGGACTTCTATTATAGTGATGCCCAACTAGAATATATTAAAGTTTTATTAAGTTTAATTTTTACCGATCTATGCCACCAGTTTATAATTTATTTAAATATGTGTTCGGGAACAAGATATCATTACAAGTCTCAGTTAAGTGTGACTTCTGGATTATATCACCAATGGTAAATAAAGAAGGTCTAAACTACTCCGAGGGCTAACCAGATCCCAACCTTTGAGCTTGACCGCAGTCCTGCTATCCTAGGACTACATGAACAGCTGAAGTGACAATCTGGACTGTTACCAAATATACCAGGATCTGGAAATACCAGTTTATCTGAGAAATCACAGTCCCAACACTATAGTTATGATAGTACATGTAGTCCAGAAATATACTGCACCTCTATGAGTATGTCTAGGTATTTTTAATGCTCAAATATGGAGTTCATCCCACGCTTATTCCATATTTTCGATTATGTAGGTAACATCTTTTGACAGGGGGAGGATTGAGATCTCATAAATATGTTTAACCCCGCCGCATGTTTGCCTGTCCCAAGTCAGGAGCCTCTGGCCTCTGTTAGTTTTGTATTATTTTTAATTTAAATTTCTTGTGTACAATTTGGAGTTAAGCATGGCGTTCATTATCACTGAACTAGTATATATACTTGCTTAGGGGCCAGCTGAAGCACGCCTTCGGGGTGCGGGAAATTCTAGCTGCATTGAACACCTGTTGGTGACCTATTGCCGTTGTCTGTTCTATGGTAAGGTCGTTGTCTTTTTGACACATTCCCCATTTAATTCTCAAATTTCTCATTAACTTACTACAAACAATCGAAAATCATCGTTTTCTTCATGCAGAGATATTTCAATGAAATAATTGTGTGAATATCAATTATGTGGTCATTTTTATAAATTTCGGAATATAAAACTTTGAATTTTCGAAAAACTAAGGATTTCCTTATCCCAGTAATAGATAACCTTAGCAGTATTTGGCACAACTTTTTGGAATTGCTTTTCAACTTCGTACTTGTTTGACTTTATAAATATTTTGATATGAGCGTTACTAATGAGTCTTATGTAGACGAAACGCGCGTCTGGCGTACTAAATTATAATCCTGGTACCTTTGATAACTATTTACACCACTGGGTCGATACCACTGCTGGTGGACGTTTCGTCCCTGAGGGTATCACCAGCCTAGTAGTCAGCACTTCGGTGTTGACATGAATATCAATTATGTAGTAATTTTTATAAATTTCTTGAATATAACACTTAGAATTTTCAAAAAACTAAGGATTTCCTTATCCCAGGAACAGATTACCTTAGCCGTATTTGGCACAACTTTTTGGAATTTTGGATCCTCAATGCTCTTCAACTTCGTACTTGTTCGGCTTCATAAATATTTTGAGTTTGATATGAGCGTCACTGATGAGTCTTATGTAGACGAAACGCGCGTCTGGCGTACTAAATTATAATCCTGGTACCTTTGATAACTATTAACACCACTGGGTCGATGCCACTGCCGGTGGACGTTTCGTCCCCGAGAGTATCACCAGCCCGGTAGTCAGCACTTCGGTGTTGACATGAATATCAATTATAAATTTCCTGAATACAAAACTTTGAATTTTCGAAAAACTAAAAATTTCCTTATCCCAGGAATAGATTACCTTAGCCGTATTTGGCACAACCTTTTGGAATTTTGGATCCTCAATGCTCTTCAACTTCGTACTTGTTTGGCTTTATAAATATTTTGATATGAGCGTCACTGATGAGTCTTATTTAGACGAAACGCGTGTCTGGCGTACTAAATTATAATCTTGGTACCTTTGATAGCTATTTACTACATTTGAATTTACATCCCGGTGTCGTAGTGATTTTGTGATCAATTAAAATAAAAATTATTCGACAAATTCTTAGAACTATTTAAACCCGATTTGCTAATACTATTTTGACAAACTGTTATTTCATAGAACAGATTTTAGGATTGACACTTGAAAGTCCATTGTTTTCATTGATATGAGTTTAATCGTCGGTTATTTTTTTAATGAAACCAAGCGTGTAATATCTAAATGACTGTAATCTATATAACAAAGCTGTCTATTGAATTATTTATTAGATAATTCAATTCTGTAACAATAGAGTATGAAACAACGTTTTGAAATATCAATTCTAGGTAATAATATATAGTTTCCCGCGCGATACTTCAGTATTAGTTATCAAGTCTGTTAATATAACAAAGATTAGTGTACATGTAATGTCCAATTTGGTTTAAAACCTGATACCGACTTCAACTTGCCCATATCATAAAATTGAGAAAGGAAATGGTGAATGTGTCAAAGCGACAACAACCCGACCATAGAGCAGACAACATCGTGTACACTCGAAACTTAATGATCAACTGTTTAAATATTTGAATGCTTAAAAAAAAAATTAAAAATCATCAAAGGAACCAGGCTAAGATTTAGAAGTGATCTTAAAAATTATACATTCTATGGCATGAATAAATGTGCTTTTCATAAATAAATTTCACTGCGTTCATTTTTGTATATCATAAATAACACAGACCTCAGGCACATTATGTACGCAAGAAACTGATAAGCACTTATTATATACTAGCTTGTGTCAATATGTAAATAGGGAGTGTTTTGTTAAAGAAATATTTGGTTACAAAGACAACCAGGAAAGTAAACATCATAAGGTAAACAATTTCATAGATTATATTGAGCTGTAAAAACAAATTACCAGGAAAGAACCAAAGACCTGCGATAGAAATTCTTTATATATTTTGATCTATACATGTATTAAAAAGCTGATTAACGTACTCCTCAACAAAATGCTTTATTTGTTGAAAGAAGAAAATAATAAACTTTGATAGCATATTGTTTTTATTTATTTATTCACATAGAGTATCAGTTTAAATGTTTTCATCAAAACATCTCATCTGAACATTACGCCATTCTCAAAGTGTATAAAGACTCAGTGCTTTGGATTATTGACTTTTATAGTTGACTTTATTTACTTTGGTACTCCTATCTTACAATACTCAACACATCATTTCTGTTTTCAATGCACAATTCAGGTACAGTTGACAAACAAACATTTTCTGGGTCCGTTATCTGCATATTAAGCTTAAACAAGTATTGTTTGTATCATGTTTATGTTCAATATCCAAGTGTCTAATTGCGTAATCGAACGCACTTCGTATGATAGCAATCATATTATGAGTTCAATTATGTTTCTTAATCATATAAGTTGTAAGAACAACAACCATATATTAAGAGTTTTAAGAATCGTAATCTTTTGTAGCCACTAAACAAACAAGACAACAAAAAACAAAACAAGTTTGCTGGTTTACTTATTATAAATACAGCTACCATAGATCCGTTACAATGAAAATCGCATTATTTTTCAATACCAGATAATAATCTTTATAGTCTAAAAAAATATAGTTTGTTACGTTCTTCTAATGCTGAAGTCCAACTTTGTAAAAATTTATCTTTAATACGTGTTTTAACACAATCCGATGATTAATATACTAGGACATCATAAATGAATGAATACTTTACTTGAAAGAAGCATACACATGCTATTACAAACAGAAATATATACGAAATATATGACAACCAAAAGACAGCAGAGAACAGTAGTTACATATTATATAATGAAAATATGACAATGCGTGTTTTAACTAATTGCACATTTTTACTGCGAGAAACTCAAAACGAGCTTGTAATAAAGAATCAAACTTGTACTGATTTGGCCACGATGACCAATAATTAGGTAAACGTTGTATTCGCACACATTAATAGGATGGACAAGATGAAACAAAAAGGCTTTTTCTCTCTCAAACATTCATGTCGCAACATAATTATAAGAGTTGTATTTTCTCTTTGGTCATTTTAACGACCAACTTCAACTTTTAATTTATGTGAGCCGCTACGCAATTTAGATTACATAGATACTGTAAACCGACGTATTTTCGAATTAACTACATTTTGGTAACTAGATAACCTGATTAAAATTGTTAATGTGCTACACGTGTCAATTTTAAAGTCTAAAATAATTGGCACAATACAATTATTATTTTTTAATTTTAACTGAAGACATTTTCACATCATACTGTGTTCTGTAGACGCCAAGATTTAGTAGTCTTCACTGAAATGATAGAATGGATTTAGTCAATAAGAAAAAGTTTCAGTTAATGCCTGTTATACTTAATTATAAAATACTAAATATCAGACAGAATAACTGTCACCGTAAGATATAATATGGGGGCTTTTATACAGAATAGTATAATTGTGATAATATGCGATCTTATTTTCAAAAATATTTTTGTTTGTACTAGCACGTTTAGGCTTCTTTTAAGTAAAGTATTTATTCATAAATACAAAATTTAATCTTGGTTTCTATATTAAGTTAAATTACAACCACTGAGTTGATGCCACTGCTGGTGGAGTTTTAATTCCCCAAGGGTATCACCAGCGCAGTAGTCAGTACTTTTGAAGTTTTGAAATACTAAGGCTTTTCTAGCTCAGGAATAGATTACCTTAGCTGTATTTGGCAAAACTTTAAGTTATTTAGGAATGTTGGTTGTAAATGCACCTTAATTGTACTTTATTTTGGCGTTTTAACACTTTTGGATTCGAGCTTCACTGGTGAGTCTTTTGTAGACGAAACGGCCGTCTGGCGTAAATACAAAATTTAATCTTGGTATCTGTGATGAGTTTACTTAAATACATGCTATGGCTACTTACACGCAACAGTTCGATCCACAGCACTCTCCTTCATGAACCCACGCGGGATGACAATCATCAACACAAGCATAAGAACAGTTAGTTACACCTGTAAAGATATAAAGTTCATTTATAGTTCATATTTTCGAAGGAAAAACAAGTACATCATTTTTTTTTGGTACTTTTTGTCTTTTAATCTTTTATAGATTGTTTCTTCTGATACTTCATTTTTTTAACCCTTTATTGTATTTTTCTCTTTTGAAATGTGTTGTTTAAGGTTGATATTTATCTAAATGCTGTAAATATTTGACGTCATGCTTTTGTCCCTATTGAAACATTTTGACTTATTGTTGATTTTCGTGGTGGTTAATGCAGGTATAGAAGGAGATGCTTATCCTGTCGAAATACCCGGTCTCAATTCTTTTGGTGTTAATCTATTTCCTTGATTTGTCTTCGAGATCCATAAATAAATATTGAACATCGGTAGGCTATTGTTGCCTTTATTATATTATACCACATCGACTTTTGTTTGTAATGTCAAGAATCAAAGTATTTTTTGGAAAATAATTTAATGATTGAATCATTACTTGCAACAAAAAGCAATTGCACTTAAGGGGGGGGATCTATTCAATTTTAAATAAAAAGGAGGAAAAAAGTAAATTCAAACGGAAATAAAATTAAGACCAGATTTTCCAAAAGCTTCCATCAGCACAAAATAATGTGAAAAAAAAGGATTATACGTAAATTGAAAAGTTAAACACAATGACTCAAATATATTGTGACTGTTTGTTTTGTTTACGCATGGTTGTCAGTATAATTAAATTCAATGCAACCTTCGTACAAGTGAAAGGTTTAGCCTGATAAAACCAAGAATATGGCAATGTGTGCCAACTGTCTACTGAATTAATCTGACGGAGTTTATATACTGTTTAATGGTTTTCTTATTAAATTTACTTGTTAAAATTGTGGCGTGTAGGATTTAACAACATTATCTAATCATCCATGCAACCAAATTAGACTATTTACCGGATGTGTAATAACATGAACAGCACGACGGTTCCACATGTGGAACAGGATCTGCTTACCCTTCTGGAGCACATAAAATCACCGCCTGTTTGTGATGGGGTTTGTGTTCGCTGTTATACCCCTATTTGTGACATTTTTACCTTTTATGTCTGTTTGTTTTGTTCGCGTATTGTTGTCAGTATATGAAATTCAATGCAACCTTCTTACAAGTGAGAGGTTTAATAAAACCAAGAATATGACAGTTGTTGCCAATTCGTTTGATGTGTTTTATCATTTGATTTTGCCATTTAATAAGGGACTTTCCCTATTGAATATTCCTCAGAGTTCAGTACTTTTGTTTTAACTTTTAAAAGTCAGTTTGTTTAGTACATGCAAGAAGTTTTGATTAATAATGTGTTATAAGCGCTCAATTTTTTAAAATTAGACGCATTTTATTTGTGTTCTGAATATTCTTTCGGAATGAATACTTTGTTACAGAAGAAAAGTTGACCTATATGAGTTTGTGCTTCAGGTGTTCTATAGCTATATGATTTTTTTATACTTGTAGTTACCGTTTGGTCATATAGCACTTCACATTTGTCGTACTTTTAAATCCTTTAGCATTGAGCATGATGAACATTTTTATCCAGACGTATGAAATTTATAAAGTGTTATTTTATTTTGTTATAGCCATCGGTAGATACTATTCCCCAGGAGTTATCAGCAAAGTACTATAACTGCAGTTAGAGATATAATCAATGAGAAATTATTTTGTTGATGAGGTTCGATTTGTTTGATTAGGATTATATTGCCCTATTTTAATCTGTTGAACTTTTATGAGTTGCTTTAATAATTTTGCTAATAGCGTTTGTTGAAGTGACATCTCTAATCTGTTGGAGTTTATATCTTTAAAAAAACTATTTCGTGAAAAACTATATTTTTTTCAAATCTTTTGGCAAATTGCTGTTTCAATTTCTAAATTACTAAATTTATGTTATGGAATAATTCATTTTTTTTTTTCATTTTTTTTTTGCATTCACGTTCTTCATTGATTATCAATATAAAGTGCTGTTGATTGATAATTATTCGCTGAGACCACATCAATTTGATTCCTTGTTCGACGGATACGCCCGCACCTATATTTTTCAAAACAGATTTTTTTTATATTCCCGCTTCCCGCATCCGGAAATGTAATCATGTCCATTTCCCGCACCGTTTTTTTTTTGTAAATATAATAAAAAGATATCATCATTGTTTTTAAAATCACAGTCTAACCTGTATATAACCATGATAACGATTTTAAACATATAAATATATATATAATTTTATAACAGCGGAAATACCTGTAAAGAACAAAAATTGGTTTCTTTCCCCCTTACTTATATTCCCTATCAAAAAATGTTCGTTGTTAGAATAAAGTACAAAGAATTTCTGAAGGGTTTGCCTTCAACTGCAATTATATTGTATGCTGGCGAAACAAAACTATCCATAGCCGCTGCATGTTTATGCACCTGTCCTGATTGATTCAGGGGCCTGTCGTTCAGCAGTTATCGTTTGTTGATGTTGTTCATTGGTATTTTCCCGTTTGGATATATAAATTACATCGTTGGTTTTCCTGTTCGAATTGTGTATGCGAACAATTTTGGGGTCCTTTATAACTTGGTGTTTGGTCTGTATCAAAGACCTGTGTAAAAGGCTTTACTTGGACCTGTGTTTGTTATTATCAGGTTGAGAACAACCCTTCCTCACACAAGGGGTCATTTTACTGATGTAGAAAAGAAAATAGAAATACCAAGGATTTGTATTGTTCTTCTATACAAAACTTTTGAAAGCTTAAAATTTTGTACTCAAAAAGAGGAGAGTCACATCATATTTTAAACAACTTTTTCTAAAAGAGGGGTTCACTTATTTTGAATAATATTAAACTGTTAAAATAAATGTGTTAACATGGTTAATGTCCATGTATATTACAAAATTCTTGGACATGTTTTGACCATTTAATACCAGATAGATATATAGTTCTTTGAGAAAATATGAGCCCTTTTGTACAAACAAATATATTATAACTTATATTGATCCTTCATAAAACATGTAAAAGGGATATTTCTAACATGAAGGGATTGCCCCAAACTGATTATGACTTGGATGAATAATTGTCTCATTGTTTGTCACACATACATAGACCAGCTTTAAATCAAGTTTAAATATTGTCAAAAACTACTATTTTATGTTTACAAAAAAAAATATAGTCGCTCGCCTTTACTTTTCAAGCTTCGCCTCAAAAATTTGCAAATTAAATATTTTTTATTAAAATTTTGAAATCGCTCGCTCGCCCCAAATTTTGGGGTCGAAAAATCCGTAGAACAAGAAATTAAATTGGTGTGGCCTGAATACTAATTTTCGTGGGTTTCGTGATAACAAATGAACCACGAATTCAAATGTTTAACGAATACATTATTTTCAATGCACTTTGTTAACAGATTTTTACAAAACCACTAAATCAAATATCCACGAATATGCAAATTTTTAGCAATTCAGGGAAATTGATAACCACGAAAATAAATGAATCCACAGTATATGATTTTGTATGATAATTTTCTAATCAAGACTCTCAGTCCGGACATTATCTATCATCTTTTCATTTCTAAACAACTTACATGTAGTTGGTGTACAGCACTTCTATCATCTTTTCATTGATAAACAACTTACATGTAGCTGGTGTACAGCACACCCTGTTACCACAACAACCTTTTGTGTCTATTGTTCCATTACATGTATCTTCTTCTCTAATACATGTTGAACCGGCAGGGCATTCATCTTAGAATAAAATGTAGACAGAATTCTCACACGAGATGTTGATCTTTCATGTTGATGTGTGATGTAAGGAATAGTTTACAAAGTCAGGAAAATAGCAGTTTTTATCTTATAGTTCGTTTCGGTGTGTTTTACATCGTCGTTTAATTTTTGTTGCACTTAAATGTTTCTGTTCTTTCGTTGTTTTCCTATTATAGTTGTTGTGTTTCCCCTGATTTTAGTTTGTAATCCTCACGATTTATGACTTTCGAACAGTGGTATATTACTGATACCTTTATTTTACAGAATTAAGATTCGAATCTACTTATAATAAAGACACAAAGATAATTTGTATATTGATGTTTTATAACTTGTAACATGTCGATTCGTTAAATATCAATGTGTGAAATGTCGGACTGTTAAATGTCATCGACATGTTACAAGTTACAAAACATCAATATACAAATTTACAATTTACCAATATTGAATTTTGAAATCACACAGTTACAAATTCAAATTGATAGTTTAGAAATTAAGAATTTTGAAAGTACTTAATTATAAGTTTCAAATTGACTATTTAAGAATCACGAATTTTGAAATTACAAAGATATAAGTTACAAATTGACAATTTACGAATACTTTCCATAAAATCCATGTCATTTGTTCTCTTGTGAAACATTGTCAGATTGGCTTTCATATAAACTTCTTATTATTATTTTTATTCAAAAAGGCGAAGATACCAAAGGGTCATTCAAAACTAGTTAGTAGAATAAAAACTGACAACGCCATGGCAACCACGAAAAACGATGAAAAGACTACCTATTTCTAAATAGTACATTAAACACTTAAGATTTAGCAAACAAGAACCCAACAAAAACCAAGGGTAAACTCCGATGCTCCGTGCGGATAGGCAATTCCTGCAACATATGTGACACCCGTGAACATAGTCAATTAAGTTTGGACTACTAGTATTTAGTAAGAGGACACAATCTATATATTACTGAGCAGTTTCTATGTAAAGTATGTTGCGAATGAATAAAGGCACAAGCCGGCAAGAAGAGGGATACACCTAAGTTCCATAGTAGTGCCGATTGTTTGTTGGAAGACGCATCATCCAAAAGTAACAAATACATGTATGTTGTCAATAAAAAAGTTACATACTTGATTTCAGTTCAGAGAATTATTGTTATAATTCAAATGGTTTTTACAAGGTATTCGTATCCACGTTGTTCATTCCTTTTTTATGAAAGAGATTTGAACTAGTTCTTTTAATCTGTCTAAAAGTTTACAACTGGATATACTAGTGCAAAGGGCATAGAAGTCAATTTTTTTTATGCTATTTCAAGAGGTTAAAGACTTGGGTTTGTATGTATTCTAACAGATCATTCTAATGTTCTAATATCCACATCTTATTAACAACCCTAAAAGAGTATGCTCTTGTATGGTAAGTGAATGCTGGCTTTGATTGCACATAAAATTGGTGTTGATGGAAAGACGTCCCATTCAGCACAAACCAGATTTATCAATACAATTAACAATTTTTTCAAACAACACCCAGCAAGGGTCGTCTATAATGGTTCTTGGTAATCAGATAAATCATCATCCTGGTATGTATGTTTTGGAATTTTGGGTCCTCAATGCTCTTCAACTTTGTACTTGTTTGGCTTTAAAACTTTTTTTATCTTAGCGTCATTGATGAGTCTGATGTAGACGAAACGCGCGTCTGGCGTATTAAATTATAATCCTGATACCTTTGATAACTATTAAGATGCCTTATAAAAACTAAATAGGTGACGAGCATTATGAAATGGCGATTTTAAAAAGTTTCATGTCGTTTGGTATGAAATCCTACGGTGATGTTTGTTAAAATCAGTCAGCTACTTACCAGTACATTTGCATCATGCTTTAGCACATTTACACCTTACAGGCAGTTTCTCTACTTTCCCTCCTAACGAACTGCATGTTTTAGAGTGCGAACAATATCCTCCATAAATCCCAGTACATGCAGTATTAGCTTCACCTGTAAACACAATTAGTGTACAGAAAAATAAAAGCCAAATCTGGAAACGTTTACTATTCGCGGTCATAAGCAATCCATACCGATAGACCTTTATTTAACTTCTTTAAATATCTTAAATAGGTAAAAAATCATATTGTTGTTGAAATAGGTAAAATATTGTTGTTGTAATCGTTAAAATATAATATTGTTTTGAAATGCATGGGTAAAATATCATATTGTTGTTGAAATGTGTAAACTATTAAAATGTTTAAAACTATGTATGATTTCTTAATAAATTTCGAGAAAACATTTATGTCAAGAAATTTATAGATTAAAGTGCTTATAAACCATGTGAGTTTGACCTGTCTGCTATTCATGACTTCCTTTTTAAAATTTCGCTAATAGTAGGAAATAAAATACATTATTTTGTTTTTGCAAAAATCAAAATTGAAGATAACCAAATGCACGGTAATAAAGTTGGTTCAGAACAGAAAAGTCATCTAACTTTAACAATTGAAGTACCTATTCGTTGAATATATTTGAAAATCTAAAAAAAAAATTTTTATTCTATTTCATGTTATAATTTCTTTTAAATACAATGAACAAACCATAGAAACAAACCATGTTAGCTGTATTAGTATTTGATTCCAAACCCTCGGTCGGATACGATCCAACTTCTACCAACAATGATATCCATTTGCGAATGCGTTCATTGTTACAGAGAAAGTGAGAAAAAATGAAAATAAATAGTTACCTTTAACCGCAGTGAAAGCCACAAACAACACAAGAATAATAGTTATTTCCATGTTATTCGTCTGAGAAGTATCATAAGAGAATGACTGAAACAAAGTCGGGGGTAGCTTATAATCTCCGAGACGTGGAAATAACACGTAGTCAATGTACAACTTCAGAAATTATGTTGCCGTAAAGAATGTCATTGACTTGTATTTTGATTGGTCTATATGTTACAATCCGGGGAGTTTTACGATGCTGGGTGTGTTTGGCGTGTTTGCCAAGATATTACACGACGATGACCTTGTAACAGAGGCAAAAGGATGAATAATATGCGAAAAACGACAAAAAAGGTCAATTTGCATTATACAGAATGATAAATAGAAAACTAGGCCGAGTCACACTATCTTAATCGAAAACTTGGGGTTGTCAGAACAATACGGATTTGCATAACGTTCGATGAGCGAGACAATTAATCTGACGACGCATCCTTTCACTTCCTTTAAATATCATTTGATTCCATCAGAGATATTTTCATATTTTAAAAGGAATTGACAATTGTTTAATATAATTATACTCTTCTTGCCTATCACTTTGTATAATAATCATTTGGAGTTTTTTTCTTCTATTATATTCAATTATTTTCAACCAAACCGAAATTATTTTTTTGTATTAATTGAATTAAAGATGTGATATATCTGTAGAAGTTAAAAAAGAAATACGTGCGGTTTCATGCTGTGAATATAATAAAAACATTTCCTCGTTCTTGTTTTGTTAACACCTGTTGATGCATTTTAAAACAATAAGACTTCGTACATTTTACTAATAATCATATTTTATTTCTTTTTTTCCCTATGTATTTCCTAATTTTTGTAATATTTTGCAATGAGAATTGAACTTCCTTTTGTCTTTTCCTTGTTTGTTATTTGCTTTTTATGTGTAGCTTCTTTGTTATTCATAGCATCTCAAAATATTTTATAGATTCTTGCACAACACAGTTTGACCTCCAAAACTGTGTCTTGCATCAGTTTAAAGTTGTCTGATTGGAAGTGAAAAAATCTTTGTATTGTGCTACCTTAACAATTCAAATTTTACACAAGAATACAAAAAGACAGAGAGTAAAAATAAAATAAGGGGTTTGACTTTGAAGCTTGGAAATAATCACTGTCTGAGTTACTTGAAATTGATTGATTGGCGTTTGCTTGACGTCCAGTGGCAACTATTTGATTTTCATTTTTTTTCAATAGAATAGTTTTCACTACATGTACCACTGCAATGGATTATATGTACTTTTTTTATTCGATAATTTGCATTGAATGCATTAGTTAATCAATTTGCAAATGTTTATGTTGTTCAATAACCAGAGTCGATGCGTAACAATATTTATGAGACAGGTTGTTGCTATACACTCTTTAACCTTAGTATTTACAAAACTGTTTAGAAAAAAAAAAATATATTTTGTTATGTTATTGTCTCCCAATTCACTTTGCCAATCAATAGTTGTAAAGGTCATGAATTAAACAAAAGATTCTGTTAAAAAAAAAGTTTTTTGAAAATTTCCTATGACGACTTTGCTTAGACCGTCATGCATTTTTTCTTAAATCCCCCTTTTACCAAGATTATCACCTAGCACCGGACATGTCTACCTGATGCATATATGTCTTGATTGATATAATAACTGCAAACTATACACTTCATATAAAGGTGTAAATGCTATAGAGCGAAAAGTATTATTATATGAACGTACTTTTTCTTTATCGAAATAAATGAGGAAAAAAAATGTGTTGATGTAGTAACTCATATTGCAGCATTTTCTAGATAAGTTCCGATCACATGTTTACATAATACACATATCGAAGATATGTCTCGAGATATGAAAATTAACGATTTGTATTTTAAAATATGGAATTGAAAGTGTTGTTTTCAATTGTTCATAGCGTTTACAATACAACAAAAGATGGGATTTGTCCTCTATGAATTGAGACTTGCACATTTTACATAGGCGTTGGTCAAGTGGCACATTCGAAATCTACCCTTATCGATCTAAAAAGGTAAAATTCCCCTTTGCATCCGGACTATCACCGATCTTTGTTGTCTTGATAAGCATTTGTTTCATATATAGTTCTACATTGTTGACAGTTTTAATGTATTTGTAAGTGCGTAATTGGATACGCTATACATCAATCAAATCAGGAAAATTAACTTAATATCTCACAATCATATTAAAGTTTGAACATGAATAATGACATTTATGTATGTATGATGTGCAATTGTTAATCGTATATATTTTTTTAAATGATGTATGCGTGGCAGGAAATGCATCTGGAATTATTCTGTTTTGTGGTAATTCAATCTCAAAGAATTTCACTCGCGAGTTTGTGACTGTTTGTAATTGCATTGAATGAAAATTGTACCTAGATAGACGGTCATAAAATAGACCCGTTTAACTGATTGTGGGATACAAAAGATATTTCTGCATTTAAATGAACATACAACGTCACTTTAATGTTTAAATTTGATACAAAGGTCCAACTTTACTTCTTTTTATACAATAATCAACACATCATTTCTGTTTCCAATACACTATACAGTTGACAGACAAACATTTCCTGGAATCAGTTTTCTGCATAAACAAAATAACTATTGTTCTTTTAATATCAATACTTTGGTATTGGTTTATGTTGAATAGGCCACTGTTTAATTACTTAATTGAACGCACTCAAGATGATAACAATCATAACATTTAACTTATTTTTAGTTATAAAAATGAGTTTAATTATGTGTGTTAAACATAGAATATCGTTATACAAATGTAACTGTTGGCAGTTGTTACCCTGAAATAAAAAAATCTTGGTAACCCTAAAATAACATTTACTTTGTAAAATATATATATACCAGTAGAAAAGTTACTCAAGGTTACTCGGGTCTATTCAATATATATATATATATATATTTAATACACAACTCGTCTAAACATCAACCCAACAATGTTAGATCTGTAAATTTGCTTTCGCAAATTTTTGGTTCTTCCCTCGCCGGGATTCGAACCCATGCTACTGTGATATCGTGGCACCAAATCGCCTGCACTGCAGCCGTCCCGCTAGACCACACGACCACCTGGGCTCTACAATAATAGAGCTTTCGCTGGCCATGTGTTACCTTTCCTCGTCAGTTTTAATCTAGCGGCGTACTACAGTACATGATATATAAGACATGAAGATATATGTATATATATATATATATATGGATTTATGTCAAAAGACAGAGAAGTGATGAAGGAAAGAAAACAAAGACAAAGAAATAGATAAATATATAAAATCAACAGATAAATATTCAGAAAACAAAAACAAAAACTAAATTACATATTCAACAAACAAAAATGCAAAAAATAGAAAAGATGATGATGTGTGTTAGATCATGGTTTGCTATCCAGACAATTAGAAATTTTTCCGAACTTTAAGTTATATCCAACACCTTTTTGAAAATGGTTAGCTTTTGCTCTAAAGAAAGAAGACAACTACCCGAGGTTAGTAGTTCTATGTTAACTTTACAATCAAAACATATGAGTTGCTTTGTAAACCAGAAATAAAAGTTACTCAAGGTTACTCGGGCCTATTTAAAGTTTCTATCAGAAATGCCGTATTTTTTGTTATTTTATCCTTTTCAGAAAGTGAATCAATTTGGTCGAATAAAAAAAGAGGGCCACGGACCATTTAAGCTCAACATTTTACTTTTAATTAGGTATATAAAAGGGACCATTTTCCAATGAAATGATAGGGAAAATAGAGGTGTTGACCTACTTAATCGGAATATCAAAAAACATTCTATGACACTTGGTTCAAAACTGTAATATAAAAAGCTTCAAAGAATTAGCAAATAAAAAACATAGGTCACCGATAAGGAAAAATATATATATATTTTGCTTAAAACCCACATTTTGGCGGGAAAATTAAACTGAAATCCCTATAATAAGAAATCAGAAAAAAATATGAATCTGTTTTTCATGGAATCATGCAGTTAAACTATTTCACTTTAGAACTTTGTGATCTCTAGTTACTGAAATAATTGGTTGATTTAAATTTTACTTTTCATCATGTAATACATTACATGAGGTTTTTATATTGATTGAATATTAATGTTGTGAATAAACGCTTCAAATTGTACACAAAAATACAAAAAGAGAGATAGATAGTAAAATAAATTTGAGTTTGAGTAGCTCCGCTTTGAAGCTCAACAGTCATTGAGATTAACTTTTCAACTATTTCATGAAAATCAAGGTGTGTGTATCACCTTAGTAATACTGTATTAAACAAAATTATTAAATGTATATAAAAAATATGAGGGAAATCTTTTATAACGGGTGTTATTATCTTCGTTGTAGAAACAAAAGATTTACATTTTGATGTTAACGACTGCAAATAATGTTTGAAGTTCAAACAGCACTTCTACATCTTGCAAATTTGACAGCTTTTATTTCATCACATTACAGCTAATAAAGCACATGTGATGTCAAAAATATAATTTCTCTTCGGGTAATTCTAGAATACTGTGAATACTCTTTAACTTTGTTCTTGGAGAAGGAAATTCCCGCATACTTGCTTTGTCGTATCAGTTGATTGATTGATGGTCATTATATCCTCCAAATATATGACGATTTTACAAATAATATCACAAACATAACACAAACATATTTACATATTCTTAACAACATCTTATTATACCATCAGTCAAAAATGGTAAAATATTTTTATATGTAGAAAATAAATAAAGAAAACAAAGTCTTCAGTTCGTCAAAGTGAACAAAATGTAATGAAAAACAAATAAAGCACAAAGCAACAAAGACGATCACTGGATTTCAGGGATAGGCATATGAATGGTTAGACGAGGCCAAACATTTCTTTGAATGTTCAGTCCTCCTCCTAATGAAGGAAGAAGACGTAACAACACAAAAAAAGAATATACTATAAAACTCTGTAAGAAAAGCTTTGACTTATCAAGTCCACTACAAAAATAACTTACTAACATATTAGTTACTAGTACTGTATAACCCTGAAACATAAGTAGCTTTTTTTTTAACCTGAAATATTTTATTTTTGTAATTGTTTTGTCACCCTAAAATAGGAATAAATTTGTCATCCTAGAATATTAATTGCTTTTTTACCTTGAATAAGAACTATTTCGTAACCTTAAAGCAAGAATCACTGTGTAACACAAGAATATGAGTAACTTTGTAGTCCGCAAATATGAAATATTTTGTAATCTTAGATAAGAGTTACTTAAATAATAATTGAGAAAAATATGAATAATAATCTGCATCAGAACATTGCAGTTAAAATATTTTGCCTGAGGAGGGTTTTTTTTCTCTGGCTATCGAAATATGTTTTTAATTTAACATTTTGCTATTATCTTGTGAATCGGTAGCTTTTTAAATGGGTCTTTTTATTGCGATACAATAATAATCAAAAACGGAGTTTGTGTTAAAGCTTGAAAACAATAACAGATAATCAAATGTTTAAATCACTGTTGATTGATTGATTGATTGATTAGTGCTCGCTAAATGATCAGTGGCAACTATTTCATGACAATTCGGGACGATGAACCATTTAAATATAAAAAAGAAGATGTGGAATGATTGCCAATGAGACAACTATTCACAAATAACCAACATGACACAAACATTAACAATTATAGGTCACCGTACGGCCTTCAACAATGAGCAAAGCCCATACCACATATAGTCAGCTATAAAAGGCCCCGATAAAACAATGTAAAACAATTCGAGCGAGAAAACTAACGGCCTTATTTATGTAAAAAAATGAACGAAAAACAAATATGTAACACATAAACAAACGACAACCACTAAATTACAGGCTCCTGACTTGGGACAGGCACATACACAAATAATGTAGCGAGGTTAAACATGTTAGCGGGATCCCAACCCTCCCCTTACCTGAGACAGTGGTATAACAGTACAACATACGAACGAACTATAAAAAATCACTTGAAATGGGCTTAGCTCATCAGAAAGACAAACCATAAAGCTTTTTTGTTGCAAGATGAATTACGGAACATAAAAGAGATTAATTATAGAATAATAAATTAAGACAAGGATTTTAAATAATAAGTTGATTAGAAGCAAAAGTTTAACAATGGCGGTTTGCGACTTCAAATAATAATTTCAAGTTTAAACGGCGGATTAACATTTCCTTTATTTGAATTCTTTGAATTTCAGTTTTAGAACTTTACTTTACAAAACTGCTAATGGAACACTCAACCATCGTGTAATATCAACATTATAATTTCTCTACCGGAGTAACTCGAGGGGTAAAAGGGGTAGAGTATTTTTAATTGTTTAGCTTTTGAAAAAGATATGTACGGAACCAAATATTTTCACGCCCATAGAATTGCCCTTCGCTATATCACGACGTTCAACTAAGTTGGTAGAGGAAGACGGAATACACGTCAGATATGAACATCGACCATCGACATGAAATTTTAAGATGGAGAGGTGTTAAGCTATAATGTTTTCGTAGGTAAATCCAATAAATGTATTCCTTCTTTGAGCAATTGTCAGATACTTAGTGTTGTTAAAGACTCCTATACATAATGCAGATACGGAGACGTGGTATGATAACCAATGACCAACGAGTTCAACTGACGAAGATATAAGCAATTATACGACTTCGTACGTTTCGCGTTGCATATATTTTATCTTTCAAGTGAAAATAACAAAAAAAAAAAAAGTTTGTTGTTCTTTAAGAAATTTATCAATAAAAAGCATACTTAACATCTCAAACAGACATTCAAGGGCATTACTTAAAGTATATTATAAGGTTATGAAACATTGTACGCGTAAGTGCTAACGAGGCCATTTTTCCTAAATTTGATATTTACAAGGGTATTCACTCTTTTTAAAAGACTTGTCTTATTAATTTCTGATATCAACCCCAATAACATAAGTTTTTTAAAAATATGGCAAGAATTGTACCGTGAGATCACTAACGAGGCCAATTTCCATAAATCTAAAAATTCCATGGGGGATTACTCTATTAAACCAGAATGTGTTCATATTACACGAATGCTCAACTCGCACAATCATTTTCTATGTTAAGTGGACCGTGAAATTGGGGTATGAACTCTAATTTGGAATTAACTTTAGGGAAATCATATCATAGGAAACATGTGTACTAAGTTTAGAGTTGATTGCACTTCAACTTCATCAGAAACTACCTCGACCAAAAACTTTAACCTGAAATTGGATAGACGGACTGGCAAACAAACCGACGAACGAGCGGACGGACGGACAGACGAACGAACGGAAGAACAGACTATCGTAGGTGGGGCATAAAAGTCAATCATCAACCATTATAGAAACTATTCAAACTATTGGTAATATTAACCTATAGTATACGTTTTATTAAAATCTGACAAGAGGTTTACCTGTGAGATCACTAACAAGATATGAAGGACGGACGTACGCCCGATATTTACATAAAAACAAAAACCACAGCAGTAATGTCTTCTTCAAAAAAACAGACATCAAAAATGGAAATACATAAGAATGAGGACACCAACATCAACTGAATAACAGGTCCATGATTCAGGATAGGTACATAATGAATGTGACAGTGTTGAACATGGTTGTTAACGCTCAAACCTCTCCTAACCTAGGACATTGGGGTTACAGTTCAAAACATCAGCTGCAAATGACATAACTCAATAGATTTCTTGAAATTTAAAATTACAAGGGGCAAAACAGCGTGAAAAATATGGAATCATGATGCACATTCACATAGTATGTCCTAATTTTAAACGAAGTCCTATGAAATTCAGTTGTATGGTAGGAGGGTTGAGCTTAGTTGCAGAAGTTTTGGCCAAACTTTATTCTAAGGGTCATAACTACTACAACAAACTGTAATCATCATTTGTTGTTTTTTTTGTTAAAAAGTTAGTGATGCTAATTAGTCTAAATTTTCTACCAGATCATACACATCTTTTATCACTCTGGATTAGAATACCAAAATATGCTGATAAGGTTAATGATGGCATCAGCCTTCTCCTCTAGCCACATGCATCACTCTCTATACAATGATGTTGAACATGAGAGGTACCAGGAGAGGCCACCATAGATCATTTATAGATAACATATTGGACAACATGTTGGACAGAGTCACATAAATAAATGTCAACCTAAGTCAAGGGGAGATAATTCAAATACTATCAAACAAAAACTAGTATATCAATATATATAACAATAGCAATAAACATAGATAGTACTTTTAAGATGCACACAAATCACTGTCCAGTTGTGATGTGCATCAACATATAATTAATTCTACATGAACTATTATAAAGCCTTAAGTAAGTACAAAAAAGTAAGATCTCTCCTCACATGTGAACTATGTTTTTAATTAATTCCCATTTACAATCAAATTTCTCTCTTGCTCTAGGGGATCTGTAAAAGGAGGTAGATATTTTTTCTATTTGGTAGGAATTTTTAATCATAGCTATGACACCCGTAAGAGTCGGTAATGAAGTATTAAAGCGACATGTATAAATGTAATATTTAACCAGAATAGTGAATAAGTTTAGGGAAATATCCCAAGACTCTGACCCAAGAACAATGTTTTCCACATTAAGAATTAAAGTTAAATTATTTTCAACTTGAAAAAGTGCTGCAATTTCTAACCACAAATTTCTAACTAGGGTACATTCCTAGAAAAGGTGACTTATAGTTTCTTTAGTTTCATTACAGAAACTACATAAATTAGTTTCTTTTGACCCATATTTCTGCAATAATGCATTTGTAGCGAGAGTTCTATGTAAAATCTTAAACTGGAACATACTAAATTTGTTGTTTTTAGTGCAACAAAAGGGTAAACTATAGATGAAATCCCAATTTTCTATATGAGTGCCTAGTTCCTTACACATTTTGTCTTCTTGTATTGTAGGACGTTCTATATACATTGACAAGAATTTTTTATAAAAGAACTGACATGACTTTTTATTGTTTTTTATAAATTCAAATTTATCGTTAGATATGTGCGTAATTTTCTCTGAAGTAGTGATTAAATTTTTCTGGTCTTTTGGTTGATATGATATCTACAAATCATGTCCTTATTATCTTCCAAGTTTCAATAATTTCTGCTGTAAAGTTTCAGGTAGCAATAAACAGTTAGGAAAATATCAAAATTTACCATCCCCTTTTCATTGCTTAATTCAATATTAAGCTTACTATTTGTGTCAAATATGTGCATATGTATGTAATCAGAATCTTCTATAAATTTCATATCCAGTTTATAAAATTGAAGAATATAAATATAGTTTCTTTTGAGTGTATTAACATGGCAACAATCTGCATATATTTCTCTAAAATATTGAAAAAAAGGAGGAAAAGATGTCATATATTTTCCAAAAATTTGGCTAAAATTTGAATTTCAATCGCTTAAACTAATTCCCTTTCTGAAGCTGTTTAGATAAATCTTTCAGTTAATCCAGTTTTAATGTCTTTCGTATTATCTTTATTTGTAAAGTTGCGTCAAAAACTTCGTGCCAAAAATTTTACGACAAAAATTACGAGATTAACCGTTTGGACTTGTTTCGTTTGGATTTTAAGGATCCAATGTGGTTACTCACATTTTGGTATCTAGATAACTAGATTAGAATTGTTTATGTGCTACATATGTCATACTTACAATTAAAAATAATCGATACAAGACAATTTTATAATTTTATTATAACTGTAGACATTTTCCAATACCATTGTATTCTGTAGACATTTTCACATAACATTGTGTTCTGTAGTCATTTTCACATAAAATTGTATTCTGTAGACATTTTCACATGGCATTGTGTTCTGAAGACTTCTAGTATCAGATATTTTGACTAAAACGATAAGATGGGTTTTGTTTAAATGGCAAAGTTAAAGCAAGTGCATGTAATATAAAAGTAATCAAAATATTTTTAATTTAAATTAAAATCGAAAATCTCGCATTTTGTACGTTTGAATAAGCAGGGGCGGGTCCAGGTAAGGGCGTAATGGGCGTACGCCCCCCCTTTAAAAAAAAGAAAGAAAAAAAGCCTATCGTTATAATCTGCTTGTATTGTATTGAATAAAAGCAATTTATCGTATTCATTAATTAAACACATACTCTGATTTCTTTTTATACTGATTCCCCAATCTGATGGGTCATCATCAACCGTAAAATTTCGTTTCTCGGAGTCCGGCTGATGTAAGGGCATGCTCGACTTTATTTCCAAACATCATGAAAGTTCTCTTCTTACTTGCTTTGACGAGCGTCACGTCAAGCTCCACCGAAAGAGCTAACTCATCCCTTAAGTTGATCAAGAATGATTTGAGAAGCTCCATGAAGGAGGATCGCCTAAATGCTCTGCTTCTTTTATATGTTCACAGAGCCATTAAACTTGATTTTGAAAAAATTATTGACGATTACGCCATGAGAAATCCACGTAAAATGGTTCTAATGAATCCACTCTAGTAATTGAAAATGAGAGTCCGTCAGTATTTTTCTGTGTTCATTTTAGGTTTTGCGTCAAGGTACATGTATACTAGAAATATGTATATTTCCACATTAAAGCAATACTCAGAACGAAAGAACTTTATTCTTCAGTGTTTATTTGTCTTGTATCATGTGTGTCGTTCAACGAAACCCGAACTTAATAAAAAATAGAGGGATAACTTCATAATTTGATGCTAAATTGTTGAAATTCAGGAGCTTCTGAGCTTCCCCATGGACCCTCAACCGTAATCACGCCTCTCGTTCATAAAATCCTGGCCTAGGAATTGAAATGTTAAGTAACTCCTATATACCCTTGAGTTTGGAATTTCTCGTTATTGGTCTACTCCTATTAAGATCCATCCAATCATTTTAATATACCATAGACAATTAATGGAGAGAACTCGGCATAAAAAAATGTCACACCCTGACACTTTAACTTTAAAATATACATGCTCCAAGTCAGGAACCGTTACATTAGTGCAATTCTCTATTATTTTATGTTTTTAAGCCAAAAAAAGGTCCCAAAATTTTTTCGCCTCGCTTCGCTCGGCAAAATCTTTCATTCTACGCCCCCCCTTTCAAATATCCTGGACACGCCCCTGATAAGTATTGCATATTTTGTTGTAAACCCTTTTTTTGCACATAGTATACGAATATACAAGATGAATATTTATGTATCTATAAACAGTTGTAATTTGGTAATGTACATAATCCTCCCTATAATAAAAAAAAAATGGTTAACAAAATCAGTAGTATTATACAGTTTTTGTTACTGGTAGATGGAACTGAGCAAAATCCAGGTCCTGATCAAGTTACGAAAAGTATTTGAAAATAGTACACAGTAATGTGTGTAGTTTACTTTCTATGTTAGATCTCCTTAACAATGAACAACATGAGTATGACATTATTTGTATATCCGAATGTCATCTTGACAAGTCAATTACTCATGACCAAATTAAATTAAATGGATTTCATAAACCTATTAGGTTAGATATAAATAGACATGGTGGAGGTGTGACCATTTATGTGAAATAATAGTCTATATTCTATTATACAGAATGACATATATGTAAGCCATCTTGAATTACTTTGGGTTGAAGTGAGGAATTGTAGTAATGAAATTTTTAGTTGGTGTTATGTGAAAAATAGTCTATATTTTATTATACAGAATGACATATATGTAAGCAATCTTGAATAAACTTTGGGTTGAAGTGAGGAATTGTAGTAATAAAAGTTTTTTAGTTGGTGTTTTATACCGGACTCCAAACTCAAATTATAATATATGGGACTTATTTAGTGAGTCAATAGATAAAGCACTTGATTGCAATTTGCCAATTTTCCTTTGTGGTAATTTCAATCGCGATATCATGTCAAACATAAGTAACTCTTTTAAAAAGTTACTTTACCGTTTAAACTTAGAAAATGTTGTTTGGGAGCCTACCAACTTTACAACCCAAACTGAACATGTATTGATTTATGTGTGACTAATCGCAAGAACTTAATTGAATCATTAACCGTTCTTTCACCGATTTGCAGTTCTCATTCTCCTGTTCCAGTCGAAATTTCATTTAAAACTTTTAAACAACACTCGTTTAAAAGACAAATTCGTGATTTTAAGCGTGCATATTATGAAATTCTTAAAAAACCAGTTGAATGATACTGACTGGGATGATATTGTTTTTAATTCAAATAATATAAATGATCAGTAGCAGATCCAGCCATTTTAAAAAGGGGGGTTTCCAACCCAGTTCAAAAGGGGGGGGTTCCAACTATGTCCTTATTCAAATGCATTGATCGCCCATAAAAAAAAGGGGGGTTCCAACCCCCGGACCCCCTCCCTGGATCTGCTTGTTAAGAAACAAGATAAGACATCGTAATAGAATTCACCACAAAGCAAAAACTTCAAATAATCCAGATCAGTGGAATTTATTTTAGAGAAATTCGTAATTAACTCATCAGTTTACTTAGAAAGGCAAAAGATGATTGTAAGTGCAAACTGACATCACATCTTATTGACAAAAGTATTCCTCCTGGTAAATGGTGGCCCATTGCCAAGTTTGTATCAAATTTTTCTAAAAATAGAGATTCCCCCCCCGCTTTTTTTTTTTTGAACATAATAGCAAAATTGTTATGCATCCATTGGACAAATCAGAGATCATGAACAATCATTTTGCTAATATAGCTAATATTGATACAGAACCAGAAATTTCTGAAAATAATGAGCCTCCTCTATGTCATTTAAATAAAAAATTAAATGTCATCACTGAGAAAGAAACTTTAAATCAGTAAAAAAATCCTGAATGTAAACTAACCAGCTGGACCTGTCGGTTTCAGTCCTAGAATTTTAAAAGAGGTTGCTAGCTTTATTTCTAAACCATTAACCAAGTTATGTAATATGTATCTATCAGTTAAACAGGTTCCACTGTTATGGAAAATTGCACATTTAAATCCTATTTTAAAAGGAAAAGGTAGTCCATATTCAGCTTTAAACTATCGTCCAATATCTGTTACTCGTTTTGTTTGTAAGATTATGGAAAGTTATATTTCAGATCGTCAACAAAAGGTCGTTTCAAGTGTCATACCATCAATTAAAAGTCCCTATCTGTTCAAACCAAATTTTGCAATTTTCATATCTTTCTTACTACTTCACCGTAAGTTTAATTTCAAAGAAACCAGGTGTATCCTGAATTGTACATGTATCAGCTTTCTACATGTCAATTTTCATCAGATGTTTAAAATCATATAAAAAGGAAAGGTCTTCCGAATAGAGATACCACTTAATAGTTATCAAAGGTACCAGGATTATAATTTAGTACACCAGACGCGCGTTTCCTCTACATAAGACTCATCAGTGACGCTCATATCAAAATATTTATAAAGCCAAACAAGTACGAAGTTGAAGAGCTTTGAGGATCCAAAATTCCAAAAAGTTGTGCCAAATACGTTCGAAATTGGAGACAGTAATTGGTGATGTGACACCTTTCAGAAGGCTTTTCGTCAACTCTTAATAACTCTAAGAAGTAAACATGCAGGTGTCCCCAGGGATCAGTGTTAGGACCCTTTCTGCTTCTTATTTATATAAATGATTTACTAAATGACATTATACTTTTTGCAGATGACACCTCTTTATTTGTTAGAGTAGATGATGATTCTGGTGTTGCAGCTACTTCTTTGACTGATGACTTGGATGTTATCTCAAATTAGGCATAATCATGGCCTGTTCAATTTAACTCTAAGAAAACTAAAAATATTGTATTTATGAGAAGGGAAAGAGAGCACCTTCCTGTATTTTTTGGGATAAATGGGGAAGAGGTTGAAAAAATAAATATTCACTGTCATCTTAGGATAACATTTCAGTCATCAGTTTCATTGAACTCACACATTGATACTATTTATAAAAAAAAACTTTCAACTATAGGATAAGGAAACTTAATATAATTCATTGTCAACTCAAATACAATGCTAGCAACCTAAAATCTCATTTGTTTAATCAGTTCTTATCCGAGAAAACTTTTTGTGCAATTGTAATCACTCTGTTTAGGATAACAAACAATTCTTTTTATCTTCCCTAAGTGCAATGATGTAAGACAGATCCGTCTCGATTCCTTTAACTCCATTGCTGATAAGCTTGATATAAATATTGCATTATTACTTTTTGGAAAACAGATTATTTTCATATCATATGAATATTGCTATTTTTAAATCTATTCCGTAATATATCATTGACACTCAACGTTTTGTTTGAAACTTACTTATTTTTTGTTTCATTTTTTTTTTTTTTTTTCTCCTCCACTTCAACATTATTCATTTAATCCACTAAGCAAGCTAAGTGTCTCTTTCAAGCCATATATATATATATATACAAAACTTATTTTTTCAATCACTATTAGACTGCTATTCGTTTGGAAGGCTTTAATATGTAGTTTCCGTTGTAATTGCCCTGCCGTTGTCTAATTTATACCATCCTGGATCGGTAAGGACACTTTTGATTATTTTGATTTTTTTGATTTTTTTGTTTGAAGACTGCCCTCAATGCAGTTATTACATCTCAACTGTCACATCCTTTGGAAATCTAAAGTTGTGCCATTTCACATCGTAAATAACTATTTTTATTTTTGGCATATTTCTGTAGTCTTTGCGGTGTGTTTGGAAATTTTTAAATTGTTCCAGCGTTCGCTTAAATTGTATAAATCAAGATTTTGATAGAGTCTCAATTTGAATTGACATGATTCATTTGACATCGTGCTATTATTGAAGAAGGATATCTGTTATCCGAAATATTTAATATTTGTATATTTTATAGTTATTTTATGGTGATGTTGTACCCTTTTTGACTTGTTATATATATATATATATATATACGAGTCTAAATTGAAAACTACGTTCAAACCTATGACTGCGTTGGATAAAATTGCAATTTTTATACGTGTGCATGTCAAACAAATTTCGTTGTAAAAGGGTCTAAAAACAGCACAAACAACATTTTCCAAAAGACCAAAAGCGTGAAAAAGTATATTTAAACAAAACGCATTTGACTAACAGGTCGAACAACTGATGTTCTTTAACCCTGCTGACTGCCATTGACGATTGCCAAATAAAACTGATCACAAGATGTTAATATAAATTTAGTACGTCACAGAAAAAAAAAATTGTTAACTTGTGGACAGGATGTTGTGCCACAAACATTCGGTGTCAATATTTCTTTAGTACACCATATCCGGATTTCGACAATAAATGTCTCTTCAGTATATATATATATATATATATCAAATGACTTATAAAGGACATTTGAATGTTTCAAGGTTCTTGAATAAATGATGAGTAATTGTCTATATACTTAAATATACTTTGCACTTAGTAAGTAACACTGTAAACATATATTTGCTCGTGTGTGCTCATAAGTAGCATGCATGTTCCACTATATTGAATTATTTTAAATACAGTTGTTATAATTGAATTATACCTTGTACATGTAATATCGAGAGAGCTTTTATAGGTCGCCTGTTGCTCAATCCTTTTCATATCTTAATGAACAAAATATGTTTGAAATTAAATCTCCCGTTCTAAAACCATCGACAAAAGAAAGAAAAATCAGGAAATTTTATTGAAAGTTTGTAGAAAAATATTTACGGCTAAATGCCATTCTAACTCGTCACATATGAATGTTCTCTATTAAAACTGATTACCTAGTATATAATTAATAATGATCATTTAAATTAAAGAGCGTTTGTGTTCAACTTTAAAATCTACGCGAAATTGTGTGCGAAATACCCGATAAAGCTATTAATCTAGAGAAATGTGGAATACTATACTATGATACAGAGTACACGACAATGTAAAACTTTCAAAACATAACTTCCTGTTGCAAAATATTAGAAATTATTATAAATTAAGGAATGTATCTCCCTCATGCAAAGCTCTGATTCCTTTCACGAATTTGGCTATACTTTTTGGACCTTTTGGATTATAGCTCTTCATCTTTTATATATGCTTTGGATTTCAAATATTTTGGCCACGAGCATCACTGAAGAGACATGTATTGTCGAAATGCGCATCTGGTGCAACAAAATTGGTACCGTTGATTTTATTACAAAAACTTCGTTTGACCAGTCTATCATTTTAAACACTATTCTCAAAGTAAGAAGATGTGGAAGACTAAACAATAGTTCCTGTATTTATATTTAAAAAAGAAAAATATTCAAATTATAAAATGGAAAAAAATTCACCCCTTTTATGATGTTGTTGGTTCTTATAGAATATAAATATATATTCTATACTAAAACATCTTCACGAAAAGTAACATATGTTTTCCATTTTTTTCCCTTATTCTTACAAAAGTCAGACAGTATGAACCTAATTTCAAAAACATGTGTTGTGTGGTCAAAAAGACACATAATTTGGTTTGTTATTTTGAACTTACAAGCAACATGTCGATCCACAACACTCTCCTTCTCTTACATTGCTGACATGACAGCCATCATAACAAATATGAGCACAGTTAGTTACACCTGTAAAATTATTAAGTTGATTTATTGTTTTTCTAAGGGAAAACAAGTACAATCATTTGTTAGTCAATTCTTGTAAAGTTTTGTTGTTCCTTCTGAGACTTCATTTTTTAACCCTTTATTATATTTTCGCTTTTGAAATGTGTTGTTGATATTGAATATCTGACATAATGATTTTGTCCCGATTGAAACATTTTGACTTAGTGTTGATTATCGTGGCGGTTGATGCAGGTATAAGAGGAGACGCTTATCCTGTCGAAATACCCGGTCTCAATCCTTTTGGTTTTAATTTATTTTCTTGATTTGTCTTCTAGATCCATATATAAATTTTGAACATCGGTACGCTAATGTTGCCTTTTTATGATTTACCATATCAATTATTTTTTTGTCCGAACATTAACGATACTAATTTAATGCACCAGATGGACATTTCGCAATTAGATAAACTCATCATAAATACCAGTCTTGTCATTTTGTATGCGTACTAAATTTTTGAAGCCTGGTATATTTGATAAGCTAGTACAAAAGTACTTAAGGTGGTATGGGTGTCTTTCTCCATCTTGGATTGTAAAAACAGAGAACCACAGGTGCAGATATTACATCAAGTAAGCAAAATTTGATGCATGAATGCAAATATTTAATGTGAATTTTCATTTATAAGAACCAATTTATAAGAATATAACTTGTAAATATAAATATTTTTGCAAATGTTAATTATTTTTGGTTGTTTTAAAAAAAAAAAAAATGACATTTTAAGGGGAGGTAACTCTAAAACAGTACATTTTCTGAAGGATTCTACATGGAATTTTCATGTTTTGTATTTAAGCCGAAAAAACGTACGGTGACTTTATCTTTTATTTTGATATTCTCAAAGCATTGTCTGAAAGCTATCTTTTCCTGAAGTATTTAACAATTCTATCATTTTGTTTAGTTTCTAATCACAAAATGGTGCTTTTTCTTGTATAATCCATACAAAATGTGTCATTTTGTCTCGTCCTGTAGCTTTAGAAAATGCGCGGTGACCTATCATTTTTATTATATTTTTCAACATGTATCAATAGATACTACGTTTTGGCAAAGTATGAACATATTCTATCATTTTTATTTTAGACTCCCATACCACCTTAATCTACATAATTTGGTGATACCCCAAAATACCAACAGTATATTAGTAGACTATCGACCCATTCAGAGCAAAAAACATTTACAGTACCAACTTTAATTTCAAATTGACTAAAAAACTATTTTGTTAGAAACAATATTTTTTTCAAATCTTTTGGCACATTGTTGTTTAGATTACTAAATTTATGTTACGGAATAATTCATATTTTTTTATTTTTTATGTTTTGCATTCATGTTATTCATAGATTATCTATATAAGGTACTGTGGATTTATAATTATTCGCTGGATATTAATTTTCATTGCTTTCATGATAACAGATGAGTCATGAATTCAAATATTCAACGAATAAATTATTTTCAATGGGGCTTTGTTAATAGATTTTGGCAAAACTGACTAAATCAAATATCCATGAATATTCAAATTTTAAGAAATCCATGAAAATTGATATCCACGAAAATAAATGAATCCACAGTATATGATTTCTAATCAAAGACTTTCATTCCGGACATAATCTATCATCTTTTCATTTCTTAACAACTTACATGTAGTTGGCGTACAGCAGACCCTGTTCCCACAACATCCTTTTGTGTTTATTGTTCCATTACATGTATCTTCTTCTCTTATACATGTTGAACCGGCAGGACATTGATCTTAAAATAAAAAGGGGAGAGGTATTAACCGGATTCTCAAACGAGATGTTGAAGCGGCAGGACATTGATCTTAGAATAAAATTGAAAGGTATAAACAGAATTTTCGCATGAGATGTTGAAGTGGCAGGGCATTGATCTTAGAACAAAATGCAGAGATATTAACAGAATTCTCATTCGAGATGTTGATATGTGATGTTGATGTTTGATGTATAAAAAATCAAATGTAGAGGTATTGACAGAATTCTCACTCGAGATGTTGATATGTGATGTTGATGTTTGATGTATAAGGAAGAGTTTACCAAGTCAGGAAAATAGCAGTTTGTATCTTATAGTTCGTTTCAATGTGTGTTGCATTGTCGTTTGTTTTTTTCTGTTGCACTGAAGTGTTTCTGTTCTTTCGTTGTTTTCCTAATATAGTTGTTGTGTTTCCCCCGGTTTTGTTTTCTCACGATTTATGAATTTCGAATAGTGGTACATTACTGTTACCTCTATTTTACGGAATTTAAATTCGAATTTAATTATTATAAAGACATAAAAATAATTTGTATATTGATGTTTTTTACTTGTTACATGTCGATTCATTTAATGTCAATGTGTGAAAAGTCGAAGTATTAAATATCATCGACATTTTACACGTTACAAAACATCGATATATAAATTCACAATTTACAAATGAAGATTTTGTAAAATAACACAGTTACAAATTCAAATTGATAGTTTAGAAATTAAGAAATTTGAAAGTATTAAATACAAGTTTCAAATTGACAATTTACGAATTACGAATTTAGAGTTTACAAAGATACAAGTTACAAATTGACAATTTACGATACTTTTCATAAAATCCATGTCATTAGTTCTCTTGTGAAACATTGTCACACTGGCTATCATATACACTTCTTTTTATTATGTTTATTCAAAAAGGCGAAGATACAAAAGGGTCTTTCAAAACAAGTTAGTTGAATAGAAACTGACAACGCCATGGCAAATGCGAAAAACGACGAAAAGACTTCCAAATTCCAAACAGTGCATAAATAACTTAAGATCATGTAGCAAGCAAGAACCCAACAAAACCAAAAGGTACACTCCGATGCTCCGAATGGATAAGCAGTTATTGCAAAACATGTGACACCCGTTAGGATAGACACATAAGTCTTGGTAATTAGTTTTTAGTAAGATAACATTATCTATATCTTACTGCACAGTTTCTATGTAAAGTATGTTGCGAATGATTAAAGGCACAAGCCGGCAAGGAGAGGGACACACTTATTTTCCATAGTAGAGCCGATTGTTGTTTGAAGTCGCATCATCCAAAGGTAACAAATACATGCCTGTTGTCAATATAAAAGACAGAATCTTGATTTCAGTTCATGGAATTCTTGTTATAATCCGAATGGTTCTAACAAGGTACTTGTATCAACGTTGGTCTTTTTTTTATATAGATATAGGAAGATGTGGTATGAGTGCAAACGAGACAACTCTCCATCCAAATAACAACTTATAAAAGTACGGCCTTCAGCAAGAAGCCTTGGCTAACACCGAACAGCAAGCTATAAAGGACCACAAAATATAAAACCATCCAAACAGGAAAACTAACAGTATAATCTATTAAATTTGTGTATGAAAGAGATTTGAACTAGTTCATTAAATCTGTCTAAAAGTTTACAACTGGATATACTAGTGCAAAAAAGACACAGAAGTCAAATGTTGTTATGCTATTTCAAGAGGTTAAGGACTTGGATTTGTATGTGTTTTAACAGATTATTCGATTGTTCTAATATCCACATTTATTCACAACCCTCAAAGAGTATGCTCTTATATGGTAAGTGAAGGCTGGCTTTGATTGCACATAAAATTGGTGTTTTTGTTCAGCACAAACCAGATTCACTAATACAATCAACACATAAACTTTTTCAATCACCACAAGTGCCAGGATCGCCTATAACTGTTCTTGAACGGTAATCAAATATATCATTATCATGGCATGAATGTTAAGGTGGTACCTAATACTACAGAGAGATAACTAAAATCAGTTAAACGTTTTAACTACGTTGTGTTGTTAACGGAATATTAAGCTTCTCAATGATCAAAGTTAGTGTTGTCAAACTGCTATATAGATATCTGAGTGGGAACATGGATTTTTTTGGGTGAAAAATAGCAAAATTTGTCAAAAATAGCTAAAAACAGGGAAAAGCTTGTTCAACATTCATTTTTTATGATAATCATTTCAAATCAAAAGTTTTACAACAGTTTATACAGTGTTAATGAAATAAAATAATAAAAAATAGGTGTTTTTTTAATAAACATGGAATTTTAGGTGAAAACATCCGATTTTTGTTGGAATATGAGATTCACATAGCGTGAATTGATTACCAAAACATACAGGAAAAAGATAAAAATGGTAAAAGTAGTTCATTTAATTGTCCAATAAAGACAAACACCATTATTTTAATGATTCCAAAACTTTACAGCAATTCCTTATTGTGAAAATGATGATTTTGGGTAAAATATAGCAAAATCAATCAAAAATCGTAAAAAATTGGAAATACACCAATTTTGAGTTTTAACTGCTTTTGAATCACTCCAAAATAGAAAATGAAAATCTTGATATAATTATAATTAGATCAAACAAAATTCATTGTAAAACAAATAGTAAAAATAACTGATTTTAGGTGAAAACAGCTAAATTTGTCTAAAAATCGTCAAAAACAGGAAAAAACTTCTATTCATATTTTTCAGAAACCATTTTTTCGACAGACTCATGGTTTGGTGTCATAGTTTTGTTTATAGTTGCATCTACTAGTGTAAGAAGCTTATCAGGTCTGTGGAAGTGCCATCAAAATTGGATAAAGTTTTCCAATTTTGATTTCCCAACCATAATCTGTAGGATGTATGTCAACTTCTTCTGATAATACACTCGAAGACTATGAAATTGCCCTGTATCTGATGTTGGTGGTAAACTTTTCACCTGAACCAATGTGTTTCTAGTAACAACTATGGATTTTAATTTTCTCCAGACAAAAATGTCAATTCCTCCATATAAACATGTTAGCGCTTCTTCTCCTGCTTAGATGGTATCTGCTTTAATGAAGCCTTGACCTTGATATTTGTGATTAAGTTTTTTTAATGGAAGTCCTTTGCCTATTCCAAAAAGCCTAGATGATGAGTAACAACCTGTTATAGAATGCAAAAAGAGCAACAAATTACAAACATCCTCCCAAAGAATCCTTTAATAGACTGTTCTTTGTTCCATATTTTCATTATTTCATATTTAAAAATACCTAACCTGTTTGCACTGTTGATTAACATTGTCCAAGACAGTGTTGACAGTGGTTACTTGCCAAATTTTTATACCCCTTCCAAATTTATTTCCTCATGTTTAATGCCTCATATTGTAAGTAGGTGGTTGAAATTACACAGTCACTGTAAAAAAAATTGGGTCCAGAATTTTCAAGGAAAGTAGTGAATTGGTCTAGCTGAAAAAGGTGTAAATTTAGCACTTCAGAAGCTGTCAAAAAAATGTTGACGCCCTAAACATACAATTGTCCATATTTTGAGATGAAGATGAAGATGAAGTTTTCTATAATTTTGATATAGTTTGTCTCAAAAGTAGTACAACACATGTTCTAAAAGAAATGCACTACGAAATAATTGTGGTCTCGGACCATATGATGAATAAGTACAGTAGCACTAATAGATCCTTATCTTCACCATTTACTATGAATTCTAAAGACAATGCTGTTTGCACAATAAGAAGATCTGCATCATCAATTGCAATCTTACATTTAATGTTATTATGCTTTAGCTTGTCACAAAGCACGTTAATAAGAACTTGTTTGTTTTAACTGTTTGACATGAAAAGTTCCTTTGGATAATAGATCATCAATACTACATAGTACACACATTTACAGACTGTTTTCTACAGATCTGACTATAGAACAGATCTTGATGAGAAGTGTCAAATCTTATGGAGGTCTAACCTGAGGCAGAGGAATGGGTGAATCCCAACGATCACAATGAATACTATCAATGCCAGCTTGTGTAGACTAAAACAGTGCCATGCAAGATCTCACTGGTGTTGCATACTGGACTTGTGATAAGCACGAAGAAGCTAACCGTACAAGGAAAGAACGAGACAGGGTAGAAACTCTTGCAATTCTTGAGTACCTTAGTGAAAAAAATAATTTTTCCAATTATGTTTCACTTAGAAATATTGAAACAGTTGTTAAGGCAGAGCCTGCTATTAGCGTTGAAAAAAATCAGTAAGTTTTTGAAATAAAACGTTAGAATCGATGAAATACGAAAAAAATAGAGTTAAAGCTTCAAGAAGTCATACCAATCAACAACATTGGCAGCCAAAGCTAGGTCAAAGTCAGATTCAGACTTTCTAAAAGCATATATAAATATATGGTGAGGGTGTTCACTATGTCCTTGAAGGTGGATGCATATTGCAACGACTTCATTGGAAACATGTTATATCATTTGGAGACATTAAACAAACAAAGACCCTGTAATTGTTTTTGAAAGTTATCAAGAACTTCCTTCAATTAAAGATATTACACATTTACGTAGAACAAAAGGCATTATTTTGAAGAACATCAATTTCACCTCATCTATGACTTGCAAAACTAAAACAGAACTTTTCATGTCAAACAGTTTGAACAAACCACATCTTCCTATATCTATCTTATTAAGGTGCTTTGTGACAAGCTACAGGATAATAACATTAAATTTAAGAATATGACTCATGATGCAGATCTTTTGGGTTGTGCTTTGTTTAAAGTAGTCATAGTAAATGGTGAAGATACAGATCTATTAGTGTTACTGTACTTATTCCTCGTCAATCAACAGTGCAAACAGGTCATTTTTTAAATCTGAAAAAATGAAAATATGGAACATAGAACAGTCTAAAGGATTTCTTCGGGAGGATGTTTGTAATTTGTTGCTCTTTTTGCATTCTATAACAGGTTGTCTGGTTGGTTAAAAACAAAACTTTACGACAAAAGAGATGATTTCAGCTTTCCAATTGTGAACTGTCCATTTCTAAGTAGCAACATTCCAGTAGCACCTGCATACGGGGTATATATCTCTCAATTGATACGATATTCCCGTGCTTGCATTTCCTATCATGATTTTCTTGATAGAGGGTTGCTGCTCACGAGGAAGCTATTAAACCAAGAGTTGCAAATGGTGAAATTGAAATCATCCCTTCTTAAATTTTTCGGACGCCATCACGAGTTGGTTGGCCGTTATGGAATAACTGTTTCACAAATGAAATCAGATATGTTCCTTACGTCGTAACTACAATCCATCCCCTTTCCTTTCATGAATGTGACCTACCGAATTAGACTATTTACCGAATTTGTTATCACATAAGCAACATGTGCCACATGTGGAGCAGGATTTGCTTACCCTTCCGGAACACCTGAGATCACCCTTAGTTTTTGGTGGGGTTCGTGTTGTTTATTCTTTAGTTTTCTATGTTGTGTCATGTGTACTATTGTTTGTCTGTTTGTCTTTTTCATTTTTAGCCATGGCGTTGTCAGTTTGTTTTAGATTTATGAGTTTGACTGTCCCTTTGGTATCTTTCGTCCCACTTTTGTAACTCATCATCTAGGCTTTTTGGAATAGACAAAGGACTTTCATTAAAAAAACTTAACAAACAAGATCAAGTTTTCATGGATAGGGCTTCATTAAAGCAGATACCATGAAAGCAGGAGAAGAGGCATCCGATTCAGGGCAATTTCACAGTCTTTGAGTTTGAGTGTATAATCAGTGCCAAAAATGGATGTAATAAGAAGTTGACTTAGATCCTACAGACCATGCAGACTATGGTTGGGAAATTTGTCGTGGAAAACTTTATCCAATTTTGATGGAACTTCCTCCTGCATCTGATAAAAGTTTTACCATTATAAGATGCAACTGTAGGCAAAACTGCAACACTAAATGATGTGTCTAGACAAAATGGTCTTCAAAAGTGTTCGGTAGGATGCGTTGAATGTTGTGGTTTGAATCGTTCTAATTCTGTTCCCATTGCTGAATCTGACTTAACTGATGAACAGATATTTGTTGTATACAGAAAATTATGGAATAATCTTTAAAAAGAATGTTTCCATGTATCTTGTCATTTACTTTTAAATCATGATCAGTTTTGGTCAATGAGACTGTTTACTTCTCATTATGCATGGTCAATACGTCTCAGTTTCAAAATAAATAGCTTTCAATAACACTAGTATATATTGATAGTGGATTAATTGAGGAATCAATATAGCAAAAATTAAAATAGGGGTCAATGTGGTTGTTTTTGAGATATTAGCCATTAGAATTTTGGCGGGAAAATGTTCTCTCTTGATTTTTCATAGCTAGTTAAAGTTCTCAAAAACTATTAAAAAATAGAATAGATTTTATAAGACTTTTATAACAAATGGCTTATAATTATGCATGTAAAAGATTTATAAAAAGAAAAATGGGGGTCGATGGGCAATGTTTTTTTAAGGCATTCAAATGGATAAAACCAGAGTATTTCGAAATCTGACAAAAATTCCAAAACATGACAAGCAAACATCCTTAAAGTCACTTGTTGGTTAACATAGTATGAATCTAAGCATTGCACTTTTTCATATAAAGAATATAAATTAATTTTCACTAACATCTTAATTGATTTCTGAAAAACTATGAATTTTATCAGTTTTTCCCAGTTTTTGACAATTTTGGGCCCAATTTAGCTTTTTTCACCCAAAATCAGCTATTTTCAAATTTGTTCAACTATGAATTCTGTTTGATCTGATTATTATTCTATTAAGATTTGATTTTTTCTTTTTTTAGAGAGATTTAAAAACAATTAAAATTCAAAATTTGTGTTTTTCCATTTTTTAAAATTTTTTTGATGATTTTGCTATATTTTGCCCAAAATCACCATTTACCAAATTAATTATTGCTCTAAAGTTTTGGAATGGTTAAAATGAAGGTTTATGTCTTTTTTAAACTATCAAATGAACCTCTTTTACCAATATTTATATTTTTGCTGTTCGGTTTGTAATCAATTCACGCTTTGTAAATCTCAAATTCCAACAAAAATCAGATGTTTTCACCTAAAATTTCATGCTTATACAAAAAAAAAAAAAAAAAATATAATTTTATTTTATAAACACTGTATAACCTGTTTTAAAACTTTTGATTTGAAATGATTATCATCAATAATGAATGCTAAGCAAGCTTTTCCCAGTTTTTCGCTATTTTTGTCAAATTTTGCTATTTTTCACCCAAAAAATCCATTTTCCCACTCAGATATTTTGGAAGACTTTTAGTATGTTACAAAGAAAGCCTTTTAGAATTGAAAAATACCAAAAATAATTCTGTTGCAATTTTTTTGAGGTTGGCCACATTTTTCATCTATATTGACTAGACTAATATACATGATATAACCATTGTAATTTTTTTGATAAAATGCTTCAATTGTTTTTTAGTTTTTATACTTTTGTAATCAGTTAGTAACTTACCAGTACATTTGCAACATGCCTTTTTACATTTGCATCTTACAGACAGTTTCTCTACTTTCCCTCCTAACGAACTACATGTTTTAGAGTCCGAACAATATCCTCCATAAATCCCAGTACATTCAATGTTTCCTTCACCTGTAAATAGTTATCAAAGGTACTAGGATTATAATTTAATACGCCATACACACGTTTCATCGACATAATACTCATCAGTCACGCTCAGACAAAAATAAATAAAAAGCCAAACAAGTACAAAGTTGAAGAGCATTGAGGACCTAAATTTCCACAAAACACAATTATTGTACAGACAAATAGAAGCCTAATCTTGAAACGTCTACTATTCGCAATCATAAGCAATTCATACTTATATTGTTGTACTTCTTAAAAAGTCAGTAGGTAGGTAAAATATCATATTTTTGTTGAAATAGGTAAAATATTATATAGTTGTTGAATAAGGTAAAGTATTATATAGTTGTTGAAATAGGTAAAATTTTATATAGTTGTTGAATAAGTTGAATTATTATATGGTTGTTGAAATGGGTAAAATATTATATAGTTGTTGAATAAGGTGAATTATTATATAGTTGTTGATATATGAAAAATATCATGTGTTTCTAATGCATCTCTATTTTGATAACACAGTACTCAGTCAAAATGTTTTTAATCAAAACTTATTCTTTTTTTTTTAATTATAAATTGCATTAATAGAAATAAAAGTTTACCTCATTCTAATGTGGTTAAAAGTGAAAATTTGCATGAAAACTATACGTGATTTCTTAATAAATTTCGAGGAATCAAAAGTTATTCAAGCATAAAAGAAAAGAAAAGTCGTCCATCTTTCAATTGAAGAACCTATTCGTTGAATATATGAGTAATTTAAAACAAAATGTATTTTATTTTATTGTATGCTACAATTTCTTATAAATACTAAGACAAAACAATAGAAACAAACTATGTTAGCTGTATTAATATTTGATTTCAAACCACTCGTTTGGATACGAACTTTTAAATTTGTAAATGCATTTATCAGAAAAAATCATAAAAAATGAAAATAAACAGTTACCTTTAACCGCAATGAAAGCCACAACCAACACAAGAATAACAGTTATTTCCATGTTATTCGTCTGAGAAGTGTCATAGGAGAATGATTGAAACAAAGATGGGGATAGCTTATAATCTACACGACGTGGAAATATCAGGTAGCCAATGCACAACTTCAGAAATTATGTTACCGTAAAGAATGTCATTGACTTGTATTTTAATTGGTCCATATGTTACAATCGGGGGAGTTTCTCGATGCTGGGTGTTTTTGACGTCTTTGTCAAGATCTTACACGACAATGAACTTGTAACAGAGGCAAAAGGGTGAATAATACGCGACAAACGACAAAAAAGGACAATTTGCATTATACAGAATGATAAATAGAAAACTATGCTGAGGCACACTATCTTAATCAAAAACTTGGGGTTGTAAGAACAATACGGATTTGCAGGACGTTCGATGAGTGAAACAATTAATCACCCGACGCATCCTTTCACTTCCTCAAAAATTCATTCGATTCCATCAGAGATATTTTCATATTAAAAAGACTTGCCAATTGTTTAGCATAATTATACTCTTGTTGACTATCACATTGTATAATAATCATTTGGATGTTTTTCTATTATATTCAATTATTGTCAACCAAACCGAAATTATTTCATTGTATTAATTAAATTAAACATTTGTTAATCTGTAGAAAAGATGGAAAATAAATACGTGCGGTTTCATGCTGTAAATATAATAGAACATTTCCTCGTTCTTGTTTTGTTAACACCTGTTGATACATTTTACTAATAACAATATTTTGTTTCTTTTTTTCCCTATATACATTGTTTTTCCTACTTTTTGTGATATTTTGCAATGAGAATTGAACTGTCTTTTTTGTTTTCCTTGCTTGTTATTTGCAATTATGTGTATATTCAAAAAAAATCTTTCAGTGGAGATTTACATTAATTTCATCGTTTCAATTACATATTTGTAAATTTGACGTATCATTATCATCCCGTCATTGTGTTATTGAACTACTGTACATTTGTGTATTCTTTAATTTATTACTAATCTGTTTGGTGTTTACGTCTTTTTGTGCTTCTTTTTTAAATATTTGTTTTCTTATTGTGATTAAGATTATAACACATTGCTGACTGCTGTACCCTTATTTTTAATTTTTTTCATTTATTTTGTCTGTTTGATTTGTTCACGCATCGTTGTCGATATAATGTAATTTGATGCGACTGTCATACAAGTGAGAGGTTTAGCAACATTAGAAAAATGCATGTACCAATTCAGGAATATGACAGTTGTTATTCATTGGTTTGATGTGTTTGGGCTTTTGATTTTTGACATTTGATGAGGGACTTTCCGTTTTGAATCTTCATCGGAGTTCAGTATTTTTTGTGTTACAATTTTTAGATTGAGTTGCTGAATCGGTTTTTTTCATTACGAATTAACAATTCAAGTTATACACAAGAATACAAAAAGACAGATAGTAAAAACAAAATAAGGGTTTTGAGTTGCTCCACATTGAAGCTTTGAAATAATCACTGTCTGGGTAACTTGAAATTAGTTGTTGGCGTTTGCTTGACGTCCAGTGGCAACTATTTGATTTTCATAGTTTTCAAATAGAATAGTTTCCACTACATGAACCAGTGCACTGGATTACATGTTCCGATAAAAAGGTTATTTCTTTGTATGTATTATGCATACATGAATATGATGTTTTTCCTATACAAAGAATTCATTAGTTAATCAATTTGCATATGTTTATTCCGTTCAATAACCGAAGTAGCTGCGTAAACAATATTAATGAGACAGGTTGTTGCTATACACTCTTTAACCTTAGTATTCACAACACAATTGAGAAAGGAAATGGGGAATGCACGTGTCAAAAAGACAACAACCCGACAATAGAGAAGACAAAAACTGTTTAGTAAAATATATATATTTATATTTTGTTATGTTATTGTCTCCCAATTCACTTTGCCAATCAATAGTTGTAAAGGTCGGGAATTAAACAAAAGATACTGTTAAAAAAAGGTTTTCATGAGACCGTCATGCAACCTTCTTCTATAGGTTTTCTTTTTAAATCCCGCCTTTTATCAATATTATCACCAAGCACTGGTCATGTCTAACTGCAGCATCTGTTTCATAGATAATATAATATTGCAAAATATACACTTTATAAATATGTCTAAATGTTTTTGGCAAAAACTTGCATTATTTGAACGTACTTTTTCTCTATCGAAAAAAATGAGGAAAAAATGTGTTGTTGTAATCACTCATATTGCAGCATTCTGTAGACAAGCCCCGATTGCATGTTTACAAAATTCACATATTGAAGATATGTTACGAGATATCAACATTCACGGTTTGTATTTTAAAATATGGAATACTGAAAGTATTTTATTCAATTGTTCATAGCGTTTACAATACAACAAAAACAACAATACAACAAAAGATGGGATTCGTCCTCTATGAATTGAGACTTGCACAATAAATAAACATCCAACGTCACTTTATCGTTCAAAATTGATACAAAGGTCTTTATTTACTTTGGTCTTTTATCTTACAATAATCAACAAATCATTTCAGTTTTCAATGCACTATTCCGCTAAAGTTGACAAACATTTCTTGGAATCAGTTATTTGTATATTAACAAGTATTGTTCGTATGACATCGATACATAAGTGTTAAATTAAATTGAGAATGGAAATGGGGAATGTGTCAAAGAGACAACAACCGACCGACCATAGAGCAGACAACAGCAGAAGGTCACCGACAGGTCTTCAATGTAGCGAGAAATTCCCGAACCCGAAGTCGTCCTTCAGCTGGCCCCTAAACAAATATATACTAGTTCAGTGATAATGAACACCATACTAATTTCCAAATTGTACACAAGAAACTAAAATTAAAATAATACAAGACTAACAAAGGCCAGAGGCTCCTGACTTGGGACAGGCGCAAAAATGCGGCGGGGTTAAATATGTTTGTGAGATGTTGACTGTTATAACATGTTAATATTCTATGGGCCACTGTTTAATTGCTTAATCCAACACACTTTGTATGATAGTAATCATATCATGAGTTAATCTATGTGTGTTAACTTTACTTTTCTACATTGGTTAGAGGTAAAGGGGGAGGGTTAAGATCTCACAAACATGTTTAACCCCGCCGCATTTTTGCGCCTGTCCCAAGTCAGGGGCCTCTGGCCTTTGTTAGTCTTGTATTATTTTAATTTTAGTTTCTTGTGTACAATTTGGAAATTAGTATGGCGTTCATTATCACTGAACTAGTATATATTTGTTTAGTGGCCAGCTGAAGGACGCCTCCGGGTGAGGGAATTTCTCGCTACATTGAAGACCTGTTGGTGACCTTCTGCTGTTGTTTTTTTATTTGGTCGGGTTGTTGTCTCTTTGACACATTCCCCATTTCCATTCTCAATTTTAAACATAAAAGATGTAAGAATATTGTTATAACTATTAGCAGTTGTTTGCCTGTAAACAATAAGCATGCTGCTCCTGATGGTCTCATATCTGATAAAATTCAGCGAAACCTACCGTGTATTTAGAGTTATAAAAGCGGGACTAAAGATATCAGAGGCAGAGTCAAACTCATAGATAGAAAATGAACTGACAACGCCATGGCTAAAAATAAAAGTTATTAGAATCGCTAGACACTAAACAAACGTAATAGAAGAAAACAACGCCACTGGTTTACAGTAATAAGAAAAATTAAGAAATAATTCATGGAAGCTATAGATTGTTGGAAATTTACACATGGCCTGGGCCGTGATATTCGAATTTATCCTTAAGTTTTTAAGATAAACAAAATCACGTCTTCAATCATAATTGTTCATTCAATACCGAAGAAATTATTTTCATCGCAAAATGAAACAATTTAAGGAAGAATAAACAAGCCAATCAGGAAGAAGTCATTATTTTATAAGTTAAAATAACAAAATCAAAAGAAAAAACACCTCGAACCAATGATAATAAAAAAACTGTTAAAGGTTAAGTGTTAGATTTCTATAAAATTTAGACTTTTTTTTAGCAAATTTTTATTCTAGTGAAGGAGGAAGAAAAATTTAAACGCACAACTTATGGATACATGAATTCTCTACTTTTGAGCAATACTATTAAGTTTGGTATTCAGATCTATATATAAAAGAAGACGTGGTATGATTGCCAACAAAACAAATTTATACTTAGGACGAGGATTTTAACAACTATATATATATAGTTCATTTTGTAATCTTCAAATCTATATGAACTTATACCGCATACTAAGCATAGTAAGCAATAAATGATCTGGCATTATTAAATGTGAAACCTTTTCAAAACACAAAAACAACAGCCTGATTTTTAATAAAAACAAGAAATCACTTTGTTATTCTAAATACTTTGAGACTCCTAAATTAGAATTAGTAATACTTTGTTATCTTGAATGCTTTTTACCCTTGAATTAGAATTACTTTGCTATCCTAATTGATTTGAAACCCTAAAATAAGAACTATTTTGTTATCCTTAAATAAGAGATTCAAATGCGGATAGAACTGTAGTAAAAGACAATGTTTGCCATCAATTTTTTTTTTAAATCATATAGTTTTGTGTATCGATTTTTATCAAACATCCGCAAAAAAATTTAAATCATGGGATCTTTTAAGCGGAATTTAGTTTCTTTCCTACAGGTTTTGATTTTCATAATCACATTCACATACATGTATATATGAAAAGATTTTAAAACAAGTGGATCTCATTTTGTTTTATACTAAAATACTTTTTGATCAATTTGATTCCACAGTCGGGTATTGTTTCTTTTGTTAAATAGTATAGTAATTGTATATAACAGTTACATACTAAACCTAAAATCCATAATATAAGAATTTTGGAGAAAATGAATGTGTTTTTCACGAAACGATGCGGTTGAAACATTTTGCTTTAGGAGTGTGTTATCTCTACAAATGGAAATATCTTTTTAATTTTTGATATTCCTCGTGTGATTTTTTATTGCAAACAAACAATTTAAATTTTACACAAAACTACAGCTAGAAAATAAAATAAGAGTTTGAGTTGCTCCGCTTTGAATCTTGGAAATAACCACTGAATATATAAAAAATGTCTGAACACCTTTGGATTTGATAAACGACCAGTAGCAACTATTTTTTATGAAAATCAAGGACGATGTATCACCTCATAATAATAATGATAATAATAATGTATTATACAAAACTAATAATTATAAAAAAAAAATATGAGAGTAAATTATATCGAAGCCGGCATTTTGATAAAAAAAAAAAAAAATCTTTCATCAATGAAACTATACGGAAACAAAATATAAACATTTACAGAACGAACTTCGACTTAAATAATGTTTCAAGTTCAAACAGCACATTTGGATCTTATTTATTTAATATCTTTTATTTCTGTTTTGGAATCTTATTTCATATTACTGCTAATTAATGCATCTATACCAATCATCTCCCTATTTGTTGAACACGGTTGTGAATCGTCAACTCTTTACCTGTTCACATAAAAGATAAACAGTGCAAGTTGTGTAAAACGTTTTATACTACAACTAGTTGTGTTTATTTCCTAAATATAATAACATAGCTATATCCCAATTAATACGATATTCCCGTGTTTGCATTTCCTATCATGATTTTCTTGATAGAAGGCTGCTGCTCACAATGAAGCTATTTAACCAAGAGTTCCAAATGTTGAAGTTGAAATCATCCCTTCGTAATTTTTTCGAGTTGGTTGACCTTTATAGAAATAACCGTTTCACAAATGATATCGGATATTTCCCTTACATCGTAACTACAATCCCCTTCCCTTTCATGAATGTGACCTACCGAATAAGACTATTTTCCGGATTTGTTATCACATAAGCAACACGACGGGTGACACATGTGGAGCAGGATCTGCTTACCCTTCCAGAGCACCTGAGATCATCCCTAGTTTTTGGTAGGTCGTGTTGTTTATTCTTTAGTTTTCTATGTTGTGTAATGTGTACTATTGTTTGTCTGTTTGTCTTTTTCTTTTTTAGCCATGGCGTGGTCAGTTTATTTAGATTTATGAGTTTGACTGTCTCTTTGGTATCTTTCGTCCCTCTCTTGTATAATGTCAATTTCATCATGGAACACCTTCTCGAGAATCAGAGGTTCATTAAGGGATGAAAATAAGTTTGACATATGTGTTACGATTTAAAAAGTATCAATATATAAGTTTGTGTTGCAGTATAAAAAATAATCTTAGGTCAATGTTATTAAGATATAAGCTTTGTTGTAAACGGCGTAAAACTAGGGAAGGGTTCGGTAGATCCTCGCTCTTCCCCAGTTTGTTAGTATCATACAAAACAGTTTATATTTTTCTTACATTGACCTAATATTCTATGTATACAAGGCATTTGAATGTTCGGTATTTTCGAACAGCACAGTTTCCACTTTAAAATGCACTATTGCATTTTATTTCATGTATTGAAAAAGGCATATTTCTTGTAATTCATTTTATTATTTAATGAAGACGAAAATTTTGCTGTTATTATTTCTTCTTTACAAATGTTTTTTTTCTCAGACAAATATTTGATTAATGTTAATGAAGTGGTTGTGATCTACACTTTATTCAACCATTTGCTTTGAATGCATTCGTTAATCCATTTGCAAATGTGTACGTTCAATTAATAAAGCCGATGTGTATCGATACTAATGAGACAGACTGTTGCTTTACACTCCTTAACCATAGTATCTTCACAACTGTCGTCGTTTAGTGTTTTTGTTTCACTTGAGTGTTTATGTTGTTTCGTTGTTTTCCTCTTAAAGTTGGTGTATATCCCTCGGTTTTTGATCTACACTTTTTATTAAACCATTTGCTTTGAATGCATTCGTTATTCAATTTGCGTATGCTGTTTAATTAATAAAGCCGATGTGTATCAAAACTAATCAGACCGGCTGTTGCTTTACACTCCTTAACCATAGTATCTTCACAACTGTCGTCATTTAGTGTTTTTGTTGCACTTTAGTGTTTATGTTGTTTCGTTGTTTTCCTCTTATAGTTGGTGTATTTCCATCGGTTTTAGTTCGAAGCCAAGACTTGTTTTCTCTCAATCGATTTATGACTCTTGAACAGCGGTATACTACTGTTGCCTTCATTTAAAACATTACTTTGCACAACTGCTCATAAAACACACAACCAACCTGAGATTTCAAAATTAAATGTTTCGGAATATACTAAAAGAAGATGTGTGTAACTCATAATTTTGTTTTTGTATAAAGTGATGTACAAAACCAACATTTTTCTCGAAACACTTTTTAAAGTGGTTTTTATCTTGCACGCCACTTTTGTTGGGTTTTTTTCACATAAGATTAAATATGTGTGTTTATCTGTTGCTGTTAAAAACTCTTTTAAGGCCCTTGGTTATATCAGAAAGGCCGTTTTTATTTTTGAACTGGATTGAACAACTGACCATCGTAAGGTTATTTCATTTTCAATATTATATCAAGCAGACTCTCACTATACAAGTGCTTTATATTCAAATTGTTTTAAAACTTTTTGCCCTGTTAACGTTTGTAAAAGCTATCAATTACTAGCATTTCAGTAATTTCAGTAATAGTTATTCACCGAGTGATAGTTGTAAACGCCGTATCCCGAGGTGTAAAACTACTTACACCAAATACTAGACTCTATATTAGTTAACATTGATTATGTAATGAAAAAGAACTTTTTCGTGCATTTCTATTACACAAAAGAATACATAATGCTCCTTTTATGCAGTTGTCAATATGGACGAGTATATGACGACGACATTCATTTTGAGTCAAGCGTTAAATTTAGTAGAAGAGACTAAAGACAAGAAGCTCTCAAGAGCCTGAATCGCTCACCTGAATTGTTTTGGTTTAATCTTTCATTAATGATTATTTTGGCTTTTCAATTTATCTAAATGTTTTTTGAATCGTCCTATTTTCTTCAAATGCAAAAAAAAAATCATTTTCTCCTATGTTCTATTTTAGCCATAGAGGCTATGTTTCTTGACATACAAGGAAATGAAATATAAAATTTATACTAGATGCTCTGAAACTCTGAAACTCATTTAGCCTAAGTTTGGCTGAAATTGATACAGCAGTTTCAAAGGAGAAGATTTTTTAAAGTAAGTCAACATGATGAACAAATTGTGAAAAAAGTCTTTAAAGGGCAATAACTCCTTAAGAGGTCTACTGACAATTTTGGTCAATTGACTTATTTGTAGATCTTACTTTGCTGATCATTTTTGCTATTAACAGTTTATCTGTATCTATAATAATATTCAAGATAATGACCAAAAACTGCAAAATTTCCTTAAAATTACCAATTAAGTGGCAGCAACCCAATAATGGGTTGTTTAATTCATCTGTAAATTTCAGGGCTGATAGATATTGACCTAATGAACATGTTTAACCCTTGTCAGATTTGCTCTAAATGCTTTCGTTTTTGAGATATAAGCCAAAAACTGCATTTGACCCCTATGTTCTATTTTAAGTAACGGCGGCCATGTTTTTTGACGGATCAAAAATCGAAGCACACACTTTGTGCAGGATAATCTAAGGAACAATCATGCTAAGTTTCATCCAAATCCATTCAGTAGTTTCAGAGGAGAAGATTTTTTAAAGTTAGCAAATATGATGAACAAATTGTGAAAAATTGTCATTAAAGGACAATAACCCCTAAAGGGGTCAATTGACAATTTTGGTCATATTAACTTATTTGTAGATCTTACTTTGCTGATCACTTTTGCTGTTTACAGTTTATCTTTATCTATAATAATATTCAAGATAATGACCAAAAACTGCAAAATTTCCTTAAAATTACCAATTAAGTGGGAGCAACCCAACAATGGTTTGTTTGATTCATCTGAAAATTACAGGGCTGATAGATCTTGACCTAATGAACAATTTTACTAATGTCAGATTTGCTCTAAATGCTTTCGTTTTTGAGATATAAGCCAAAAACTGCATTTGACCCCTATGTTCTATTTTAAGTAACGGCGGCCATGTTTTTTGACGGATCAAAAATCGAAGCACACACTTTGTGCAGGATACTCTAAGGAACAATCATGCTAAGTTTCATTCAAATCCATTCAGTTGTTTCAGAGGAGAAGATGTTTGAAAAATTGTTAACGACGACAGACGACGACGACGACGACGACGACGGACGCCAAGTGATGAGAAAAGCTCACATGGCCTTTTAGGCCAGGTGAGCTAATAAAGTCAATAGTTACCCAAAGTACTTATCTGTTCCCGTTTGATGAATGTGATTATAAAGGTATTTTGCATGTAACGGTTATATTATACCCCCCTTTTCGCGAGAATAAACACACATTGCTTTTCGAACATACTAATGGAAAGGTTTGTCTGAATTAGTAATCCCACGACCGGAAACGCTCAGCATACAAAAAATGCAGATTAAATATTAGGCCGTTACTTTTCTCGTTTGAATTGGTTTAAGTTTGACATTTCGGGGCCTTTATAGCTGAAAATGCTATATAGGCTTTGCTCATTGTTAATGGCCGTACGGTGACCTGTAGTTGTTAATATCTGTGTCTTTTAGTGTCGTGTGGAGAGTTGTCTCATTGGCAATCATACCACTCTTTCTTTTTTATAATTCATTTTTTACACTATCAGAACTTCCTAAAAATGTGCATTTTTAATATCTTAAAACAACTTGTTGTGAACACAATTAGTAATTTCTAGTTTACACTTCGGTGCTGACATGAATATCAATAATGTGGTAATTTTTATAAATTTCTCGTTACAAAACTTTGAATTTTTCGAAATACTAAGGATTTTCTTATCCCAGGCATAGATTACCTTAGCCGTATTTGGCACAACTTTTTGGAATTTTTGATCCTCAATGCTCTTCAACTTTGTACTTGTTTGGCTTTATAAATATGTTGATATGAGCGTCACTGATGAGTCTTATGTAGACGAAACCCGCGTCTGGCGTACTAAATTATAATCCTGGTACCTTTGATAACTATTTCATGCTATTTAAAACATAATCAATTTCTATGTTCAATGTTATAAATAACAATTGACTGGGTTTTCTTGGATGTAGAAGCAGGGGTTCTCATAATCCCCGATCGTCACACACTTTCGTCAAAATCCATTTGTATTCGTACCAATACTTATATTCAATCAAAACTTGTTTCCGAAATAGAAACTAAGAAGGATAACAATAGAACTGGGATTTAATTTTTGGGGGTAGAACAATATTCAGTTTCCTCTAAATATACTTTTGTACTGTATTACATGTACTTTTTAAAGTGTATTTCCTGTAATTCATAGAATGCATTTATGACCATGTGTACCGTTATTTTTATCAGTCAAACTTTACAAATGTTTTACTCAGACAAATATTTGATTAATTTTTATGAAGTGGCTGCAATGAACACTTGTTATTCACTCATTTATATTGAATACATTCGTTAATCAATTTGCAAACTTTTGCGTTGTTCATTAAACAAAGTTGATGTGTAACAATATTAATGAGACAGGCTGTTGCTATACACTCTTAAGCCTCAGTATCTACAAAACTGTTGATAGAAGTTAAACGTTTTGTCAAATTTTTATCTAAAGGAGTTGTGTTGTTGTCAACCATTCCACGTTGCCGATCAATTTTTGAAGATGGCATAAATAAATATTACTACAAAAAAGTATTTGAAAATCTCATATGACGGCTTTTCTGAGACCGACATTTAAAATTGAGAATGGAAACGGGATATGTGTCACAGAGACAACAACCCGACCATAGAAAACAAAACAACAGGAGGTTACCAACAGGTCTTCAATGCAGCGAGAAATTCCCGCACCCAGAGTCGTCCTTCAGCTGGCCCCTAAACAAATATATACTAGTTCAGTGATAATGAACGGCATACTAATTTCCAAATTGTACACAAGAAACTAAAATTAAAATAATACAAGACTAACAAAGGCCAGAGGCTCCTGACTTGGGACAGGCGCAAAAATGCGGCGGGGTTAAACATGTTTGTGAGATCTCAACTCTCCCCTATACCTCTAACCAATGTAGAAAAGTAAACTCATAACAATACGCACATTAAAATTCAGTTCAAGAGAAGTCCGAGTCTGATGTCAGAAGAATGTAACCAAAGAAAATAAACAAAATGACAATAATACATAAATAACAAGAGACTACTAGCAGTTAACTGACATGCCAGCTAACCTTTTTATCTAGCTAGTTTTCTTTTTCAACCCCCCCCCCCCCCCCCTTCTTTTCAAAATTATCATCAGGCACTGGACATGTCTGTCTGATGCATAAATATCTTAAATTATCTATTGACAGCAAAATGAAGAATTTATATAAAGGTTAAATGTAATATTGCAAAAAACTGAATGTATATTATAGTACTACTTTTCTTACGAAATAAATGAAAATAGATTGAAAATAGAGTTTTATTGTTGTAGTAAATGTGCTCATCATAGATACCAGGATTAAATTTTGTATTTACGCGAGACCCGCGTTTCGTCTACAAAAGACTCATTAGTGACGCTCGAAACCAAAAAACGTTAAAAAGACCAAAATAAAGTACGAAGTTGAAGAGCATCAAGGACCATGCAAATTCCTGAAAGTGTTTTAAGTACAGTTACGGTAATCTTTTCCTGAGGTAGAAAAGCCTTAGTATTTCAAAAATTCTAATCTTTTGTAAACAGTTGATTTATTATTATATGGAAAAAGAAAATGTGGTATAACTGCCAATGAGACAACTGTTCACAAGAGACCAAAATGACACAGACATTAACAACTATAGGTCACTGTACGGCCTTCAGCAATGAGCAAAGCCCTTACCGCAAAGTCAGCTATAAAAGTCCCCAAAATGACAATGTAAAACAATTCAAACGAGAAAACAAACGCCTTATTTATATAAAAACAATGAACGAAAACAAATATTCAACACATAAACTCACGACAACCACTGAAGTACAGGCTTCTGACTTGGGACAGGCACATACATAAATAATGTGTCGGAGTTATACATGTTAGGGAAATCCCAACCCTCCACCTAACCCGGGACATTGGTATAACAGTACAACATAAGAACGAACTATAAAAATCAGTTGAAAAAGGCTTAACTCATCAGATGGACAAAAATACAAATGGACGTGGCCGGGTACTTGTACATCCCGACAACAAAAAGACACTAGGCACAGATCTGAAAGTACTCGCAGTTATCTGGCCCCTAGTTCAAAAACCACTAAAAACTTTTAAAAAAATTATGCATCTAAGACTAAACTATCTATCCGTACACATCCGTCATCTAATGAATTTAGTGAAAAGACGTAATAAACAGTCAGAGAAAAACATGACCTTGTGCAATGCCAAGTTACATGTATCGACAGATTCTAGATCCATGAATAACCATTATTATGACCATATCAATGATAATTCATGTCAGCACATAAGTGCTGACTACTGGTAGGTAATACCATCAGGGAATTAAAACTCCGCCAGCAATGGCATCGACCAAGTGGTTGTAAATAAACTCATCATACATACCAGGATTAAATTGTGTATTTAAGCCAGGAGCGTGTTAAAAAAAAAGTAAGAAAAATATATAATTAAAAGATCTTTGGGAAATGGGGCACACGGCAACCTATATTTCATTGCAATCAAAAAATGGAAATGATGGAGGAAACTTAACCATTATACCAATGATTTGTATAGTAAGATGTTAATTTTTACTATACAAATCCTCGATTAGACTATAGGAGGGTTTATTTTGTTTGCGGGTTTATTTTTTGTGCCAGTTACTTCTCTGAGTTTATTTAATAAAATAGACAACCATCATTTTTTTTTTTTTTACATTTGTAGCTAATTCATCAAAAATACCAGGATTCAATTTTGTATATTTTACCCAGACGCGCGTTTCGTCTTTAAAAGACTCATCAGTTAAGCTCGAATCCAAAAAAGTTAAAAGGCAAAATAGAGTACAAACTTTAATAGCATTGGGGACCAAAATTCTTAAAAGTTTCAGCTGAGGTAATATATTCTTGAGGTAGAAAAGCCTTAGTATTTTTAAATTAAACAGTTTTGTAAACAGTTAATTAATAAATGCATGAAATATGACCATATCAATGATAATTCATGTCAGGACAGAAGTGCTGACTACTGGGCTGATGATACCCTCGGGAAATAAAAAATCCACCAGCAGTGGCATTGACCCGGTGGTTGTAAGTAAACCCATAAAAGATACCAGGATAATTTTTTTTTATTTACGCCAGACGCGCGTTACGTCTACAAAAGACTCATCAGTGAAGCTCGAATCCAAATAAGTTAAAAAGGCCAAATAAAGTACAAAGTTGAAGAGCATTGAGGACCAAAACTTTCTAAAAGTTTTGCCAAATACATATCAACAGTGACACTCGACTCAAAATAAGTTAAAACGGTCAAATAAAGTACGAAGATGAAGCAATATTCCTAAAAGTTTTGCCAAATACAGCTACGGTAATCTATTCCTGAGGTAGAAAAGACTTAGTATTTCAAAAAATCAAAAGTTTTGTAAACAGTAAATTTATAAATACATGAAATATGACCATACCAATGATAATTCATGTCAGCACAAAAGTGCTGACTACTGGGCTGGTAAAACCCTCGAGGAATTAAAACTCCACCAGCAGTGGAATTGACCCAGTGGTTGTAAATAAACTCATCAAAGATACCAGGATTATATTTTGTATTTACGCCATATGTGCGTTTCGTTTACAATAGACTCATCAGTGACGCTCGAATCCACAAAAAGTTAAAAATTCCAAATAAAGTACGAAGTTGAAGAGAGTTGAGGACCAAAATTCCTAAAAGTTTTGTCACTTTTCTATACTACCTGATACTGATGGTGCAGTCGGCCTCAATATACATGAAATATTTGCCACTGGCTGTTATGCAATCATTCAACGACAACCAATGGCGTACACATGTAAACCACTAACACTACTTCCGGTCTAAGCCTACAGTTCGTTATTATGTCTGATGTCGTGGAATACTAATGCAACATGTACAAGCCATCTGACTCTTTTCATAATTATCTATTGAAAAACATGGCTTGCATTCAAAATATATGTTGTGTGTTTGTTTTAATTAAATAATTATAGTTAATCAAAAGTACTAAACCAACTCTCATTAATTAGGATACGCTGCTGTTGAAAATATATCATCTTAAGAGTTAGGTATACTTTTAAAGTAACTGTGAATCATGAAAAATCTTATAATTTACCATTTTGAAAAAGAATTGATTTTGCAGAGAAATTTCTCACGATTGCAATAGAAGTATTATGAAAATAAACTAAGAAGCTCATAGGTTCTAACAATAATAAACAAATGAACAAATAGTAAAAACCTAAGGAAAGATCAAAACCACTATTTTGACAGATTGTGGCAAAACTTTTATTAATTTAAAGCTATTATTGAAATATTGAAGAATTAATAAACGAAACTTCTAATTATCGCCAAAGAAAGGAAAACAAACAATACGAAAAGGAAAGTATAACATTATAGTCTTGGGAAGCGCAAAACATTCCAATTATGAACGAAACAGCGATCGCTTTTTCTTGGCTAGATTGGATAAGGGTGTGTTCAGGTAGATGGTTTTCAAAATATAGGTAGTTCAGTCGAACCTGCTATAAAAGTAGCCTCTATTAAAGCGAATCACGTCTTTGATGCCATCTTCTTGTTGTTCGATAGTTATAATACTCTATTTAAAGGTCCCCTCTGAGATCACATTCAGCTTTGGTGGGGTTCGTGTTGCTCAGTCTTAAGTTTATTGTGTAGTGTTTTGTGTACTATTGTTTATCCGTTTGTCCTTTTCATTTTAGTAATGACATTGACAGTTTATTTTCTACCTTTTTAGTTTGAATGTCCCTTTGGTATCTTTCCTATCTCTTTTGTACGTAGTTATCAAAGGTACCAGGATTATAGTTTTGTACGTCAGACGCGCGTTTCGTCTACATAAGACTCATCAGTGACGCTCATATCAAAACATTTATAAAACCAAACAAGTACAAAGTTGAAGAGCATTGGGGATCAGATTTTTCCCGTTGTTGATCTTTATAGTTTATTTGCATGTCTGATTGTATATGTCGTTTAAGAAATATCTCCATGTAGTTATCTATAATAATTATCAAAATTCACAGTATAAAATCAAACGGATAACATGTTAACTTGGCAGAACATGTATATTTCATATTAATAAATAATTTGACTTTGGAATGCATATATCAACATCAATCTTAATATAACACCTTTCGTTTATAACATAAACATATGTGATGAAAAGTTTATCTTGTATGTCAATCCCGGGTGTATACTGTAGCTAAGAGATTTCTAGACGTATTTCATGTTTTGTATTCAGATTGTTACAAATCTGATTCACATATTCACCAAGTCATTCAAAGTGGAAGAATTTTATATGTGCATCGGTATGCATTATAGGAAACTCATGAACTTTAATGAAAATGTTTTCCTTTTACCATCCCCTCTATAGTCTATAGAGAGGCTTTCGGGATATATGATGTCGGGACGAAAAACTTTTCAATTCTTTTTTGTGCCTTATATTCAAGTGTAATATAAAGAAGCTTGTTTTAATCTTTCCAAATTAAAACGTGTGCAAACCTTAAAAAAGTGTTTCTATACAGAAAATGAGACTCCTTAAGACTAAGTTGTCCAGTTTTCATTCATTATTTAAATACTTTATTTTGGAAAAGATCATTTAAAGAGTAATATGTAATTCTATCAAAATACCATTTCAAGACAACATCATTGTTTGCTCAAAATCTTACAGTCGTAAATTCTACCATAGATGGTTTACAAATGAACGTCTATGTATCATTGGTGTCTGCAGCATATGACATAATGTAGGTTTTATAATATTCAAATATCTAAACCTGAGCTTTCATACAAAGTATTTTAATCATGTTTTTATGTTTATTCATGGTAATTTTGAATTGCATTGTGTTCTTGATAACCGGACGTATTCCCTGAAGCAGTCATCTCGATGCTCGTCTAGTATCTTCCAGTAATTAATACTGAAAAACACTGAGAATCCGTGGCAGCTATTTCATCGGTTTTCATGATTAAGGTTTTGTCTTTTTCTAACTTGTTTAAAATATTATTACAATTTATACAATCCTCCAAATGAACGAACTAAGCAACAATAGGTTGTAATTATCTTCCTTCTGTTTAATAACTAGCTCCTTGGTATCTCATTTTGCATTTCTGTTTACCACCAGTGTAAACAAATATGTTTATAATCAAAACACATATGCCCGTGTTCGTGTTATTTTTACTGAAGTTCAATGTCGTTAACAGACATTCAAACGCAAATATTAACGTCAGAAGTTGAAATTTCCGTACTATTGCGTATATAAACTTTCAACCTCAGAATATTTAATACATAACCTATCATATGATTAAGGTTGATAAACGTTTTGTTTTGTACAGAAGAGTTTCCGGTAAAACTTGACACACTCCTGTCGGAATATCCGGTTAAAGTAAGAGTATATGATTGGATTGATAGCACAGTTTGCTAAGTAGGATCGCAAGAAAAATTGATAAAGTGTTTCTCCGGCCTGAGATAGATTCAACCATCGTTCTGGATATATCGATCGATGACTAGCTAACCCTAAGAATGGCGAGAAACATAGAATGTACGCAATGGTAACCACAAATAACATGATTGTTGTTTTCCCGATACGTATCGCCCGAGAGTCAAACACTTTTTTCTTCTTAAGCATGGTTGATGATTGGGATAAATATGGGAGTCTAGCTACATTCGGTTTCAGTTTCGGCTCATTTTCGTTTACAAGGGAGGAATTATTATCCTTTTCCTCGTCGTCTTTCCAAACGCTGTCATCTTTATCATTGCAATTAATAGACGAAATATCAGCAATTACTCCATCGTCACCATCGCCCACGGACTTTAACGATGTCGTCCGAAACTTCCAACGACGGCATACTTGGGCGCCAATTATTGAATAAATGACGACTAAAACTATAAATATAACTATAGTGCATGCGCACTGAACAAGAAGATATGCCAATGGGTATTGAGTGTCACGATATCCAGTTTCAATCAAGCAGAATTTCAGTTCGATCGTTGGTGTAATGGGCCGAACTTCTATGCCGTATATTATAAGAGATGGCCAACACGTGGCGACAGACGTCACAATAATTACGATTGATATCAGTTTGGCTATCTTTGGGTTCATTGGCTTTTTATACGGTTTACAAATCCTCATATGGCGATCTACGGCGATAGCAATTAGCAATAAAGCCCCGCCACTATTACAAGTGTAAGTAGTGAAACGAAATAACTTACACAATACGGGAAAATCGAAGTTAAAAGGGTTGAACATATGTGCCAACTCAAATGGGAATGTCAATGTACAGTTTGTCAAATCCAATATTGCCAGGGCAATGATAAATACACGAGTAGAACTTTTCTTCCATCTTGTAAAATAGATGTAGAAGACGGTGGCATTTCCTGGTATGCCGATAAACAGTAATATAAATGTATATATTATAGACGGAATATTTATATAGACTCTCCTCTCTGACAATGATTCCAAGGTAAACGGCACAGATCTCCGGAAACTTTGGGTGTTGTTTAAGGCAGTAGCATTCATGGCACGTATATTTGTGATGGCTGAAAAATAAAATAGATTTCTTTTAATGAAATGTCTTCTAAATGAACAACTCGATACTTTTCTGTTGTTTTTTTATGAATTAAGAAATTCAGATCCAGTAGTTCTGTGTATTCAAATTTTTACACTGTGTGCCTCTGCAAATATTGATAGAATTGTGAAGTGTCACTGCAAATTAGACAATTATCCACCAGAATCCATTTTTCTGATTTGTAAATTTGGAATTAAATGATTTGCAATTTATATTTCATTCCCGTTCTCCAGACATCTGACACAGTTCGTTCGTTTTCTGAATACGCATATATTATTTACACAGGTATGTCATTATGTACAGATTTTTTTGTATATTCAATGAACTTATAAATAAAAATCAAATATTGAATAATAATCTGTATTGGTTGGCCTTAAGCATATTGAAAACAGCTTGTGACAAACAAAATACAAATTACATAATCATATCAAAGTTATTTAATATAGATAAGCAAAAATAAGTTGTAATATCGAACGATCGAACAGAATGATTAATTCAAAGATGTAAAAGTCTAGTATGAGCTCATCAAAAATAGCTTTCGAAATGTAAACAAATATTCCACGAATTTGAAAAATTCTATTCTTCAACTTTTGAAAACGTAATGAAAACAACATAAGCTATAAGAGGAAGAAAACACAATATTTTATATAACTTCCATTCGCATTAATCCAACAAATATAGACTTTCATTGTATGACTCCAGCTACTCGCATATTTATGTTCAACTGAGATCCTTAGAAGATAGTTGAGTCGACCGTGCGAGGGCTGTAAAGTCAGTCAATGTCTCATAGGAGGATAGTGTGTGTGCATGGAAGATTATGGAATAGAGAATAATAGACAAACTGAATAAAGATATAGAAAAGCGGACAAAAAAATAGTATAATGAAGATCTAAAATATAAAGCAAAGAGAATAACGTTCAAACATTTTACAGAATGGAGAGAAATTGCCATACAAATATACTAATTAAAAAATGAATAAATGAAGGAACCCCCCCCCCCCCCCCCCCCAAACAAAACCAGACCTCTTAGGAGAGGTTCTTTCTACAACTCCAGGCAAAGATTTTTGGTTGTAATTGAAGAAAAAAAATATTTCAACGCTTTCCTACACAGACAACATTGAAGTTAAAGCTTACTTGGTTCTATTCGAAGTACTTGTGTATAAAAAAACAACTCAGTATTAAAATAAACTTTTAATTTGATAAATAAATAAATATACAAGTTTTAGGAAGAAATTATATAATCTGTTTCGGTAACTTTTTTTAATCCATTAATTGATTAATTATAATGGCGTTTCCGTATAGAGGAAAACTATTATCCGTCGTAATTTTAACCTATCTACTGTGATATACAATTTACATTTTGTATCGTATTTTTTTCAATTCAAAGGTACTTGTGGTTAGATATTAAAGTATGTATTAGACATATTTCTCATAAAATTATAATCCACCCCCTTAAATTCATATATAAATAAGAAATCAAACTTACCGTCTAGAAATTAAGCAATGTTTATAAATGCTTGGGATGTTGATAAACCTCTACGTACATAATGGGTTTCACAGGAAGGAAGAACGAAAATTAACGATAACTAAAAACTGTTACTAACACTTTACATCAATGAAAACTATGTCATAGTCTTCCCATCCCAACTGTTTTTACTTAACTTCACATAAACTAAAACCTTTTGAAAAGCACCATTCATTAGCCTGATTATGTTTACCAAAATTAAGTCATGATCCAACGAAGAGGAATACAACTGTAAACCCCAGATGCATGGCTACTGATAATAACTACCGCTCGGTATTTGTCGATATTTTCATTAAAAAGTGTGTAAACATTAATTATAGTGAATTAACACAAAATATGGATTAAATTAAATATTTGTATCGGTTACATGACCTAACATGTGACCCATATTTTATAAACTAAACAATTATCTCTACAATCGGAGGATTCAGTACAAATCATATCAGATCAAAATCAAATTATTTGTTTATGCAAACTCTAAATATTAGATTGTTAAAAACTTACAAAGATATGATGTCAATATTTTTTAGCATACACTATTCTAAGTTCAAAAACATTCGTAACATATAAACGCTGCATTTGCACCTATTTTAAGTTAGGAATATGTTGTTCGGTGCTTGACGTTTGTTGATGGTGGTTCATAAGTGTTTCTCGTTTTGTATATAAAAGATTAAACCATTGGTTTCCTTTTTTGAATTGTTTTACTCTCAATGGTGATTTCTGGAACCTTTTATATCTTGTTGTTCGATGTAAACCAAGGCTCTGTGTTGAAGGCCGTACATTGACATAAAAAAGTTAACTTTTGGATGGTGACTTGGATGGTGACGTGTCTCATTTGCACTCACATCACATCTTCTTATCTCTGTATATATATCATATAAGTATATAATATATTCAGTACAGTTACAGGATGTAGTATACTGATGATATATATATAATTTGGTAATATCTTATTGTATCTCTATTCGATCGGATCCAAGGTCACACAACAAGTATTAAATTTAAAAATATTACTTGTAATCAGCTTATTGTAATGGACATTTATACAAATATTAAAATAAAATAAAAGAATAACAACAATATCGCATTCAAAGACTATTTCGAAAAGTGGAATTCCATAAAACCTGACAGAGTCTAACGCTGTCAATCACCTGACTTGGTACCGGCATTTATCAAGGTATCAAGGAACATGTGGATAAAACCTGGTTTAGAGGTAGCTTAAACTTTATCTTGTATGAGAGTCAACACTCAACAAAAATCTTCAACTTCGTGAATAATCAATTGCTCTTTGCTTCACGTCCAGTGACAAATATTTCGTGGATAATCAACACATTTTGCCAATACAAAAAAAAACCCTAAATGAAGGACTGACGTATGCTCTCCATCCAATTAGTATGATTTCATAATCTGAAATCAAATCGGCAGCTATAAATATTGGAAAAAACAGAGTTTGATCAGATTCTGTATTAAATCAAATAATGAGGCAATTAACTTAAACGCATCTATACAGCTGATCGAATATTTATTAACAGGATAATTGTGTCGTCCCTAATAGCAAAAACGAATGTAAATACAAGTCTCTCATGAAAAATAATGTTTATATAATCATGATCGTATAATGACACTTTTTTTTCACTCTAAATGCAGAAAAAAGTCTGCAGACACTACTCGTAAGGTAATCGAAAAGAAGACAAAAGAGCTCAATCCTCCTGAAAATCTTATCAAATTTAAAAGATCCTTTAACAACAGGACATGATTAACACATAACTGAGAGGGTGATAGAGCAGATTGTTACCCCTCGAAAGAGCATTGCAAACCTTCGCGGTAGTCGATGTTTTTGAAGGGTTACAATCTGCTCTATCCCCCCTTCAGTTATGTGTTACTTATATTTATAGAGCATTCCAAGGAGTCAAAATTGCATGGATTGTCAAATGGGAGGACAGACCAGAAAACACATTACCCTCCTTAAACTACCGTATGCAGTGTCTAAGAAACACTGCAATGCTTAACACTGTCTGTCTTGACACCAATACCAAATTTATAAAACGTTAAAAAAAAATTAAGCAAAACATACTGATGTCATAGAAGTAATGATCATGTCTATACGGCCAAACGGATCTTTGTAAGACATTCTTCTTTTCTTTAATAAATAAATGATCATAACCATTAAAGCATAGGCATGGAATACCACATTTGGTTTTATTCAATCAAATGGAAACATGTTACTAATGATAAAATATCGCTTTTCATCACTTTTACTGAACGTGATTTTGACGTCATTATTTTAATGAATAAAAGAAAATGCCCGGTGTACGTTAATGCAACAGCAAGTATCATACGACACAAGAATATACTGAAAATCTGGCTGTTATTGATATCATAATGTAATCACTTTCACGTTCTCTTTATAGAGAAATACTTAATTGTTTCGAATATATAAAAAAAAAAAAGATGTGGTATGATTGTCAATGAGACAACTATCCACAAAAGACCAAAATGACACAAACATAAACAACTATAGGTCACCGTACGGCCTTCAGCCATGAGCAAAGCCGAATAGTTATTTTTAAAAAGATGCGTTGGCAAGATTAAAAGAAAAGTTTTTTTTTAGAAATAAGTGAACCTAAGAATGAAAATTATCAAAGACCCCATACTTTTAAAAGAGGTACCGAAAGTTGCAATTATCAAATATTGCATCCCCCACAAACAAAACCAACACAAACACAAAAAAACTATATTCACTCACACAAAACCAGATGATTAATTTAAAAATCGATCAAAATACTTAGGTATGTCAACAGAGGAGATCAAAAAGAAGAAATTCATAAATCCACTTAAACTGTCAGATTCTTCTGATCAATTGATCTTTCAATACATGCACTCTTAGATAATGAGGACATATACTTGTGTGTTAATTGATATAATGCACCATCATCAATCATCTTTTAGTGAGGTGACCCTTTTAGTGAGGTGACCCTTTTTGGAGTACGATATATGGGTTGGTGGGGAATTAGAATGTTGAATATATAAACTAGTATATGGCCCAGGTTAACAATTGGGATATGTAGGAAAAAAATATTGAAACAAGAATGTGTCCATAGTACACGGATGCCCCACTCCCATTATCATTTTCTATGTTCAGTGGACCGTGAAATTGGGATAAAAAATATAATTTGGCATTAAAATTGGAAAGATCATAACCTAATGAACATGTGTACAAAGTTTCAAGTTGATTGGACTTCAACTAAATCAAAAACTACCTTGACCAAAAACTTTAACCTGAAACTTGCACTATCAATTTCTATGTTCAGTGGACCGTAAATTGGGATCAAAAGTATAATTTGGCAGTTAAATTAGAAATATCATATCACAAGGAACATGTGTACTAAGTTTGATGTTGATTGGACTTCAACTTCATCAAAAACTACCTTGACCAAAAACTTTAACCTGAACGAACGGACGGACGGACGGAAGGACGGACGCACAGACCAGAAAACATAATGCCCCTGTACTATCGTAGGTGGGACATAAAAAGTAGAATTAAGCAATTGAGCGACCCCATGTCACCCCTCAAACTTTTGCGTTAATTGATATAATGAAACATTCTCAAACTTCTTAATCATCTGTGTTACTTAAGTCCAATTGTACGGAGCCCCGCTAGGGACATGCAAAGAAAAAAAAATATATTGTGCGCACAAAATAATATATTGTGCGCACAACTTAAATATATTGTGCGCACAAAATAATATATTGAGCGCACAAAATAATATATTGTGCGCACAACTTAAATATATTGTGTGCACAACTTAAATATGTTGTGCGCACAACTTAAATATGTTGTGCGCACAACTTAAATATATTGTGCGCACAACCTAAACATATTGTACGCACATTATAATATACTGCGCGCACTAAAATAATATGGTGTGCTCCCAAAATTAGGAAAACAGTTTTCACTTGACCATGACCTCATTTTACGTGTTCGTGTTATGTGTTCGTGGTTTAGACAAAATCTAAGATACCAAATGCAATAGTTTTTCTATATTTGGTTGTATTGAACGATTTTAATGTCTAAATGTCCACTTCACAGGTGTCATCTAACATTGACATCATTTTCAGGGTTAAGTGGTCCGGCAAATTAAAATGTTTGTGTTTTGGTGTATTTCTCGGATACTTTAAGCATTTAGTTAGATATATATTTGAGGTATGGAATGTTTGTATGGTGAAATTATCTATCTTGCAATTATATTAATCTGACCTTGATTTTATATTCATGGTTCATTGGTCCATGTTATTTGATTCTTGTTTGGTATGTTTTTTAGATACTATAAGGAATAAATTAACAATATTTGTTTTATAGAGTGATTGTAATGTATAATATATATTTGGCTGGTCGGTATCGTCATATATCAGAATTGGTCTATTTTTTTTATAGATACAATGATAAAGGTATACATGGTATCTAAAACTGTACTTCATGTACAAAATAATTATAAGGCGCGCACATCATATAAGGGTTGTTTCTCAGATATATTTGGTTCTTCAATACAACAAGGAAAAATCCCGCACCCAAATGCGTGCTTCAGCTGGCCTATAAACAAAAATATGGACTAGTTCAGTGAAAATTGACGTCATACTAAACTTTACAGTTGTTTCTCGTTTCTCGTTTTTTATATAGATTAGACCGTTGGTTTTCCCGTTTAAAAGGTTTTACACTAGTAATTTTGGGGACCCTTTATAGCTTACCGTTTGTTGTGAGCCTGAGATACTTGTGAAGACCGTACCTTGACCTATAATGGTTTACTTTTATAAATTGTGACTTAGATGGAGAGTTGTCTCATCTGCACTCATACCATCTCAGTCTTCCTTTATCTATCCAAAGTGTATACAAAAAACTAAAATTAAAAATCCAACAAAACCAATAAAGGCCAGAGGCTCCTGACCTTGGACAGGCACAAAAATGCGGCTGAGTTAAACATGTTTTGTGAGATCTCAACTCTCCTTTTATACCTCTAGCCAATGCAGATAAAAAAAAACACACAGCAATACCGACAGTAAAGCACGTGTCCGTTGTCAGAATAGGTAACAAATGAAACTTAACAAAATGACAATGATACATAAAATAACAAGGACTACTAGCAGTTACTGACATGCCAGCTCCACACCTCAACTAAACTGATTGAAAGATTATTTTCTAATCATATGAATATCAAGCAAAATCCTTACCGTTAGGGGTTGAGTATCATGCCATCATAAAAATATATGAGAAGAATATAACCCGTATTTGTATGAGCTATGTTGTATATGTATATAGTTGTCTCTTTGGCAATCGCATAGCGGGTCACAAAGTTTTGAATAAATGATACCCAAAACGGACCATATTTGGAAAAAATGAATCATAATTGTTTCATTTTTTTTTCAAAATATTCCACTGAGGAACTTCATTGGCTATTCTTAAATTGTTTCGTAACATTTTAGTTTCATAATGAATACGAACAACATACTGTAAAATTTTATGATGAAATCGATCAAAAATAGTCTACTATAAGTGACCTCTTATCCTCTCTTCTATTAAACAGAATGAAACTATAACTTGACCTGAAACATTTGTATTCAACGCTTAAAAAATTAAATTATAATAAGCATACTGTTCAATGTCGGGAGCTTGTTATTCAGTGATTGTCGTTTATTGGTGTGGTTCATATCTGTTTATCGTTTTGTTATAGTCATTTCGGGCCGTATAGTTTGCGGTTTGGTGTGAGCCAACGCTCCGTGATGAAGACCGTATTATAACCAATAACTGTTAACTTTTAATAAATTATGACTTGGATGGAGAGCTGTCTAATTGGCACTCATATTGCATCTTCTGCTTTATATATGTACCCAGTTTTATCTTTATTTGATCACAATTTCATGGTGAATTTCGTAGACTGAACACACCGTCACATTTCAATAACGAACAGTACATTTTGGGTGAGAACCTTACTTAACCATGATCAAACATAGTCACCTTTGATAAAAAACAAAAAACAAAAACAAAAACAAAAACAAAAACTACAACAACAACAACAACAAAACAACTTGTACGTGTATTCAGTTTTCAGTGGATTTGACTTACTCTACACTTTTACAATGATACCTTCTTAGAAACCACATAGTTCATTTAAGTTGGTGACACTAAAACTTCATCATAAACTATAACCAAAACATTTACAATAAAAAGAGACGGACGGATGAACGGACGTAAAGTCTTTTCAATATACACAATGTAATGACCATCTCTGTCGTCGAACAGGGTAACAAAATCAAAGTCATGAATTGAGTATAAGTGCAAAAAGTACTTTAATTCATATTTGTTACCAGAAAACAGGTAAAGCCATAGTACTGTGGATTCATTATTGTTCGTGGGATACCAATTTTCGTGGATTTCGTTGGTACAGGCAAACCACGAAATTAGATGTTCAACGAACGACGATTTTTACAAAACCTTGTATGCAGAGTTCGGTAAAACCACGAAATTGAATATCAACGAATATATAAGTTTCCCTAAATCCACGAAAATTGGTACCCACGAAAATAAATGAATCCACAGTATCAAAGTGTACATAAGTTCGATAGTTTCCTCGCTCTTTGCCAAGTCTGTTTCAAACCGTTCCAATAAACTCTGATATAAAGTGGAGGCTTCCAACGCATTTGTTGGTAAACCAAGTGTCAGACGAAATAAACGTTACTTCTTCAGTATTCCTGTCAGGAGTTGATACAAATGCAATGATGAATATATCCATGTATTCTAGCCCCATTTCAAAAGAAAACTTTATGCATTTCTCCATTCTGTCACTTTAAAAAGGAGACATTGAAGAACTGTATCATGTGTAAGGTCAAAGAATTTAACGCACACTATATTATTTTGTGCGCACAATATATTTAATTTGTGCGCACAATACATTTAAGTTGTGCGCACAATATAATTAAGTTGTGCGCACAATACATTTAAGTTGTGCGCACAATATAATTAAGTTGTGCGCACAATATATTTAAGTTGTGCGCACAATATATTATTTTGTGCGCACAATATATTATTTTGTGCGCACAATATATTTAAGTTGTGCGCACAATATAATTAAGTTGTGCGCACAATATATTATTTTGTGCGCACAATATATATTTTTTTCTTTGCATGTCCCTAGCGGGGCTCCGTACAATTGTGTTAAGCAGATGCAGTTCAAGTATGTGTTCATTGGAGTACTTACATTGTAATTTTTATTTTATAGACTGCAGTTATTACGGGGCGCCGAATGGGACTCTTGTGGTTTTGTACAAAATTCAATTCTGTCATAACAAAATCATTTTTGTCTTACAAAACTATGTGCTACAGATTTGTTTTGTGAGAACTTCAATTTTGTGATGACAAAATTCATTTGTGTAGACAAAATTCATTTTTGTCATGACAAAATTCATTTTTGTAGACAAAATTCATATTTGTCATGACAAAAGTCAATTTTGTCTTAAAGGTATGCAAATATAAACATATTTGCATACAAAATTGACTTTTGTTACCTGATATGGAAATTTAATCACAAAAGTCAATTGTGTACGGTAAGATTCAATTTTGTGAGACAAAATTGACTTTTGTGAAACAAAATTAACTTTTGTGAGACAAAATTGATTTTTGTGAGACAAAATTGACTTTTGTGAGACAAAATTGACTTTTGTGAGACAAAATTCAATTTTGTCAATTTTGTTGAGACAAAATTCAATTTTGTCATTTTTGTTGACACAAAATTCAATTTTTTCATTTTTGTTGAGACAAAAGTCAATTTTGTTAATTTTGTTGAGACAAAAGTCATTTTTGTAAATTTTGTTGAGACAAAAGTCAATTTTGTTAATTTTGTTGAGACAAAAGTCAATTTTGTCAATTTTGTTGAGACAAAAGTCAATTTTGTCAATTTTGTTGAGACAAAAGTCAATTTTGTGACGACAAAATTCATTTTTGTGATGACAAAATTCAATTTTGTAACAACAAAATTGACTTTTATGAGACAAAATTGACTTTCGTGAGACAAAATTGACTTTCGTGAGACAAAAATCAATTTTGTTGAGACAAAATTCAATTTTGTCAATTTTGTTGAGACAAAATTCAATTTTGTTAATTTTGTTGAGACAAAATTCAATTTTGTCAATTTTGTTGAGACAAAATTCAATTTTGTCAATTTTGTTGAGACAAAATTCAATTTTGTCAATTTTGTTGAGACAAAAGTCAATTTTGTGTAACAAAAGTCAATTTTGTGTAACAAAAGTAATTTTTGTGTAACAAAAGTCAATTTTGTGTAACAAAAGTCAATTTTGTGAAACAAAAGTCAATTTTGTGTAACAAAAGTCAATTTTGTGTAACAAAAGTCAATTTTGTGTAACAAAAGTCAATTTTGTGTAACAAAAGTCAATTTTGTGTAACAAAAGTCGATTTTGTATCCAAATTAGTTCACAGAAACCAAACTAAACTAATTTCAATACAAAATTGACTTTTGTCGCTCAATTTTCAAATTAGGTAACAACGAAACTTGAAATAAGCTGACTTTGTGATAACTACGGGGCGCCGAATGGGACTCTTGTGGTTTTGTACTCAAAATTCAATTTTGTACGGACAAAAGTGACTTTTGTTCAACTAAAATGAGTTCAGTTTAACAAAATTTGTATCATACTACAAATTTAAAATTTTGTCATACAAAATTATCTATCAGCGGACAAAAGTCACTTTTGTCATGACAAAATTCATTTTTGTTACACAGACTTGACTTTTGTTACCTAATTTGAAAATTGGGCGACAAAAGTCAATTTTGTATTCAAATTAGTTCAGTTTGGTTTCTGTGAGCTAATTTGCATACAAAATCGACTTTTGTGAGACAGAAATGACAAAATTGACTTTTGTCTCAACAAAATTGACTTTTGTCTCAACAAAATTAACAAAATTGACTTTTGTCTCAACAAAATTGACAAAATTGATTTTTGTCTCAACAAAATTGACAAAATTGATTTTTGTCTCAACAAAATTGACAAAATTGACTTTTGTCTCAACAAAATTAACAAAATTGATTTTTGTCTCAACAAAATTGACAAAATTGATTTTTGTCTTAACAAAATTGACAAAATTGATTTTTGTCTCAACAAAATTAACAAAATTGACTTTTGTCTCAACAAAATTGACTTTTGTCTCAACAAAATTGATAAAATTGAGTTTAGTCTCAACAAAATTGACAAAATTGAATTTTGTTTAAACAAAATTGACTTTTGTCTCACAAAAGTCAATTTTGTCTCACGAAAGTCAAATTTGTCTCATAAAAGTCAATTTTGTTGTTACAAAATTGAATTTTGTCGTCACAAAAATGAATTTTGTCGTCACAAAAATGAATTTTGTCGTCACAAAAATGAATTTTGTCGTTAAAAAAGTTGACTTTTGTCTCAACAAAATTGACAAAATTGACTTTTGTCTCATTAAAATTGACAAAACTGACTTTTGTCTTAACAAAATTGACTTTTGTCTCAACAAAATTTACAAAATTGACTTTTGTCTCAACAAAATTGACAAAATTGACTTTTGTCTCAACAAAATTAACAAAATTGACTTTTGTCTCAACAAAATTGAATTTTGTCTCAACAAAATTGATAAAATTGAGTTTAGTCTCAACAAAATTGACAAAATTGAATTTTGTTTAAACAAAATTGACTTTTGTCTCACAAAAGTCAATTTTGTCTCACGAAAGTCAAATTTGTCTCATAAAAGTCAATTTTGTTGTTACAAAATTGAATTTTGTCGTCACAAAAATGAATTTTGTCGTCACAAAAATGAATTTTGTCGTCACAAAATTGACTTTTGTCTCAACAAAATTGACAAAATTGACTTTTGTCTCATTAAAATTGACAAAATTGACTTTTGTCTTAACAAAATTGACTTTTGTCTCAACAAAATTTACAAAATTGACTTTTGTCTCAACAAAATTGACAAAATTGACTTTTGTCTCAACAAAATTGACAAAATTGACTTTTGTCTCAACAAAATTAACAAAATTGACTTTTGTCTCAACAAAATTGACAAAATTGATTATTGTCTCAACAAAATTGACAAAATTGACTTTTGTCTCAACAATATTGACAAAATTGACTTTTGTCTCAACAAAATTAACAAAATTGACTTTTGTCTCAACAAAAATGACAAAATTGAATTTTGTCTCACAAAAGTCAATTTTGTCTCACAAAAGTTAATTTTGTCTCACACAATTGACTTTTGTGATTTAATTTCCATATCAGGTAACAAAAGTCAATTTTGTATGCAAATATGTTTATATTTGCATACCTTTTAGACAAAATTGACTTTTGTCATGACAAATATGAATTTTGTCTACAAAAATGAATTTTGCATGACAAAAATGAATTTTGTCTACACAAATGAATTTTGTCATCACAAAATTGAAGTTTTCACAAAACAAGTCTGTAGCACATAGTTTTGTAAGACAAAAATGATTTTGTTATGACAGAATTGAATTTTGTACAAAACCACAAGAGTCCCATTCGGCGCCCCGTACCATCTTCCAGAATCACATTATAAATTAAACAAAAACATTTGTACGAATGAACATGATAAATACGTTTAGGGAGCAACCATTTAACTTCATGGAGGGGAAGTGTGGCTCTGTTTTTGTCTTAGTCAGAAAATTTAACAATGTAAGATATTGGGGAAACCTTGATTCAGATTAATTATTATTCTTCTTTTTTTTTTGTAAAATTGGGGACCAGAATTGTTTTCTCGGAAAAATAACAATACTCCTTCCCTCGAAGTTAAATGGTCGCGCCCTTGGTGAGGAGCCTGGTGATGTTTTTCGGGTCATTCGTCATATAAAATTTTTTAAAATTTCCTATTTTATTTTCCCGCCTTTTAACTTACGTCTCTTTTAAGCATTGGGTTTGATTTTTTTTTTAAACCAATTCTTAATCATTTTTTTTCCCAGAGTTATGAGTTCGCATTGTTTCCATTTGTTTGTGTGTTGTGTTGTTTTTGCTTCTATATCCATGTTTATGAATATAAGAAGCTTTAAAAGTGAGACTTTGCATCATTATATATTCAAGAGTACCGAAAGGCAACATACGTTTTCAACAATATAGAGACAGGTGTTCATAGCATATGCCAAACTCTACCTCTATATCGAGTTCATCCAGAGTTTTTAAGAGACGCAAAAACAGCTATAAATACGAAGTTCGGTAATTGATAAACAGCACAGCGCCAGGTGTGTACTGGTGTATAGGTAAATAAATCACTAACTCATGCACATCCGATAATGGTTTTCTTTAGATACATTTATATGATGGAGGACCCAATTATTTTAGTCTCAAAATCTGAACCCTTATTTTACTTTTTAATTATAGTCTTAACCTTATAATATCGGTAAAACAAACGAATTTCAAAATGTATGAGCGTACAGGTCAAACAATTATACCGTATATAATACTTGCATATACGGAAAGTAAGTTTAAAGTATTGTTTCTACTATAAAAGTCATGACATTTTATACTCGTTTGTAATTTTCTAAGAGTGCGACGCCATATTCACGATAAGAACCCTTGCAACAAATCTTTTTGTAGTTCGTAGGGGGCCTGTTGCTTGGCTCAATTTCTGTCCCTATCGAATATAACTTTGTTTTCCAGTAGCATTCCAAATTTCTCAAAATCCCGGTAAGCTTGTTTTTCAGGACTACCCAATTGTGAATCTTTTCCTGACTAAGTGAAATATTTGCCACTGGACGTTTCGCAAACAACCATTTATCAATCCAGATTCAGAGTTAATTTCGAAAGATGATTTATTGGAGTATAACAAACAACTTTATATAATTTACTACATGGACTAAGGTACAACGAAACTTTTTTGGTAGATTGTTATTGAAAAAAAGATGCTTTCATAGGATGACCATGACCTTTTAAAAGTTTTTTCACCATCTAGTTACATCAAAATCATAAACCTCGTATAATATACTCACTTGCAATGTCTGTAATCACAGTATTACGATAATACGTCCGCTTAAATACACTTTAACTGAAATCAAAAATGTTCTGTTCTGGGCATCTTTTATGCATATCTTAGTGAACTTGCTATTGCAAACGTTATAAACACAATAAAGTAATTCTTCTAAGTGTTCAATCTCATCTGTATAGTTTCATTTAATTCCTTCGTTCATGAAATAAGCATCCAATGATATTAGTGGAGGTTTAGAGAGAACGACACGCGAAGCCATACATCGACCACGATTTCTTTGCGGTAATGTCAAATCGTTGGAATAAATATCCAAATCAAAATACAAGTGCAAAGTTTATTATGGTATTGACAAATAAATATGTCAAAATTACCATATTAGTTTCATGTAATCGCCGTCCAGTGTCTTTAAGTGTCTGCAAACAAAACGACCAAATCAATTCTGGCTATAATTCTGAGTATAAAATTTTTTTCCTGGAATTATCTTCGATTTTAACATGAATTATAAACACTTTTATAAAAAATTCCTTTTGACTGGTTCGTTTAAATTTGAGAGTTTTTAGGGGGAAATGGTGTTTACCAGAAAACGAGGATACACTGTATTTCTAGATTAAAAAAATCTTTTACTGAAACCATCGGACCTTGACACAAAACACAATGAATATTTTATTTGGAACGTGATATTCCGGAAGGATCAGTTACAAATGTACATGCGGACATACAAATTAAAAAATATGTATATTATATAAAAGGTATAGCTATAACCGAAACCTTCCGGGTTTATTTTAAACTTCCTTGAATACAAAAGCCCCATGGAAGTGAAGATACAATCTGTGAACGCGCTGGGGTAGTTAGTACTCCAAAACGTATTTAGTTTGACGCTCATATCGAACACAATGGATATATTAAACCGACTTCATCTTCATGATACCGATATCTGTATCGCAGAATTCCCCTAGCTAGAATCTTTTAAGCCATACCAAAAAAAAGAAATATACTTGATATTATATTTATCTACAACACGGCAACTTTTGCATCATCCAAATTTCACAAAATCATATCTACATGTAGTGATAGTAAATTACCAACGAGACAAAATTTCCTGTACAGACCTAAAACGAGAATATAAACAAATTATTCTTCAATTGTACAACAAAACATCAGAATACTGAATAAAATTGAGAATGGAAATGGGGAATGTGTCAAAGAGACAACAACCCAACCTTAAAAATAACAACAGCAGAAAGTCACCAACAGGTCTTCAATGTAGCGAGAAATTCCCGCACCCGGAAGCGTCATTCAGCTGGCCCCTAAAAAAATATATACAAGTTCAGGGATAATGAACGCCATACTAATTTCCAAATTGTACTCGAGAAACTAAAATTTAAATAATACAAGACTAACAAAGGCCAGCGGCTCCTGACGTGGGACAGGCGCAAAAAGATTACTTGTCGCTGCATACACGTGGTATTCACCTAAATTTAGAAACCTTGTAAAATTGGTCCAGACTCAATTCAATAATTCATCCTGAAAACAGCGGCAGATCAGCTCGCTTCTTTTTCTAACAGATCTGTACCAAAAATCCCTTATCACCGGAGAAGTCCCACAAGACTGGAGAGATGCTAACGTGCATGTACCTCTTTTAAAGAAAAATGAAAGACATTTAGCCGCCAACTATAGACCTGTATCATTAAACTCTATGACATGTAATGTCTTGGAACTCATAGTTCCACAGCAGTGTTATGGACCATTTTGACAAACACAAATAAGTTTTCTCGTTTGACTTGTTTTACATTGTCTTATCGGGGCTTTTAATAGCTGACTATGCGGTATGGGTTTTGCTCATTGTTGAAGGCCGTACGGTGACCTATAGTTGTTAATGTCTGTGTCATTTTGGTCTCTTGTGGACAGTTGTCTCATTGGCAATCATACCACATCTTCTTTTTTATACAACATACTTATCTACGCACAGCATGGATTTCGCCAAAAAAAAAAACGATCATGCGAACGGCATCTTATAATAACAATCAACGACATTGCAAAAAAAAACTGGAAAAAGGATCCCTAGTCGACATCATCCTTCTAGACTTTGCAAGGGCATTCAACAAAGTACCTCATCACCAACTTTTACAAAAACTAGAATTTTATGGGTTAAACCATACAGCTACCGTGAAAATGGATTCAATCATTCCTTGAAAATTAACACAATGCAGGGCGTAATATTAACAGAAGCTGTCTCTTCTCCAGTCCCAGTACTATCATTCGTCCCCCAACTTCTCTTGAAGGAAGTAAATAACATATAGCGTGTATATAATTTCATTTGTAAATTGGCGAACGTTTTAAATGTAATTAATTTGGAGAAGACTTGCTGCCTTGTCCGGTACTGCGCTAAGTTTTCGCGGGACCATACAAATTCAATATGAATTTGGTTCCCGGTTACTTGAAAGAAGATGAAGAAATGCCGAAAAATTATATATAAATTTTACAAGAGGGAACTGTACCGTGGGGGCAATCACCAACTATAGCAAAACTCAAACCGTAAAGTAAGCTAAAATAAAAGCCTCTGAATAAAAAAAAATATGAAAATAGATGAGTCAACAGTAATATACGACCAATAAAATAGTAGTTTCAGTGCGTAGTGGTATTTTCAATTTTTAACAATGTTTAGCAACTCTTTTGTTACATTATAATTTGATCACGTCTACCTAAAAAGAAAAAGAAAACCTTCAGTTTTTTCGCAAATTTACATTTTTTTAATTTTTAGAGTGTATGATAACGGATATATCACCGTCATATACAATGTATGTCTCTGCCGTCTCCTATCAAGTATTTTTATAATTCATGACTGCTTAACACAGGTATTTATCTCAGAAAGAGAAAAATCCTATAAACTTAGTAAAAAAATATTCTGAGACAAGGGCCTGTTAGTCCTGTAAGGCTGCCTCGTCAGTTATTCGATTATTTTATACTTTTAAATTATAACAAATAATTATATCTGTTTTAAACATATACTCGAACGCCGATTAAAATAATTGTTTCAGCTGGGTGGGTAATTTGCTTTTGTATATCTTATATTGTAACTGATTAGAATTTTACAATACAAAAGCGATAAGTTGTAATATTTATTTTTAAAATTGGTCCTCTTTGAACATGTTGAATAGAATAATTTGCCGTAATTTATCTTATAAAATTTTCTGTGATGATTCCCCCCTTTTCCACAACAGATATTTCAAAATCGTTGTAATTGAATATATGTGATTATATATTGTACGTGTAACACTTATCAATTCAAAGTTTTAAAAAGTTTTGAAATTTTAGATTTTTGGAATTTTGATCAAAGTTTTAAAATATCAAAATTTCAAATTGTGTTAAAGTTTTGAAATTTTGAAATTTAAACCAAATTATTAAAATATCAAAATTCTAAATATCGTTTATAAATTTGATAGTTTAGAAATTTGACCAAACTTTTAAAATACTAAACCTAACGCGCAATTTTGATTATTTCACTTTTTGAAAGTTTGATTTTTTAAATGTTTGCTTAAAATATCAAAATAGAAAAGGGGCAATAAGAGGGATACCCGAAAAAGCGAAACGAAATAAAAGCGGAACGAAACGAAACAATATGAATTAAAAACATACTGATACTTAAAAGTTTATGTATGAAATAAAACGGACAGTTGAAAGCGGTGAAAAATTTGATGACAAAATTAATATTTCTTAAAAGAAGATAATTCATTTAAAAACCAGACGTACGGCTCTGATATTGACCATTTTACCTGCTGGTTTTTCTAGCACCCATATTTTAGGAGAAACAGGAGTAACAGTAAAAACTGAACAACTCGCAGTAGGTCAAATAGTATGGTTAACTTATGTTGAGCATGTATATATATACATTTTCTACTAAACTCTAAGCCATAAAAAGGCCCAATACACGATGTATTATCTCTTTTAATTTCATTTTTTTTCTGTTTTGCTTTACGAGTTCTTACTTTCTGCAATCATGTTGGCTAAAGAATATATCATTTCATGTACAGAATGAAAGATCATCTTAAACGTTTTTATCTGTTCTTTGTAAGTTGTTTGCCCTAAATATTCAGCTTTAAGCGTCCCGTAAGGAGGTCGACAAAGAAAAGCGCTTCATGATACTGAATGCATGGTTTAAGGTTGTGCTAGTCCACAGTATGGGAGGTTTTTAATATAATCTTTTTTACGCTGAAATTAAGACGGTAATAGGATCCAATATCAGCAAATTGGAGTCAAGATACTGTTACAAGGTATCTACAAAAACTCATCATAGATGGATACCGGAATATAAATTTTGCCGGTTTTTGCGCCAGACGCGCGTTTCGTTTACAAAAGACTTATAATTGACACTCGAACCAAATTAAGTTAAAAAGGCAAATAAAGTCAAATGAAATTGAAAAGGCCAAATAAAGTAAACTTTTAAATCCAACGTATAGCTCTGGTTTTGTAAAAGTTAAAACCTTTCATATCATATATAAACGTATACCATAAACATTATTTTCACGAGCATTCATATTTATGTAATAATTACCGCTGTACTACATTAAGCACCCAACTTGCATTCATGTTTATGTAATAGTTGCCGCTGTACTACATTAAGCACCCATCTATCCAGTAGGTGTCGGCATTTTGAAAGTTGAAAATTGTGTTCAAAAGTTTTTATCAGCGATAAATGGTAATCGTCTGGGGAACCAATATTTAGATAGTCCCTGTTTTTTACTTGATACTACCACTAGGGGCTTCGATAATGGTACATTAAAATATTCTGATCCCTAATTTGATGATTTAATATTCTGTGCCAGACGAGAACAAAAGAAAAATTATCCATGCCTTTTAGTGTTGAATTTTGAACCAGACAAGTTGATTAATGGCGATGAAAAACTTAATAAAATTGTTAGCGCTTCGACAAAACAACCTCACCCCACTTTTAAAGTTACATGGTTGCTACCTTAAAGACAACGTTTGGACTGGTTATCATACACGTAGCTCCATTATAGGTTCTAAATCAACCACTGTTTTATTATAGTAAACAAAAGGAAGAGATTTTTTTGTATTAAAGGATAGTACTGTCACGTATTTGCATTTTGTTATTTGGGTATTTATATTTGAAGTTATCGTACGACAATCGACTTTTAGCAAACTAAAAGTTCACATGTACACCCAGTCAGAATGGGGCGTTCAAAGAGAAGCCACATTGTCAGCTGCATGATGGATTTTTTCCATTTTTGGCCGTACACCAATGTCACTCTCGAAAAACCAGTACAATGTTAAACGCAGAATTTGAAGTAAAGAAATCACATACGGAACGCTGAAACTGAAATTTGAAATTCAAGCAAATAAGAACGAAACAATTAAAGAGGTGTTTGACCAAAGTGAAGTTAAAACATATTTAAATCCATCTATAAGTAGATATAGGAAGATGTGGTGTGAGTGCCAATGAGACAACTCTCCATCCAAAGGGCAACTTTGTCCTCGGAAGTTGAATCTTACGTTTCTTCGTAATTTGTATGTAAACAACCTATTTTAAATTATCGTTTTTTTTGTTGTTGCCAGTGACAAATATTTCATGAATGTTCTGGAACAAATTAGCAATAAATGCAACAGGGAGAGAGTGTGCATAATGAGGACATATAAAACCTTTCAATTAGTTTAATTGAGGTCTGGAGCTGGCGTATGACAGTAACTGCTAGCCTTATGTATAGTAGTTCTTTGTTATTTTATTATCATTGTCATGCATGTTAATTAGTTTCTTAGTTTGTTTCCTATTCTGACATAGGACTTGTATTTCCTATTGAAGTGCGTTTTACTGTAGGTATCACTGTGTGTTTTTCATTCTTTATTGGCTAGAGGTATAGGGGAGGGTTGTGATCTCACGAAACATGTTAAACCCCGCCGCATTTGTGCGCCTGTCACAATCCAGGAGCCTCTGTCCTTCTAAGTCTTGTATGATTTTGATTTGAGTTCATTGTTATGTTTCGGAGTTTAGTATTACGTCTATAATCGCTGAACCAGTACACTTTTTTGTCTAGGGGCCAGCTGCAATACGCCTAGAACAACTTTTATTGCGACGCTATATTTAAGTATTCCTCTCGTATCATTTCTTGGAACTGAAATACATCATAAAAGGCAATATATTATCATCATGCAATCGATAAACAAGAAAGGAAAACGTTTTAAGTTGTATGCCAGTCCACCGAGGCGCTTTTTCTGAATCTACCTTCATCAGGAACGTCAAAAAGGCGAATAATACTATATGGTTTACTGCGAGTTGGTAATTTTTCACTGATACTTCTAAATGTTGGGCTGGGAACACAAAATAGCTTTGAATTATTTATCTCAAACGCTAACCTTATATAAGAGATTTAAATCAACGTAGTTGATTCCAGTTTAAATAGGTTTAATTTTTTTTTTTTTTGATAGATGCACAACCTTAAAATTTCAGGATACTGTTATCCCATGTGATGTCTAATATGTTTCATAACAAAAAACCCGACTTCTTCTTTTCATTATTTATTTTGTTATTAAGAATGATTTGATATATTTCATGCTATTTATTTATAACTAAGAATAGTTCTTATCAGAGCCGTGTTTACATCAGTGATTACAGGTACCCCTCTTGTCGCCCCTTTATATTTTTGATATTTTAAGCAAACATTTAAAAAAATAAACTTTCAAAAAGTGAAATAATCAAAATTGCACATTAGGTTTAGTATTTTAAAAGTTTTATCAAGTTTCTAAAATATCAAATTTATAAACGATATTTAGAATTTTGATATTTTAATAATTTGGTTAAAATTTCAAAATTTCAAAACTTTAACACAATTTGAAATTTTGATATTTTAAAACTTTGATCAAAATTCCAAAAATCTAAAATTTCAAAACTTTTTAAAACTTTGAATTGATAAGTGTTACACGGACCGTTTTAATATTGTCTTTTTACTAAGTTTTTTTTTAAATTAAAAACCATTAGTCCGCGAAAAGGGACATAATCGAAAATTAAACGTTATTCTGATCTTGACTTTCAAGCGCCTGTGCGATCAATTGACATTGACAACGAACTTGGAAACTGATTTTGGACGCTTTCTCTTGCAATATGACAGCCCTAAGTATGGGCGCTTTTGGCGCCTATCGATTACAGTACAGTAAATATTTAAAAGAACAAGACGAGAGGGCGAGGAAAGAAAGTGAAGATCCAGAAACTGTGTGGGTAACAAAACGTTATATTCCAACAGATTTACGGACAACTGCACCAGTCCCTAGACACAAGTTATTAGCTCCAAAAGAACTTCCATTTCCAGACCGGCACTGGGTTCCCCCTACAGATCCACCACTTAGAGGTTTTGAACGGAAAACGCTTCCAGTCATTTTTAGATCTCATCCAAGTACAAGATCTGAACAATATTCAACACTTCGACAAATGTTGCCATCAAAGGGAAGTTATGGTACATTTCCACCTCCTCGCTGGGGAACTGGATGTGGTGTTCCAGTGGTGTATGAAGAGCGTCCTCAAAAGAGATTTCCAATCATAAATAGTCCAATGACAATGTAAGTAACAGCACTCAGTAACAGGTTTCACTTCAATAAATTTCTTTTAAATGTACATTTGTACAGAATCCGGGTCCGTACGCCCTAATTCATGTTCGCCCTAGTACCTGTTTGCCCTGATACCTTTCGCCCAGGGTCCATTCGCCCTGATTTTTATTTTTTACTAATTGTTGTCTAGTGGCATAATTTTATGTATTTGAATAAAATATGTTGAAGTTTGTTGAAAAAATCACCGAATATTGATATTGCCGCAATCAATTTCATCATTTTCCATTTGATTGCAGTAGAATACCGGAATACAATATATTTATCTTTGTTGATATTTGTTAACAAAATAATTGTATTCAGTCATTCACTAATGTATGCAGTATAACTTAGACTAGTCTCAGAGTATTTTAATGAATGAACTTGTAAATCCATTTTACAGTTCGTACATTTTTTTCAAATTAATTTCAAGCTGAATATATATTATCAAAACAAATTTGTTTTTTTATATTATAAATCCATCAAAAGACAGGTATCACAATAAGCAGTGATCCAAATTATTTTGTCATAAAACAGTAAATTAATGATCCTTAACAAGCCATAAACTTTTAGATATTTCCATGTTTCCATAAATTTCAAGAACATATACCATAGAAATATATCTGATTAAGTTTATTCAAGTTCAATGCCCTGAATATTAATATTTTTTAGTAGGGCGAACGGACTCTAAGGGCGAAAGAACTCAGGGCGAACATGTTACTACATGTAGGGCGAACAGTCCCGATACCATTTGTACATGTACATTATGTTTCACCGTCAGATTCAAAATTTAACAGATCTCCTAACTCTTAGTCTTACTAATTTATCTTTTGCAATAATTATCTGATAAGTTTGTACTTTGTTAAAATCAATATTCTTGGGGGTACAAGGGGGTAGGGTGAAATTTTTCTAGAGCAATAATTTATTTTCATCTTTTGCTTTACATTTTACATGACTTTTTTCGAATCAGGGTCTGTTCGCGTCCATTCACTTTCGCTCCCATTCACTTTCGCACCCTACAGGTTCGCACCCAATTTTTTATTGGTTTGGGGTTTAATAACTTTGTAATCAAGTTTTTGCAAGTGTATTCCTATAAGTATATTTGTTGTCATTACAATGACAACTGTTTTGTTTGTGCAAAATAAATCTTAATTATATTTCGGTTAGTGTACATGTATTTGGTCTACTATATCTTTATTTCATTTCTTCAAAATAAAGTGAGATTCTGACAACTTTTTTTTTTTGTGTTGAATAAATTGATCATGTTTTGGAAAGTGTTTTGCTATAATTTTTTGTTCCATTGTTTTGGATCAATGGGGCAAAGCTATAAAAAAAAACAATTATCTTGTGTGTTTTTCATTTAAAATCTTCAATGTTTTACATATACATGTACTAAGCTAAATATACATGCAGTATTTACATCAAAGCAATTTAAAACAACAATCACCGTTTTCTAATTATTCGAATCAACTGTAATTTGATTAAAATTGGGTGCGAACGGACTTTGGGTGCAAATGTGCGAGGTGCGAACGTGAAGGGTGCGAAAATGTATTGGGAGCGAACGGACCTGATACCACTTTTTTCGTGCAACTTTGTTTAGCAGTAGCACTATTTTCAGTTCTTCCCATTTGAGTAAAAACGAAATACAATATATATAAGTTTGAAACAGGCATGTTTCTATTACAGGCTAGGGAATTTGTAAAATCAGGGATTTTGTAAAACCATTGGACTAATCAGTGATTGTGTAAAATCACTGGACTAATCAGTGATTGTGTAAAATCAGGGATTTTGTAAAATCACTGGACTAATCAGTGATTGTGTAAAATCAGGGATTTTGTAAAATCACTGGACTAATCAGTGATTGTGTAAAATCAGGGATTTTGTAAAATCACTGAACTAATCTCAGTGATTGTGTAAAATCACTAACAGTTTCAGTGGTTTTGTGAAATCCCCGAAATTGTGTACTAGAGATTTTACCAAATCCCTGAAAATAGAGCTAGGGATTTTGTTCAATCCCTGATTACAATAAAGTATAACATGCTATTAGAAATGTGTTTTTCTTAATATAAAAATAGAAAAAACGAAAGATCACTAATGAAATGAATGATTTGGAAATATATTTGTTAAATAAACACTATGAACTAGAACTAGTGTATTATGAAAATGACTAAAAGGCATAAAAACAGAAATTTAGACCACTCTGAATTTGCTTATTTTTGCATGGCACCACTATAAGCTATTGATTTTGTATTTGTAAGCAACAAATTAATAATACAACACTTATTTGCTTTTTATGTATCAATTTTCATGCAGCATTGAGCTATAAGATGCTCTTGCTCTGATATGCATGTAATATTTGCCACTGGATCATATACCCAGACCCACTCAATTTCTTATACCTTACATACATTTGTGTATGTGTTTTTCTTCTCTAATGACAGCAATCAACCTAATGTTTCCGTTTTAATATTTGATTTTAAAAATTTGATATAATTGGTTTTATTTTCTGCAGTTATTATACAGAAAAACTATAATAAACAGTAACTTTCTGTCAAACAAGTTAGTGATAAGAGCTTGTTTGTCTTCTTTCTGTGGCTCATTCAGTCATTGACAAAATATTCCAAAATGTTCCATATGTTGCACTTTAATTTTACCTCAATTATTTGAAGTAACTTTTGTGTGTATGTTTGCTCTTGATTTAAAGACATCTGTGTCTTAGCCATTGTTCTACAGTATGTCAGTTGTTTTGTGCATGAAAACCACTCAATTAATATTAAGATAAAGTCTAGATTAACCTCAAACTTATTGAGTGTTACTGTTGTTGTCTTTTTTCACAGAAATTCTTTTTTTTTTTTTTCTTAATTTTTTTTTTTTTATTGAAATCTGTTCATTTGTTAGTTTAAAACATCAAGTACCAGTACCTTATCCCGGCCTCGTTAACATTAGTAAATAACATCTATATCAACAGCTGTTAGTTTTTGTTACTGTTATACATACAATTTTCCATATTTAGAAATTCTTAATAAAAATGATTGAATGTATTTTACAAATTCCCTGAATTTAATCAGTGAATCTGTAAAAAAAAATCTTAATTTTTTCAGGAATTTTGTAAAATCACTAGTCAAAATCAGGGATTTTATAAAATCACTAATCAGTTCAGTGATTTTACAAATTCCCTGAAATTTCAGTGATTTAACAAAATCCATGATTTCACAAATTCCCTCTCTAACATATACACAGGTTGGGGTTTAGTTGTGAATTCTTTATTTCTGGTCAAGCCACTTTCCTAAGTGCACAACTGATGTTTTTGTCGGTACTGTTAGCAATATAGTGTTACTGGTACTATTGGGAATCTACTGATATGTTTTGGTCGGTACTGTTAGAAATCTTAGTGTTACTGATACTATTGGGAATCTGGGTACACCAATTATTTTATTTATAACGACAGAGCTAGATTAAAGAAACATTTGGGTATTCACAATTAATATTAATTCCATCGATATACAAATATAGTCTTAATTAACTTTATAGATTTATCAATCATGATCTAAATCAGAACAAATTATATAGCTGAATACTGAATAAATAATGGATATTATACACTTTGAGACAATTGTAACATTGTATAAGAATCTAAGATTCACTTACAGAAAAATCAATTCATGCATGTATATTTTATCGTCGTATTGTTGGAATGTAGTTTTATGAAAAGGTGATAATTACCACTAAATAAATCCTGAATAGAAGGTAATGAGGGGATCATTAAAGAACTGTAAATAACAACATGAAAGTGGTTGAAATAATCAAGGACACCGAGCTAGAACTCCTCAATATCCTCGTTCTTATAACCACAGAGGCACTTGAAGTCTTCTGTGTTAAAAAACCTTCTTGAAGTTCTTTAAAGACTCTCTAGCTAAAGGTTATAATGCTAAGTGAACATGTACTGTAAATTAATTTTCGTCTTTAATATCTTTATTGTAAAACTTTTGACAACTTTAAGAATGTTTTATCCTTCCCTCATTATCAGATCCCGTTTTCGGAAAGAATTTAATTTTTAAAACAGCATGTAAAAAGAATGACTAAATTTAGCTCCATCTTTTTCCTACGACCTTTTTTAAATGGCTGAAGAATCCAAAACCATAAACCCTAAAAAAAGTCCCGTCCATCATACCATTTGATCTCCTATTGAATTTACTGTTTTTGTTTTTGTCCCAAACATGCATCAACTATTTTTCAATGGACAACACATTACAATCAATTATTATTTATCATAATCAACGCAGCATGTTGGTGAGTTTCCTGCTGATCAATTGGCGGCGGTGGGGTTAGCTAACTTCTTAAAAGCTTTATATTATAGAAGGTGACAGTCCTGGATGCTTCATACTTTGTTCTGATATAGATGCCTTATGTTATGCAGTTTCCGTCTGTCATATGTCCATTGTCTTTGACCTCATGTTCATGGTTCAGTGACTACGTGAAAAAAGTTAAGATTTTTTATTATGTTAATTTTTTCTTATTTTGAGTATAAGGATAACTATATTTTATTTGTGTGTACCTTGCAAGCTAGGTCCTCATGTCTGTCAGACAGTTTTACCTTGACCTCGACCTCATACAATGTATTATGGATCAATGAACAATTAGGTAAAGTTTCGGTGGTCAAGTCCATATCTCAGATACTATTTGTTGTATGGAAGGATTGTAAGCTGTACATGTCTGTCTGGCATGATTCATCTGAATTTGACCTTATTTTCATGGTTCATTGGTTAATGTTTAGTTTTTCTTGGACCAAGTTAAGTTTTTGTGATAGTTCATTTTTAGTTGTAGTAAAGCTTTATATTTAGGACTATCAACATAATATCAATGGTTAGTAAAGAAAATAGGAGCTACATTTCAGTGCTGGCACTCTTTTTTTGTGTATTGACGTTTGTCTTTTTGTCTTTCTTTTATGAATTGGATATTGTCCGCGTATCTGCCTTCAACGTCTTGGTTATATCTACCCTTCAAAGATCTTGATACATGACAAAAACAAATGTTTATAAAACTAATCCCAAACTAAGAATTCCGCCAATAGGTATTGCTGCCTTTTCTTTTATTTTGTATTCACAACTTTATTCTTATATTGTTTGTCGTTTTGTAAATGATGACATGACTTAGTTAAATAGGCTTGCAAGTGGTTTAAATTTACTTGACCATAGGTCTTGGGTGTAGACCGAACGATAAATACTCGTAAGTCGCCTGCTTGGCTTGTGTTTTTGTGTGAACTCTTGAGCATTTACAAGAAGATCACCACACAAAAACAAATCGAAACTGTTGTGATATGTAGATAATTTCTACGTTTGTAGTTTCCATCACCAAATATCGAACAATTTTTCTTTATCCCCACATGTCCTTTTTTTTATTTGTTATTTACCGGTATTTTTTTGGCTTGATTTGAGCAGAGACACATATACGCAGTCTCTGATTCGTGTGACGTACTTATTTATAAGCCTTAAACCTTTGGTGACTTTTTATATTAATATGTACACATACCAGTCTGCACATACATATGATGTAGGGATTGGATGTGCGACATCAATCATGTCTTATTTATTTACAGTCTAACCCCGGTACATGCATCATGTGCCTGTACCTGGGGAGTCAGTTGTCATGAGTCCGTGCGGTTGTTGTTTGTTGCTAGATGTCAAATTTGTAGTTTTGTACATTCACCAGCCTTTAGTTTTCTCGTTTTTAGTATTTACTTGATTTGTTTTAATGGTGTGTAGCGGTCTTATTTGCATCAGACCATATTTTCAGATAATGATCTTCTTATTTTTATATTTTTATGTTTTTCAGGTACGTAGATGAGATGCATACAACCAACAAATTGTTCAAGTTGCATTAGAAAAGGAGAAGAATTCTTACTCGAAAACAAAAATGGGAATTTAAATGATGGCTTCGTTATCATATAGTTATCTTCCATGACTGAACCAAACTTTATCGTTTTCCTTATGCAATCATGAAAAGTTACTATTTTATTCCATACCAGTATTCATTGTGTGCTAGAAGATCTCTTGTAATTATGAAACCATTCAGTATTATGTCATGAAATATTGTTATTATTGTTAATAATTGTTTGTTACATGTCTTTCTTGATAGATATATTTTTGATAGATGTTTTATCACATTTTATAGATACACTGCGTTTGAAAATCCCATTGCTTTCTTTATGTTTTTTACTACAATTTAAATAGAGTGAAATACCGTAAATCGTTCTTTTGATTAATTTACATGTATGACAAGGCCAATTGATAGATGGTCCCAATGAAAGTATGTACAATAGAAACTCTGTTCCTTACAATTGAAACTTGTCAAATTTTAACCATGACAACAGACGAGAGAAAGTGCGACTATTTGTGCATTACAGAAAATGAAATCTCAATGGTGTTTTTAGGCATGGTGTAAGTGTTTTTCACAGTATTACTATATATTCATTAGTCACTTCAGTATTAGTGTAAACAGTATTTAAAGTCTTGCTCAAATCTTTTTGTTATGCAATACTTATTTGTTATTAATGTTTTTGAGAGTTTAACATACCATTGTTATTTATAGATTTCCATGTTTTTGCATAATCTGCTGTCATAATAAAATCAATTTTAAATGTCGATATGGAAATAATTTCATAAGCCATTAAGCTGAAAATCCGTTTTATGTTTGGAGTTACCAAATCGTATTTTTGTGTAATAGTGCAAAAAATAACTTCAATGAAAGGTTAATCGGTTAGATTTATACAGTTAATTAAATTATTTATTCATTGAAAAGTATTTATTAAGTATTCATTTTCCATATCTATTGATTTATCCTGCATGGTTAAACTAGTTCCGACACAATAGTTTCGTTTTTTTCTATATCATTTAAAGGTGCAAAAAAAACCTTCTCATAACTGACTGTGCGGTATAGGCTTTGCTCATTGTTGAAGGCCGTACTGTGACCTATGTTTGTTGATTTCTGTGTCATTAGGTCTCTGGTAGAGAGTTGTTTAATGGCAATCATACCACATAGATCTTCTTTTTTTGGATGTAAAAGAAGGACCAGCAGACAGTACATATAATTTTACAATAAAACATTTAAATAGTTAAAAGACCACATGATTTAACAATGAAATCGAATGATGCCCAATGGTCAAGTTACGTATATTTCTCTTTATTTTAGAACAAAAAACAAAATGTCTGCCATATAACCTCCTTCAATGGAAGTATCGAATATGTGTTTTCTGTTGCCTCTACACTAATCTTGGTGTTTAAGTGAAAGAACAAAGACTGGACAGCTTGTATAGTTTGAACGGTGTGTGCGTTTTTTATACGCTTCTTGAGCCCTTAATAAGCATGGAATATTTGACAAAAAACTTTAAATAAACAGACCAGTGTTAAAAAAAATCAATCCTATATATCTATACTATACCAAGCGAGGAAAATGGCACAACCTAAACATAAATCGTACGTGGCCGCTTAAGTATGTTCCGTCATAAGTGATGTTTGCAGACATATAGAAGCAACTACTTGGAAGATTCTCATTGTTTAAAATATCCTTTCTTATTGATTGTGATTCAGAAGTCATGTTGAATCAACATAGTGTTGTCTGTCATCCTGGTACGTATAGAATGATTTCCACTGGACATATAAGTACAATGTGAGGTCCATTTTAATTTCTATTTCCAAATATAGACTTCAAACTTAGTGATAGATTGATATTCATTATTGTCACAAGTATAAAATGAAACTCGTACTATGGCGAAACACGAACAAATGTGTTTAATCTTTTGGCGATTTAATTGAATTTCAGACGAAAAATTGGAAGTGTTTATTTTATGTAAATAAAACAACAAACGTTTAAAATATCAAACTTCTTAAATTGTTCAACTCTATAATGGATAAATGTATTGCAGTTACTCTGAAATCTTTAAAAAAAAATATGCATCATATTATAACTATATACATTAATGTTTTACAAATAGATTTAACATCAGAAAGAGATGCGAAGATACCAACGGAACATTCAAACTCATAAACTAACAACGCCATACCTAGAAATAAAAAGACAAAAACCAGTACACAACACCGTCCTACTTTAGTTATGGCGATACTGAGAAAACTGAATAATAAACCAAATCAAACACGCTGAGAATGCATTCATTATTTTTCCTAGTGCCTTCTTCACAACGAAGCAAGATACATATTGCTTTTAAAAGTAGAAAGATATGCTGTATCAGTTGATCTTCTATTGACCTTAACATGTCAGTAAATAAAAATCTGAGTCTGTACAAACTTGTAGACAAACACAAAAATTTAGAACATACAATTGAACAATTTATTTTTTTACTTTCTCATAGTTTAACTACAGTCCAACTTTATCTAATATTTCATTGTATATTTTGTTGTTTACAGTTTGTATAACATGCATTCCTATTATAGTTTCGTCTTCAAGAATCAAATGTACTTGTAAAAGATAAGAAGTTAGCAATATCCTTTAAATCTACTTTCCACTATGTAGATGATGTTTTTTCACTGAATAATTCAAATTTTGGTGACTATGTGGAGCGCATCTATCCCATCGAATTAGAGATAACGGATACTACAGATACAGTTGAGTCGGCCTCATATCTTAACTTACATCTAGAAATTGACAATGAGGGTCGATTGAAAACAAAACTTTACGACAACAGAGATGATTTCAGCTTTCCAATTGTGAACTATATATATCTCCCAATTGATACGATATTCCCGTGCTTGCATTTCCTATCATGATTTTTTTTATAGAGGGTTGATGCTCACAATGAAGCTATTAAACCAAGAGTTCCAATCATCCCTTCGTAAATTTTACGGACGCCATCATGCACTAGTTGGTTGACCGTTATGGAAAAACCGTTTCACAAATGATATCGGATATGTTCCTACGTCGTAAATATTAACCCCTTCCCTTTCATGAGTGTGACCTACCGAATTAGACTATTTACCGAATTTGTTATCACATAAGGTAGCAATACACAGTTAGGAAAAAAACTTAAAATTGACACTCATAATTTTTAAACACCATCTTTCTTCCCCTTTCTGACAAAGAAGGCTTTATATGTGTGTTATGCATGTACATACTTATAGAAAGAGAATCTTCCATATATTTGATTTCTTATGGTCATAAGGGTGAAATATAATCCCTTTTGGATGTAACCATGGCAACAATCTACATTTCTTAGATACAAAATATAGCAAAAAAAAGGTGAACATGTCACAAAAGTCTCCAAAATTTGGTCTAAAAGGAAATTTTAATCAATTACAGTGATACCTTTCCTGAATCCATAGGTTTACATCTATCAAGTGGTTCAAAAAAATCATATACATTTCTGCTCGTTTTTCCATAAAATTGAATTGAAAAGATCGAGCGCAAAATCTTTGTTGATAAACACTACAATAATTTATGGACCTATGGACGGTACGAATAGGAAAATACGGACTGTCAATCATATAAATGGCCTATAAAACATAAAACAATCTAAATGTTCATATACACCCACTAAGAAGGCTATATTATTCTCTAATTATCTAAAAATCAATTTTATTGTACAAAAACTTTCATATTTAAAAAATTCACAGGGCCCATAATGCGAAACTAAACTTCTTACTGTGTATTGCTACCTAAGCAACACGACGGGTGCCACATGTGGAGCAGGATCTGCTTAGCCTTCCGGAGCACCTGAGAACACCCCTAGTTTTTGAAGGGTTTCGTTTTGTTTATTCTTTAGTTTTCTATGTTGCGTCATATATGTACTATTGTTTGTCTGTTTGTCTTTTTCATTTTTAGCCATGGCGTTGTCAGTTTGTTTTATATTTATGAGTTTGACTGTACCTTTGGTATCTTTCGTCTCTCTTTTATAGACAGCCGAAGAAAATGATTAACTGCTCTTTCAAATGACTGCTGTTATCATATACAATAATTTGAAGTAGTTTTTTTTTCCCGTAGAACAAAGAAAAAAGTTTTTTTTTAAACTCGCACTATTACAACTTATATCAAGAAATGGCAAATACATTTGTAAAAATTAATAACTATTTGTTAAAAATCTTAAACACTATTTTGACATGGATTTTTAATTATGAAATCACATTAACACATTGTTAACAATAGAATAGGAATTGATACATTAAGAGACAGACATCTGCGTCATCTTTTCCAAACCGGATTAACAACTGGTATACATATTGTATTGGCTTCACATGGTTATTAGATATAAAATATCGATAAAACCAATATCAAATTCAGACCTTGAAGTGGACGCGTAGTCTTTAAAAATAGATAAGTAGAACATTAGAAGTCCCACTAACTGACTAAGAGAAGGCTCTCTCCATTCATGCTTCAGTAACTCCAGTCCCAATTTAATCAACCAAGTTTTCCAACGAGAATGGGGGCGGGTACTTATTATTAAGTTTATCTTATTAATAATATTTAAACTTCGCTAAATACAAAGTTAGGCAAAATACTAGTAAAACATATGGCTCTTCTTGTCTACACATTAGCTGTCACCAATCTTTTTTGTGAAGTATATAGGAAAAAACGGTCTGTTAATAATGAGGCAATTAAAATAATTAGATCTACCATTATATGTATGATATGAGTAATTATAATATGCTAAAGAAAAATAATTCTGAGCAAGATATCTTAATTTTACAAATGTTTTTTATACAAATGTTTTTTAAGTACAATCATTTCACGAACTCATTACAAAATGACAGCAATGATGAATGTCATTGAAAATTCGTCTTTATGAAAATATTTAACGCTAAGTTTACGTTTCTTGGAGCTTACTGTGTGATGGTAACTTGTCAGTGAAAAATGTTTTAAGTATAAAGACCTGTCCAAACCCTATAATCATAACGGTCAAAGCTTGTCCTATTGACCACCACATTATGCGATTGTTCAGTTCCTCAGCTACATAGCGGCCCATGGACTCCTTCAGCCGGAAGTCCACTTGGTTTTCAAATACATCCGTCATAGCTGAATGAATTTCATCACATGCGTCTTGTAACATAGTCTGCGCAGTCGGCTTTTTATCGCCTGCTTCAACAGCTAAAGAATCAATCTCTTCTGGACTAATGGTAAAATAGACGACTTTATGAGTGATTGTCGAAAACTCGTTCCCAAAACAAAATTGGAAATCTCCTTTTGATGGATCAAATCTGAATTCGTCATGTTCTTTTCGTTGTTCCTTGTAGAGAATCTTACCGTTCGGTGAAACGACCCAAGCATCAACATCGTTGTTACCTCCCCTTATGACTTGGTACGAAAACACATAACTCTTGCCTCCTGGAAAAGTTTCAATAAAACAGCTTTTCTCCTGATCCCCAAGTTCGAAAGTAAGTGCGACACCACCGCTATAAAATGTTTGTGAAATTTTAACATTGCATCCCAAAATAAAGCAAAGCACAATCAACGTCTTCATTTTTCAAGATATTGAATATGTGTTCATTACTTATTTTGTCATATTAGTTCTGGACCGCAATCATAAATTGTTAAGCGAGAGGCGACAATGTTAGGGAAAAGGTATAAATAACAGCATATCTTCATTTTTAAATTTTAATATAAAAAAAAATACAGAAATATGCAAAATAAAATGTAATTTTTACCTTTTCCATATAAAGGTGTGGAGTTTTAATAAAAAGTGGCATTGGTTCCTAGGTCTTAAGCAGACACCCCCTCTTTACACTCAATGATACTGATTAAAAAAGGTGACATCTTGTACCATATTGATTCCCGCTCAGCAACAAAACGGATGCATTGTACTCATACGTCTGTATTTTACTATTCAAACGGTGACCACAATCGATTTTGGAATAAATCATAAAGATCATCTTATCTAATTATGTTCTTGACTTATGAAATATAAAACATTTTCTATTGCCTAACATCTGTGTCCGGTAACATTTAAGAACAATAATTGAATAAAATTGTATGTAAAACAAAATTGGGCACGTACGCTGAAATGACTCGCCTGCGTAATCGATTATGAATGAATAATTTGTTGTGGGGTTAAATACATGTATCAAGTTTTAAATAGACATCCCTATTTTACTCCTGTCCTCCATCTGATTCCCACTTATGATGTTATATTACACATAAAACACGATAATTCGTTAATGTCGTTGCGTTGCCGAATGGCTTTGGGTCAACCATTGTAACTCATTGTAACTCATTCAAAAAATAATCGAACTCAAGATAAGTGCATTGGCCTAGCGTACTAGTAGTTGCATACACAGATTAATCCTACTATGTCTAAGGAATGGGACGTTTGTTGTTTACTGATCATCGGTTACAATCTCCACAATCATCACAAAATCGTAGCTATGATTTAATAAACCTAGAAAGTGAGGTCAAGGTCAGGTGACAACTATCAAACGGACTTGTTGATCTCCAATATGTCCAATTAAAATTACTTTATTATAAATACACTTATTAACTGAGAAACTAACATAATAACAAAACTTGGCTTAGATCATAAGACCGTGAAAAAATGTATAAGCCAGATGAACACTGTCAAATTGACATGTACTCGATCCCGAAACATAACAGTAACTAAAGAATTTAATTATTCAGACATGAACCACGTAAATGACTTCAAGAATGACAGAAAACCAGACCAAAAATGAGATTATCTAACCCTACTATCTTTTAAAATTTAAGTTAAGACTGATTGAGGAGTCAGAGATTCATTGATAAATGTGAACTAGTGGAAGAGTTGGTTTGAAATATATCAGTAGTTCAGCTCTTCACTGTCTGCACTTTTCCAGACACCCATTCAGCAATTGTGAGAATATCTGTACTCGATAAATATATCAACAGTTTTCAAACATGTGCACAAAAATTGAAATAAGATAAACTAAGAAGTTAACTTCAAATCAACTGGCACATGTGGCAACATCAATACCATCTGTGAAGTTATCTATTATATACTTAACAGTCGCATCTTCTCAGGAAGAAGATTGAATAGAATCTGGACAATCGAGAATAAAACATCCTTTAAAAGTGATTAGATCCGCAAGACGAGCTTGCATAATTCCTTCCAATTATCAGGAAATATTCTGATGGTTTGTTGTTTTGTTCTTATGCATGTTGTGGGTTTTTTCACACGAAAAATAACAAGACGTTAAATAAAAAAAAAGATATTATTATTAATCAAAATAAGTACTTCGCATTTTAAAATATTTTCTACACAGTGTATCAACAATCTTTAAGTATACTGTCACTTTTTGAGCTCATAACTTCCTATTTATTTGATTTTCCCATAATTGTAGTTTAAGATGGTAATACAAAATTGTAAGAACGTTCTAAGTTGATGTTTCTACGGGTTTATTTTGTGCTGGTAGTTTTTCAGTGAAAAATGTTTTAAGTATAAAGACCTGTCCAAATCCTATTGCTAATAAGATGAACGCTTGTACTATAGACCACCAAAATACTCGGTTGTTAAGTCCCTCGGCTACATGGCGACCGATGGCCTCTTTAAGTCTATAGTCTCTCTGGTGTTCTACAACTCCTCTCATTGCATAATGTATTTCATCACACGCATTTTCCGTTAGTGTCTGAACTCTCGGTGTTTTATCGCCCGCTTCCACGGCTAAAGAATCCGGATCCTCTGGACTTATATCGAAAAAGATTGTTTTGTGACTTATTGTAGAAAATTGATTCCCGAAACAAAATTGGAAATCTCCTTTTGATGGATCAAATGTGAATTCATCTCCTTCTTTTCGTTGTTCTTTATAGAGAATTTTCCCGTTTGGTGAAACAACCCATGCGTCAACATCCTGGTTGCCCCCTTTTATAACTTGGTATGAGAACACATAACGTTTCCCTCCTAGAAAAGTTTCAGTAAAACAGCTTTTCTCTTTATCCTCTAGTTCGAAAGTCAGAGCGACACCACCGCTGTAGTAGCCTTGTGCAAAATTAGAATTAAATCCTAGGATGAACATAAATACTACCAACATCTTCATTTTCTCTATTAAAACTGTGTTCATTGCTTTATCATATTTGTTATTTAGTATACGCACAAATAAAGAAGGAGGGACGGTTTCGGGGAAAGAGGATCACAATTACTGTTCGCCTTCCTTTTTAAACCTTGAATCAAATTCAATTAATATAAAATGTGGAAGATAACCTTCTTATTCAAACACCTATTTGTATATAAATTTATAATTTTGACAAAGACAAATAATTTGTCATGTTTAAATCATAAAACCCCCCTTTTACACCTAAAAATGGTGACATCTTGCAACAAATTGATTTCCGCTTGACAACAATATGAATTTAATATTAGTTGTGATTATCATTATCAGGGACAAACAGACACAAATCCATTCCAGAACGAATAGATTTATCTTACAAATACATACAAAAAGTTTTAAGCGACAAATCTATTGCTAGATGGAATCATATGCATTTTTCGATAGAAGGCACTGAAGTCACTGGAAAACTCGATCACTGTGAAAGTACATGTAGGGTTCATGATATGATATAAGAGTAGACTATAAATTCGCATGGATGACGTTATTAAGCCTTTTTTCTTTTAATATTTTTGCACTGTTTATTGTCTATATGTTGTTATTACATGTTATGTATGTAGAATAAGTGTTACATAATCATTTCATGCAAAGTATTCATTTTACCTTTTTATCAATCTTATTGAAACTTCAAGGTTACTGTAAACGGAAACATATATTTAATAGTGACTTCCTATTGAGTTATTTACGGTTACACTTTCCTTTTCAAATGGAGACATGAATTTGTCATAAAATTAAAAAAAAAACATAAATTTTGATGATCACCTCGTTAAATTTTCAAATTAAACTCATTTTGATTTTACAAATATCACCCATACATCTGTGTCACTGACCACTGTCGATTTTTGCTTGTGGAATACCAATTTCAATGAATTTCGTGGGAAGGGTGAATAGTCATTTCAAGATTTCAGTGAAGAACATAATTTTCTAGGATTGTATACAAACTTTGACAGATGAAAACCATTACGTCGAGTATCCTAGGAAAAGACGTTAACTGATTTCATCAATTCAGGAAACTAATACTCACAAAACTTAAAAAATTCACAGTATCTACAGTTCCTAGATACAAGTTAGACGGTACTTAATATTTAATGGGTTTCCGTAGTACACTTCTTCTTTAACTTATACTTACAACACGCTTTCCATCATTATTATACATTGGTAACAGATCTTTTTTGTATTCAATATGTGACTTTCTATTTCTTTAAGGTATATCATGGGGTGTTGTAAACTTTCATATAAAAGATACTTGACCTATTGATAAAACTTATAAACAGAACTTATCATATACACTTCCCATTGAGCAATGAAACAAAATAATTAAGCCAAGGTCAGATGAAGCCTTCCAAAGGTATATGTACCATTTTGCGTATTTTTGCATCACTAAGGCGTTTCTACCCCAAGTATAGATTACCTTAGCTGTATTTGGCAAAACGTTGAGAACTGTTGGTCTTCAATGCTCTTCAACTTCGTACTTATTTGGCCTTTCTTACTTTTTTTTAATTCTAGCGTCATTAATGAGTCTTTTGTAGACGAGACACCCATTCTCGCGAAAATAAACCAGATGCTCCGCGGGGCGTAGCTTTATACGACCGCAGAGGTTGAACCCTGAACGGTTGGGGCAAGTATGGACACAACATTCAAGCTGGATTCAGCTCTAAATTTGGATTGTGATTAAATAGTTGACACAGCATAGGTTTCTGACACAGAATGAATGTGTTATAATGAACTTAAAATTTTTATTTTCTCTTAGAGCAATTCACTATGCTGTTGAATATTAATCCTCTCAAAAAAATGTTTGAAGAAATTTTCTTTTTATTTATGAAATTTCAAATGAGAAAAATTGAATCCAATTTTTTTAATCACACCCCCTTTCCCTTATTCCAAAACTAATCTCAATTAAAACTTCTAATGGAGTTTGCAACAATAACTACTCATTTAAATACATCATAAAATATTAAGATGTAAAAAAACTGCTTGTTATCACTGAATGGTAAAGATTATTTTAATTTATCAGTTGGTAGTAAAAAGTGAATATACATTGTATATTGTATATAACAAAGATTTAAGTTGATTCTGGACAAAGAAAGATAACTCCAATTAAAAAAAAAATCTTGCTATTGCACAATATTGTGCAATTAGATATTTCTTGCTTACTATTCTGGACAAAGAAAGATAACTCTAATTAAAAAAAAAATGCTATTTCACAATATTGTGCAATTAGATATTTCTTGACATTGTGCAATACTGTGCAATTGAAAAGACTTGCTATTGCACAATACTTAATATAAAATTTTTAGATCCTGATTTGGACCAACTTGAATACTGGGCCCATAATCAAAAATCTAACTACATGTTTGGATTCAGCATATCAAAGAACCCCAAGATTTCAATTTTTGTTAAAATCAAACTAAGTTTAATTTTGGACCCTTTGGACTTTAATGTAGACCAATTTGAAAACAGGACCAAAAATGAAGAATCTACATACACAGTTAGATTTTGGCATATCAAAGAACCCCATTTATTCAATTTTTGATGAAATCAAACAAAGTTTAATTTTGGACCCCGATTTGGACCAACTTGAAAACTGGGCTTATAATCAAGAATCTAAGTTCATTTTTAGATTCAGCATATCAAAGAACCCAACCCATTAATTTTTTGTCAAAATCAAACTAAGTTTAATTTTGGACCCTTTGGACCTTAATGTAGACCAATTTGAAAACGGGACCAAAAGTTAAGAATCTACATACACAGTTAGATTCGGCATATCAAAGAACCCCAATTATTCAATTTTGATAAAATCAAACAAAGTTTAATTTTGGACCCTTTGGGCCCCTTATTCCTAAACTGTTGGGACCAAAACTCCAAAAAATCAATACCAACCTTCCTTTTATGGTCATAAACCTTGTGTTTAAATTTCATAGATTTCTATTCACTTATACTAGCGTTATGGTAAGAAAACCAAGAAAAATGCTTATTTGGGTCCCTTTTTGGCCCCTAATTCCTAAACTGTTGGGACATAAACTCCCAAAATCAATACCAACCTTCCTTTTGTGGTCATAAACATTGTGTTTAAATTTCATTGATTTCTATTTACTTAAAGTTATTGTGCAAAAACCAAGAATAATGCTTATTTGGGCCCTTTTTTGGCCCCTAATTCCTAAACTGATGAAACCAAAACTCCCAAAATCAATCCCAACCTTTCTTTTGTGGTCATAAACCTTGTGTCAAAATTTCATAGATTTCTATTAACTTAAACTAAAGTTATAGTGCGAAAACCAAGAAAATGCTTATTTGGGCCCTTTTTGGCCCCTTATTCCTAAAATGTTGGGACCAAAACTCCCAAAATCAATACCAACCTTCATTTTGTGGTCATAAACCTTGTGTTAAAATTTCAAAGATTTCTATTCACTTTTACTAAAGTTAGAGTGCGAAAACTAAAAGTATTCGGACGACGAAGACGACGACGACGACGCAGACGACGACGCCAACGTGATAGCAATATACGACGAAAATTTTTTCAAATTTTGCGGTCGTATAAAAACTATAATCCTTGTATCTATGATGAGTTTATTTTATACAATTATTTCATAACCCAAATAGACCTGAACTAATGTTTATTGGCCTCTGAGCTCGACATATTAACCTAACCTTATGTGTATGGCCTCTGAGCTCGTGATATATACCTAACCACGAAAATGTTACATTGATCAGTGATCCATGAAATCAAGTCATGGTCGAGAGAACCATAACTGGTTGACATTATACCTGGCAAGGATGATATTAGTTGATTTGTTCGTCCTGTTTATACATTATACTCATAAATGAGAAACTTAATAATCTTTAGACAGTCCATGAACCAAGAAAATTATATCAAGGACAACATACATTAAGCATCTTTAAGAATGTCTGAAACATCCAGGTATTCAGCCATTTAAAACTGTAAAGGATTATACAAATGGTTTACTCTGTTGCTGCCTCCGAATGAGTATTCCTATGTCTAAATAAAGGCAACAGTAGTATACCGATGTTCAAAACTCAAAAATCGATAGAATAAAAACAAATCCGGGTCATAAACCAAAACCAAGGGAAACACATAAAATGTAACATACACAGAAACGAACTAAGCATTAGACAAAATCCGATTAGAATAACAAATATAACATCAAAACTGAATACATGAATTTAGGATACAAAAGGGACAGATGTATATCGCTGTTCAAAAGTCATAAATTGATTTAGAAAGAAATCTGTTTTACAAACTTAAACCAAAAGAAACACATCAACTATAAATGGAAAACATGTAAAAAATATTAAGTTACATCTGCACTTTTAGGTACAGCTCTTTGTAAGAACCAGGCAGGGTGCCATATACATGTGATTTATGAGGGTTTCAGATTTTATCTATAAATGGCCTAGAAGAAGCAGTAACTGAATACTGCTCAAAAATTAAATATGAGTGGGAAAAAATGAGCGGTTGCCATGGTAACGGACACTCTATTTTTTGGTTGTGAGGCATAGTAAAATCTGTCAAAAATCAGCTAAATCACTACACTTCAGAGCCTGATTAGGAATAGAATCAAGCATTTTTCATTAATTTTCTTATGTAACATTGATACAACTTGGTTTAAGCATAATTTTAGTTAAGATTGCATGTAAATTAAATTTGTAATTTTTTTGAAAATTTTTGCCCCAAAAATGCATATTTTCAACTTTTCTGAATTTGGGATTTTTGCAAAATTATCAAATTTTCAATGGTGTTTTTCAGAAAAGAGCAACTATGTAAAGCATAGTTAGCACTATAGTTATGAAGTTTGGATACTACTTTACCAAATTCAATAAAAAAAAGCTTGGGACTTTCTTTAGTTTTATCCCCATAGCAACCGAATTTTTCCTTGGAAACGGAGTTATTATTTGCAGAATATTGCAGTTTTAGAGCTTAAATGTACTAAATTGTTTCATAACTGATAAAAAAAAATACATTTAAGCATAAGCTTACTTTCAATTACCATCGTTAATAGTTGCTGACTTCAAAAGTTACCATGGAAGTACATATTACCCATAGCAACATCTTTTTTAAAATGTACCAATAGAAAGTTATGTAAAAAAATACATATATTATATATAGACGGTGTTTATATACAAGTTGGAATATGACTGCGTGCTTTGCTTCACTCACAGTCTTGTCTGTCCTTTCAGAAGGTCAAAGAAATGTAATATATAATGAAACATTGGGATTAGAACCGAAGGTTAGGAAAAGGAGGGGGGGTAGGTTTATTTAAAAAAAAAATCCTACATGTAGATTCTTGAAAAAGATGACTTTTGGTCGGAGAGCCTGATTATGAATAGAATAATGATTAAATTATGAACAGAATCAATTTTATTTTCAGAAATTTCATATATATGAATAACATCTATATAGCTTGGTTTTAGCTCCAGAGCTTAGTTAATATTGCAGTTCAACCCCGACTTTAGATTTGTTAAAAAATACTAAAAAACATTCATTTTTTTCGGAATCATTTTTCTCGTGTGTTCTTCCAAAAATTGAAAATATGTTAAGCATAACTAGCATTGTAGTAACAAAGTTTGAATACTACCTGACCAAAAAAAAAACATTGCGTGGGGCTCTCTTAAATTTTATAACCATGTAACGTATTTTCTCCTTGGGAACAGAGTTTTATTTGTAGAATTCTGCAGTATAGGGAATTCAATGTTCTCAATTGTTTCCAAACCTGTATGAAAAGGCATGCATCGAAGCATATATAAACTCTAAACTACAATCGTTAAGTATTATTACAACAGTTGCCATGGTAACAAGTATCACCCATAACAGTCAATCAATGATAATCATATAGTTAATGTAAAAAATTACATATCATTCTGTCTATACTGTTCATTTTTCTAAGGGGAATATAACTGCATGCTTTGCTTTGTTTCACTCTCAGTACTGTCATGACTGTCTTTGCTCATTGAAAAGACTCAACAAATTAAAATATACACACTGTTGCATTTTGAGTCGTTTTTGTTTGAATCTTTCATAGATCAGGATCATGCACAGCTAAGGTGTACATAATAATCATTAACTACCTCAGATATATTGCAAAGTTCAAATGTACTTTTAACTGATTGTAGGAGTGTAATTCCATAAAATAAAAATAAACAGCTGCGCCATGAGCGCATGTTACGCCAGTCGCTTTTTCTAATAATAATAAAAGTTTAATAACTTCTCAGTGTCATCTATACTAGTACTAAACGAGAAGACCTCATTTCGTATGTTGCTTCTCCTTCTTCCACAATAGATTAAGCATCATGCCTATAGATCTGTGTCCTATAGGTAACATGCATAGTCGCATTTGTCATCCATTCTTATGATCATTCAGTTTGTGAATTTTGGATAAAAACGAAAAAGAAAGCGTCCGAGTATTTTCCTGTCATTGGACAAAACTTTAAGCCAGATTAGACTTTCTGTGTTTTTCTGTACTTTGACATACAAAGACTATGAATAAAGTATATAAATTTGCTTTCTGCTATCGTTTTTAGTTCTAGCATGTATCATCCTTGCTTAACGTGTCAGTTTGGGTTATTTTAGGAGGAAAACAAAAATGAATAATATTTGCTATTTACTGTCAATTAGTTTACAGTAGCAAATCCAGAACTCTCATAAAGGGAAGGGGGGTAGCTGACTGACCTAAGAGGGAAGGGGGAGGCGTTCCACTTATGCTTCAGTGATTCCCCATAAAATAAAATAAAAAGATTGCAACGAAATGGGGGACAGGGCCCCCAGGCCCCCCTGGGATCCGCCTATGATTTACTATCAACAGCGGTCACTGCGGATATATGTCTGTATACTTACATACATGTACTATGAATAATATGAACCAGTATTTGGAAAATAGGGGGAGGGAAAAAAATGTCCCTAGTTCCTAAGTACCTTTTGACTTTTGATACCTCTCCTGAAATTCTCCAGTCAGTATAATTTTTTTACAGTTTACATACGCTCTATTTCCCCTCGATTTCATTCTAGTTCTAGTATCACAAATTCATGAAAAGTAAAGGAAGGTTATGTTTATAGATATAAACCCGTCACCAAAGTGATATAACTGCTCAAAGCATTGTGTGAAAACTGGGATATTCCCCCTTTTTATACGACCGCAAATTTTGAAAATTGTTTGGTCGTATATTGGTATCACGTTGACGTCGTCGGCCAGCGTCGTCTTCGTCCGAAGACATTTGGTTTTCGTACTACAAAATGTATAACTTTAGTATAAGTATATAGAAACCTATTAACATTTAATACAGGGTTTATGACCATAAAAAGATGGTTGAGATTGATTTTGGGTGTTTTTTGTTCCAACAGTTTAGGAATTAGGGGCTAAAAAGGGCCCAAATAATTATATATATATATATATATATATATATATAAGCATTTTCTTGGTTTTCGCACTATAATTTTATTTAAGTAAAAGGAAATCAATGAAATTTAAACACAAGGTTTATGAATACAAAAGCAAGGTTGTGATTGATTTTGGAAGTTGAGGTCCCAACAATTTAGGAATTAGGGGCCAAAAAAGGGCCCAAATAAGCATTTTTCTCTGTTTTTGCACCATAACTTAAATAGAAATTTATGAAACTTAAACATAAGGTTTATGACCATAAAAGGTAGGTTGTGATTGATTTTGGGAGTTTTGGTCCCAACAGTTTAGGAATAAGGGGTCCAAAGGGTCCAAAAATTTAACTTTGTTTGATTTCATTAAAAATTGAATAATTGGGGTTCTTTGATATTCCGAATCTTACTGTGTATGTAGCTATAGATTCTTAATATTTGGTCCCGTTTTCAAATTGGTCTACTTTAAGGTCCAAAGGGTCCAAGATTAAACTAAGTTTGATTTCATCAAACATTGAATATTTCGGTTCTTTGATATGCTGAATCTAAACATTTACTTAGATTTTTGATTATTGGCCCAGTTTTCAAATTGGTCCAAATCGGGGTCCAAAATTAAACTTTGTTTGATTTCAACAACAATTGAATTCTTGGGGTTCTTTGATATGCTGAATCTAAACATGTACTTAGATTTTTGATTATGGGCCCTGTTAGTTTTCAAGTTGGTCCAAATCGGGGTTCAAAATTAAACTTTGTTTGATTTCAACCAAAACTTGAATCCTTGGGGTTCTTTGATATGCTGAATCTAAACACGTACTTAGATTTTGTTAATTATGGACCCAGTTTTCAAGTTGGTCCAAATCGTGGTCCAGAAAGTTTTTCCTTCCAGAAAGTTTTTCCTTCAAGATCAAATGGTCCCTTTAAAAATTTCTTCACTTTACCAGGTCATTTAAGGTAAACTAATACAGTTCTAAACTCGGTGGCGGATCCATAACTTTTTGTAAGGGGGGGCCACTCCCTATATAATCAACCAAGTTTTTCCCACAACAGGGGGACCCGGGCCCCCAGGATCCACCTATGAAACTGATCTAGTTCTCGGTTTTAACAATTTTAAAGTATCAAACAAGGAAAAGTAACGCATAACGGGGATAACTCGGGAACAGTTAGAGTGACGCCAGCTAAATTCAAACTTGATCTCTGTTTTGTGGTAATAAGCATTGTGTATATGTTTCATAACATTTGGTTGAGGCAAACTAAAATTAGAAAATGGAAACCAACTTCGTGACAACTAAAGTACAGACGGACATGCGTGAAACTAATGACACGAGACAAATCTTCACAAGAAAAGAATTGAAACAGAAATAAATAATCATAAGTAACCCTACGACCTTCAACAGTAAGTAAAGCACATGCCACATAGTACCATATGCAGGCTTTGTAAGCAGATATTAAACTAGTTGAAACAAAACTTTAAATAAAAAGATCATGACTGTTTAATCAGTAACTGTTGTTATGTTATTAGGAACGTGTCAATCGGTTTATTGATTTTTTTGGCATATCGAAGAAAAACAGGCACGTGTCTAAATGGTGTCTTTCTCCTATTCACACTTTTACAAATCACACTTCCTTCAATAGATGTTTTGGTTAATAATAAATTGTTTTTATAACAATCAAGGTTAATTTAAAATTCCCCTAAGATTGACTTGTATTTTTAAAAAGAAAATATAGTTGATACACTGTTCAGTGGCGGATCCAGGGGAAGGGGGTCCGGGGATTGGAACCCCCTGATTTTTTGGACCATCAATGCATTTGAATGGGAGCATATAGTTTGAACCCCTCCCCCTTTTCTCTGGGTTGGGACCCCCCTCTTTTTAAATGGCTGGATCTGTCACTGCTGTTGAAGTCAATTACTTTAATAAAAAATTGATACACTGTTTATTTGCAAACTGTTTTTTTTTTCTCTTCAAAGCATACTTTAAATTAAAGAATAAGTCAGATAAACAGAAGTACATGTATATGTAATTTATGATTAAAGAATCATTGAATTTGTTAATCTAAAATTAGAAATGCAGCATATAGTAATTTATCAACACAAACCACTGTTGTTTTCAGTACACACAAAGTATCTGGAGAAAAGCACAAGGAACATGGATTTAGGTTCCATAATGCTTTATGTCACTGTACCGCCCTCAACAATGAGCAAATGTAACACAACAACAAATAACAACCACTGTATTAGATGCTCCTGGTTTGGGAAATGCACACATATACAGAATGTGGCAAGGTGAAACATGTAAGTTGGATTCAAATCCTCCCCGTAAAACATAAACACAAAGTGGACATGGCTGGCTTCTTGTACATACCAACAACAAAAAGACACTAAGTACATATCTGAGAGTACATGCAGTTACTGCAAGATAATTTAAACCGTCTAAATAATATTGAATATCTTTTTTATTTATGATTATTTTTCTATAAAATTTGATTTTTTTGCACTAAATATCTATCCCTACCTTAATATGTAAAAATAATATATATAACAGCACTCCTTCTAGTCCTTAGTGGCATTGTATAGGTTTTTAGTGCACTAAGGAATCATTAGCAGTGTTTAGATGTACTTTTTACTTTTACGATTCTAGACCAAAATAAAATTTGAATTTTGAGATATTGAGAAAAATCCAGAAATACAAATTTTTGAGGAAACCATGCACCAAATTCAACAGTCCAACATTATTAACTCTGTCTCTCCATCTAAAATTTACTTTGTTATTACAATAACCAAATGACCCTTCCATGAAATCAAATGTAAATATAGAGAAATATAATTGCTTGTTGTTTATTGGTGAAAGAAGTCCATTTACAAGGCTGCAAAACAGATATCATAAGGTACATAATGGTTTGTATCAAATCTGAACATCTGAACCCCCCCCCCCCCCCCCCCCCCCTGGTAACCAATAGCAGATCAAGTGTTAATTAGCTATCTAACTGTTGAGTATATAATTCAAACTCCATTATTTATATGTATCAAATACCTAGAAAACCATGTATTTGATGCTGATTCTGAATAAATTCAGCAATTTCAGACCAGTTGCTAGGGCTTTCTTTGGTTGCTATGGTCTTTCAGCCCCTAAAATTAAAGCTAATGTAATTTTTTATCATTTTCAAACAAATCATAAGTTATATTGTCGGTTAAATTACATTAATATAAAAAAAAATAGCAAAAATTTTGATAATGAACAAGAATTTTTTTTTGTCATTTTTATGAATTTTATCAATTTTTGTTGCCATGGTAACAAAAATTTTCAAAAAAACCCAGATGTTTTTTTCCTGTTTTTTATTACTCAATGTATGAACTTTAAGATGCAATCATAGTTAAGAATGAACTTGTTTGTTCTATGTCAATTTTTCTTGGTTTAAAATATGATATTTGAGCTATTTTCAGAAAATGTCAAAATACAGATTTTTGCACCTTTTTAAATACCATTTTAGCCTTATATCAAAAAGAAAATTCACAACCTCAACATCAAAATATAAACTTTAAATAATGCCTAATTATATGTTGGAATTATTTTTTTTCTTGAAATTGTCATTATCATAAAATTGCTGCTACCAAAAAGTCGACATTTTCAAATTTTCATGCCTGATTTCATCATAAATTCCTCAAAAAAATGGCTGCATGTTTCCATAGCAACCGTTCAATAAAATTGAAAAAAAAAGCTTGCAAACTTTATTTCAATCTTAGCTGCCTATTATATAAAAGAATAAAGCAGTTCTGAGACATACATGAATCACCCCCTGCCTGGCTCTTACAAATAGCTGTACTTAGAAACCCATCTGTAACTTTTATATTCAAAAGTCTTTTGGTGAAATTGAGGATTTAATCTTTACCAATGCAATTGATAAGGAATTTCCATTTTGAATTATACTTGAAGTTTGGTATTTTTGTTATTCAAATCTTAGTTTTAAGTACTGTTGAAGCTTTGTAGTTTTAGCTCAAAATGGTGATATGTATTTTTTCTGTTATTAAATCATGCCAATAAGAATTGAGTATCTTGCAGTTACTTTTGTATTGTTTTAATAAATATAACATGTTAAGATGCAATTTCCATACAATTACTTTCATCAGTTCTAGTAATTAATGGAAACAAAGTGTTTACATGAAACTAACACAATCATCTAGCAATTACACATAACACACAGAGATATCTCGGATTAACATGCAACTCACATAATCATTAAGTGTTAACTAGTATATCACATAAACAATAAGTGCTAACATAAAACTAATAACAACTGGCAGAAACATGTAACACACAAAAACGTCTTGGATTTACATGTAACTGACAGAATTACAATGTGTTAACATGCATCTCACACACACATATTGTTAACATACCACTCACAGAAACATCTGTTGATTAACTTGTAAAGGACAAAATTACAATGTTAACATGCATCTCTCACAAACATCTAAGAGTAACATGTAGCTGACACAATTACAATGTGTTAACATGAAACTCACACACAGATATTGTTAACATGTAACTCACAAATACATCTATGATTAACATGCTACTTAGCATCCAAGTTAATATGCAATCACATATACACTAACACACACTTACACAAAAATGTGTTACTTTGTTAACACTAAACTAAAATGAATTTCACTGTCAAACTTAACTATCATAGCAATAACCAACTTCAATACCATACTTCATGTCTGTCATATTTGATTTTTGTTAATTGTTTTGATATAAATTAGGCAGTTAGTTTTCTCACTTGAATGGTTTCAGATGTTTCCTGTCTGCCTTTTTATAGCTTACTATAAAAAAAAATCATATTTAAAAATAAGATTACTTTGTCCTTTTTACCTTCATGAGTTTTAACTTTTGTAGAATATAAAATTGTTTGACACAACATTTTTTTGTTGTTGCTTTAATACTTTCCAATCACTTGTATTTTTATTTTAAAATTTGCTTAGTTTTCAATCACTTGTGTGTTTATATTATATGTATTTTGTGCTTAATCAAATCCCTGAAAGAAAACACAAACTGTGAGGACAATGTGGAAGAACAAAATTCTTAATCATGGAATATTTGGATATAATATCATTTCATCAAAAAGACATCACATTTCTACACAGGCAAAACAGATTTAAGTTTATCCTACTTATTTGTACTTATAGGAGTCTTTGAGTTCTTAAATTGTCCAAGGAGTTGTTATATGGAGAGAAAAAAATTAATGAGGACTTGTATCAATGTATACGTATATCAGTTTATATAGAGAAAACTCTATGTTTGTATGGTCCGTGTAACACTTATCAATTCAAATTTTAAAAAGTTTTGAAATTTTAGATTTTAGGAATTTTGATCAAAGTTTTAAAATATCAAAATTTCAAATTGTGTTTAAGTTTTGAAATTTTGAAATTTTAACCAAATTATTAAAAAATCAAAATTCTAAATATCGTTTATAAATTTGATAGTTTAGGAATTTGATCAAACTTTTAAAATACTAAAACTAAAGTGCAATTTTGATTATTTAACTTTTTGAAAGTTTGATTTTTTAAATTTTTGATTAAAATATCAAAAATAGAAAAGGGGCGAAAAGAGGGGTACTAGTACCTGTAAACAGTGATGTAAACACGGCTCTGATAAATATCTTTTTTAGTTATAAATAAATAGCACCAAATATATAAAATCATTTTTAATTACAAAATAAATAATGAAAAGAAGAAGTCGGGTTTTTTTTATGAAACATATTAGACATCACATGAGATAACAGTATCCTGAAAATTTAAGGTTGTGCATCTATCAAAAAAATAAATAATTAGACCTATTTAAACCGGAATCATATAAGTTGATTTAAATTTCTTATATGAGGTTAGCGTTTTAGATAAATAATTCAGAGCTATTTGGTGTTCCCAGTGCCCAACATTTAGAAGTATCAGTGAAAACTGATCAACTCACAGTAAACCGGTAGATCCAGAAAAAGCGCATGCAACTTAAAACGTTTTGTTTTCATTTTTATCGATTGCATGAAGATAATATATTGCCTTTTATGATATAATTCAGTTCCAAGAAATGATACGGAAGGGATACTTAATGTATAGCGTCGCAATGAACGTTGCAACACATGCTAGGTGTGCTTCAGCTGGCTCCTAGACAAAAAAGTGTACTGGTTCAGTGATTATAGACGTAATACTAAACTCCGAAATATAACAATGAACTAAAATTAAAATCATACAAGACTTAAAAGGACAGAGGCTCCTGGATAGGAACAGGCGCACAAATGGATAGGAACAGGCGCACAAATGCTGCAGGGTTTAACATGTTTCGTGAGATTACAACCCACCCCTACACCTCTAGTCAATTAAAGAATGAAAAACACACAGTAATACGAACAGTAAAACGCACTTGAATAGGAAATACAAGTCCTATGTCAGAATAGGAAACAAAAGATACTAATCAAAATGACAATGATAATAAATTAACAAAGGACTACTATATATAAGGCTGAGCAGTTACTGCCATGCGCCAGCTCCAGACCTCAATTAAACTTATTGAAAGGTTTTATATATCTTTATATGCACACTCTCTCCTTGATGCATTTATTGCTAATTTGTTCCGGAACATTCATGAAATATTTTTCACCATCAACAAAAAGTCGATCATTCAAAATAGGTTGTTTAGATGCAAATTTCGAAGAACCATAGGATTCAACTTCCATTGGTGTACGGCCAAAAATGGAAAAATCCATCATACAGCTGACAGTGTGGCTTCTCTTTGCACGCTTCATTCTGACTGGATGTACATGTGTTCTTTTAGCCTTTGCTCAAAGTCGATTGTCGTACGATAACTTAAAAATGCCCTAATAACAAAATGCAAATACGGAACAATAATATCCCTAATACAAAAAAATCTCTTCCTTTTAATTTGAAACAATGGTTGATTTAGGACCCATAATGGAGTTATGTGTATGATAACCAGTCCAAACGTTGTCTATAAGGGAGCAACCATTTAACTTTAAAAGTGGTTTTATTAAGTTTTTTCATCGCTTTAATCAACTTGTCTGGCTCAAAATTTAACACTAAAAGGCATGGAGAAAATTTGGATTCAGAATTTTTCTTTTGTCCTCTGCTGGCACAGAATATTATATCATTAAATTGGGGATCAGAATATTTTATCGAAGCCCCTAGTGGTAGTATCAAGTAAAAAAAAGTGACTATCTAAATATTGGATTCCCCAGAAGATTACCATTTATTGCTGATATAAACTTTTGAAAAAAGATTTTTCAACTTTCAAAATGGATAGATGGGCACTTAATGTAGTACAGCGTCAACTATTACATAAGCATGAATGCTAGATGGGCGCTTAATGTAGTACAGTGGCAACTATTACATAAATATGAATGCTCGTGAAAATAATGTTTATGGTTTACGTTTATATATTTTATGAAAGGTTTCAACTTTTAAAAAACAAGAGCTTTAAGTTTGATTTAAACGTTTACTTTATTTGGCCTTTCAATTTTATTTGACTTTATTTGCCTTTTTAACTTAATTTGGTTCCAGTGTCAGTGATAAGTCTTTTGTAGACGAAACGCCAGTCTGGCGCAAAAATCGGCAAAATTTACATCCTGGTATTCATCTACGATGAGTTTTTGTAGATACCTTGTAACAGTATCTTGGCTCCAATCAACTAATATTGGATCTGAGTACTCTTAATTTTAGCGTAAATAAGATATATATATATATATTAAAAACCTCCCACATTGTGGACTAGCACAACCTTAACTGGGACACCATGCATTCAGTATCCCTACCGTACCAAAAAAATATTAACTAAAATCATTGATACAAGGCAATATGATTATGATCGTCATATAACCGATAAAAATGAAAACCGATAACATTAAAAGTTACGACCGAATCGCTTTTCTCGCTTGACCTTCTTACGGAACGCTCAAAGCTGAATATTTAGGGCCAACAACTTACAAAGAACAGATTAAAACGTTTAAGATGATCGTTCATAGTGTACATGAAATGATATATTCTTTAGCCAACTTGATTGCAGAAAGTAAGAAGTCGTAGAGCAAAACAGAAAAAAAATGAAATCAAAAGAGATAATACACCGTGTATTGAGCTTATTTTATTGCTTAGAGTTCAGTAGAAAGTTTTATACATGCTCAACCTAGCCATGCTATTTGACCTACTGCGAGTTGTAAAGTTTTTACTGTTGCTCCTGTTTCTTCTATAATATGGGTGCTAGAAAAACCCGCAAGTAAAATGGTCAATATCAGAGCCGTATGTCTAGTTTTTATATGAATTATCTTCTTTTGAGAAATATTAATTTTTGTAATCCAATTTTTCATCGCTTACAACTGTCTGTCTGTGGTTTATTTCATACATAAACTTTTAAGTATCAGTATGTTTTCAATTCATATTGTTTCGTTTTGATCCGCTTTTATTTCGTTTCGCTTTTTACAGGTACCCCTCTTTTTTCCCCTTATCTATGTTTGATATTTTAATCAAAAATTTAAAAAATCAAACTTTCAAAAAGTGAAATAATCAAAATTACACGTTAGGTTTAGTATTTTAAAAGTTTGATCAAATTCCTAAACTATCAAATTTAAAAATGATATTCAGAATTTTGATATTTTACTTATTTGGTTAAAATTTCAAAATTTCAAAACTTTAACACAATTTGAAATTTTGATATTTTACAACTTTGATCAAAATTTCAAAAAACTAAAATTTCAAAACTTTTTAAAACTTTGAATTGATAAATGTTACACGGACCATGCATCAAGAATCCTCCTAATGAAATCTCAATGACAAAAAAAATATTTAAAAACATCATTATCAATACAACAAAAACTATCTCTGCCCATAAATTTGTAGCCATAGTTTAGGTACAATTAATGCAAATTAATAATTCTTATCTGTCTGTAACTAAAAAAGCCACCATTTTGAATTCTGGGATTTAATAGGTTACTAAGAGAAGCCACCATTTTGAATTCTGGAATTGAAAAGGTTACTAAGAGAAGCCACCATTTTGAATTCTGGAATTAAATAGGTTTCTTAGAGAAGCCACCATTTTGAATTTTGGGATTTAATAGGTTACTAAGAGAAGCCACCATTTTGAATTCTGGGATTTAATAGGTTACTAAGAGAAGCCACCATTTTGAATTCTGGGATTTAATAGGTTATACAGGATTTCTTCATTAATAATCTAGTTCACATTTATCATCTGAAAATATTCTCTCTGTTAAATTGATTCAATTGTATAGGGTACACAAAGCAAAAAGGGGCTTTTCTAGTAAAAAAAAAAAGGACACTGTATCACTCAATTTATTTCACTTGACTGGGCGGAGTTTAACCGTTTCTCACATAATAAACCAATCCATCTATAAATAGGTGTTTTAGATTTAACTCATTAATAAAGTGTCCAGTTACTCTTTTTTAATTTCCTTTGATGACACTGATTGGTGATTAGAAATTACAAAAAAATATAAAGGCAATCGTCCTTATCACACACCAAAATAAAACGTAAGCTCCGCCTGATCAGTTGAAATAACATTTGTAATAACTGCACCTGAAGTGCGACAATTCAGATGTCAAAGATATGACTTTTCATTGAATGTTCAATCTGTGACATTTTTATGAAATCCCAAAGTCATATCAAACATTAAATGGTAATGAAAAACAATATACTGTTTATCACAAGTTACATTTTAATTCACAGATAAAGTTAATAAAAACAACCAGTCTATAAGTATGTTCAACAAACGACAAGTATAATAAAACACAATATCTACTACAAATCATTTCATAAAATAAATTAGCTGATATTTTCATGACAATGAAATTATAACTGCCATTTGGTAAATAAAACAAATGGAATTTTAAATTAAAAAAAATATTTATCTAGCAGCACTCAATGTAATACCAGTAATATGTGATATTGTAGCACTACTAAAATAGTTATCCTTTTTAGGGGGTACTTTAAATAAATACTATTCAAATATAAAAAAAAATATATTTCTTTTGCCATCCTGAGTTTATAGTTTTAGTATCTATTAATGCATACCCATTGTTTTTTTTGTTTCAAAAGTTATCTCCCTTTTTTAGATTTTTGTTTAATGGAAGCACACTTTAATACCAATAGATTTATTCTATATCTAACAAATATCAAAAATAATATTTAATATTTAATAAAAAGATAATAAAAAGCACCATTGCTGCTATTTCAATTTTGCATAATCAAAATGTGCCCTATTTTTGTACGATTTATAAGATTCATAGCGATATGTTAACATTGTAATAAGAAGCATTTTAAACCTTTCATAATAAGTCATTTTAAGTCATCTTATCAATAACAGTATTGTCAGCTATATCTACAAGGCCTAAAATAAAATATTGTTTGTTTCCCCAATCCCGACCGACCCTGCAAAAACAGTCGACTCATAAAATTTTATTGTCAAAACTAAGATGAATATTATTTTATTCATTTCCAATTTCAGGCTTGCCAGATCGACAGATATTGTTCCAGCTTTTAGAAAAGAATAAAATAATTTACCTACCTACCTACCCACACCTGGCTTGACAGGGTTAGGATTGGGGAAACAAACAATATATCAATTTGACAATTTAGGCCCAATGATATCAATATTAAATGGTAAAATTGATCTATTTCTGGCAAGAAAATGATTTAACATAAGAAACGTGCTGCCTAATATAAAATAAATGAGTAATCTACTCTGCATGATATTATAAAACCTGGGAATTATATTTTGATCTTCGGCTCTCCTGATTTGTAACTGGATCAGAAGTCATTAAACGAAAACTTAAAACATAATAACAGAAAAAAATTAAGAATTAATATATTCTCAACATGATTTGATATACAAAATAAAACTAATATAGACAATAGAATTAAGATTTCAAGGCCAAATTAAATCCGGTCCACTTGGTCATTTCAATTGTTTAATCCCTCATTTATGTATGCCATATAGGATTTCTTTACATCTTTTTACAATTACAAGATAACTGTAAATGTTCATCATAAAAAGGGTCACCATCTTCACAAAAATCAGTCAAGAAAGTTCCTTATATTGAATAAAACTTTCAGTATTTCTTCAATCAACCTTTTTAGTATGATAACAGACTTGGGGTAATTGTAATCGTTAATCATCTGTTTCGGGGATGTTAAAAATGTTTGAGCCAATAAAAAGCTCATGTCTTGGATAACAGACCAAGCTGTTCATTATTGTTTTTGAGAATAACACGAAAGGACTATTCTTAAAGATTTCTTATCAATTTTATCAATTATTTCAAACAATTTGAAAACACAGGCTTTTTGAAACCTGCATTCTGGCCATTTTTCAGATATGTCTTTGAAAAGACATTTGGTGACAGAAAATTCTGGATGTCATTTCATCAGAAATATAGAAATGCCTCAATAAAACTAATGCTTTTATCTCCATAATGAAAGAGCATCATTATCATGCCTCCTGGAGCAATCAAAGGGTCATATTTCAAAAATAAAGCTCTTTAGAGTAATGATTTTAGCAGTAAGTAAAGGACAAATATGACAAGTAATGGCAATGCTCTTTTCAGCTCTTCAATCCAGGTGAGCTTAAAAGTATATAGAGAAACAGAACATACTTAAAAACTTGACAAAACACAAATTTTTGCGTAGATGTTTTAAACATATCTAATATACAGAAAGTAAATGCTTTTTTCTCCCCAGAAATCTCCATAATTAATCTAACATTTTTGTCTTTTTTTCAAAAATTGCAATAAAAAATGAAATTAATAATTTCTGGATTCACAGTATACATATTTCTAATTCATTAAAAAATTATTTTCCAAATTTATAAAGTATAACAAATTAAATATAATATAGCCTTACAAAAGTTACCATAAAAATATTTAAATATATGTACAGTGCAACATTTGTTAACAGTGAATTAAAAAACACACACACAAACAACACATTATTCACAACCTGCTGCCGATTAAACCACAAAATGGAGGGAATGTTATAACAAAAACATTCAAGTACAAAAATTATAAATATTTAACAACCTTTATATATAAACAATAAAAATAAATGTTTTATATTAAAAAATTATGTTCACAACATTCTAAAAAACTAACCAATATCATCTATACTGGATATTGTACTTTAAAGGCGTATATAAATATAGATTTACAGTATATTACAAATATATTTACAATTTTACAATAATATATCGATGTAATGAATCACTAAAACATCAAACTGTAATGAACAACCCTGAGAGACACAAAAACAATTGTCTTTTCACAACAATATTGATAAAAATGACCCTTTCAGAGTACCTGATTTATCTCCCTTGATTTGTGGGATTTATAATATTGTAGGGATTTTTTGTGGACTGTTGTTTTCTTAAATGACATTTACATTCAATTCCAATAAAAAATCATTTTTTATAAAAAATCTTGATGATATACAAAAAAATAACGGCAGTAATTTTCTGATAATTTTGGATTTTACCAGATTTTCAATAATGTTTTGATTTTTAACCAGATTTTTAATAATGCTTTTAAAATTTGATTTTAGACTAACCTTTCTTAGAAAGCATTTTTATACTTTGAGAATACTTTTACAATTCAATAAATCTGATATTACATATACCATTATAAGACCTTTAAAAAAATCCTGGTGTCCACAATCAAAATTTTAAATGAAATCCTTTGACTAAACATGCTAAAAATGTCATTAAAAATTCATTGTGTTTAAATCCTCTTGTTAAAATCAATTAATCTAGCCAATCCAGGCTATTAAAAAAATAAGATCAGATTAATATCAGGGTTCTAAAGTGAACTCAGATTATTCTATGTTCAAATATTTCCAATGTAAACTAAAATGACTACAGATGGTAGGCTAGGAGACTGTGTATAAAGTGATTTGTTCGATAGACTATATGGCAGACGATTACAAGAACTATTTGACAACATCTCATCACTAGTGATACCTTCTTTGGAATGACAAGAGACAACATACTCCTGTCACCATAGGCTAGGAGACTGTATATGTAGTGATGTGTATAGGAGACTATATGGAACACTTCAACTACTCATCACTTTTCAATACCGGGTAGTAACACTTTCACTTAGTATGAACCAAGACAACATCCTAACATCTCCTGTCACGATAGGAATGATTTCTGAATAAACTGAAATGAGAAATTAATTGTCATATTAAACTTTCAGCTTGTCTTGTGAAAAAATTTCACTATGACTTCATTTAAGTGACAATATAAGGAAATGTCAAGAGGCAACATTTTGGCTATAAAATTAACATAAAGCACATGCAATTTTATTTAAAATACTGTGGATTTATTAATATTCCTTAGATACCAATTTTTGTGGATTTTGAGGTAACATGGGAACCACAAATCAAATGATTCAATGAATTACAAATTTTAATTAAGGATTTTTTTCTTAAATTCCATTAAAAAAGACTTTCAAAGATTCCAACTAATCAGATTAATTTCAATTATACAGACTAAAATGGGAGACATCTTTAGAAACATGGAAACATTTGATAAATCTAAATGACTGTTTTTGTTGTTGGTTTTACTTTACTAGGGTAAGGGGCCTGGAGGGTTACCTTTTTAAACAAATATTGTTCCTTATCATATATCAGCTTTTTTAGCCAGTGTGCTGCATTCACTGATATAACACATTGATGATTTCTATATACAGAATACATAACTTACTTGATCAATGCTTAAAGTTATCTGGCCATTCTGTTTCATATTGTTGAAGTCATCTGAAATTTATCACCAAGTGTAAATCATCAGTCACAAAACATTTTTAATATATAAATTAATATTGAAGAAAAAAGAAGTGATAAATAAAATAAGAATTTGTCCACTTTCCCCGCTTTTTTAAACAGGATTTAGCACCAAATGAATTTGATACAGTAAACAAAAGAAAAATCAATGCAAAATTAAGAATTAACCTTGAAACAACTTTTTCTTATATTTATGTTTAATTACTGAACAGAAACCGCAACATATCAAAGGGACAGACTCTAGGATATTAGAAGTAAACTGTGTCAAAAATTAAAGAACCTTAGTGAGCACGCTCACATACCCCACATCTCCACATTTTCATTGGAGAAATTAAATAAGTGTAAGAAAAAAAAAGTATAAGAAAAAATTAATTTCCTGCCAATATGCACATCTAAATAGTATGTCCTTATTATCTACAAAATTTCATGAAATTCTGTTGTGTGGTTTCAGAGGAGTTGCGATGACAAACTGTTGCAGTAGTACATTAAAGTAAACCAGATGCTCCGCAGGGCGTAGCTTTATACGACCGCAGAGGTTGAACCCTGAACGGTTGGGGCAAGTATGGACACAACATTCAAGCTGGATTCAGCTCTAAATTTGGATTGTGATTAAATAGTTGACACAGCATAGGTTTCTGACACAGAATGAATGTGTTCTAATGAACTTAAAATTTTTGTTTTCTCTTAGAGCAATTCACTATGCTGTTGAATATTAATCCTCTCAAAAAAATGTTTGAAGAAATTTTCTTTTTATTTATGAAATTTCAAATGAGAAAATTGAACCCAATTTTTTCAATCACATCCCCCTTTCCCTTATTCCAAAACTAATCTCAATTAAAATTTCTAATGGGAGTTTGCAACAATAACTACTCATTTAAATACATCATAAAATATTAAGATGTAAAAAAACTGCTTGTTATCACTGAATGGTAAAGATTATTTTAATTTATCAGTTGGTAGTAAAAAGTGAATATACATTGTATATTGTATATATAACAAAGATTTAAGTTGATTCTGGACAAAGAAAGATAACTCCAAATAAAAAAAAATCTTACAATTAGATATTTCTTGCTTACTATTCTGGACAAAGAAAGATAACTCTAATTAAAAACAAAATTGCTATTTCACAATATTTTGCAATAAGATATTTCTTGCCATTGCGCAATACTGTGCAATTGAAAAGACTTGCTATTGCACAAAACTTAATATAATAATTTTAGATCCTGATTTGGACCAACTTGAATACTGGGCCCATAATCAAAAATCAAAGTACATGTTTGGATTCAGCATATCAAAGAACCCCAAGATTTCAATTTTTGTTAAAATCAAACTAAGTTTAATTTTGGACCCTTTGGACTTTAATGTAGACCAATTTGAAAACAAGACCAAAAATGAGGAATCTACATACACAGTTAGATTTGGCATATCAAAGAACCCCATTTATTCAATTTTTGATGAAATCAAACAAAGTTTAATTTTGGACCCCGAGTTGAACAACTTGAAAACTGGGCCGATAATCAAGAATCTAAGTACATTTTTAGATTCAGCATATCAAAGAACCCAAACGATTATTTTTTTGTCAAAATCAAACGAAGTTTAATTTTGGACCCTTTGGACCTTAATGTAGACCAATTGGAAAAAGGGACAAAAGTTAAAAATCTACATACACAGTTAGATTTGGCATATCAAAGAACCCCATTTATTCAATTTTTGATGAAATCAAACAAAGTTTAATTTTGGACCCCGAGTTGAACAACTTGAAAACTGGGCCGATAATCAAGAATCTAAGTACATTTTTAGATTCAGCATATCAAAGAACCCAAACAATCAATTTTTTGTCAAAATCAAACGAAGTTTAATTTTGGACCCTTTGGACCTTAATGTAGACCAATTGGAAAAAGGGACAAAAGTTAAAAATCTACATACACAGTTAGATTTGGCATATCAAAGAACCCCAATTATTCAATTTTGATGAAATCAAACAAAGTTTAATTTTGGACCCTTTGGGCCCCTTGTTCCTAAACTGTTGGGACCAAAACTCCCAAAATCATTACCAACCTTCCTTTTATGGTCATAAACCTTGTGTTTAAATTTCATAGATTTCTATTTACTTATACTAAAGTTATGGTGCGAAAACCAAGAAAAATGCTTATTTGGGTCCCTTTTTGGCCCCTAATTCCTTAACTGTTGTGACCTAAATTCCCAAAATCAATACCAACCTTCCTTTTGTGGTCATAAACATTGTGTTTAAATTTCATTATTTTCTATTTACTTAAACTAAAGTTATTGAGCGAAAACCAAGAATAATGCTTATTTGGGCCCTTTTGTGGCCCCTAATTCCTACACTGTTGAAACCAAAACTCCCAAAATCAATCCCAACCTTTCTTTTGTGGTCATAAACCTTGTGTCAAAATTTCATATTTCTATTAACTTAAACTAAAGTTATAGTGCGAAAACCAAGAAAATGCTTATTTGGGCCCTTTTTGGCCCCTAATTCCTAAAATGTTGGGACCAAAACTCCCAAAATCAATACCAACCTTCCTTTTGTGGTCATAAACCTTGTGATAAAATTTTATAGATTTATATTCACTTTTCCTAAAGTTAGAGTGCTAAAAATACAAGTATTCGGACGACGACGACGACGACGATGCAGACGACGACGCCAACGTGATAGCAATATACGACGAAATTTTTTTCAAAATTTGCGGTCGTATAATAAGCTCAAAGGGGCGTAACTCCTAGAAATAAAATTGAATCCCAATTTCCCGTTGATATGCACAACCACATAGTATGTCCTTATCATCTGAAAAGGTTTCGTGAAATTCTGTTGTGTGGTTTGAGAGGAGTTGCGATGACAAACTGTTGCAGTAGTACATTAAAGTAAATAAGTTCAAAGGGGCGTAACTCTTTAAAAAAAAATTGAATAGCAATCTCCCGTCGATAAGCACAACTACATAGTATGTCCTTATTATCTGAAAAGGTTTCGTGAACTTCTGTTGTGTGGTTTGAGAGGAGTTGCGATGACAAGAAACAGGACTGACAGACGGACGGACGGACAGACTGACAGACGGACTGACGGAGGGACGGACGGGTCAAAAACATTATACCCTCCGCAACTCGTTGCGTGGGGTACAATAACATAGGCAAATATTTAATAGCAAATGTGTCTTTATGAAACCACCATGATTAGAATTGTTTAATTGTTTCATATTGTCTTCTCTTCACTAGAAAAGCTAGTTATTGTTTTGCATTTTCATATTCATACTTACTAAACAATTTTGTCAGCTTAGACAGACAGGAAAGAAAACCATCAAAGTCTATATGACATTTCTCATTAGAATATTTAAAAACCAAAGCTTGCATAGAACTATTGTTTATGGTAAAACCTGGAAAAAATAATGATTATACTTCACAAAGACAAAATATGAAGAATTGTTGTACAAACACATTATTATCGTATTAGTTGTTTTTGACTTAGCTGACTGCCAGTACTTTTAGATGTTTCGTTTTTTTTTGTGTGTTCTCTATCGACCTGATAAGTTCAGTCCTTTTGAACTGATTTTTATAGTTTGTTCTTATGTTGTTCTGTATCACCATGTTCTCAGGCAATTGGGGAGTGTTTTGCCTCGGCAAACATGTTTAATCTTGCCATATTCTGTATGTGCCTGACTTAAACCAGGGACCTGTTATTTAGTATCTTCTTTTGTTTGGTGTTTTGTACATATATTTGGTCATTGGTTTTCCTCATATGAATTATTTTGTCATCTAAGGGCCTTTTATAACTTACTATACTGTATCAGTTCTTCACATTGTTTAAGACAATACAGTGACCTATAGTTGTCAACTTCTTCATATTTCAATATCTTGATATTCTGGTTGAGAGTTGTCTCATTGACTATCATACCAAATCTTCTTAACAGTATTTTTTTAAATTACTGCTAGTGTAATCCATATCAGTTTTGTAAAATCACAAGTTTTAGGTAAAGTTATAAATTTAGCGCAATAACATTTCTTCATGGCATGACTATGTAAATTAACAATATATACAAGCCCAAACAGAACATATTCCTTAGAAATTAAACAATACACCATTTTAAGTTAATATATTTTACCTGCTGCTCCAAGTGCCCTCCTTAATTCAAAACAACTAAAAGATCCAATATTATCTGTATCATACTGGAAGTATATTCTCTACAATTATAAAGAAAAGAAATTACAAAATTAGCTTATTCATTTTAAATTAAAAATTAAGGATTTTTAATTCTGAACATTTACATATTCTAATTAAAACTTGTACTGGAGAGATTCATCATATTTGAACTAAACTGTCCGAATGGATAATGAAACTTGCAAACAACTATCTGCAATGTTTTATTGTGAGACATGCATTTTTCAACTTTTATCAAAAAAAGACAATTAGAAAGACTTTAAGATATCAATAAAAGTGTTTTGAACTATTTCATTATTTTCAATTAGAATAGATATCCAAACAGACAACCCTGAAAACGTCTTGTGATCTGGTGGAGAAAATTTAGAACTAGATTTGATCATAAAATAAAATAACTAAAATGCTTTTAAAATCTGAATTTGACAAGCTATTGACATTAAATAGTGAAAGAACATGTGTAGAGTAAACTAACTGATGTAATTTAAAATATAAACCTACCTTCCAACTTTTGAGTAAATTCCACAAATATAAGAATTCTGTATAACCTATTTTCCCTAACAATTCTGTCTGAATAAGGTTAAGGAGATATAATGTTACCTATTTTACCAAAAAATATCCTTTAAGGGGAAACAAAAGAAGTGTTCGGTTAACTGCATATAGATTTGCTTGTGTTACTATCTCAGAAGGTGCCTTTCAAACATTCAAATGATTATGAACATCATTTAATAAATAAATATCAGTCTAAATATTTTCTGAAAATGACAAACTTTAAATATATTGATTTTTAGGTTATAAACAAGTTGATTGATATTTCTTTAAGAAATCTGAAATTCATTTTTATCATATGTTTAGTAGTAAATACAGCAGTTTTGCATATTTGATAAATAGCCTGCTGTTTAATCCATATCGCGCAACTTTGATGGGCACCCTTTATCGCATACCCTTTATCACACCCCTTTTTTTAATTTTTTTTTTTACATAAATTATAAAAAAGAAGATGTGGCATGATTGCCAATGAGACAACTATCCACAAAAGACCAAAATGACACAAACATTAACAATTATAGGTCACCATACGGCCTTCAACAATGAGCAAAGCCCATACCGCATATAAAGTCAGTTTTATTTTATTTTTGCTCAAGAAAATTTTCCTCAAAATAGGTCAATTTTTTTAATGACGTCATTGTTTGATATGTGACGTCACGAACGTCAAGTTTTCTATATTGTATGTGACGTCACGAATGTCAAGTTTTAATATTTTAGGCACACTAAATGCAACTATAAAAAGTACAAAACAAACAAATAAGTACAATAATAAACAAAATATTTTTTTAAACAACAGCACGCAAATTGTAAGATGCTTCGGATAAGTAATTGAGCAGTTCTTTTAAGGCCTTTGAAACAAGACAAAAGTAGAACTGAAGGTAACCCAGTGCTATGGATCAGACAACAGTTCATATAATATAATACTCTTCTGTTGAAATATATGATAAAGCGTATAATACATGGCAAAATCTGTATCACCCTCGACCAATATCATCCCTTGGGCCTAAAGGCCCTTTGATGTCTCAGGATGATATGACATATGATACGGATTTTGCCATGTATTATTCTCTATATATTACAATATACATAGACTGAAAGGATACATCTAGCAAAGACACAAACTTTTTACATGTGTCTATACTTGTATTTCTGTGATGTTGATCTGAAAAATAGTAACATTAAAATGTATTTTAGTAAACAAGTTTGCAAGTTCATTTAATATTACGTGTTGATTTGATATACAGCTCAAAGAGGACTAAAGTGGCCCTGTAAATCAGCAAAAATAAAATAATCTGTATCAAACGTTTTTTATCTCAAAAGTCATCCATTGCTCTAAATCCATGTTATTCAGAGAATAAAAACTAAAGTTTTCACTATCAACATTCCTTAAGCAAAGTTTTCGAAAGAAAATTAGTTTCCGCATGGATTGCATTGTGTCTACAGATGAACAATGATAACTTGTATACCACCCTACCATTTTGTAGTCTTGTGAAAATATGAAATGTTATTGAAATTGCAAAAGCTTTCACTACAAATATAATTTCATTCCTTTTAGGAAGATTATCATTTACAGTGTTCCAGCTTGAATCTCAGGGCAGAAGGGTGCTACTTGTCTGAAAGGGCACTTTAGTGCAATAACCAAAATTGTAAGGGCACTGTTTGGCAGTGTATTAATAACCTTGAATACATGTATATATTGCTAGGCTCAGCTGCAGAACATTACTTGTATTTTAACCTTATACAGAAATTAATGTGTTCCAAGTGTTGGTTCCAGTAAGATTTTTTTATTATCAAATTATCATACCATGACACAAAGCACATCATTTTAATTGATGTAAATTTATGCAAACTGTGCATTTTGATCAGGAAAAAAACCCTTAGAAAAAACTTTTTTTTTAATTTTATAATTTATATAACTAATTATACAAGTCTATAAAAATAAACAAGTAGTTCTGAAAGATGGAGCTAAACAAAATTGAATTTGTTATGTAATTAAATTATTTACATTAAAATATTAAAAGTTACCTAACTTGTAATCATTTAAATTGTTACAAAAAAGTATTAAGAAGTGCACACCAAAGTGCTCCTTAGTAGGGAGATTTATAAATATAACAGGTGATACAAGAGATGATTATATTATAATGATGCAATAATACATTGCATATATTATAGTAGGTATAAACTCCATTATGGTTAAAAAATAAAAGCATTTGTTAAGTGCTCCTATGTAAGGAGGATTTTAATACAAGAACTAAAACAGGAAGTGGTGCAATCTTGTTATGTTCAAATACAAATTTCTTTGGCTCTTCTTTTAATTTCATACTCATGGTTATAAAACAAAACGTTTTTACCAATCTACCAATTTAGTCAAAACTTAGTATGCCTTTTAAATTGTTTTAAATTTAATTTAAAAAAATATTTTTTTATGTGTACATATGCTATGATACGTAAACATTACAAATGGCTAACATGTTGGCATTTTCATTCTGTATTAAATATCTAGTATTTGTTCAATTATCTTAAATCCACTAATTAGCAGTGAACAATCATTAGCAGAGGTGATAAAACTGCCAAAGGCATTAGGTATTTAACTTAATCCTATTGTCAGTTAATTAGTGTTACACAATCAGGTAACAATTTTACCGGAAACGCCAGAAGGCATGAAATTTGTAAAATGTATCTTTTGAAAAGGCAGAGGGGGGCATTCTTTGGCTTTGGAGGGCAGAAGGGTGGGGGTAAGTGCACCAAGGGTGGGGCGCCCTTCTATTTAGGGCAGGCGGGAACACTGATTTATTCTTTTCTCCTCTTAAATTACCTTTCCTTGATGCTTCGTTTAATGTTTGCTGTAACTCATAGGGTGTTACTTCCATATCCTACAAAAATGTTAATATACATTAATATTTATTCTAAAAGTCTGTCAATAAGAATAAAAAAATATTTTTACAGCCTTAATGAAAAAATATAGAAACATGTTAATTTTTGTTGATGGATTTAAATTGTCATTTATATGTTTTTTATGTGTCTTACTATGTCATACCTAACATGACCTTTTATTCACACCTTAAATCTGATCTTTTGTTGCATTGTAAAATGGTTCTTTGTTATGCCAACATCACTAGGAAAAGGGGGCATTAAGTAAAGTGTTGTTCCGATGATCGAAATAACTCGGAAATCAGTTGGTTGGGCCTGGCTTTGTTGATAATCGATTTGGATTTTGTTTAATTGATGGTTGTTAAAGATTCCCGACTTTTAGCTTATCAACTTCCGGTAAATATAAGAATCACAAATCGGATACGGTTCAACTATGTAATAACTCTGCATTCTTACACTTATAAGTTCAGATGACAAATGACACAATTGACAGAAAAATAATGATCACAAAATTTGTTTTCTTAAAGTTAAAAACTTTATATATCTTTTCTTAATTAGAAGCATTCAAATGTTTATACAGCTATGTTATTGAAATTGTATTGTGAGTTACACCATTGAAATTAAGTAAGTGTCACTGTTGGTAATAAATGTTGTAATTATGAGATAAAATATGTTCAATATGAATCATTCCCCATTTCCATTCTCAATTTTATTTTAACTGCTAAATAAATAGTTATCAAAGGTACCAGGATTATAATTTAGTATGCCAGAATAAGGAAAAGGAAACAAAGGATCAAATATGAATATATATATTCTGCAATGATTTGGAATATACACATTAGACATGTACAATGAGACTAAATGCATGATTTCATTTTAAAAAAAGGGCATTTTAAGGTATTATGATGCGATTAAAATCGATAATCTAACACTAATTAAGTGTAACCAAATGTCCTTACGTCCATCTGTACCTCTGACCAAATTTAGGGACAGAGTTTGCCTTTTATGAATTTATAGCTTGAAAAATTGTGACTTCTTTTTCATTTCTGCACTCTAAACTTCAGTTTAACTCATTCAAATTTCATATCATTCAGACAAAATGCTTAGAACTGAAATGGGCAGATAGAGTATAAATTTGGATAGTGAGTCATGTACCATTATAGAGTTAATTATCTTTGTAACTTGGAAAATTGCAAAGTTGTTGAGTCTTCTGAAAACAAAACATGTACTGAAAACAAAACATGTGCCTGGCGTAAGAAATTATTAGCCTTATATCTTTGATAAGTTTTTTTGATAGTCTTAAATCATTTGCTTAATTTTTTTACTGATACAACTTCCACATAAACTGGTTTTTAACAGTTAACATTGTGATTATGTGCTACAAGACTTACCTCCCCTGACACAGCATAAAAGAATCGTTTAAACTGTTCCTCTCGTTCTTTATCAGGAGGATGCTGAGGTAGAGAGGTGTCAGATTTCTCTGGAATTTCATCAACGTCTCTGAAAGTACAAAAGTGTACAGTCTTATAAAAAGATCATGATGTTTCAATAATTTAAATGCCAATGTTTTACTTGCAAAATATAAAAATTAATAAAAACAATGTCTAGTTAAATTAGAATTTTCAAATTAGAATTTAAAGTTTGTAATAAATATTCCCCAACATATTATAAACAAAAAATAATGCAGGATTCTATAAAGTTATTCCTGAATTTCCTGATCCTTCCATTGTAGAATATTTAATACTATATAAAAAAAAATGTGTTTTTTATACTGTTGCATTAAATTACTTTTACAATAAAGACTGACTTGCATGTTCGAAATAAAGAGAAGGCTGTTTTTTCTATAAATGAGCAGATGTAAAACTGTATAATGTAGAAATGGCAAAATTTGGTAAATTGTTATCATCAAGACTAGGGGTAAACTAGAAATTGAATAAAACATTTAGGAAGCATTATATCTCTAAATTAAAATGTTCAAAAAATAATGCTGTGTTCAGTGGTTGTCATTTGTTTATGTGGTTTATAAGTGTGACTCGCTTCTCATTTTTTATATAAATTAGACTGTTGGTTTTCCAGTCTGATTTTACACTAGTAATTTAAAAAAAAAAATTGGGCCCCTTTACAGCTTGCTGTTCAGTGTGGTCCTAGGCTCCGTGTTGAAGACCATACCTTGACCTATAATGCTTTACTTTTATAAATTGTTACTTGGATGGAGAGTTGTCATATTGTCCCTCGTACCACATCTTCATATATCAATCTATAGCAAAACTTTTTTCAAAGTCATTTCTAACACACAGCTGACCATATATAGTTTTGATCAGTTTGTTTACCAACTTTAAATCATTATTTATTATTTGGTTATCCAAACTTTTAGTCTGGATTGTAATACCAGTATTGGATACATACTCAGCTGTGTTTTGATTTTCAAAAAAGAATCTGAGGTAGAATCCTGCTTCTTCATTAATATCCCACGTACACGGAATCACTACATATTGTCCTCTAGGTAATGTTAATCTTTTTATAATTTGTCGAGAATCTATAAATAGACCACTAGATTGTACACTTTGATTATTGTCAAAAAATTCCTTCTTCAATGGCAATGGATGACTCTTTAAATTCTGAAACAAAAAAATAATTCAATATTATACTACACGTAAGGAAGATAATCAAAATGTTAACTATAAATCTAAGAGCAAAGTCAGCAATACTAACAATATTTTTCAATACAAATTAAGGGCATACGATACAGTTTTGATACTGTATTTACAAGTTCGTGAAAATTTGCATATAGGCTATTTTTTACCTGATTAAATCAAATATGTAATAAAAAATATACCTTCATGTGCTACTTTTTGAGTAAAATGAGGTCGAAATTTTGTTTATTTGCTCAAAATTCAGATTTGTGGCCATAATTTCTTTTTCGAAAGAAAGACATCTTTTTTTTTATAAAAGATAAACATAAATTTTTTTTTGTTAAATAATCGGTAATTTCTGTATTTTATAATTTTCCTAAAATATTATGCATTTTGTTTCAGAAATAACTCATATTTCATCAAATGTTCATGAATTGAGGAAAATACATCACTTTTTGCTGCATGTTTATCAGAATTAAAAAAAATCCTCTATTTACAGTTTTATAAAATTTGGATCACATAATCTCCCTGCAAAATGAAACAAATTGCTGTTTTGAAAAATAGGGGTCCATGAACTCGTTTTCAAATTAAATCAGTTTGAATGATAAAAATCAGTCGAAAAATGCATCTTTTCCCGATATGTCACAGTTTGACGTCGTGAAAATAACATTTTACGGTGGCAACGTCATTACCTCCCCTGTAACTGTATCGTATGCCCTTAAGGCCCTTAATGGCTTTCTCATGATTTTTAAGTCCAAATAGATATTTTTGTACTTTATACAAAAGAAAACTAATATTTAAGACACTAGAATAGAAGATTGATTCCTAGAGTGTTGTTCAATTAAAATACAATGTTGGCCATACTCACAAAATATTTAAGAAAATGACTAGTTTCAAACAATCAAACATTGTCTGCAGCTATTTAGTATATTCAGGCAGTCAAAATTGGATTCAACTCCTTAAATATTTGTGTTGTTTCAGCATAAATTGATAATTTTAAAAAGTTCAAATTTTCTGCTGAAACTAATTAAGTTCTTACTTGATAAACAAAGAAACCTATATGCTGATTTTTCTTCCCAAACTGTTTAAGTTTGCGTCCATCTTTCTGCATAAGTTGTATAACCAGACTACACACATTATCTCCATCTTCGTCTCTGTCAGACAGGGTCACAGAAAACTGAGGATTAGACCAATGGGTGTCTACAATAAACCGAAAAAAATATAAATGGGGATCCTATTTTGCATTTTTTTTTTAAATCTACCTCAATTTCAAGCTGATAAAATGTATAAATTTTTCACAATACCGGTAATCTAAAAAGGCTATTTTTCTAGTACACCATCTCTTGCAAATTGTGAATTACATATCTGAAAAAAATTTAAGATTTCTAAAATTGCTGTATGGATTTTTTGAAAATCATCTTAAATCACGGAATGAATTCCCCTAATGCATCGTTTGGTTGTGTTATGTTTGGTCTTATCAGCACTTCAATGTTTGTATTAGGTTTTGATTTTTCAAATATTTTGCCTCAAGCATCACTAAAGATACTTTAATTGATGTCTCTTTATTTTCTACCAAACAATTTTAAAAGAGTTTGGAGTCAAAGTCACAATTTTCAGCATAATTATCTCCCTTGAACTCACAAAGACAATCTTTTAACATAATATTTGTTGAGATTGATTGCTGCTACAGTTGGTGTTTTTTTAATGTTTAGGACTGTAAAAAAATATTTCTTGATGTCGATCATGTGTAGTTAGGTTGCTGCCTCATAAAAACTATGTATCTTAACACGGTTCATTCTATGATTTTGGCCAAAAAATTTAGATAAGGTTGTGATTAAATTTATTATTGTCAAAAGTCTTTGGTGGATTTAAGAAATTTGACTTACCTTGATTAGAAGGCCTTCCTCCAGCACTAAATCCTCTGACCCATCTATGGTGGAATTCTGCTGTATGCCATTGTTTCGGCATTTCTACCGGAGCATCTGGTGTCAGATTACAGATTTCCAATGTGTCATACTTCTGAAGAAAATCTCCAAACTCCATCCTATTCAATAGAATATACCTTATAACATATTGTACATCATGTAATATTATCATTAGTCAATTTAGTAATCCAGGGGTTATGGTAATGAAGCTTGTCCCAAGTCAGGAGCCTCGTGCCTTTGTTGGTCTTGTATTATTTTAACTTTTAGTTTCTTGTGTACAATTATAAGTTTAGAATGGCGTTCATTATCACTGAACTAGTATATATTTGTTTAGGGGCCAGCTGAAGGACGCCTCTGGGTGCTGGAATTTCTCGTTGCATTGAAAACCTGTTGGTGACCTTCTGCTGTTGTCTGCTCTATGGTCGGGTTGTTGTCTCTTTGGCACATTCCCCATTTCCATTCTTCATTTTATTTGAGTATGATCATCTTACTTCAAATCAGTGTTCAACTAATAAAATTATTAAATTTGGCATTTGAAGCACAAATTTTGTACTCCATGTTCTGAGTAAAAACATGAAGTCTAGGCACTACAAATGTTTTTTTAATAAATCCACAACTTAACGTGTAATCTTAAAAATTTAATTTACAAGAAGTAGACTTAAACTTTCTGTTAGTTCGCTGTTTTACTATTTATTTTCTGCTTTATCTATATGTTTTCCCCAATTCCTTTTATGCAAGTAATCCTGCATAATTCTTGGTTGTACATTAATACAAATTGTCTTCCCTCTTCTGAAACAAAAATAACATTTATGCTTTAAGCTAGATTTATACCAGAATTCTCCTTCATCCCTGAATATAAGTCCCATTTTTTCTCTTTCTATTTCTGGGATACTGTTCCACTCTCTTGATCTTTAAATGAAAATATAAACATAATATTAAAAATTCAATAAACCTGGTGTACTGATAACAATTTCACTGTACTTTTTAGAATAAGCAGTACAAGACATTTAAGGTGGTACCTAACACTACAGGGAGATAACTCTGTAAAGTCAGCCAAGCGTTTTGATTACGTTGTTTTGTAAAAATAATATTTAGCTTCTCAATGATCAAAATTAGTGTTTGTCAAATTGCTATATAACCAGTGTATTTTTTCTGACAAAGGGGTTGGTTCAAAAAAATTTAAAATTAATTATTTTTGTTTAAGTGTCAAAGTTAATACTTTGACAAAACTTTATGAAAATTAAACGAGCCAAATTAATTTTAGTGAAAGTGTTGGGTACCACCTTAATCAAATGAAATTTAAATTACAAGGCAGTGTATTGACATGTAAAGAAACTGAATTTTCAGATACAATGATTAAGCTAACAAGTGTTTGATTTCATTATATCAAATTAATGATTTACATAAATGATATAACTTATGCTATTTTAGAAATGCAACATTACACTTTTCAAAACTTCATTATTACTAACAAGGTCTAAAGATTCTTTGCTCATTTATTAATAATAAAATTTCTAGCACACTCTAGTATAATTTTAAAACACACCAAAAATAATGCATGCTGGCTACATCATTATATGTATTTTTTCTTATCAATAGACTTTTTAATGATTCTTTTTAAAATTAAGAAAACACTTACTTTTCCCCCCATCTGCCCCTCCATTCTATTTTATATCCCCAAGGGTTCCTCACTCTGATTAATGTTATAGGGATTTCTCCACTATCAGACATCAATAGTATCTGTAAAAGAATATAAATGTTGTCATGAAAAATAATTTGTATGAACTTTGAAGGTATACCAACACCCAAGCAATTACAAAAGTATAGACATTTTATGAAAGCTGCATATAAAATTGTTTTAAACATGACATTGAGGCTTATCTTTGCTTTTATATATATAGACAACATATTGGAAGAGGGAAAGTTTTTAACACTTTTTATTAAGAAATAACCACTAAAATGTATGCTTACATACTGTAAATTTGTTCTTACAAAAGATTAGAATTATAGAAATGTTTAACAATTTATCTTTTCTAGGATGACAACCAATAATTCCATAAACAAAGTAGATTTCTGAAAATAAGCAGACCATGAGGCGGTTGGGATATTATGCATACAAGTAAATGATTTGGGGATTTTACTCTATTTTGAAACAAACTGCTGAACAAAATCATAATCAAAGGTTTTAAAATTTTGTGTTGATGCTTAAACTTCAGGCCTATACCATTGAAGAGTAAGAGCAAGCCATGTTCATTTGAAATAATATATATCCAGATGTGGTGATGTCTTGTTAAGTTTTCACATTACAATAATATATTCTAGAAGCTTACTTTATTCAGTTCATTTGAACTTTCTTTTAAATTACCTCTCTTAAATCTGTAACACTGTAAGCATGACCTGTCACTAATCCATCAGGCATTGTCTGGGACCTGCCATCTGGTGGAAGCTATAAAACAAAAACATCATAAACAATATTAATTTACGTTTTTAGATTGAGTTAAGTCTTCCAATTGATACTTTATCGTGTGTTTTTCTATGTTGCTATGTTATGCTATTGTTTCAGAAAAAGGGAGGTTTGGATCCATTAAAACGTTTAATCCCGCTGCAAATGTTTGCACCTGTCCTAAGTCAGGAATCTGATGTACAGTAGTTGTCATTTGTTTATGTAATATATACGTCTTTCTAGTTTCTCGTTTTTTATATAGACTAGACCGTTGGTTTTCCCGTTTGAATGGTTTTACACTAGTAATGTTGGGGCCCTTTATAGCTTGTTTGCTGTGAGCCAAGGCTCCGTGTTGAAGGCCGTACATTGATCTATAATGGTTTACTTTTTTTAAATTGTTATTTGGATGGAGAGTTGTCTCATTGGCACTCACACCACATCTTCCTATATCTATATATGCTATGTGGACTTGAATCATTACTAGCATCACATTTCATCAATCCACTAGGCATTATCACGGACAGACCAACTAGTTGTGTATGAATTAATAAAGAGCGGTGCCATGAGGGCATGAATGATGATATGCTGATTGCTTTTTCAACAAATAAAGGTCCATTACTCCTCAATGTCACATCAAGGGCATACAGGAAGACTTAATTGAACTGTAAGCAAAAGCTTATCAACCTTAACTTGCAAAAAATATTTGTAAAATTGAGAAAGGAAATGGGAAATGTGTCAAAGCAGCAACCCGACCATAGAGCAGACAACACCAAAAATCTTAACAATGTAAACATGCATGAAGTTGATGAATAAGATGTTTTGACCTATATGAGACTAACAAATTGTTTTGTCTGTTTTCAAGTTATGAAGCAAGACCAATCTTTCCAAATAATATGTAACTAAATGTTATAGCCTTTAAGTTTAATGAGCTTTATTGATAGTCATTTAAGGAATGACTGTTATATTTTTTCTGTCTATGAAGAAATAACATAAAAAATTTGGTGCACACTGAATAACGCGCATAGTGGGTTATTTAACAGTGTGTACCACATTTTTTATGTTATTTCGAAGACAGAAAAAATATTACAGTCATTTCTTTTAATTCAATTCTAAATTCCATTTTAAACTGTAGAAAGCCATGAAAAAACATTGATGACTGTCACATGACTAAATTATGTCTATAGGCTCATAACAAAATAACGTCAGCCAATCAGAAGATGCGTTACATCCAAAATTAAATTATTCAAATGTATCCAAAGCGATTCTATTAGTATTAGCACTTTTTACATAAAATCATCATCTTTAGTTTTGACATCATTATACAAAATATCTGACCCCATAATGGTAAAGCAATTGGTGTATGACATCAATTGTTCAAATGGAGCAGATTTTCTAGTCAACAAGGACAGATTTCCAAATAGCAATAAGGTGGATATAATCTTTGGTTTTTTTTCAATCAAGTAAATCAGTCTGCACTTTTAGCTACTACATGTAGTCCGAAACCTCAGACTAGTAAATATTGATTTGGACTAGAGAAAATTTTCAAAATTTTATATAGTCATATAGGGACAAGTTTTGATATTTAGTTTCCGGACTAGTGGATGAAGAAGTTTTTTGCGCAGACTGGTTAGTTGTTATTAATACAAATATCCTTACATTGATACCACATCCTATTAATGATTGTCTGTCTAATGCTTTAAACAATATGTTGACTAATGCTTTAGGATAGTTGGCTTTCTGTCCCCGTAGTGTGTAGTATTCTGAGACGCCCCCTGTAAAGTCTGACAAGGCATCTCCAACATTACCAGACTTCAACGCTTCATATGATCCATACAGTCTGAAAAATAAACAGATCACAATGAATGTAAGAACAATAAAATATTATTCTAATAATGATTCTAATGTTGAATGCCAAAAATCTTTTCAACATGCAATAGAACATGTACATATGTAAAATTTTAAACCCATTTTATGACATCATCATTAAAAATTTCTACAGACAAAAAACAAAATAGTTCTGTGAGCATGATGATTTGTTGTACTCCATACAATTTTTTTTTGTGTTTTCTTTTTTGGGGGAAATAAAAATGGTAAGGTTTTGAAGTTTATTGGAGTATAAATGTGGCTTTTCTTTTATATTGTTTTAATTTCATTTCATATCAGGGTCTTTTATAGCTTACTATAGAGTATATATTTTGCTCATTGTCAAAGGCCTGAAATATTACACATGAGTTTTTTTCTAATATAAAAGCCCAGAACTGTTTCTATGACTAAAGGCTACACGTGGAACCCACTGTTATCATAGGAATATGTGAATAAGAAATATGAATATATAAACACCCACACTTTGCACATAACAGAAATCCTTATAACAATCTGACATACTTAGCGTAAGCCTTTTCCAGTAATGCCGCCCAGAATTCATTCGATTGATTAGAGTGTATGAATACCAGCTGGTCTCTGTAAGTAGGCAATCGATCATCCACCACTACTTCTACCCATTTACCAAAATGCCAGAAATTAAACCTGAAGATCCCAGCATACCAGCCATCTTGGAAACCTTGGTCAGCTGGGACAACACGTCTGAACAGCTCTCGATGATCTGGACTTGTTAAACAGGCAATCGCAGAAAGAACCCAGCAATCTCCTGGAAAAAAAAGAGAAAAACATTTGAAAATTGACAACTTGTGCTTTGAATATCTAATATTAGAAAGATAAAGTTGCTATAGCAGGATTAATTTGCAGCATTATATGCTTACAATGGTTTTTTTAATGTTTAATTATTTTCAATCAGAAAAGAGGATACATGTTTCATCATACAGAGTGTTCCTTTCTCAAAACATCCCATCATTTTTTTAGTTTTTGATATCAGGCCTCATGGTCATAAAACTTTCGAGCATGATTTTTGTACTCAGACTCGAAAATCAACCAATCAAATTGCTGAATTTCATGTTTCGAGCATAATTTTTGTGCTCAGCAGTTTTGTGCCTTCTTTTGTTGCTCTGTAACACGATGATTACAAGATTATTAGTTTTAGTTTGTGATGCTTATATATTGTACATTTTTTTTCTACTGTGATGACAAAGAGTCACATGAGTATTTCTTGCAATAGTTAACAAACTGAAAGGCTAATCTTGCTATCTGTATAAATTCTAATGAGAAGCAATTCATGGAATATTGCTACTTTATATATTTTGTAATTCACAATGCATTTATTTTATTATGTCTGTAATATTCAAATAATTATCATCTACCTTTTTCAGTATCAGAGCTTGGTAATATATTTTATTGTAACACAACCCATATACAATGGTTTAAAAATTGAATAATAGAGAAAACATCTCAAACATCTCATTGATTTTGCTCAGGAAATGTCTTTTTATTCATTTTACATTAATTCTATACCAATTTGTATCTTTTGCTACCTTTCTCAAATATTTCAATGTTTAGGCCATAATAAATAATAGGTTTGTTTGCCCAAACGCTACCTACCCAGAAAAAAGCTGCCTACTCAAATTCTTTTATTGTCCTGATTTGAAGAAGTTTTTTTTTAATCAAATAGGCATGAAGACTAATATACATCTGATACTTAAATTTGTTTATTTGAAGAAAAAAAAAAAGAAAAAGCCTACCTACCTACCCACTGCTTCTACTTTTGGGTAGGGTTTGGGCAAATCAAAATATTTTTAAGTGTGGCCTTATGCACATATTTTTTTTTTCTTCACATTTATTAAATAATAGATGAATAGATGAGCAAAACAAGATAAAATGTGTTTTGCAGCAAAATCTTAGTACATTAAGCATTGTAAAGAGAGAATAAAAAAAAGCACATTAATTACCTTATCTCAAATAACAATTGTTCAATAAAGTGAAAATTCTTCATTTTACAGCATTTAAGTCAATTGTGTAGCAGTTTATTACAGGTGAATAAGAAATAAATGAAACTGTGACACATAAATTTTAATGTTACATCACTTTGTAATAAAACCACAAAATTTTAATGTGTTTGTAGTATCTTAATATTAATAAAACCAAATCTTTTATTACTTCAAAATGTCAATAAATACATGAAATACAATCAAATCAACTTTACGCTGAAAATAAATTTTGTTCATTCATTCAATTTCTAATCGGAACGCATGTACACATTTTTTTGATAAGTTGGTTATAGTTGTAAAGAAATATTTAAATTGGTTCACCTTGACCAAATCAATACATGTAAATACAGTAGATTATAGATAATATTAAAGGACGAATATTCACCTAGTTCACCCTGATTGACATCGAACCTTGAGGCACTATCGAGTGTATCCACGAAAAAGTTTGGCTTTAGTCGATACGTCGCAGAAATCTCCTGTAAAAAACAATAAACATATTGTGGTTATTTATTAAATTTTTATAAATTTTCAAATAACTTAAATATTTTCAAAATTACTCAATACATTAAATACTTTTTGTGTGACTCAGTTTGTACATGGTACAATCACCGAGTATGTTCCAGGTACCTTACAGACAAAAACCAAAACAATTCAGAATCACCACAAATACATTTTCAAAGGGTGGAGCTGACACAAATATTTATTTGAGTTGATGAAAAATATACATAAATCTTATACCTCAAGATCTGTGTAATGTTATTAAAAACCAATCCCTGTAGTAAAATATATTCTAGAGGAAAAGAAGGTTAAGGATCATGTATTAATCAACATATGGACGATTGGTTCTGAATTCTTTGCGTAACATGTAACAGTCATTAAATTTAACTTGCTAGAAGTAACAATTGTATATACATGTATATCTTTTCAAAACCAAATCTCAATACAACATGTACAAAGCCTAATTTATTGCTGTTACAAATGTATCTTTAACAAAAAATGAAGTGAGGCCTCCCTCATAATATAAAACCTCAAACGCAAGGAACCCATGCAAGTGCAGTTGATATGCACTACATTTTTTTAGGGGGAGGGGGTATATAGCTGCACACCATTGATATCAAATTATAACTGTTAATGTTGTAACAGGATGGTTTCCGCCTGTAAGATAGATTAGTATCATAATACATTGTAGCATTATCTGAAATCTCATAAATCAATTTCACATTTTTGTCCATTTGTTCGACAATTGCATTAATAAATGCACACAACACTTACTGCATTTAAAGTACACTTTACAAACATGACAAATGCACATGCAATAAATTGGTACTGAAATTAAATTAATGCACCATATACATGGACAAAGTGACCTTTTGAAAATTTAGTTTTAATCTCCATCTCAGAGAATTTAAAAAAATGTTTCATAGTGAAAAATGTTATTTTATAACATTTTTCAATAAACATACTAAACTAGGGCTTGTGTTGATCATGTTGATTATTAAAGAACTCTGAATGAATAAAACTTACACATTTAATTATATACATAATCTTTTGTTCATATCATATCTATCAAAAACAAATGATAACATGGTCATGGGTAAAGGAATTCTACTGTGCATACAGGACATAAATGTACATGTAACTAGGTGCATGTGCTATAATGTACAAGTATAGACAAATATATCATTGACATACAATGTAAAGTGTATACATTTTGTCTTCAAAGTTTAATTTGAATTACAATATAAACAATGACCAAACAATTACACCAGAATCTATTGGGAATTTAAACAATTTATCAATACGCCATACTATTTTTCTTAGGGATTTAAACAAAATTGTGTAAATTTGTAACAATTGTAGCAATCGTACAATGTTAGATCAATGATAGTCCACTTTATGGTTGAGTGGGGATATTTCACCTTATTAATGACGACCGACTGGTTTTATGAATGATTACAAATAAAGAGATGAACTTTCTTTTATCATGTTTATGATCCTTCTGACAAGTACATGCAACTCTATTGATGGACTTTAATAATTCAATAATCATACTGTTAAACAACAGAGTCGATTCTACTTAAAATATTTAAAATTCTTGAAATATTTAACATGGTTTAGAAAACATTGAATGTGATGAATTATCCTAGTTTATATCTGAAAAGTAGAAAATTTAACAGTCACATGGCTTTTCATCTTTACACATCTGCATATACATGATGTACAATTGTACATACATTATGCATGTACTTATATCATGTATATGAAGGAATTTTTTTATATCTAGATTTAATTTTTTTATAAATATCTAAATACGTATGCGCAACAATCATGACAATTACCTGATTTTTGTAGCAAAACAAAGAAGTCGGCTCATTTTTGTAAATTTACAATGTACATGAATGTCTGTGTACAAATTGTTGTACATTGATTTGTACATCTCATCATTCACAAATTAAGATATTTTACATGCTAAAATGTAGATGTCTTGGCTTTTGAACATTTCTAACATGGAAACATACATGTAAGGCATGTAAAGCTTATACCTTGTAGCCTTGTTTGCCATATGCTACATTTTTTTACCTGACGCATGAATACATACCAATGTAAAGCCCAAATTGGTCACTTAAATTAGCAGGCTAAAAATAGCATGTACATACCATTTATGTACAGTATTAACATATTAACAAAGATACAATGTATCTGTTATTAACATAATGTCAAAGGAATCTTTTGGACTGTTATGAACATGTAGATATAAAATTGAGAATGGAAATGTGGAATGTTTCAATGGGACAACAACCTGACCAAAGACACACGAAACACCCCAGGCCACCAATTCAAAGGATCTTCAACACAGCAAGTAAAAATCCCACCCCTGAGGCAGGCTTCAGCTGGCCCCTAAACAAAAATGTGTACTATAGTTCAGCAAAACAAGGATGTCCCACTAAACATGCTTACAATAACTCTAAAACATATGAATGAACCAATTTTTTTTAAAATATAGAAGAAAGCTTTTTATCAACCTTATACGATCGGGAGTCAAAAATACATCTAACAGGTCCTTGTACAATACATGTATATCTGTCTGTTTAACACTGATAGTTACATGTACAAAACATCCTAAAACTCCAATAACACATTTTTACACTATTTAAAATTCCTTCTAGCCTATAATCATGATAATTGAACATGCATGTAAAAATTCATCAAAGATACCATATCATGCTTACGATTTTGTACGCCAGAGGCACGTTTCTCTTACATTATCAAATGCTAAAATTCAAAGAAATGCTTGCATCAAAACAATTGAAAGACCAAATCAAATAGTTACTATTTACCAAAACTTTCTTAAAATTATGCCAAATATTGAGGGATCTAGAAATTTCGATAGGTGGGGACCAACTGACTACACAAGAGGGGCCTTTCCCAGTCATTCCCTTTATATTCAATAATTTTTTTCCACAAAAGGGGGAGGGGGCTTGGACCCTTCCACCTAAAATCAGCCTCTGAAGGCAACTTAGGCATTGTTTCTATAAAGATTATTATATTAAGTAAATATAATATAAAAGATATTTTTCAATCTTATTAATTTATCATGTTATTTATGATACAATGTATATGTATTATGTCTATCAGTGTTTATATAATTATCAGCAATTAATTTCTGAAAATTTATCGGTACTACTCATACATTTGTAGAGATTTTGTTCAACACTTTTTATCTTGTTTGTATGATTACATTGCTGATGTTAATTCTATGACATGTTTCAGATTTGTAATGTTTTGACCCAAGGGCAGTACATTGTAAATGTCATTTAATAAATGCAAAAAATGGTAATTTAATTCATTTTCCCAAAAATGACATTTTGCAAAATAATCTGTACAACTTCATGTAACCATGTGCTAACCAATAATTATAAATGCTATTGTCAGGTGATTGTTGATGAAATACATGTACATACATGTATACTTTGTATTTTATAAACAATGCAGTCCAGCTGGACACAGGAAAGCTTTTTTATGGAAACAAGGCAGGATACCGGATCAGACCCCCTATAAAGTACATTTGTGCTTTTTGTTTTATGAAATTATGACTCATATAAATTGTTGTTGAGTTTGTAAATGACCAGTTGCAAACTTAATGACAAAATAACTTTTTGTTTAGTCTTACTACATTGTAAATCATTGTGTGGTGACCCCTGTAAATGTGATCAATTGTAAATATAAACTGTATTAAACTATGGCCAACTTCATGTAAAACAGAGGTTCTGGCCAATTTAATTAGTTTAAAAAGGGATATTAAAAAAAAAATGATGCAAGATTATCAAAAAGGAATGCCCTTTTAAAACATTCTTTTTTTCACAACCATTAATGTTAAATGAGCCTCAAATTTCATTTTGTAGTTATGGTTAGTCTCAAATGTTTATCATTGACAAATAAACTTATATATAGATTCTACAAAGTCTGCAACAAGTGTGTTACAATATTTCTCTACTTGAGACAGTTAAATTTTAATATTTTTAAGGTGGGAGGCTTGGCAATCTTTTTAAGTAATTAAACTTTAACTGTCAAGAGAGGAGAAATATTGTAACACACAAGTAATAGAGTCATGATAGTGGTGGAATCTGTTTCTATAATGATTTATGTCAATCCTTTTTTAAAGATTTGTAGAAAGTTGTGTACTTTTTTTAAGTGATGTCATCAGGCATGGTTGCTTTTTTTCATGACTTCACAATACACGCAATAGGAAAACTCAGACAGTCAGGGGTACTACTTGTACAAGTGTATTTTATTTACTTAAAGAAGTGAAAAAAAATATACACATATAAGTAAATAAATAATGTTTGAATAATCTCCCCTTAATTTTCTAAAAAATTTACTTGTATAAGTAAATTTTTCTTACAATCCAACAAAAATCCTCAAGTTTTGAGATGTAAAATCATGCCTTTAAAATTTTTTCCCAGGTTTGCTCAAATTTTTTCATTACAGATCAATGTTTCATCTCATTAATTCATCAAAGAAACTGATTGAGCAAAGATCTTGTATATTTGCGCAAGGCCTTCAAAAATTGCTCCTTTGGGACTTGTAAATGAGCAGTGTTAAGAAGATAACAAACAAATGGGACTTTCATTGTCCATGAAATTACACTAAAATGATTATTAAAGACATCTGTAAAGGGTACACAATTTAAAATTCTATTAGAGCAAAGAAATCTTAAGAATTCAAGAAAAGAAGAAAGGATGATTTTTTTACCTATACAAGTAAAAAATTCTGAATGCCTAAGGGACATAACTAAGCCAATTATTTTTTTACCTATACAAGTAAATAAAATTCACTTGTATAAGTATCCTACAAATTTACTTATATGTGTATATTTTTTTTGACTTCTTCAAGTAAATAAAATACACTTGTATAAGTAGTACCCCTGACTGTCAGAAGAAACCTAGAAAAATTTAACATCACAATTAAATTCAACCAATCATTTGCCAAGATCAGAATTTCCACTAACTAGTGACATGAGTGAAGAGAAAAATTTTCTCACACCCATTGAGAAATGAATAAATAGCTAAAAAAATAGAGAAACATGTAATAGTAATTAGTTTTCTTCAGATGCTGTACCCCACTTCAGGGGCGAATCCAGCCATTTAAAAAAGGGGGGTCCCAACTATATGTCCCCATTCAAATGCATTAATCGTCCAAAATAAAATGGGGGTTCCAACCGCCGAAACCCTCCCCCTGGATCCGCCAATGCACTTGCGCACCTACCTGCATGAACTGGTACTGTGCAGTTCATTGTAAAAACGCCACAGTTTAAAGGATAAACAGGGAGATATACAGTAACTTACATAAGGTCTTTTCCATTCAATCCTATATGGTAAAGTCCGACTGTAATAAATAGAAGAGTCTTTAGCAGGAAAATCTGGGTCTTCATACAAAATTCTCCTCCTCAAACATTCAGATCGAATGTTATCAAAATTGCTTTTCCCACGATGATGCTTGCTATGGGTTTCTGTCTCTCTGTTAAAAGGACGAGACACGCCAACCTTATTAACTTTGTCAAAAGGGCTTCCGTTCTGATACTGATGTGGTAAATTTTTAGGCGGTTCGTTAGCATAAGTTGGTTTGTCGTCTACCTTTGAGTTGTCAAACTTTTTTATAGGTCTACTATACACAGCTCTGGTCGAGGATGCAAAAGCCATGATGTGTTAATTGCTACGTCATATTTTAAATATTTAAAACTCATTGACAGATGCACTATGCATGAAAACATTGCTTTTCAGGTAAATGATGTTTGTTGACATTTTTCACATGCATTTCCTCCGGATGTTGTATTCGAAATGGTGTTTCCTACTTACCAAGAAAACGATAATCTGATTGGCTTACAGTGCAAGGGAGGCGTGTCGTAATTAGAGGTAACGTAAGGTGTTTTTTACCCACCAAAACTAAAGGATTTGCAGTCTCGCGATACAAATCCTCGAATTCGTTCAGTTTCTTGACATATTTTAAAACATAAGGAAACATTTAATTATACGAAGATGACTGTATTTGGTTATAATGATCACTTAGTAATACATATCATAATTAATTCATAGGATTCATTGTTTAAAAAAAAATATATATAATAGTTCATAATGTGCTGAGGTGTAAGAACTTGACTGCATATATTTACAATTAAGAATTTTTAAAAGTGGTCTCAAATTTAACTTTCTTATAATCGTTACTGTTAAAAGTGCTATGCCATGATACATCGGGATCTTTAATGAAAAATGGATTTTTTTTAACATATATACACATAAATTTCCAAATAAAAATATGTATGAAAAATTAACTCAAGGAAAATATAAACTGCACGTGACCATTGATTTTTGAGGTTTGACTGTCTATACTCTTGAGGATTTGTATTAGTACGAATCCTTCATCTCAGTACTGTACTATATATTCTTCTTCAATTTACCTTAAGAGAGTTTAGTTCCTAATTGGAATTAATGTTGAAACTTGGTTTGACTACATATATATATGGTGACTACACATGGTGACAATAACAAAATATATATAGTCCCATATATATATATCTATCATTACAGCTAATTTCCTAATGCATGCAGAACAAAACTTTGGTTAGCTTGCTTGATTAGTTTGTACATTGTACAATTGTAATTGGGATAACGTCAAATCAAATTCAAATATAATATACACAGGTTAAAATATGCCCATATATATTGTTTGAAGATATTAATGTGGATAGCATAGCTAGAATTGACATTTATACAAACAGAGCAAGCATGCTTATCAAAGTTTTACTCTACAAGCATTAGTAAATTAGCCGTAAAGGGTAGGTGAAATTTGATCAATAATCTCCATTTTGATTATTTGGAATACTTCCACATGTTTTCGAAATTAAGAAAACTCTACTTCTAAACAATAATCTTGATTGCTCGATCTATGCTAGATCTTTTCGATAATTCAGTTAAATTTGGCAACTTGATGTGATCTGTGTTTCCGATAAAAATGAGTTCAAAACAATGATATTGCCACACAGCTTAAGTAATGACCGAACAACACAACATATGTTAAGTAATAACATGATTGCTGACACTTGATACAGAATAAAATATACCGTCTGAAATTTTGCTATAGAACGTGACAACTTGGTTGAAATTGTAAACTGAGTAGTTGTGGGTGTTTATTTTTCGAGTTTTAATGTGACTGTCCCTTTGGAATCTTTCGCTTCTCTTTTTCATTCCATGATGGATAGTTTTCTCATTTTCTACAGTGCCTAATCTCATTATTTTTATACCTTATCGTCAGGCTCTTTTTTCAAGTCATGATGCACTGAGTAACTAGCTATATATAGTGTGATCTCTTTAAAAATTCAATTCCAAATTTTGAAATAACATAAAGTACATATTGGGTATAAATTTCCTCGACAAGATGCTTTTTAAGTTTAAAATGTGTTTATTGCGGCAGTTTTGGATATATTCAAGCTTAAAGTTTTCCGGAAACCATAATTAAAGATCGATGAATATACAAGGAGAGAAAAGAAAAAGGACGAGGACATTAAAGGTCATTATAAAGAGGCAGAACAAACACACTGACTAAAATAAAAATACGAAAAGACAAACAAGTCATCAAAGAAAAGAAAAAAAGGTCAACGATAATCACATTAAATACGGAGTTGAAATGAGATATTATGCTTAATGGTTCAAGATGGAGAACAACAACCCCTCTCTCTTTCGGCGTAGTGTATTTTAAAAGTTCAAACTTTTATATTTTCGAATCTAAATGTATTTGTTTTTAGTTGAATTAATCAATTTTAAGGAACGCAAGAGTACTCTTGGACTATTTTGAAGACATTTCAAAATAACATTAACTGCTGTCAATGTTTAAATCCAATTTTCTAACTTTTATGATATAGAGTTATCTTTCTTTGTGCGTTCTTATTGGCTGATGGGTGCTGGACTCCATGGCAAAAATGGACTTAACCCTACAACAAGTCTTCATATATTTCATACATACGTTCTACCGGTGTTAACATACGGCTTAGAAATTCTCCTCCCAGATAAGAAACAACTAGAAAATATAGAAGTATTTTATCGCAAATCATTAAAGCAAATTCTATCCATGCCAACAAATACAGCAGACGTTGCAATATATACACTTGCAGGAGTCACTCCTATTATTGGGACAATTCACAAATCAGCTATCAACACCTTCAATAAGATCTGCAGTATGGATACATCCGTGGAAAAGGATCTTGCGACAAGACAACTTGCATTAGTTGGATTTTCCTCATCTAGCTGGTTTGGAAAGCTTCGAAATCTCCTTGCCATTTATGACCTCCCATCAGCACAGGATATTCTTGATAATCCATACAGCAAGGAGCGTTGGAAATCAATAGTAAAAAAGGCTGTAGACAATTATTATAAAGCTCAAACCACATCTTCTGCTCGTCTATACTCATCGCTTCGCTTCTTATCCACCAATAATCTGCTATGGAATAGGCCACATCCAAGCTTAGCCAGCGTAAATACCTCTTCTCAAGATATTAGTAGATTACCGACGAAGTTGAAACTATTGACAGGTACTTACTACTTACAAAGCAACAAAGCTGCCTTCAACCAAAACACAGTTGATCCAACATGCCTATTATGCAAGGGTAAGCCAGAAACGATCGATCATTTCCTTATGGAATGTCCAGCTCTGCATGAAATCCGTTCACCTTATCTACAAGAATTAGATAATTTTATTGGTAGTATTGATGTGTGCATGAAATGTAGTATCCATAGTAACATCACACTAGACACTAACTTTATATTAGACCCTAGTAGCTTTATTTGTGCTTGTAGTTGTAAATGTAAATGCATGGATATCTGCTACACTGTAGAATACATCACAAGGAAGCTTTGCTTTGCTCTACATGGACTACGAACTCGCATTATTAAAAACCTTCCGCCAAGCAAGCGTAAGGGTCTTTGACGGTACCAACACTCATCTCACGAGGCGTACGTAGTATGTCTTTTTTTAGATATTTATATAAACATTATTCGTCATTGTGCGAAGTGCTCCTTTGAAGGAGGGATTTTCTCAAACAGAACAGAATTGGCTGTGTGATCATTACAAAAGAGGGACGGAAGATACCAAAGGGACAGTCAAACTCATAAATCTAAAACAAACTGACAACGCCATGGCAAAAAATAAAAAAAAACAAACAGAAAAACAATGGTACACATGACACAACATAGAAAACTAAAGAATAAACAACACGAACCCCACCAAAAACTAGGGGTGATCTCAGGTGCTCCGGAAGGGTAAGCAGATCCTGCTCCACATGCGGCACCCGTCGTGTTGCTTATGTGATTACAAATCCGGTAAATAGTCTAATTCGGTAGGTCAAATTCAAAAGAGGGGAAGTTTGACAGATCGTCGCCTAACCTAATAACGAGGCGTTGAAGATAGTTGGGTATACTGGGATAAAAAAAAAAGCTGCGCAGTATGGAACTTCTGCTGTCCGTTACAAACAAGAAGTTGATTTGTATTCTTCCGTTGAAAAAGGTTTTCCCCAACAAAGTCAGATCGTTTTACGAGTTCTTTCGGGGACGATGAACCCCTTCAAGAAATATATTTAATTTATTTACTTCAAACTAAAAATTGGTCGTGAAGTGTGTTACGTTATGCTACATATGACTCATATGTAGTATAACGTAATCAGAGATCAATATTTTAATTAGATTGACCACCTACAATAGTTTGCAGCAATTGCACCCTACTTGATTAGATGATATTAAGAAAATGATTTATCTGTATTTCAAGGATCATGTATTTTTGTTATTCTTAATTTACAAAATTTTCTTCAACATGGATAAAAGTTAAAATTTGTTATTTTCTAAAGGTAACATTTCTGTATTTCTTTACAATTTTCCTAGGTTAATTAATAACAAAAGACGTCCAAACTTGTAAGCAAATTAAAGTGAGCTACAATTTAAACTACTAAACAAAATAGTTACACAACTTCTTAGTGAAAATAAAATAAAACGCTTACGAATGTGTCCATAGTATACGGATACCCCACATGCACTTTCATTTCCTATGTTGAGTGGATCCTGATTTGTATTTGGGTCAAAACTCTTATTTGGCATTACGATTAGAAAGATCATATCATAGGGAACATGTGTTCTAAGTTTCAATTTGATTGGACTTCAACTTCATTAAAAACTACTACGACAATGTTTTAACCTTAAACCGGACAGTTGGAAGAACGAGTAGACAGGCAAACAAACGAATAAACGGACGCACAGACCAGAAACATATTACCCCTAGGTGATACAAAACAAGACTCGGTTTATCTTTCAAGTTTGTGTTTTCTCAATCTTCAATCATTTGTGTTTTCTCAATCTTCAATCATTTGTGTTTTCTCAATCTTCAATCATTTGTGTTTTCTCAATCTTCAATCATTTGTGTTTTCTCAATCTTCAATCATTTGTGTTTTCTCAATCTTCAATCATTTGTGTTTTCTCAATCTTCAATCATTTGTGTATTAAAAAGAACCACAGTTATGTTGGTAAAATTTCAAATAGTCATTCTGTTAAAAGTTTTGTTAAGTTTTAAATAGATATAGGAAGATGTGGTGTGAGTGCCAATGAGAACTCTCCATCCAAATAACAATTTAAAAAAGTAAACCATTATAGGTCAATGTACGGCCTTCAACACGGAGCCTTGGCTTACACCGAGCAACAAGCTATAAATGGCCCGACAATTACTTGTGTAAAACCAACGGTCTAATCTTTTAAAGTTTATATTTTAACAATATTTTGAACATGGTTTAGTAAAAAAAAATTCTCACAATGTAAAATATCGACAAGGTTGTAAATCTAATGGCACCATTGATTTTATATAAAGATTGGATAACAGTCATGAACGAGGAAAACAAGGGGAAAAAGTGGTAAGGTTGTAAAAAAGAAGTTTTTATTTCATGTAATTTACAGTGTTTTGTGCAATTTGACAGCCGATGATTGTCCAACAATCTACAAGTTCAATGCAGACAGACATCATGAACTATTGTACTTTCTTTATGAAATTTTCTCCTCTGTTTATAAAAAAAGAAGATGTGGTATGATTGCAAATGAGACAACTGTCCACAAGAGACCAAAAATGACACAGACATTAACAAATATAGGTCACCGTACGGCCTTCAACAATGAGCAAAGCCCATACCGCATAGTCAGCTATTATTTTTACCTCTCAGTTTAATGCTTCCTTCACGATCTTCCTCTCACTGTTAGTCAATTGAAAAGATCACTTATGAAGCCTACTGGTGACAGACAAAACTGGTCAGGACATAATTTCACGATTTATTTTTGACTGTTTAATCTGAGGTGGAATGAATTGCCTATAAGAAAAATAGGAAGCAAAGACCAATGGCATAGATAAAAGGCAACTACAGGTCACAATGCGAACTTCAACAATGAGTAAAGTCTGTATCGTAGTCCGTAATATAATGCCGGGTCATGAGGAAATGAGAATAACATCTATTCGATACTGTGTAAGAGGAGCAACTCTGTCTACCCTAATGACTATGACTATTTCATATATATAATGAAACAAATGAATTATTGGGCATGTTTGCGTTTGTTTTGCTTTGTTAGGTTTTATTTTGTTTGGGGTTCGAAGTTTAAACTTTTTTTTATGTGAAGACGGGTTTCTTTTATTAGTATAGGTCTACTCGTTTAATCAGTGTGCCTGGTTATGAACTATTATGAATTATATTTTGTTTGTATCTGTTGCGTGTTGTTTGAACATAGATCCCAATGATAGTTTCTCTTTGTTACTTGTACATAAAGCATTTTATCTCTTTTTTTTCTTTTTATAGAACTGATATTGTCATGTATAAGATTAAATTGTTGAATGGTGTTTTAAAGAAATAGTTTGGTATTTAAAGTGTCAAAATTTTGATTTGGCATATAGCTTAAAATGCTTGCATTCTAATAGATGTATAATTTTCATTCGGTTCAAATAGACCATTACAAAAATACGCTGGCGAGAGCTTTCTACTGAATATAAACAACATAACATAACAGAGTATATGCAGATAAGATATGTAAGCAGCATATATATAGATGCAGCACAGGCATATTGAAATACATGCAAAGCAATACTAAACTACAAATCTAAACGTACGAAAACTGAGGAATAACGAAAATTAAAACCAAACTCAAATTTAAGCAAACAAATAATGAAGGAAAACCAACAAAACACACATCCCAAATTTAAATCAAAATGCAAAAGTAAATCTTATCAGTGTTAATGTTGGCGCTATAACCAAAACATTATTCAAGAAAATTAGAACAACGGCATTCCAATCCATTCCAGTGCTGTATAAGGTTTTTGAATTGTGAATAAATTTACTCATTCCCTTAACCCTTAATTCTCTCCGTGCAAAAAGTCGCATAAGGCATCCACGCAGCTATTCAACCCTTTTCTATCTTTTGCCTCTGTTCTTGTCAAATTTCAACTTGTCCATCTTTGTTGATCCTTTCTCTCTCTACTGTTTTCCTCCTTTTAGTTTTTGGTCTTCCTCTAGTTTTTTTCCTATCGGTGCCCACTGTTGTTGTTTCTTTCACGCCTCAATATGTGTCATATCCATGTCCAAGGTCTCCTACTATTTCACAACTGATGTTTCTGGTGTTAGAAATTGCGTTTACTGTTTTGTTTGATTTTTTACTTTGCCATCTTAATTTTAGGATTTTCTTAGGCCTTGGTGTTGTACAGTATTCAGTTTATTTTCTTCGAGGTTTGTGAGTTTTCATGTTTCACATTCATACAATTCATACAGGTGTACTCGGGCTTGTTTTTCGGCCAATTCCTCTTGTAAACCATATATTTCTTAGGCGATGGAATGTGCCTGTTACTTTCTGTATTCTATTCTTGATGTCGCTACTTCCTCCTCCCTCTTTGTCCAGAACTGCTCCTAGTTATATGAACGAACTTGTCTACATCTTCTTCTTTCTCGTTGTATTGTGTAATCAGCTTTTTACGCTTTGTTTACTTGGATATCAGAGTTTTACACTTTTTTGGATTAAGTTTCATTCCAACTCTTTCAGCTTCTTTTGTTAATTTCTGCGTTTTCTTGTCAAGGTCGTTATGTTTTGAGGAAAGAATTGCAACGTCGTCAGAAAAGTCAAAATCTTCTAGAACAGTATTAAAGTTCCATCTCAACTCTCTGGCTATCTTTGCAGATTTTCTTTTTTTGCATGATCTAGTCTATGACTAGAAGAAAAGAAAACCTGACATTAAACATCCCTTTTTCACTCCTGATTTTATTTCAAACCATTCTGATGTTTCTCCCTGATCGATGACGGAACATTGTTATTAAATCAATGTTTATACTAGTAATCCTTTTATGGTTCTTATGATCTTGATTGGTATTCCAGAGCTCTTCATGACCTTCTAAAGACTCTCTCGGTGGACCGAGTTAAATGCTTTTTTAAAGTCTATAAAAGTATGATTAAAGCTGACCACCATCCATTTGATTGCCTTAGTATGTTTCAAAGGATAAAAATCTGTTCTGTTGTTCCTCTTTTTGATCTAAAACCTTTCTGCTCATTCCATAATATTTTGTCGATTCCTTCTTTTATTCTTTCTATCAGCATTCTGCAGAAATACTTACTGAGAACAGGTCAACGAGCCACTCCTCTTCAAATGGTACAATATGTCATATCGCCCTTCTTAAAGATCTTATCAGCATTCTTCAGAATACTTACCGAGAACAGATAAAAGAATTACTCACCGCCAGTTGTTACAATCTGTCATTTCGCACTTCTTGATCTTGCAAATCGGTCCCTTTCTCCAGTCAAGTGGCCATGTTACTTCTTCCTATAGGCCGTTAAATATTTCCGCCACTTTTTCTGCTGTTAGGTCGATGTCTGCCTTTATTAGCTCTGGTGTTACGTTGTCTATTCCGGCTGCTGACTCCCCATTTTGTGTCTTCCTCAATTCTTGTTAATCTTCAGTTACAGCTAATTCAATCTCATCTACATCTTACTCTGAAATTGGACGAAGAGGGTCTTGTCTATCTAAAACTTCACTAAAATTATCTACCATCTATTCAGTACTAGTATATAGTTTCTTTCACTTTTCAGTTCTCCTTCTTTTCTTTGTACACCTTTGTGTTGCCTCTTTCAATCACTTGTTAGGCCGGATATTATATAGCTATTTGCCTCTGGTATTTTCTACTGCTTTTTCTGCATCTTCATCCACCATATTGTACTATTTCTTTTTATCCTCTCGAGCACTTATCTAAACACCTTTATTTTTGTATCCATATTTCTAGCTTGTTTATATCATATCTCTCTCTCTTTTACTTTTTTATTTCTTGTCAGTTTGATTCCAATCTTTGACCTTACTTTGGTCAATGTTCACATTTGCTCCTCTCATTACTTTTGTGTCCAATATTTATGTCCTCAATATCCCCACGTACCATTATATAATCTAACTGATTTGTTGTGTTTCCATAAGGGGATTTCCATGTTACTTTGTGTATTTCTTTGTGTTGGAATATATAGCCTGTTATGATGAAGGGGGTCGTTGTTTTGGAAGAAATTGCATAATAACCCCCAGTTTCCTTAATTGTCCTACATCCTTGTTTTCCTTACACCTCATGCAAATGGCTGATGTCTCAGTACTCTTTCCCTCCATCTAATTTGACTCTTTAATAATCTTATATTCAAATTGTTTCTGTCTCCCCTTTGTGCACTTTGTTGCGATTCGATATTTGTAAGTATCATCAAATTTACATGCATACAAACTTGTTCTCACAAAAAAAAAACAATTATAAAGGTGTTCTTTTGTAATTATTGCCATGCCTGTTTTTCCCTTTTAAGTACAATTATTATTCTCTCCTTCTTTTACCTGGGAGGTCTGATGTCTAACACACTTATCCACAGGCATTTACCTCTATACCTTAATAATATATTAAGGTATAGAGGTAATTTTTTTTTCTGAGACAAGTGCCTGTGCACTTATCCTTATTTTATATATACAAAAATTCAACTTTTTTAATATACTAGTAAGGCATTTTTTTACGAAACAGAGGACATTAACACAATAAGTTGCCACATTATCATTACAAAATTCCACCATTTTGACATACAACACAGCAACTTAGCTAAATAGAAACAGTTTAACCTATTTGCAAGCTAGTTTTAAATGTATTACATTTTCAAGTCAACATATAACTATGGTCCAATTCAATCTTACCGTATCAGTTTTTCAATACACTTACAAACAAGTACTATAATAAGATTGATTCAATGATTAAAAGAAGAAAGAAAGAAAGAAAATAACACACAAAGCATAGAAACGATATAGTTTGATTTTCATTTAGTCAATAAGCAAAATTCGTTTTATTTTTAATTAAATATATGGGTTAGTTCAATAAAAAAAATATAAGTACCTAACAGTAAAGAATTAAGAAAAAGACTTTAAAAAACCTACATACGTGCAACAAAGTCAAGGTCATGAGTTTAAATGGCTACCCTCTGTTTTTCCGTTACATTTCTTCACCTCAAAATACATGTTTGATAGTCGGTGACATGTGAAAGAATTTGGAAAACCCCACCACCCACAAACGTTTTGCACTAGTACACGAGTTTCTATAACCTAGATTATACCAAATATAGGTATTTACTACTTATCCAAATAAGGTTTTACTATCTAAATTAGATAGTAAAACCTTATTTGGGTAAAGTTTAACAGGATAGTAACAGCTTCTGGATAAAATCTGTTAAAATAAAGTCAATAATTGTACAGTAAGCGGTAACTCGATGCTTAATTTTTATTTTATTCTCGCTTGCAAACCGTATACATATTAAACACAAATGTATACACATATTACAACCAAAACAAATGCATACGTTTTAAAAACTTATAAATATCTTGTTTTCTGACTTCTCATAAAAATGATGATAACAGTATGATTTCCATAAGTAATTAATATAAGGAACTACTTCTGTATAAATTAATTTAGAAACACTTTCTCATATACACAATTCACAAACAATCTAAACAACAATCATACGAATGGCAACACAAATGTTCTTTTTTTCAAATCACAACAATCATACTATTTTACAAAGTCGTTTGAATACCAGGACAAACAAGTAAGTGATCATTTAAAAGTTTAAGAAGAGTCTCTTTTTCTTCCCGCAATCTCTTAATTTCAGCAGTCTTTTCATCACTATCACGTTCAAGATCTTGAATCTGTAAAAGCAAAAATTTTAAAAAAATTACGTACTAGAAAAAAATATATGAAGATGCAGTATTGGTGATTTTGTGTTGTAAGTTTTGAAGAGCTGTGTTTTAATTTTTGAAGAGCGGAAGGGATGCATATTTTGTAGCAGAGGAGATGTACTTTTGACACTCATGTGTTGTCTGGTTACACATGGTTCCTCATATCAACCTTATACCCATGAATGCTTATCACAAGAGAGAACATTTTAGGGCTATTGAACATGTTTTCGTTTTGTCCAAACCTTTCGTTATGATAACTTTCGTTTGTTCGTTTTTTATGCCCCATTTGTGAGCTAATGTTTTCTGGTGTATGCGTCTGTATGTTCGTTCGTTTGTCCCGCTTCAGGTTAAAGTTTTTAGTCGAGGTAGTTTATGATAAAGTAGGAGTTGAATCAACTTGAAAATAGTACACATGTTCCCTATTACATGATCTTTCTAATTTAAATGCCAAATTAGAGATTTTCCCCCATTTTCACGGTCCATTGAACATAGAAAATGATAGTGCGGATGAGCATTCGTTTACTGGGGACACATTCTTGTTTTGGTATCTGTAATTGCTTCTTTATTTTTTTTTCTGTCCGATAAGCACGATATTCTGTTAGATTTACACTTTTGTGTCTCAAAAACGTTTCTATGTGGGTGAGTTTTAAGTGAAAATGTATGTTTGTATTGGTGTTAATTTATAATGATTGTTTAAAGTTTTTTGTTTGTTTCTATTTGTGTTGTGTTTTCTCTGATTTTGCAGTGATGAGATTATATGAATTATGTTAATCTAATATTTTGTACCTGTGTGTGCGATTATTTTTAGTTCCATCTTCCTTATTTCATGCAGATTTTTCTATAACAAGTGTATATATCATGCAAAGGTATGCATGTAAAGCATGAAGATTTTCTTCAAAATATAGCATATTTCAATCGAACCAATTTACCTCGGAGAGTGTTTTCTTATTTTGTTTCCGCCTCTTTCGAAACCTCCTTGCTGCCATTCTATTTTGTTCTCGTCTTCTTACAATTTTGTTCTGTTCATCTTCTGTAAGCTTTAAAATCAAAAGTACATTTGATCAATTCCATATGTTCGAATACCACATTTAATATAGCTCATTTTGAAAAAAAATGACTCAGTGGTCATTCCGGGAAGTGGGAAACGGGTGCACAACTTACCGTTCTTCGAATACCTAAAACCAAATTTTGCGAAATAAGGGTTGAGACAGTTTTTGCCTCTGTAACTTGTATACTTATAATAACGAAACCACTCCTTTTAAAATTTGCTGAGTCCGTAACTTACATTGCATGAAAATGAACACATCATGGAATATTTGTACACAAAAAAAAAAGTTTATATGGTTCTTTTTCTACTATTCGCCAGAATTTGAAACTTTCATTTTTTTTCAATTCAGTTTTTTATTTGTGTTTTTTTTTTGTGTTTTTTTTTTTGTGTTTTTTTTAATTTGAACGATTTAGAACTGACAGTAAGTAAGATGGCAGATATTTTCTAGACACAGATCAGTGCATGTCGTATATAGAACATATAACGCAATAACACACATGTACATGCATATGAGGAAACAACAGACTTGGCTATTGAAATGTGATTGAGACAAGTGCAAAACAAAGGCTAGCGATAATGTTGATCGCGGTCGTTGATGCCCCTATCGCCTTTTCCTAAAAAGAATTATTAATGTTTATTTTATTGCTGTATTGATCGGGGTTTGTCATATCTCAACACAGCAAACCATCTGTTGACAAATGTAAATGTAGGACAACAGGTCCAAACTTGCGAAAAAGCCAACCAGAAAATTAATATATCCGTTCAAACTTGCTGAAAGGTCGTTAATTTAACCAACTATATAGTTTACTTTATACTTTACTGTATATGCAAAATTAAATCTACTCCCTTTGATTGGAATTCCGTAAAGTGCACGATATATTTAGAAGTTTTTTTTCAGCTTCCTACTTTAAATAAAGGCAACAGTAATAAATCGATTTAGAAAAAAAATCCGGGTTACAAACTAAAACTGAGGGAAACACATCAAATATAAGAGGATAACTACGACACAACAGAAACAAAACACTTAGATGTTCCACACACAGAAACGAACTACATGTATTATATAACAATGGCCATTTTCCTGACTTGGTACAGGACATTTTAAGTAAAAATGGTCGGTTGAACCAGGTCAAAACAGTTAAAGGCAGTCCTTTTTTTTAAATGTTCTACGACTAAATAACATTTCAAAACTAACCAGACAGCAAAGGGAAACAATTTTACTTAACTTAACATGAATATCGTTCGATGGAAATTTGTAAAACTAAATTATTCTTGTTGAATATTTTATTTGTAGCAAGTAGCAAACTTCTTGTAAGTATAGAATGTTTTCAAATTGAATTAGACAATTAATTAAAACATACATATATGAGTAGTCACTAAGCGAACGTTCAAATATTCACATACATAATTTTTGTTTTGCTTTTTATGTTGGTTATAATTTAGTTCAGAGCAACAATAAGACCTTTTAGTCAGCGGGTATAAACAAAGAAAATACAACTTTGGTCTAAAAAAATAAGTTACTAATACATATAATTTTACCTGGTACTTGATTTCCTCAGAAAAGTTTACTTTGAGTTCGTCTTGTCCTTTTGCTAGTCTTCTTGTTTGTATTGTACATTTCAATTCTTCCTTGACCAGATGAGATAGATCTCCTGTTTCAAATGCTGCTAGGGATTCATCAAGCACATTTTTACAATTGGATTTCGAGAAAATGTCATAAAGCTCTTCTTCAAGGTTGCATAGGTCGCCATTTTGAATTTGAAAGTCCAGCATATTTGTATGTTATGCTTTTTGAATGTAGACTGGAAAAGAAAGTCACAGACTAAATACTTATTCTGGACATCGAAACTGTAACCTATTAACAAATATAAATATACTATAGAGAGGATAAAATATCTTAAAAAAATATTTTTTTGTTATTATGAACTACAGTAGACAAAACAAATTTTATAAATTTTATAGAATGTACTGCATATTTCTTCAGATTTAATAGAAATTTTATAATTTCATGTTTTCATAAAAATAAAAAAAATAGACTTAAGGGAAACAAACAATGCTCAACAAACCAAAGAAAAGACAAATCACCCCCATAAACATTATAAAAAAAATAAAAAATAAAAAAAATACCAATTTATAAAATTTGTAACTATGAATTTCCACTTTTGATAACATGAAATTGTAAAAAAAAAATGTGGTTAATATTCTCCCTGCAAATTAATTCAATAGCAATTCAGGCTTCATGACAAAATATTACTATATTATTTGAAAATAAAGGGGAGAAATAATATACTCTGAGTGCATTATGACGTAAGCACAAATATTCAGCTATGAATGAGCAATCCCAAAACGTGAAGAGGCAAAATACACATTAGACATAAGAGAAAGCGACTGAACAAACTGGGCCACAAATGTTTCAAGAAACTAGGAAATATTCTGACCGATCACCAAATAAATTTTTGTGTTTGCCCTTACGAAAAATGTATGTACGAAAATTTCATAATTTGATATGATTTAATCTTAGTTTGGTTTTGATACAATATGTTGATCAAATTAAAGTAAAACAAAACAACATTTAATATTAAAAAAATAATAATAATAGTAAACCCATTTGAAATATCTGTGAAGGATAACAAAGTTATAAAATGACAAGAGCGCTTTTCTGAAATTTTTTTCTAATAATTTATAATTTTATATACTCTAAATAAATTCGGAGAGCCCCAATTAATTCATCAATAGTTTATAAACATGTATTACTACACCCTGTTATCTTGTAGTTTCTAAAAGAATGCTTATGAAAACCAAAATCATTTTAATCTAAAATTCAAGAAAAACGTTAATAAGCAACGAAATTTAAAAAAAAGAGTTTTTCTTCATTCATACATGATAACAAAACAGCATTTAGAGATCCAAATAAACAAACAAAAAACAACACACATTGGAACCTAGAGCTTAAATTTGAAAAAAAAATGTATTTAACTTAAATTCAAAAAAAGATCTTTGTATACAACTTAATAAAAATATATCACCTTAATTCCCACATTTTTTTATTCAATATTTGAAAACATACATTGATTAAAAACAAACATACATTTATCAAGATATGGGATAAGTATCATTAAAATTTGCATTAAAATGATGACTTAGCATTTTCAAACATATTTATTCCTTTGTTCACTTTCCAAAACTTCGAGCTCTCATTAGCAATGATCAGGAGTAAATTTGTAATATCACAATTTTGTATTGTAGAAAGAATGTATACAAGCGAAATATTAATTTGTGTATACATGGTATACGTGACTGCTCTCCCGGATATACATATACATATAGTTTACATAGTAGATTGTATACTGAAGCATTTAATTATTTGGTAAACTTCCCAAAAAAAAATTTTCAAAAATATACTCACTTAAAATGATAATGCATTAATGCACTGCATATATTTCCTGCATTTTACTGTTTATGTTTGAATTATTATATTCCGTCCAATCTTGTTATATCTAATATATATTTAGTTTACCTTGAGAAATTGGAAAAACCCACTATCCACTCCCATTTTGAATGTTTAGACATAGCTTATTGCTATAGTCGACAAAACTGTTCACAAAACAATACAAAGGGGAGATATGTTACAATGCTACTACGTAAACATGACAACAAGCTTATAGACCAATAGTTATTGGTTAATACAGGCAACATGCCTTAATTGTATTTTCCACAACACGAATATTGAACAAACAAATAAAGAGATATGGACAATTTCTAGTGTATTGACTTCACTCTGATGGTCGAAATCGAAAATTTATAAAACTTAATGAATTTTGACAATTTAAGAGTCTTGAGAAAACTCTTTTAATATTTTAAATCAATTTGTTATAGGCATAGTATATTTGAAGAAGTATTCAGATATGTAACTTGTTACAGAGAAAACTTTTAATTGTTTTAAAAATAATTATTAAAAAGGATAAAAAAAAAACTAAAAAAACCGAACCCCCCAAAAAGTCCTTTATCAAATGACAAAATCTAAAGCTCAAACACATCAAACGGATGAAAATTGTTTTCATATTCTTGACCTGGTACAGGCATTTCCTTATTTAGAAGTTGATTAAACTCTACAGCTAGCTAAACCTCTTCTTATATGACAGTCGCATAAAATTTTGTCATATTGACAACAATGTGTGAAAGAAAAATATGACATATAGATAAAGAACATCAACAAAAGTGAAAGACAAAACAAAAATAGAAACAGCACAACAACACATTGACGAGATGCATAAATACACAGCCACGCCAAAAATATATTACCAAAAACGAAATTAACAGTAAAGGTTGATAATTTACAAAAACAAATACATTATCACTATAACAAATAGGAAATTGCCATACATTGGTGTTGTGTATGATTTTGATACGTTATTGCAATTTTACATAACATGTTTTTAGCGATGGAAGCAAAAAATCAAAACAAGTGAGCTTTTAAATAAAACAATGCATAGGGATCATAGAGGAGCTTACCGATTAAATCTAAACTTTGGGTAGAATGTCTAATTGGTTTTATTATGTTTTGATATTGAACATTTGGATACCCATCATTTTCCAAAATGTAAATTAATGAATTTCTGGAAATTGGACCTTCCTTTGATTAAGTTATATACACATGCAAATATATACTAGTACTTTTATATCCTGGGTACAATTATGACATACCATTCATCTCCATCCAATAAAACCTAATAGATTCTGGTTTAAAACCAGCTCAAGCATTTAAATTTTCATTTCCTTCTTATTTTGAATTAGATTCGTCAAGACATGCATGCCAGAACTTCTTTTATAGTTTAAATAATATATTTTCATTCACTCTTAATGTCGAAATTCGTTCAAGTGACTTATTTCTAATGAATTTACGACATTACCGAATTGATTAATTGTTGAGAACTTACTTCACTTGTATATGTATTTCAAGTTTCCATTTGCCTTTTCATGAGTACTAAATATTATCAAAAACTTGTCTTAAAAGTATGTCTAAATGTTATGTTATACTGCTAATATAAAATAAACGTGAATTCAAACGCAGCCTGTACATGTATTGATCGACCGTTGTGATTTGGTTTCATCACAAATTTGTTTTGTAGTATGTTAGACTTTGAACTTTTGTAAACAAGGTTAACAAAGAATAGCGCTTCGTACGCATGGCATTTATTACGTATTGTTTTCATTTTTAGATAATACTAGATAGTCCGTTATCATGTACGTGAACGTGTACCCCTATTATCAACTTCCAAGAGGGTGTTGGATAGTATGGTATATACCTTAGCCGTATTTGGCACAACTTTTTGAAAATCTGGATCCTCAATGCTCTCCAACTTTGTACTTGTTTGGCTTTATAAATATTTTGATATGCGCGTCAGTGATGAGTATTATGTAGACGAATCGCGCGTCTGGTGCACAAAATTTTAAGCCTGGTGTCTATGATGTACTAATTCACAGTGAGACCTTCATCACGAAAGAAAAAGATTAAACTTTACCCTAAAGTCAACACGGTCACTAGCATCAATTTGAGTGGAATAGTTTGCTGTTTGCCCATTTAACTGTGCAATAAAGACTTGAACATATATGGGGTGATATCGATCAACAAAATTACAGACCATAACGAGGGGAATATCTATCAAACACTTATTATTGGTTCGACAAACCTTTTTGTAAAACGCAAAAATAACCAATACAAACATTTAGATTAATCTTGGAAAACATCAAGATCTGTGTTAGACAATTTGGCAGAAAGTAACGTATGGATACTAGTAGTGAATATAATTCGAGTGGTCTATATTAAAATTCTAAAAACCATACAGGTCTGAAGAGAAAAAGTGAGGAAATGCATTTAAAACTTTTCTTAGTATTAATTTGTCAAAACAGACATTTACCTCAATTACTTTATTTTTTTATTCGAGCGTCACTGATGAGTCTTTTCTTATAGAAACGCGCGTCTGGTGCAAGTACAAAATTTCAATCCTGGTATATATGATAAGTTTATTTACAACAATTGAATCGATGACACTGCTAGTGGAGTTGTACTTCCCGAGGGTACCGGTATCTTCAGCCCAGTAGTCATCACTTCTGTGTTGACATAAATTATCATTGACATGGTCATAATTGTAAATTTACTATTGAATTTTAGAAATACTCAGGAAAATTAAACCTTAGCTGTATTTGGCAAAACCTTTAGGACTTTTTGGTTCTTAATACTCTTTGTACTTTATTCGGCCTTCTATACTTTTTTTATTCGAGCGTCACTGATGAGTCTTTTGATCCCGAAACGAGCGTCTAGCGTAAATACAAAATTTCAATCCTGGTATCTATGATTAGGTTATCTACGGCCTCCACACGATGTAAGATACATTGTTATAAAAAATCAGGGATACAATGTACTATTTCATGAATTAAAACAAATCTCTAAAGCGAAAACACACTTGAGAAACAAAGTTAGAGAAGATTGTTTTACCACAAATGCACGAGAACACCAAAATAAATTACCTTACTGACACAAGAACAAGAACTACTTTTACACAAAAAACACGGACACAACAAAAAAACAACCAATAGAAAAAAACTCTTATAAAGCAAGGTCAATATATCCTAGCTCCGAATAGTAATATATTGTGCTAAAGTAAAAACCAGGTATTTTGATGTTATTCTTTGGATTCAACACCTTGTCAGAATTTTTTTGGAAAGTAGGCTGATTATTGGATAACACAGAGTTGTATTCATATCATATAAATATCCTTCGATGCATTCATAATTTTTTGTCGATATTGTTATTTAACAAAAAAAGTATGTCAATTTATTGACCGACAGGTTTTAAAGACAAATTATTTTTCATAGATGACAAAAATGTTCATAAATTGCAACTATGCCTTGAGTGACATTATTTGTAAAATTTTACCCTACTGTATTTTTACCGTGAATCCGAACTACACTATTTGATTCGGAGCAACTTGAAAATATTTTGATTTCTAAATAACTTTTCAATCAATACTCATGAAAGACTTTATTTAAACCCATTCATTTTTTCCTCAATGATAGATTTTAACGGGCCAGATATAACTGTTAAACTTAACATATCACTATGTATACTCGAAATATGTTTTAGTTATCACCACATCAATTAGGTCAAACGTTTTCTTAAAAGGGGACTGCAGTTCTTGATGTCTATTATATACGCAATATATTTTTTTTCTTCAAAATATTAGATAATACTTACAAAGGGTCATTCGATTAAATGCACAAAATAAAGGATTATTGTTTGTATATTTAAATGTTTCGCACGCCATGAAAAATATCGAAGCGATAGTCTTGGGACATGCTCAAACAATAAAATAGCAAGAAGTGTCTAATTAATCGTATTAATTGATGTTTCAATAAGATTGTCACAATCTGTATTCTTAAAAAATCTGTATAATCATTTTTCTCTTTACTCCGGAGCACCTTAGATCACCCCTAGTTTTTGGTGGCGTTCGTGTTGCTTATTCTTAATTTTCTTTGTTGAGTCGTGTGTACTATTGTTTGACTGTTTGTCTTTTTCATTTTTAGTCATGGCGTTGTCAGTTTATTTTCGATTTATGCGTTTTACTTTCCCTCTGGTATCTTTCGTCCCTCGGTCACAAATTCCACATGAACATAAATGTCTACATTATTACATGTATGTTACTGGTTTCAGCCATTTTCCTTGCTTGGACACTTACTACCGGATGTGACTTTGAAATTGTTCGAAGGATGATGCACTTAAACATAGGATACACATTCTTCAACACATCCACACTCACCTAATTAAAGGTCATGACATTTGAGTATTTGTCACTCCTATTTGTTATCTGTATCATACCTTCCATTATAATATCAACTCAGAAAATTAGCATATTATAATGGTACTTGGTTTACGGTAAAAATTTTAATTGTACAGCTTGACTGTGGTGTTTATGGGAGATAAATAATTTGATGAATTCATTTAAAAGTGAAATAAAAATAATATCGAACTCCAAGGAAAATACAAATCTTAAAGACCCTTTTCAAATGGCAAAATCATAAAGCTAAATTGATCAAATAAATATAAAACAACTGTCATATTCCTGACTTGGTACAGGCATTACCTGATTTAAACATTTAAAGGATTTTCTCGATTCGGGGAGATATAGAACTGGCATGTTGAATATAGAATTGTTTTTGAGGGTATTCACACAGAAAAAACGAGCTGAAATTTATGTGTGTTTGCAGGTGTTTTGACCTGTAGCTATTATATCAGTGAGAAGGAATGGATTACCAATTACACTAAAGTTGTTGTCAAATGCTTTAGTGTTATATTTGAGTTTACTTATCTTTTTCTTTTATTATTCATTCAATTATTTTATACGGGGTTAATGTCGCAGATGTTTAACAACGAACACTCTGCTGTTGAACTGTTAGTCTCCGATTGTATCCCCCTCTAGTAGCTAGTACCCGGTATTGGCATGATAATGCAGATATTGCTTCATTGGAATTTGCTATTAATTTTTTTGGAATCATTTCAACTTAAGGAAAGTATTTCCTTCCTGCAATTTTCTGATTTCTTGTCTAGATTTAGCTATACTTTAGTTATTATTTTTCTATGCTGTGTTTTGTGCACTGTTTTTTTCTTGTTAGCCATTGCGTTGTCAGAGATTATTTTCGAATATTGAGTTTAAAAGTCCCTTCGTCATCTTTCGTCTCTCTATTTTAGTTGGTTTTTTTATTGGCCAATTCTTCAACGTTTGTATAAGTTTTGATATTTAACTGTTTTAATCTGGAGCTTTATATTAAAGACATTTATTGTAAAATTGCGCTATGGAATAGTAACATTGGTACCGTTAATGTTACAACTGACATATTTTTCATGCAATGGAGGATTAATTAAAAAACAATTAACGGAAACTTTTATTATATAGTATAAATTGTACAAAAAATACAAATATTCAAAAAGCTTATTCACAAAAAGCTTTTCTAGCCATTGATAAGCATGTTCTTGTCTAATCAACATAAATTCGTTAATGAAAAAGCATTCTATTACAATTAAAACAAATAAATGATCTCCGTAGCATCAATAAGATGTTAATAAACAGAAACTGAATAAAATGCCATAACAGTTACATGTACAGTCAATACAGTTTGTATGAGTATTCGTCTTTATTTCGTTAAGTGAAGAACTATTTCACAATACTGAACACAAAACTTATTATTAGCCCTAGCCGTTATTTGTCTTCTCAATAAAAATGATTACAAAAATACATCATAATACAGTAGATTGATATAATATGTAAATGATAAATTTCTCTAATATCTATATGGAATTATGATTATCTGATGCATTGCCAATACAGATTACTCTTACACTTATTATGTATATGATGCAACAAAAGTTTACCAACAATCGATGCAATAGCATATCATGTTTGTATATTCAACTGCTCGATTTGTTTTCCTTTTCCTATTAAAACAACAACGTCTATCTATTAAATAGGCTGATACCAGTAAACTTATGCCAAACACGTGTTCTTTTAAACAGATTAGAAAACTTCAATCTTAATAAAAAAGAAATTGTCGTAAGATAATTGTGTTGTTCTTTGAACTAGTTGGATATTTATGTGCAACTATGCATCTTATTATTCATTCGTAGGAAGTTAATGTCTTATTATCTTGGAACACAGTAAGATTTCAATCTTAGCTTATTCCTATCATTTTGAAAATAGTAGATAACTGTTTCACCCTTTAAAAAATCATGGCTGAAATCTTATGCATTGTTTTGCATTAGGACACACTAACAAATGTTCGAACAACATTTTCTGTAACTGTTCCTTCTCTTTACGCAGTTCTTTTACTTCGTTTGTCTTTTTCATATTGTCAGCTTCTTGTGCTTGTATTTTCTACAAACAAAATATCAGGTTGATTTTAAAGTAGAGTATGATAAAAATACATTTCACAATACAGAATGTTAATAACATCATTGCATTTTACTTAGTTTTACTATTGTAAGGAAATAAAAAGATATTGTGTTAGAAAGTCATAAATCGATATAGAAAAAAATCCGGTTTACAAACTTAAACAAGTTGAAACACATCAACTATGAGAGGAAGACAAATGAACAACAGTAACACTGTAGTGCAACAAAAACAAATGCCAACATGCATAGAAACAAACTATTTGATAACAAATGCCAGACTTTGAACAGGACATTTTAAGAAAAAAAATGGTTTTAACCTTGTTTGACTAGCCAAAAAACCTCCCGATTTATGACAGAGTTTAAAACTATTCCTTTCATATACCAATATATACAAGTTTAAAATATTTTGAATGCTAATTTTTTTCTCGTTCCCAACCTTGAATAGAAGCGATGAAGTACTCTTCTTCTTTTCGCGAAATCTATGCGCTGCTTGTCTGTTTTGTTCACGTCGTCTGTCAATTTTAATCTGTTCTTCAACTGTCAGCTGAAATGAAATTGTAAATTGTGATAATTCACAAAATATAACAATACTCTTGTGATTAAATGGATTTAACAAACAATAGATATAAAGAAGTCCTATTCCCGATTGTGGTACTTGACTGATAAATAAAGACAACAGTAGAATACGGATGTTCAAAAGTCATAAATCGAGTTAGAGAGAAAAAAATAAATCACGTGGATTCACAATGCGGATGACGCATTCATAGCAGCAACAGACACTTACCTTGTGAACGCACCCTGTCTCACTCCTTTTTGAGTTCCTGCGTTTCTGCCAGTTTGTGTTTGACACCTTGGTATGTCTACTTATTGATGATTATGATATCGGTAAACAAGTGTGATTTAATTTTCCTTCATATCTTACCATACAAAGCTCTTATTCCTTGTCAGAAATTCTAAATAACTTAAGTTCAGTTTTACTTTGATCAGCTCTTTACGATTTTCAAAGAGTTTTCATTTCATATGATATATAATTTGTCCTCTAAATTCACTTAAGAGACGTTAATTTTCAAAATCAACAATTAGGTGCAATAAAATTCGTATTGTTTATGTAATTACCGCTAGAATAATATCAGTCATATTATGGGTTTCACTTGTGCTTCTGTGAACATTTAATACCAACACTGAAGTGGTTTCCTTGTAATAAAGTCTTGATCTTTCTGTGTTATGCTTTTCGTATAAGTTTTTTTTTGGTTTTTTTTTTTATCTCTTTATTTTGGGTGATATCCCCGTTTCATTTTTTCAATTTACCATGTTTACTTCGATTTGTGACTGACCCTTGCCTGTTTCCTTATTTTGAATGTACAGAAAAAAAATTTGATATGATTACCATTTAGAATATTCATAACTAATGGACAAGATTAAGAAAATTAACATATATAAATTAAAAACATACTGAGCAAACTGGATAATTGCCAGAATTTGCAACAACACATGGCAGTCGTTTCTAATATTCGAATGTTAAGATTTTCCGTTTACCTCATATATTTTCTTTTCGTGTATCTCAACTTTTAGTTCCTCTTTTCCTTGCTTGTGACGTCTAGACTTTATTGTGTACTTTAGATCTTCTTTAATCAGAGGAGCTAGGTTACCAGTTTTTAAAGCTAATAATGTAGCATCAAGCAACGTGTTGTTGTTGTTTTCCAATTTTAAAATGTCTTCCCATGATTCATCTTCTACAGTCTGTAAGCTTGTATTATCGATGGCGAGCATTTTGTAAAATATTGAAACTAAAATAAAAAGATATTTTATCAAAAGAAGTTCATGTTCTACAAGAGTTAGAAAAAAACTCGAATTTAATGTAAAAAATATGAAATGACATTCTTTCTATTATATTCGTATGTTGTAATATGAAATTATACCAGATAAAACATATATTCAGATAAGTCTGTAAATCTTTTGACAGTTTCTTTTCCCTTGCTTACTCAGCATTTGTTTTACGCATGCGCATACGTAGTTTAGGTTAACGTAATTTCTATAGTTAGATTCTTGTGCAATATTATTAGATATGGAAAGAGCAACAACTCTTGCTGTTTTGAATTAATAGTAATACTAAAATAGACGTGCACATTCTATAATGTTAATGTCATGATTACCTTCATGAAAAATATGATAGCTTTAATAGTTTATCTGTTCAAAGTAATCAAACCTACATTAGATTTCAATTTGCATATATTTTCAATTTGCAATTATAGAAAAGAAAAGAACAATTTTCAATCTATCATGAGGTGTGCAATTTTGATACTCAAAAATTTGAATTGAGACAACGTGATCATAGAGGATGTAGAATATAGACATATATTACTAGTATCCTCGGTGAAAGGAGGGAGATGGACGTGAAAATGATATGCGTCGTCTCAAGCGCTTGTCTTTATTAAACTCCACCAAGAATGCTCAAAAGCAAAAATTGTATGTCAAGGGTATATAGATGAGATCCTTATTTGTGAGCACTTTATTACAAAAAAACGGACTTAAAATAATAGCATTTTTTCACTCATTAAAAGATTTAAACCAAAATAAAATCAAGTTATCAACATGACAACTTAGTTAGTTTTGGATACCATTGGAGACTAATCGTCCACCATCAGCTATATCGATCATGCACTAGGAAATGAAATAACATGTTTAAATTGTTTAAATTGATCACGAATATAAAGAATGTTTAATGCCAAAAAATATTGAAAATAAAGGATGTTTTAAACCCGAATCTTATGAAGAGCTATATGACCGAAGAGGAACTACAAAAATAGCTAAATGACTCTGAGAACAACTTTGCTTATAATACACAAACTATAACATTTTAAACTTTAGAAGAAACTAAAGCTTGTATACACACATGCCGTAACAATATATGACTTAATTGCACTAGTTTTTGGTTTGTTCAGTTTTTAATGCTCTTCAAGGCGAAAAATAGCAAGGGAATTTCAACCTTATAGGTCGAATTCATTTTGTATAAACTTACACCACCATTGCAAATAAAAAGATAATGATCAAAAGACAAACAACAATATCCAAAACACCACATAGAAAACTAAAGACTTAGCAACACGAACCACACATAAATTCGGGTTGTACGCGGGTGTTCCAGACCACTTCGGACAAAACCCGCATCAGATATACCAAATATCATTCTGGATATCTTTAATGAGATTCTTCATTTACATTTACTTTTCAGTTAAATATTTGGATGCAATAACAAAAAAGACCCTAATTTGTATAATTCTTTGGTTAACTTCATGTAGAGGCAAATTTCACCTCTATTTTTGTTTTGTGTCTACTATACAATCCTATTTTTCAGTATGGGATGATTGGTTTTTATGGTGTGGATGAGCATTTTTTGGTGTGATTTGTCTTACTCTTACTGAAAAGTTAATCCCCTATTTCAGTTTCGTCTGTCATTTGCAGAAGAAACCTTTGAACATATAACAGTCAAACATTAGTCTTGATTTTAATCCATCTTTGTTGTTATTGTCTTACCTCATTATGTAATTAGGTTATATACATACATGTCAAAATCGTTTATAAAAAGGGATGTCTGACATTTAGAATTTCTAACGTGTCTGAACATGCTAAATTTTAGTAATTTCAAGGGTGATTCCCCTTTTGCCGCTAGAAAACTCGATATCATTAATCAATAACAGCCTAATAATTTTACATTATGAATACAAACTATACATGTAAATATATGAGTATAGGTCTATACTGTAACTTACGAGACAATATTTTCTGATGAAATAATTTTCTAGGTCAGTTTTGTTCGCGTAGACAGTAAAATGTTATCATCGTTTATCTTTGATTTGTAATATAATTATTTCAGAATAATATTTATTACAATTATTGAAAGCCTTGAATGTCAAATTGATATTTTATAAATAGTACAAGTATTATAAAATTCATATCCAGACCAACTATTTACATTCACATAATCATATATTAAATACACTTTAATATAATGTTGACAGCTCAATTTATATTGTAGTTTAGTTTAATATATGTATTCTTATATAAAGCATGCTATTTGGATATGTACACTTACATAAAATTGCCTCAGCTATTGTGCATTTATACGTTTGCTTCTTTCAAATTTGCCTCGTCATGTGTAAAACGTATAAGAAACGTTCTATGTTTAAATTTACATTGTGAGGATTCCAACGGAAAACACCTTTTTCTATAAATATAACATCTTCAATCATTCATTAACTATATATTTGCTGGAGGCTTATAGTTCAATCGGAATGATGTGTATGAGAATAATGAATCAGTTTTCAATTATTGTTTTACGTATCGAATTACATAGTAGTTTTGTGTTTCTATTAAAATCTTATTTTATAATGACTATATAATGTATTTACCCTGCGGCTAAAACAAACAGCTTTAACATGTTTTAACAGGAATATCTATAAATAAATAATTGCATGTAACACCCTGATAATACCAATATAATACATTTTAATTTTTCATTCTTTGAAATAATACTAAAAAAATTCTCTTACTTGGATTTATTAGTATCGCCGTTATTATGCAAATTCACTCAATTCATTAATTTCAGCAGACGAGAAAACATTTATTTTATATTATACAAAAAAAATGTCACTCTATACATACTATTCATTCATCGTGAATAATATAATAATTTAAGATATGTTTATCCTATATTTGTAATTTAAAAGATATAAGTACCCAAATGTTAAGTAATTAACAATACATACGTATACTGATTAGGAATATTTCCTACACTTTCACACCACTGACAAATCAAAATGAGAAGGATGTTTGTACCTTCGAACACTCTTTATCTATGTAATTGAACGATTGGTGTTGATGTGATCGTTTAACTTGACAAACTTCGCAGTATGAGCTCGCAGTATGTGTATGTGTATGTTGCAATGAAGGTACCATGCAGATGCCATCTTTTACTTTGTTATTTTTATTCTTTGAAAAAACTCCAAGGATAATTCAAAAGGGAAATGTCTTCATTGAATCGACCAAACACGTCAAATGAAAAAGTTTGTTAGCCGAATTGATAAAGTGTTTTTTTCCAGAGCTGAACCCACCATTTTTCTTTAATCATTTCCTGTATGAAGTCCGGAATATAGATTTTATTTCAAATAGTCCCCTTATATGTATGTTGGTATCTGTTTTTGTTGCAGTTTATTGTTTCTGTTGTGCCATTGGTTTCCTTTTATAGTTGATGGGTTTCCCTCGGTTTTAGTTTGTGACCTGGATCCCCCCCCCCCCCCACCCCCACGTAATCGAATTATGACTATTGAACAGCGGTATACTATACAGTACTGTAAATAAGTTGCCTTTCTTTAACTCATCTATGTATCATTTCTTCAGACGCAGAAAGTGCATATTTTACAAAACTATCTCACATTAAATAGTTGATAATACTTTGTGGCTAAAAAAGTAAAATATATAGTTTTCAAAGGTACCAGGATTCTAATTTAGTTCGCCAGATGCGCGTTTTGTCTTCTTAATTAAGAATCATCAGTGACGCTGGAAGAAAAAAAATATAAAGCCCAAAGTACAAAGTAGAAGAGCATTGAGGATCAAATCTTCCAAAAAAGTTTTGCCAAATACGGCTAAGGTAATCTATGTCTGGGATAAGAAAATCCTTAGTTTTTTAAAGCAGAACTTTTCTTGAAGTGAATAATATTTTGTATAAATTTTCTCAATCGATGTTATGCCTAAATGCTTTTATTTTGATGTATTCCTTCGAATTTTACAATAACGATTGTATAAGTTACACTCATTCTATGTTGCGGTGAGAATCTTTTTTCCTCATTTAAAAAACTATTGTGTGTAATGTTAAGTAGGAAAAAATTAGAGGTTGTTTCCCTTTAACCACCGGGAGAGATTGTTTTGAATTGAAATAACTACACGTTTTACCTAGTACAATTGTATTGTTTCAGATTTAATTTAATTGTGAGGAAAAATATGAGAGAAAAGGTTAACTTATTTTACGACGAATATTTTCTGATGAAATAATAATCAAGGTCAACGAGATTTGCGTCAAAAAAGTGTTTTTATTATATGTATCGCGATTTGGAAATAATTAAGCTAGTATCTATTCAGAAACAAAATCAATAGTTATACCATAAGAAAAGATTAAAAAAAGAGATTGAAGTCATTGAACGTCTCTGAATATGATATTGAGTGAGATCACTTTAATAAGCCATTCTTATCTACATATATACTTGTCAAATCTTTAATCATGTATACAGAAGAACTATGACAACTGATTATTATTGTAGATAAGTTGTACATTCATAAACATTATTCTAGAACATGCTATTTGGAAACATACACTTACATTGTCTCTGATTAAGTACACAAGTTCGTTTGCTTCTTTCAAATTTGCCTCGTCATTTGCAATACGTATACGAAACGTCTTGTGTTTATATTTATCTTGGGAGGATTCCAAAGGAAAACACCTGTTTCTATAAATATAATATATATGATTGAAGAGCCTTGTGGTTATAAGTCACGGCATGACTGTGGAACTGCTGCAGGCTATTAACAAGTATTATGAAGATGAATCGTTTATTCGTAGAATTGAAGTAGTTTTCTACGAAATGAACTTTATTTAGCCTTTTTAACCTCTTTTTTATTCGATCGTCACTGATGGGTCTCGTTTTAGACGAAACGCGCGTCTGACGTAAATGAAAAATTACAATCCTGGTATCTATGATGAATTTATTTTTTTCTACGAAATGAGCTGATTTCTGTGTTTAAATAACCGTGCATTTGACTGCTTCATTTTCATTAAAGAAAATTACTGTATCAAAAACAATCAGCCATAAAATGTATTGTTTATTCAAATAAATAATTAAACTAAATATTGTTAAATCTTTGATTTGCATTGATCTTTTTCAATCTTTGAGAGATTTGTGGGATTACCGAAATCATGTCGTACACAAGTCTGTCAATTAAAAACTTGCATATATGTATTTTGAAAGATTAAAAAAAAAAGAATCACTCTATAGTTTTCGTCTAATTGGGTTTGATTAAAAATTAAAAATTATTAGTAAATGTAAAATATAAATTCGTTATTACGAATTTGGGTTTTTATAGTAATTTTTTTTTTGTTCCACTTCTCATTACCCTTATAATTCAACAATGGAATATTGACCCGGCTGTATTGAATTTGGCTATTATTTAAGGTCCTTTGATCACATAGTCGTATGTCGTATACATCTTTTGATTTCAAATTTTGACTCTAAGCGTTCCTTGTGAAGGTAATTCCACGAAAGTGTTTCGTTCGTACCTAATTTCTTAAATGTTATTTTCATTTTCTAACACCAGATCAATTTTCTGCTATTGGTACATCAGTAGTTAGAGTATCGGTACTAACTTGCCTAATTTATAACAAACATTTCTCTGTTGATAACGTGTTTTTTTTTTTTGGCAAAAGGTGTTCCTAATGAAGAGGAATCTCGAATAACGCGTCGGACGCAATCAGTTTATAATTTTATGGACGCCATTACGAGTTGGTTGACCGTTATGGAATGACCGTTTCACTGATGATATCGGATACGTTCCTAACGTCGTAACTACAATCCCCTCCCTTTTCATGAATGTTACCTACCGAATTAGACTATTTGTAATAATATGAGCAACACGACAGGTGCCATGGCCACATGTGGAGCAGGATCTGCTTACCCTTTCGGAGCATCTGAGATCACCCCTAGTTATTGGTGGGGTTCGTGTTGCTTATTCTTTAGTTTTCTATGTTATATCATGTGAACTATTGTTTGTCTGTTTGTCTTTTTCATTTTTAGCTATGGCGTTGTCAGTTTATTTTCGATTTACGAGTTTGACTGTCCCTCTGGTATCTTTCGTCCCTCTTTTATAAAGTCTAATAAGTATAATCACAAAAAGACTGAACTTCGAGGATAATTCAAAACGGAAATTTCCCAATCAAATGGCAACATCAAACGAATGGATAACAACAACAGGCACTCGTCTCAGAAAAAAAATATCCTATATATCTTTATATAACACCTTATAGTACTAGGATTTTGTCTAATGCTTAGTCCGTTTCTGTGTGTGTTACATTTTAATGTTGTGTCGTTGTTCTCCTCATATATTGAATGCGTTTCCCTAAGTTTTAGTTTATTACCCCGATTTTGTTTTTTGTCCATGGATTTATGAGTTTTGAACAGCGGTATACTACTGTTGCCTTTATTTATAGGGGGAAATTCTGAGACGTGTGCCTGTGATAACAACAGTCATATTCCTGACTTGGTACAGGCATTTTCTTCAGTAGAAATTGAAATGGTGGATTAGTTTTCATCATATTAATATAGCAGGGGGATATTCATGGTTGCAAAGTTTACATTTACGTGTGTCTCGCCTTTACTTACTTAAATCCCTATTAAACTTTATATTTTTATATTTTTAGAAATCGACTTGATCGTCTAATATACTTTTGGTTAACCTATGATAATTTTCTCAGAGGGGGTCAAATCTGAATATATTATTGAAACGTTTCAACTACACATTGTTATAATGACGACATATGTTTATGATATCATTCAAAATATAAGATTAAGAATTTTTAAATACATATAATGTTTAAATTTGGAAGTGTACACGTCATATTTAAATGTATATAACAATACATAAACATTTGTATGGAACGTTAGATTTAAATAGACCAGGCATAGGGTTCCCCCAAAATATGTGTTTTACTATACATATCTAACTCATACGTGTGATGTGCAATATTTCACAAAATTGTGTAAACATTCATCAATAGTTTTCAGTCATTTGGCGAAATTATAAAATCGATTTATGAATGTGTTATGAAATGCATGATCTCCCCTAGTTTTTGGTGGGGTTCGTGTTGTTTATTCTTTAGTTTTCTATGTTGTGTCATGTGTACTATTGTTTTTCTGTTTGTCTTTTCAATTTTTAGCCATGGCGTTGTCAGTTTGTTTTAGATTTATGAGTTTGACTGTCCCTTTGGTATCTTTCGTCCCTCTTTTATTGTGATCTAGTGAGAAGTTGATTTATTTTTATTTGACATATTGTTCCTGTTTGTCAACCGTAGCGACAGGTATAAGTAACATAGCGTTTGAGCTCACTTCTGAGTTTTGACGTGTTTTGAGTTGCTCAGTCTTAAGATTTCCGTAAAAAGTTTAACGACCATTTGTTTTTCCTTTTTTTTTCGGGGGGGGGGGGGGGGGTGCCTCTTTTTATTCATGATTGAATAACCGGCCCAGACGATACCAACTTTCTACAATCTTTTTAAATTACTGTTCATGATATTTCGTTGAAAGCCAATGTTCCAGTTTTCTATGTCTATATGGCACTTTGATTCAGTTTATGCAGGTCTTAATTTACAGTATACCTAATATAACCTGTTTTCAACATTTGTTTTAGTTCGATTCATATATATATTCCCAATGAATTGACGATATTTGAACATCGGTAAGCGGTTGCCTCTAATTAAATGACAGTTCACATAGTTCGAGCTATTCAGTTTTATCCGCTATATATGTTCATGTCCGACCGCATGTCTTGCTATTACCTATATACTAAATTATGTTTTTTCTATTATCGATGTTTTGTTGTCCCTTGAGATGAAGTCTTTTCTTTTTAAATTGTTGATTAGCAAAATAAAAAATCAGATAAGAAAAAAGTAGGTTTTTTTCAATCTATGCTGCAAGGCGTGAATAATTGCAGAATAGGGGTAAGATACGACAGAGACATTCACTCACAAATCAAAAATAAACTGACAACATCATTGCGAATGAATCAAACAAGAACAAAATACAACAACCGGTATATAAACACACAAGTGTAGACTAGGGACTGCACAGCAACACAAACTCTTCCAAAGTCTAAGGGTGATCTCAGATGAATCTGATCTCATATCAGTTTCCTATCATTCTTAAATTTCTTTTTTTCCTTTTGGCCATACTATTGTGTCGACTAATGGTATTTAACTGACCTTTGTGAATAGTACCTGGCATCGAAACAACATTTGTAGAATAGAACAATCAATTTGATTAATTGCGTACATAATCATACAACAACAAAACATGTAATTTGCTAACCTTCGAAATCATGTTTAACCCCGCCGCATCGTTGCGCCTGTCCCAAGTCATGAACCTCTAGCATTAGTTAGTCTTGTATTTTTTTTAATTTTAGTTCATGTATATGTTTTTTGAGTTTAGTATGACGTCTTTTTTCACAGAACTAGCACACAATTGTTTATAGTCCCATCGGAGGACAAACTCCGGATACTACGGGAGTTTCTCGCTGCGTTTAAGACCATTTGGTGGCCTTCGGCTGTTATCTTCTCATTGGACGGGGTTTTGTCTCTTGGACATATTCCCTATTTCCATTCTCAATTATTATCCTATTGAATTAAGATTGTCTAGCTTAAATTTACTGTTGCAAGCTACAAAATCATCTAAAGATTCAGTTATCAAACAATAATAATAAAAAACATTTTGATGGTAATGAAATTTTATTTCAATAAGTGGACATGTATCAAACGATAACTCTTGCATTTCAACAACCAAGCATTCACATAATACAAATCAGTATTATAACTGATCGAACTATATAACAGTTCATAAAACATTGTATATAGATGTGTCCCTTTCATAAATATAATAAGCTTACAAAGAGCATAGATCAATGAATAGGGGTAGATCAATGAATAGGTGTTAATATAAATGGAATCTTATCAAAAATGCAACCAGCATGTACTTTGATACTCATTATTACAGCTAAGTGTATGGACAGTTCAAACTAATGATCATGAATGATACAACATTCTACTATATCATAGGTTTTCGACGTTCTTTGTCCTTGTCAGAATTCTACGAACAATTTAGATGAGATGTATATGTAGAATAAGGGCAACAAGATAATATTCCAATTATTCTTTGTATGTCAGTTAACTATTGTCTCTTGGTGTTCATATTAGGGTATATGGAATCCCATTATAGGTCACTGTTAGTACCAAATTTCATGGTTCAAATTTGATACTTTGTTTCGCACTAGGACAAACTAAGAGATGTTCGTATAGCATTGTTTGTAACTTTGCCTTTTCTGCACGGAGATTCCTAATTTCGTATGACTTCTGTGTGTTGTCTGCTTCCAGTTCTTGAATTTTCTACAATGATAAATTTAGTTAAAAGCTATAAATCTGATGATCTTTTTCATCTTATAATATTTTATAAATGTCTTATAGTATGTCAAAAATAGCCGAGAATTTTCAAAATAATCATTACTTATTGATAAAAACACTATGTTAACCCTTTTTACAAATATTCACAATTCTGTTATTTACAATACCTATAAATAATTTTAAATTTATTTTATTACAATTTTATAAATACGAGTATAAGTTTTAATAAAGGCAAATTTTATGTTTTTCAAATACTAGTACAATTCAAAAGAATCTACTAATATAATCATTAAAAATGAAATATTGATGATTTTTATCTAAGTTAGCTATATGAAGCATCCTTCCAGTGAGCTTCGTGCGGTAGTTTTAAAAAACAATTCTGTGCTGTCATTATGTTTGTGTATGTTTTTTTGTTGTTTTGTTTGATTGTAATATATAGTACCTTGTTTTATGGAGTGCGCTGACATATCCTTTGCCTGTTGTCTAATGCAATTCAATTTGTTTGAATAAAACATTTTTAAAGAAAAAAAATCCTTAACACGTACCTTGCAAAGTGATGTAGAATTAGTTTTCTTTCTATCTCGGAATCTTTGTGCTGCCAGTCTATTTTGCTCTCGACGTTTAACAATCTTATCTCGCTCTTCCTCTGTGAGCTGAAACAAAGCATTTGAAATTCAATGACAATTTTTAAATACTTCAAAACTTTTCCTTAATACAGTTGCTTTGGTGCCTTTGGAACTGTAGGTTGAAAAATTCCATATCCCGCATATGGTATACCTTTCTTTGTCGCTTATTCTTTATTAGGTTTGATTTTAAAATCTGAATGCGTAAATGTTAGATATTTTAATTTAAAATATTTTTATCTTGTAGTACTGAAGGAATTTAGTGATGATTCCAACTGTCTTGAAAATTCCATATTTTTTATCGTCAATCTTCCAATGAATTAATGCAACAGAAGGTTACCAATGTTCTTAGACCATAATTAGACAAAAAGACAGATTGAGTAACAAAATAAAAGCTTAACCCGCCTTCCTTAAAAAAACAAAAGAAAACTAATTATCAATTTTCATTTTACATCTTTTTACAAGTCCTGTAAACGGCTTTAAAATCCTTTTGATTTTGCAGTGATAAATTGTATATTATGTGTGTTTTGAAATCTTAACTATCAATCTCATTAGAATACCGATCATGTGTCAAAGCTGTGTACAAGGATCTGCCAACACTTCGTTTTACTCTCTGTTTTTGGTAATTAATTCATCAACCTATGAAATTTCAGCCTTTTAATTTTTGATGGTGGGTACTCATCCGACAAGTCTAGAGGATCTCGAAATATATTCAAAGCAGATAGAAGAATGGCGACCGGTTATCGGATTTTCGTAAGAAAAGCTTGGACACATGATATATATAATAATCAGATTTTTTAACTATTAACCTACCTCATGTTTTGTTTCTTCTGGAAATTCTACTTCCATTTCGTGTTGTCCCTTGGCTAAGCGTCTTGATTGAATAGTACATTTTAACTCTTCTTTTATCAGTGGCGCCATATTCCCGGTTTCCAATGCTAGAAGTGTTGCATCTACCAAATTGCTGCTGCCGTTTGCCATTTTTGCAAGTATATTATTTTCCAAATCACACATATAAGAATTATCCAACATCTTATAAAACTGTAAAGAAAAAAAGCATAAAGTTCTAGTAGTAATCATGTATTCTTTCTGATGTTTTTTTTGTTAAAAACGCATCTTCATTATTTGAACATACATAGTTTTTCAAAATTGACAAAACTGTATATTACTTTTTGGAATTTATACTTCGTATGTTTATTTCAAAGTAATCAACCCTTCTCATGACAATAACTCCTAAAATACCTTTTATATACGTTTCTCATAACGTCATGTCTAATTATAATTTTTCGCTTACTCAGGAAAATTAAACGCATGCGCAAATCTGACTTCTCAATTGATATTGCGCAAATCGGTGTATGTAACCTACTTTATTTAATCTATATATAGACTACACGATAGTTTATTTATAGATCTAAAAGGAAAGGTAACTTCTAAAATTGTTCGAGGTTAAGTGGTATTTCCCAAAGTAAAAAAAAATCAACCGATAATAATATTAATAACGGTAATAATAATACAATTTCTTTTTACTTTTCAAATAACCGTTTTGATACAAGTCGAAAGTATGCAAATTACGTCATACCTATAAATATAAATTTCATTTCCACTTACGCAGCATTTTTTTCAGTCGCATTCGCAGACAAAATTGGTGTGTCATATATACACGTGATTTCGACCAGTCACGTGTTCGAGAAAAAAGAGAGACAAAAGGACACAAAAAATACTTTTGTATGAATCAGAATATATTATGCCAAGTCATTGAATGACTATAAGCATAAAATATTATGATTCAAAATGTCAAAACTAAAGGGACGTTATATATCAGCATCGAAGTCAGTGCTTTGGTATTGGCATGATTTATAACATAACTTTCTTATTCTAAATTGCTCGTTTAAATACATTGAGCAAACTTTTAAAAAAAAAGGGGGGGGGCTGCACTCCCTCTGGCTTAATTTTACCTTTGATGGAATTTATTTTTTCTCTTTTGGTCATTTAGTCCATTACCAAGAACTTTATACGTCCTTGACTTTTAAAGGTTGGGGTTGGAGCAAGTTCATGACAAACCCAGAAAGCGATGTGGCCGCATAAAATTTAAGAAAATAAATAAAATCATTTTCTTGCGCATCCTTAGCTTTCAATTTTTGTGGTAAGAGCGTTCAAAATAAAGATAAATCCAGAAAAGCGCCGAAAGTGTTTTCCCTTAATTTTTTTAGCACTTGTTCGAAAGCAAATGCTGATGGGTTGTTAGCGCCCGAGATTAATAACTGTTCCGGAGTCAGCGCTTTGATACTGACATGGTTTAAATAATACCTTTCTTAATTCTTACTTGAAATTTGAAGCAAGGAAAAGTGGATTATTCAATACATTTGAATTGCCACATTTAATTTGATCGGGCTTTGTAACCAAGAAGTACGTCGTAAACGAACTGTTCGAATTACCATTTTTAGATACGAAAACGCACTTTCATTCATGAAGGTTAGTCAACTTAAAATATACAGTACAGTTTCTGTTATGCCACTTAACATCGCATATATACCCGACAACACGCACAATTCATACATGTTATATTAGTATTCAATATACAGTAACAAATATTTGAAACATTATTTTTTTAGATGACGAGTTGATAAGGTTAACTTACAATCTGCCGTCGTTTCTGATGAAATAACCTCTAATGTTTAATACGAATATTTATATCGAGTTTGTGTATTGTGTGTGCATGAAGTTGGGAATCATTATATGTATTATGTACACGTCCTTCTGATGGTCATACCTTTATATATATTTGAAAAGTTTCATAGATACAAGTAAAACACATTCTGTTTCAACTTGTCAATATTCTGATTTGTCAAATCTCAAGGGTTGAACTCAGTAGATATATTATTTATCATATTATACCATTTAACATTCAACATTGTTTGCAAAGTGCATCATTTCATTTCCATTTTATTTAAAACGTATTAAAACGTCAACCGTGGCAAAGAAATATTTGCATAAATACTTTATTAGTATTGTTAACTTACAACATATGAAGAAAAAAAACATTGTATTGTTATTATTATTTGAATGACTGAATTCAGTCACTCGATTTCATCTTTATATCAAAGAATACAATCAGTGTATTTGAAAGTAACATAAATCTTATTTGTACTTGTTGCTTCTTATTAAATAACGGCTCAAACTGTAAATTCGGAAACAGATTTCGGATTACAGATATTACAGATTAAATACAAACAACATATAACAGAAACAGCCAAATGAAATTAACTCTGTATCCTGTTCATTATTTTCACAAAATGTTGACTGAATTCAGTCACACAACATTTGAAAGAAGCTACAAGAACTAAATAAGAGTGTTTCATAAGACTAAAATTACACCAAGTGAGATTACATAGTATTAACATCTATACAACAGATGACTGAATTCAGTCAACACAAATTCAGTAAAAATTTGTTGAAAATAGACCAATTCTGCAAAAAATAAAAAATAGAACGACTGAATTCAGTCACAAAATTAGGTTTACACAGTTATGTTCAATAAAGCAATAAATGCACATAGTTAGTTTATAGGTCGATGTTTGTGATTTGGTCAGTTTAAAGCACAATCCTACTTGAAAGAGAAAAAAAGGTGTTCAGTTGTTGTTTTGTCAAGATTTTGGAATCAATGCACCGCAGTCTGCTACTCCTGTCCAAAATATATCACACCAATCGAAACATACGTGTGTTGCTGTCACTTTTGCTAATTTTCTATTTACGGTAAATTCTCTTGACTGGCTGGTCTGGATTCAAAATCCACTGAACTGCTTAAAGATTATATTGGTACTCATAGATAGTGAAGTCTAAAAAAGAAAATGATTTATGCTAAAGACCTATTTCAGAAAAGATCATTTAAATAGTGAGAATAATACCATAATATGATTATTTGTAAATGCATTTTTGTCGAGCCTTCGACTTTTGTCGAAAAAGCGAGACATAGCGATCATACATTCAGTCGTTGCCGTCCACAGATATTCTTATATTAGAAATATATATCAGATATCTTGTATACTTTATTAGATATCTTATACAGTATATAAGATATCTTATAAAGTATATAAGATATCTTATAAAGTATATAAGATATCTTATAAAGTATATAAGATATCTTATAAAGTATATAAGATATCTTAAAGTATATAAGATATCTTAAAGTATATAAGATATCTTATAAACTATATAAGATATCTTATAAACTATATGAAATATCTCATATAATATAGGGTTATTGCATGTATATTCTGGAATATTGTTCTTAGTAGAATTTTATATTGCACTAGCTTACGAGTGCAATATATGATCTACGAGAGACAATGTTTCCCAATATTCATGCAATAACCCTTTTATTGTATAGCAACATTATAAGTTAAATGGTTTGCTACTGACCCCATACGGATCCATAGAGGGTTAACTTAGTAAAATCCATAGGGAGTGAGGCCGGAGGCCGAGTCCCCTATGAATTTTATTCACTCTATATGGATCTGTAGGGGGTCAGTAGTTAACCGTATAACGAATTTATTGGACGCTGGACTTTTTCTGCGGCGTTTTGTTGGAAAATAAACAATGAAACACATTAACTTAAATAGATGACGTCGCCATTAACGCATCATGAACCCCATATGAAACTTACTAACCCCATACGCCTCATAGGGGGGTCACCACGTGACGGCGTTTAATCAATCACAACGTGATAATTCATCTGCGGTCCGATAAAGGCTCTTTAGAGCCTCTAGTTAGGTTTTACTTTGCTGTACATTATTGCTGTAACAGTTTATCTCTATCTATAATAATATTCAAGATAATAACAGAAACGGCAAAATTTCCTTAAAATTACCAATTCAGGGACAGCAACCTAACAACGAGTTGCCCTTTTCATCTGAAAATTTCAAGGCAGATAGATCTTCACCTGGTTAACACTTTTATCCCATGTCAGATTTGCTTTGGTTTTTGAGATATACGAGTCAAAAACTGCATTTTACCCCTATGTTCTATTTTTAGCCATGGTAGCCATCTTGGTTAGTTGGCCAGGTCACCGGACACATTATTTAAACAAGATACCCCAATGATGATTGTAGCAAAGTTCGGGTGTAATTTGGCCCAGTAGTTTCAGAGGAGAAGATTTTTGTAAAAGTTAACAGACGACGACGACGGACTCAAAGTGGTGAGAAAATCTCACTTGGCCCTTTGGTCCGGGTGAGCTAAAAAGGTGCACTCGATTTTCTCTTTTCGATACAATTGTTAAACCATTTTTTGGAATTTTTTTCTCGAGTTACATAATAGAAAGGTAGACACGAAAATTACTGAACTAATAGTGATATGTTCTCCGTCCGTGGTAATTTAAAAAAAAAATCGGAGGTTATGCATTTTCTTGACTTGATGGATTCCTATGTCGTCGACTTGATATCAAATTGTTCTGCAGCATTGGGTCTGCATTGATATGTTGATAAATTGAAAACTTATCGCAGGGCCGTAACTACATTGAGGCAAATGAGGCAAATGCCTCATGTTAGAAATTTCAAAAAAATAAAAATAAACAAAAGATTGTCTTAATATGAAATTGTTTTCACGGAAAGTGTCTAACAAGAAGCAAGTTCTCTTCACTCTCTGGTGTCGCCCCTGCATGTTTTTCGTGATCCATTTTTCTTTTTTACTTTTAGTTTTCAGAGTTGATGGTCTATTGTTTGAACTTCTGTGTCCCGGGTTTGTCTTTTGTTCATTTATTGTCCTACTTCATGACAATAGTCTGAGTGTTGAATTTCATTTGTAAACGTGTGGTTTTGCAATGTTGCATGCCCACCGATGTCAAGATATTGTGCGAGAAAATATTTAAAGAATATACGATACTACAAGACACAGAAAAAAATGGTCCATTCTGCATGGAGAATTGAATTTAATATAAAAGAATTCACAACTGGCTTCTTTTGGTTGATTAAACTAGATAGCTGACATGGTTTAAATTAAAGTAATGTCACCTATTTTCCAGTATCAAATAATTTGAAAAAAAGTAATAATGTATTGCCATATGACCATTTTGATTGATGGGTCAAACTTGCATTAAGTCATGTTCAGACCCTTTTACAGAAAATAAAGGAATATGGAGTAAATGTGCACGAAAGCTAATCGCACACAAAGTCAATGCATACAAAAAATATGTTTCAATGTCATAAAGAGTCCGGAAAACGCTCAGAATGCACGATTTTGCGATATTTTTCTCAGAGCTTCTGGGGGCCTTGAGCGGCCCCCAGTCCCCTCGCCAATTTTTTTTCGTTTTCGGCGTTATTTTTGGCCTCACTATTTGAAGAGGCTAGTTACGGCCCTGTTATGCAAATTGTGTTTTAAAAATAAAACACTTCGTTATTGAAAAGAAAACAAGTTGTCGTTGTGTTTGTTTCTATATTAATTTTTAAAAATCGTGTTACTATAGTAAACATTGCAGTAAGCATTGATCGCCTTCTCTAACAAAGAGCTTCGATTTCAACTGGGTTTCCGCCTGGTATGATATATTTAAAGCTACAATAAAATTTGATCATTTAAGTAATTCCCCTGACTATTAGCAGTGATACCTCGAAGTTATAAAGTAAAGTTTGCAAATAAAATTTTGTAACCTCACCTTTTTCTTTCATATTCTGTATTTGAGGGTCGCTGTTGATATTTCGAATTCACTGCACCCATGCCACCAGTACTTTGAGTTATTCTTTTCTTTCGTGATTCGTCTGTTTTAATACAAATTACACAGTTTTAAACAGTGTTTCACAAAAAGTTAGAACAGTGCATACAACAAGTAATTGTATATTATTTTTTCTTTAAAAATGTATCGAAAAAAACAGGATTTTCACACATATTTGACTTTGCCAATATGCAATCATACCACATCTTCTAATTTCATATTTTGACCATATCTAAGCATATTAAGCAGGTCTTGTCTATTTTACCGTTTATATGTTTTATATGAAAATTAAAGAAAACAAATCGTAAGACTGCATCACATTATCACTTCATTATAAATGAGAGTTCATTAATAGGGAGCATTTTCAATAAGCTTTCCAAAAACGAATCGACCCTATATGAGACAGAATGTCATAACAACACATATACAATTCCAAATATAAAGAGCTAGCAAAATATCTTATTAATAACATTGAAAATTTATACTCTCCAAGTTGCTTTGAAGTACACATAACTAATACGGTGGAAATATATAAAGTAATAAGTATTAATTCACCCACAATTATGCTTATTATATCTGTACTCATCATATTTACCACTTCTCATTTGAGCATCAGAGAGATATAAAATTGCACGAAAAAAACTGGCACATGAATGACAGTAAGCTTTAGAAATTATCACATTTTAACTAAGTACAAGTATGGTTACTGACTGGATAGAGCCTTATTTTGGTACATAAATTACTTAACCATGTAAACAAATATTTTTTTATAGTTTTGACTGAATTCTTAATACAAATGCAAATTACATGTTTCCGCAGATAAAGATACACTTATATATATATATATATAACATTCCAAACTGTTTTAATAACTGCTAGACATTAATAAAAATTGACACTTATTGTACTAAGTTATTTGGAAAAAAAGTGTTATGAAAAAAAAATATTGTTTTTGATTCTGAGAAAAAAATGCTTGTGTTTCACCCTCAGCTGCCACTATATGTACTGCTAAAATTGAAAGAAAAGAATTGTTTTCGACTTTACGTGAAAGAAATAGATTGTTTTTACCCGCAGACGAAAAAAAAAGTATTTTCTATGGATTAAAAAGTATATCTTACCAGAACTCTCGTAGGTATACACGTTAGCTTCAGACTCTTCTTCCTTTAAAACGAAATCCAATCAGTTTCATTTTCTTATTCTAAGGGACTCCATCTTTCTCTTCCTTTGACTAAAGTACACAACAGAATGACCTCGTTTCACTTTACAGTACTGCGTGTATTACAAAACGCGCGACATAATCCATCACTGGCCACACAATAATCCCAAATTATTATTGTACCTCGATGGTTCTACTGATGTAAGAATAAACATGATAATTTACCCATACGGTGTATTCAATATAATACTTCCTTCCGAGTCTTTGGTCAATCAAAGAGGTAACATTAGAAGGATATAACACCCAGTTAGCATCTCTAGCAATAAAATATGATAAGAAAATGAAAAGAACCAGCATGTGTATTACCCACTAGATATAACCATTATGAACATACGGTGGTCCTTATTTTCGAAATATTAAACGTTTCAATATGTTAATGTTGAAAGTAAAAACAAATTTAATGTAAATTGTAAACGTAAATTCATAATATCATGATCTTAACTTCTTTTTACTTTAAACTGCAAGTTTTATGTAACGTAACCTCAACTTTTGGGAGTGGTTTAATAACATCAACAGAATGGAAAAAAACTTTACTTGAAAAAAGTCTATATTGAAAGCTCGGGAAGGGGGCTTAAAGATTTTTGGTAGGGGTGAGCATGCAGCTGATACCTCAAGTACCAAACCTTTTGTTTATTAGAAATATATACCTTATCATATATCAACGAACAAAAAAAAACTATTGAGATATTTGGATATTTTTCATCTTCTGGTACATGAGAGTTTATAATTTGTTTTGGGGTCCCGCTTATCTTCACGAACTTGTTTAGTAGCAAAGCAGTTGCAATAATCACAATTAATTTAATAAATTCGTCGCATCTTAAACACTTTCCTCTATTTGCCCCTTTTTATATCTTTCATTAAAAAAGAATTTTTAAAAGACAATATAAGATGTTTGGTCAGATAAGTATAGTAACACTCCCGAGAGAAACACTTTCACTGAGTTTTATATTAATGAAAAACTGATCAAAAGTTACTTTTTGTACATTGCTGTTCCATCTCATAGCTGACACTATGAAATTTCTTTAAATAATTGTTATCATGTTTCATGTAAACAAACCTTTGAATGTTTATTAGGTGCAAATGTCAAAATGATGACATTTATAGCATCTGTATCTAGCATTAGCGGAAATACCACATAGGTCTTATAGAGTATAACATGTTTAAATGTGTAAATGGTTTGACAAATAGTTGATGTATTTACGACTGTGATTTAACCACATCACAAAAAATAAGAACATCTGATTAGTTTCAGATACTTATAATATAATCAAGCAAGTAAAAATATCAATCTATTGAACTGAATTTGATTTCTCACCCTTTTCATATGCCATGCCGATGGAGCATGAAAAAGTGACATATTCCAGGGGATCATCCCTACCCACTCATTACATAGAAAGTGACCCCCCTCCGAGATTGAAAGTAAAGTTGGGGTTGATGGTTTTCATTGGTTTCTGGGGAAAAAATAATTAATATATCCCTCTTTATACATGTATATATACACTCTGAGACAAGTGCCTGTGCTAGTTTGAACTGAAATCGTGACAAAACCGCATAAAAAGTTTACATATACGTATAGAATGGTTAAATTTGTATTATGCATGAGAGGAGGGTGTGTGGTTTATACCCCCGTCACACTTGGTCACGGTCGCACTATGATCTCAAATGCAAATTTTGACGATCGTAGTACAGTCGTGTAGATCAAAGTAAAGTCGTGGTATACGTTTGTGGCGATCATGAAGTCTTTTTGATCGTGCTGAGCGAGGACCAACTTCGAACATGTTCCAAACAATCGTGATGCGGTGGTGGCGAAATGAGGGCGCGGTAGAAATAATAGGGAGAGCGTAGTTATGTCGTGGTAAGATCATAACGGTAATTGTACTATCGTAGCGAGAGCGTAGCAAAAGCACGATTATTATCGAAGAGACTGCGCTACGATTTCACATTGACTATGATACGACCTTACTACGACCATCATGATCTCATTGCGACCCAACCACGATTCTATTTCGACTGCTCCACTTTCATACCACGCTGTTCAAGCTTATAGTACGATTATAGTACGCACATGCCAGCTTCATCACGCTCTTCTTACGAACTGACTACGTTCATATTACGACCCACTGTCGTTCACTAAAAACATCATCATTTAATTTTAACGGACCAGCAATTAATATAGGTTGGATTATTAGTCGACCTGTCTACTGGATCATGCAGGAATAGACCAGAGGTCATCATCTGCCTTTACTTATATTCCTACTACCACGCCCATGAGTCCTGGTAGATTATGATGGCATTACTGTTTCCGAGAAATCTACGTATAAATAAATAATAGAAGGAATACGACAGTTGTATGGTATAGTACATGCTATTGACGTTATTGCTGAGAGCGTAGTAGGAATGCAGCATGAACGTGCATGATACTCAAACGTGTAGGTCAAGCTATACATAGTCATGTAAAGTTTCAAAACAAATTGGCATTGCAATTCCTGAGGTTTGAAATTGTCTTACTCGATTGACCATTCAGCCTTTCAAATAGTCAGAAAAGTACTCCCTCTAATGTACTGGTATATATGTAACATGTGACTGCTTTTTCTCCTGTTTGATATTCTAAATACATATTCCTGCACATTTGTATTTACACTTTCTGCACATGCTGCAAGTGCTCAAATATATGCTTATCCTATCAATTCTTTGTGAAAAATGCACTAAATACCTTTTATTTGACAATAGAATATTGGTGACAACTAAGTGGAGGGTGGCATAAAATGCTTACAGCGATAGCGGCAATCGACAGCAATCTTCATGAATGTCATAACAGACCACACTCGGAACCTTGTGCATAATTTTACTCCACATACCGGTATTCTATACCTGCGCAGGTTTTTATGTACAATAGAAATCGTTAAATTCACCCGCAGTAGTTTTATAGGAACACAGGATCATGGTCAACATATTAATGTATTGCCATCAGTCAACGAAGTGTGGAATTAGATTTCACCCAGGATTTTTTTTCATTTTAAGAAATAAAGATAGCGCAAGTCGTTCTCCTCTCGTTACCCTTATAGACGTCAGAAACTTGGAGCTACATGTAGCAGAAAGAATATTATGCAAATAATTAACTTGTGATTATCGTTTGGGATTCGGGTATACGCGAAACAATCTATTATAACTGCTTTAGAAACTTTCAAAGTAAATATATACGTGCCTAGAGAAACACCCTAAACAAAAACCCCGTATGTACAGGTTGAGCGGATTTAGTACAGATTGCTTGTTTGTCATATTATTTCATCCAGTGACAAGTATTTCATGCATTTTCAGGTTTTCATGACGAGGTTCATCTTGTGTTTTACACTATTGTCACAGTTTAAGTAGATGATGGACTTACAAACATGATTTACCCAAGCGCATTACAAGTATGTACTTGTGATCTAAAAGGCTGACTGGGGAATAGTTATGGGCACTTTGGTATTTTTCCGACCGGAGGTAAACCCTCTCCGAAGTGGTACATCTGTTGAGCTGTGTGGGATGTAAACGCTACCACGTCCAGTCAGAATGGGAATATAAGATGCAATGTTTCATAAAGAGAGAGCACCACTCTCTCTACACTTTACGAACCCTTGCAAAAACTCTACGAGGGGTCCGTAAATAGCCTGCTGCACGGCATCGTTTTTGTACTTTTCTAATATACTTTATTTTATCCAGTGCCAGTCCGAAATTCCGCGACATTACTCCGGACTGACTCCTTCCAGAACCAACCTGTAGTATTGGTACTTTGTGTTCATCCTGGACATTCATGAACTATTTGCAAGTGAACGTTAAGCAAACAATAATCATACAGTATCAATACGAGTGTCATTAAAACATGAGGGGGAATAGGAGGGGTCCTGATCCCGAAATCCCGGGCTTAAAAACATGAAATCCCGAAGTCCCGAATTTAAAATTACTTAAATCCCGACATCCCGAGATTAGGAAAAAAGATTTTTCGGACCCCGAAAGGGTCAATCCCGAAATCCCGAAATCCCGAGCTTAAAAACAGCCGATCCCGGAGTCCCGATAAAGGTCCTATCCCCCCTCACACATGGGGCTTCATAAAATTTTCAGGGCAGTTTCACCAGTACCAACTTTGAACCGTTCATTATTTATTGATAACTATAAAGACATGCATGAAAGACGCAACAACGCAAATATATAAGCTTACGTAGATGATTGGTGCTTTGTCCAACTGTATCATTTATACCGACGACGCCATTTTTAACTGGGGTATAAAAATATGGTCCCCTTCCGAGACAGTACAACCTGTGCTGAAATTGGGTGTTCGTTTGGCTATGATGAATGTCTTAATTAGCCAACACGTTCGTTTAGATTTGTGACATTCACTCCTATGACCCACATTGAGAGTGCCCTGCCATTTGCATGTTAAAAGAATTTGAATCACTATACACATGTACAACAACTCTTTGTGGAACCAATAAGTTGCATTTTCAAGGGCCAGTCAATCCCCCTACTACCACCATCTCAGCCCGATCAGATTTGATCATATGACGTTTTAACTGTATTTGTTGGCACTTATTAAAGTACATGTATACTTTATTAACCATAGGACGCTAGGAAAACAGCAATCATTCTAACTACACGTGCATGATTTAATCCATTTCTTATGTCTATCCTATTTCCTAATGTGAGTATAAATATGAAGGAACGTGCATGGGCTTTATATTTTAACGCTATTATATTCTTATATATATGCTGACAATTTAGAAATGGCAAATGTTAAGAAAATCAAAAAGTTTTTGTGTTTCTAAATGCTGATAGATACTGACATTGGTAACATAATTTTGCATTTCACCAGAAATACTACATGTTCCACACTTTTTTTTTCGAATGATCGTTCAATCGGACTAAACCATTCCGGGGATCGAAAAATCAAGACCACTGAGTTTGTCGGGGTTCTCGATATCCATCTCCTAGAGAACAATTCCAGATCGTTGGTTCTTCAGATTATTTTTGTGTGTGTGGTTTTTTCTTCTTCGTGAAGATAAGACGGTATAAAACACATAAGTCAATATTTGAATGAAATTCATATCGATGGGTTTAGACTTTTTAAAAGATGCTTATAATATACAGAACGACAAATCCGTTAGATTTCGGCACACAGTAAAAAAAGCAAAGTCAGCTACATGTATTCAAGTCCCCGAAATGACAACTGTAAGTCAATTTAAAAGAGAAAACTAATGGCCTAATTTATGCAACAACAAAAAAAAACGAACGAAAAACAAATATATATATAACCACTGAATTACACGCTCCTGACTTCGGACATGCAGGCACATACATAATTTGGCAATGTTGAACATGTTAGCGGCAATCCAACCCTCCCCGAACCTGGGACAGTGGTGCAACAGTACATTGAGTTTGACTATTTGTTGTAAAGTGGACGTTTTAAAAAGAATGCTAAATACAAAATACCCTCAAGAGTGTTTCAACGATAGAACAGATAGTATAGGTTGCTGTACGCATGTAATGGTTATAAATTATTTTTTTAAACCTGAATATTAGTTTACATCATATCAAATAGACATAGGAAGATATGGTGTGAGTGCCAATGAGACCATTCTCCATCCAAATAACAATCTTAGAAAGTAAACCATTATAGGTCAATGTGCGACCTTCAACACGGAGCCTTGGTTCACAACGAAAAACAAGCTATAAAGGGCCCAAAAAATACTTGTGTAAAACAATTCAAACGGGAAAACCAACGTTCAAAGCATACTTTAACACATGCAACATTAATTGAAAACGTGCATCAACGAAGCGTAGTATAAAAAAAGTGTAATGACGAAGAACCGTACACAGCTGTATGAAAATAAAGACACTTTAAAACGTGTATTTAGATACCATTTTACCCCTATATCTTTATAAGTATGGTACTTTTGAACAATGAAATTTAAAAAAATGTACGTTTTAAAAACTATGAGACACGATAAACAGAAGGTTTTTAATTATTATAAAAATACCCAGCCTGCTTTGATCAGTGGCATTGTTTTTTTAATGTTTGCCTATAAAATGTCACATATTTGAAACCCGTTGTACTAGTTGTAGTTAGAATTGAGTATTGTGACAAAGAATATATTGGAGCAAAATATCCGAAAAATAGATATATTAGATTTGTTTAAAAGTTATTATATGCACTCTTCACTATCTGAACTCATTGGTACGCGGTGTTTGATTCGAACGCGTTAACGTCCGAATTTATGTGTTTCGAGGCTATTCTTTTTAAATACGGGGTGAATATGGTTAAGTTGACGGATTTGTGTTTTGATGCTTGTCACAGATCATATTTTTTTTTTTATTTATATGATAAGGCAGCAACCATTTATTTGATTTTCGGGGGGGGCTATGGGTTTTTTTTTGGAAAAAAAAACAGTTTGTTTCCAGTTTTTGGTGAAAAAAATAATTTGTTTTGGACCCTGAGAAAAAAAAAATGTTTGTTTCACCCTCAGCTTCCACTATATGTAATGCTAAAATTGAAAGAAAATAATTGTTTTCGGTTTGTCGCTTAAAAAATAGATTGTTCTTCGTCGAAGGCGAAAAAAAAAGTTTCTACAGAAAAAAAACCCATCCCCCAACTAGAAAATCAAATGGTTGCTGCCTTATAGCATTATTTGATTTTGATATACAACCAAAAACTTTGTTTTCAAGTTACTATTGAAAGTCTCTCTTGAATTAAAGTATGTTTTATTTTTATAAATTTACTTGTATATTTGGCGCAAATTAAAAGTTTTATTTTGGCGCAAATGAAATCTAGGTTGTGTCGTAAATGAAAGATTATTTTGGGGCAAATAAAATGCGAATTGGCGCAAAAGTAAAGCACCACTTAAGATAAAACACATTTGTTTTCATTGTTTATGATTTTTATCAAGTGAAACAGGCTGGGTTAATTATCCAAGGCTGAACTCTCGATGAATCAAGGCACTGCAATTTTAATCTGAACTAGTTTACGACCACACCAATTGCAACAATACCAAAGATCAGATGTATCGATAACCAAATCTTACAGGCATTTCTCATTTTAACTGTTTAAAAATAGAAAGTAATATAGATAAAACATTTCCGAAAAGATACCTTTCCTATATCTGTATTATGAATATTCTTTGTACAGTGCACAATACCATATGTATTTGTCACGTTTTGTAGATTTTGAAATAATAATCTTTTTTTAACATTAATATAAAAAAAATAAAGATGTGATGTGATTGCCTATGAGAAAGCCAGCAATTGAAATTTATTATTTAAAGAACCTTCAATAACGAAGAAAACCGAAACCGTACTGTAAGGAATAAAATGGTTGTTGTCTGTTTATGTGGTTCATAATTTTCTCGATTTTTATATATATTTAACAGTGGCGGATCCAGAATTGTTCATAAGTGGGGGCCCACTGACTGACTTAAGAGGGAGGCCCGCTCCAGTCACGCTTTAGTGATTCCCTATATAAGCAACCAATGTTTTTCCCAAAAAGGGGAGGCAACCTGGGCCCCTTCCTAAATTCGCCTCTGGATTAGACCGTTGGTTTTTTTCCTTTGAATGGTTTTACACTAGTACTTTTTGTTAGTATAATAGTCCTATCATGAATTGTTATATACCATTTTATTAATGTAAATTTAAAAGCGTTAGCATTTCTCTACAAGTCTTTCCCTTTAAGCATTAACGTCGGATTTAGGGAGCAGGGGACCAGGGTCCTCCCTTATTGAGCTTCGAAATTAATAAATGTATTAATGCATAGACTTTTTTACAAGTATCACTTCCAATGTTGGCTTTACACGCCCAACCTCCCTTTTACAAAAAAAAATTAGATCAGCACGATCTAAGCATGGGTTTCACTGAATGATAGGAGAAGGTTAAGAAAGACCAATATGTGCATCCCGCTAACATGTTTAACCCCGCCACATTATTTATGTATGTGTCTGTCCCCAGTCAGGAACCTGTAATTCAGTGGTTGTCGTTTGTTTAGGTGTTACTTATTTGTTTTTCGTCCATTTTTTTACATAAATAAGGCCGTTAGTTTTCTCGTTTGAATTGTTTTACATTGTCTTATCGGGGCTTTTTATAGCTGACTATGCGGTTTGGGCTTTGCTCATTATTGAAGGCCGATCGGTGACCTAAAGTTATTAATGTTTGTGTCATTTTGGTCTTTTGTAGATAGATGTCTCATTGGCAATGATACCACACCTTCTTTTTTATGTAGTAAAAAATGTCAGGAAAACTAACCGTAATCAATTCCAATATATAAAATTATAATTCTTCTAAATAACACCCCAACAATTTTAGACTTGCAAAGCGAATGCACATTTTTATTCTTCCCTGGCTGGGATTCGAACTGACATGCTAAAGAGATATCGTGCTACCAAATCGCCTTGCGCTAGACCACTCGAGCACTTAGGCTCGACAAAAATCAAGCTTTTGGTTGCCGAGTGTTACCTTTTCTCGTCTGTTTTTATCTAGCGTCGTAACAAAAAACATAAGCCCTCGTGAAATATGAATATTCTAATCTTTGTTGAACAAATCTTTATATCTACCTGAGGCACGGGAAATACATGTATAATATATACTAGGCATAAATATGGAATATAAAAAATCAGCTGAATTATCTATCGTAGAGGATCTTGAAAATTAATGTAGGATGCAGTCACATAAATAATTATATTATAAACTACGTCTGAGCCTATTATATATAGTATTGTTTCTATGACACATGTACAGGTCCGTTGGTTAGTGTAAGAATTTTTTAAACGATTTTATACAAAACTACAAAAAAAACATATCATATCTGATCGTTTGAGATATCGAGGGAAAATATATTCTTTTTGATAACTCTATCGCATTGTTATTTCCATCTTTCACTATTTATCAAAATAGATGTTGTATATGCATTTACTGCAGTAGTCAAAGTATTCATGACGACAAACGCATCAAACACTGGTTTGATTAACTTGGAAGGTAGATAACTATTGAACCGGTTTACCCACTGTTAAAAAAATAGACTGATCTTCTTCTAACTAGTTAAATTTTAGTTTCTATTTCAAACAAGACGGCACACACATGTCGAGGTCAGTTGAACTCTGACGGACATCGGCGGAGGACTTTTTAGCGCATTGAACGGAAATTTGAGAGAGAAAAATCGGACGTTTTAGCGCCAAAGTAGAACCCATTTTAACGTCTGGTTTTTAACCCATTTTAGAGAAAAAAATTAGAATCTATGATGTCTTTCAAAATACAGCACTAACAGTCTAAAAAATTTAATCAAATGTTAAAAGTTCGTTCTAGCCTGGAATTTATATCCTAGAGAACGTACATAATAGGCTCCGGATAAACCCCCATGTACAAAATTGTTGAATTGCATTAGGAACTGTTCTTTCTCTTTATCTTGTCTGATTAATGTGGTGCATATTTGTCTATACTTCGTATTTTTATATATGCTATTCCTTGCAATTTGATAAAAGTATATTAAAAAAGTAAATAGCTGGATGATAACTAAAAAGTTGTTCATTATAATGTCATGGAACAACTCAGATCCATTATTAATTCGCTTTGAATTACACAGAACTTCTGCCCAAAGCTTAGCGAGTATTATCTAACCAGGTAAGTAAGTTTTCGCTAAAATGGACTATCGAAAATACAGGTGAACGGATTAATCCCGCTCTAAAATGGGCTCTATTGTCTCCTTGTAGTTCAATTGTTCCGCTAATATGTCCTGCGCCCACACCCACCCGACGGACATATAGACATTGTAAGGAAACCATATACCAATTATAATTCTTCTTTTTCTCATGATACCGTAAATGACTAATTTACATGACAACTTTGTTAAGTAGTTGCTGAAATATGAAAAAATATGTCTAGGACAATGTATGGACACATGACAAATGACTTCGTAACATAATGTATCTGTTTACCAGATATGAAGCATCCATGTCTTCTTCCTGCTAAATTATATATGTTTCATAAAAATAGTTTACCCCATTACCACCACCGCCGCCGAACACCAATTCCTATATCTCGAAAACTGCGAGAGAACAAATAATTAAATTAGAGGTTTCACTTGTTTACATTGTTTTATATTTGTCGTATCGTGCTAGGTGTGCAGTATAGCTAAATGCTTATTTTTGAAGGCCGTTGGTATCATGAAAGTTGCTAAATGCTATACGCCATTTGTTCTCTGGAGGAGTGGTTTCATATCGGCATTCATATTTCATAATTTTATATCGTCATGTAAATGATGAATCAACTGGTCAATTCACCGATTGGATAGGTTTATAGTTGTTAAACATTTTATAGTGTATTTGTGTACATAAATAAGGAGCTTTATAAACAGGCAGACAATTGTAGCTTTGTTGTCCATACATTTTCACGTTCAGTCGTTTCAATTCCAAACAAACTTGTTCAATTTGCATTGATATTAAAATATATCATTAGTGTATAGTATACTTTACACTTGAAAAATATCTCCCTTTTTCCACTAAGGTCGCATCAAAACCCGTTAACCCCGACATCGGGATTGTCGAAATAAAAAAAATATATTCAAGTTAAAGAGCTGTGAGTATCACTGCCTGATTATTTCTGTATGAAGATAAAGCCAAAAGCTCAGTCACGTGTATTCTAAAATATAAAAATTGAATGTATGCAATTATATACAACCGGACAACCTTCAACAATAACCAAACCATACCATATGGTCGGTTATATTAGTCCACAACATGAAAGATGTAAAACAATTCAAAAGAAAAAAATAACGGCCTCATTTGTAACAAAACATGACAGACATAAACCTGACTTATAGGAAATGCACATTAAGAATGTGCGAGATTGAAAAAATTACACATCCAACGGCCTTCAAAATTTATCGGACAGTAATTGCATAAATAACAGTTCATCGAAACTTAAACGGGGCTACAGTAACGATCATGGTTATCAAGTTGTGAAATATGCATGTACATAGGAGAAAGGGGCTTAAGGAAAATCAAAGGGAAACATGACAATTAAGTACGAAAAATTGTCTATTCAAATCTAGAAAAAGGACAGGTATTGCTGTCTGTATTGTATTTACTGTGCTCCTTGTCTTCTTAATTTATATCAGATAGCACAGTATTACTTTATTCGGTTATCCTCTGGTTGTTACATGTATTGCAATTTTTTCTCGGTTTATTTGTCATCGACATCGATCTCACATATTCTTTTATTCTTAAATATACCAAAGTACCGTGTCCGTCAATTATGCAGTATGCGGCTCCATTTGTTAAAAAGTCATGGTCAGTCACTGAGGAGGATGGACTCAACAACTGCATGATAGATACTTATATGTATATAATGTTTTGTTCTTTTGTTGTTATTTTTGTATGATGTATTGTGTTGATTTATATATATATATACGCCTTCAACCCCATTGGGGTATAAATGTGCATAATCATTTATTCAATAAACGTAAAATAAACACTCCCCTCCCCAAACGCTTATAGTAAAATAACTTATTTAGTAAATTTGTAACTTGAATATCACATAATCCGAATAAAATAACTTGTTTGAGTGATCATGATTTCATAATGTATTTTCTATATTGATAAAGACCTATCTTAACTAAAAATCTAAGACGGTTAAATCTTTCATGAACCAACAGATACATATATACTTGTATATATTTAACAGACCAGTAGCCAAAAAATAAGGGTCCAGGGATTCGTACGAATCCCAGGCTTTGAAAACGAATAAGCTCATTTCAAGTCGACGTTCTGTTTGAACTGTGACCGTTAAATTTGAAAATGTTTGTTCTTTCGGTAGATGTTATAATTATTTCATATTTTCAGACATTTTTAGCTATGTCTACTTTAAAAATACCTTTCAGTCGTTAAGTCAACGAAAAACGTCATTGGACATTTTTCTTATTCCAGCTTAATATGTAGCCACCGAGTCAAACGAAATTCGACAAAAGAACGGCTTTAATCTAACCAAGAACTGACACACTTCGTTGCTTCTGCCAAGTTTCGGGAAGATCAGAGAATAATAAATAGGATCACTATATATAAGAGATAAAACAGTTGTTCAAAAATGTAACGTTGGACATCCGTTTTTTCATATAGCTTGGTTGTTTTAATCCTCAAATATACTATATATTACTAAGCATAGGACCAAGAGCTATAAGAACATAAAGGAAAACATATACTGAATTAGTTTTTATAGTGGTTAGTGTTTGTTAACATTTTATTTTGTTTTGCGGAGGAAATTTCGAAGATTCTGTTTTAAATTATAGGAGTTGTAGGAACAGCGTGCGTGACGTTAGTAGGTCAAGGAAAGAACCTTTTTTGGCCCAAAAATGTAGCAGTTTTATAAAATTGATAATATGTAAACTTTTAGTTATTTATTGAACAGTAGTGTGCTTCTGCTACATAAATATGGGCTTTTTTTTAATATACAATGAACATATATCAGGTACTGCATGACACCTGAAATTTGTGCTAAATTACTCGGAATTCTTCATGCAATTCCTACATTTTAGTTAAATTTTAGACGGTTTTCGTGTAAAACGAAAGTGGCCGCATTCGTGTTCATCCATAATATTGAAATGGAAGTTGTATTTTATGACAATACATAACATATATAAAGGTTGAGGATGAACACGGATGCGGCCACTTTCATTTTTGCCAAAAACCATCCAAAAGTGACATTTTTCTGCATATTTGGTTGATTTTTCATACATGGTATTTGAGCTTGAATCGGGTAGTTTTTAATGACTTAATCAGTTCAAATCTTTCACATAAACTAATTGATTCAAATGAAATAGACACTGAAGTGTTTAAAAAATGGTCAAAATCATTTGTCAGATGAACCTGAAATATGAGGCCAAAATCGGCCCTTACCGGACCTACTCCTTTGTTGGAACAACGACTATTAACGAGTAATGTAACCCCCTTAGAAATTCCTTGCTACGAACTTTGTTAAATCAAAATGTGCGGATCTAATTCCATTATTATGGATAATTACCATTAAACACGTATAATTTGACAAGAAATAAATATAGAACGAAGTGAAAATTATCAATAGATCAATAGTTGCAATTTATATAAATGACTGAAATCTTCATTTTTGTTATTTAACCTCTTTATACGACTGCAAAAATGTATTATTCTATCATGATCATGAATATCCTGATTTTTTTCATCATATGTGAAATAACCCAACTTGCTTATAGAAATATGTTCACCATGAATTGTCTCGAGGATCTGGCCATAATATCTGTGTCGAGGTCGGATCATGACTTTTGTTTAGATGCCGTTTAAGTAATTTATATACATATAAAAAAGAAGATGTAGTGCGATAGCCATTGAGACAACTCTTCACAAGAGACCCAATGACACAGCAAATAAAACAAATATAGGTCACCGCACGGCCTTCAACAATGAAAAACGCCCATACCGCATAGTCAGCTAGAAATCACAAATGTAAACTAATTCAAACCAAAATATAGCCGGTTACTGTACAGTGTGAGGTTATAACCTACATTCGGTTGTAGCTTTAGACTCCCGTTGAAGTGAGTATAGTATGCACTTGTTTCTATCAATATTGCCCCTTTATCAATTAAACAATTCATGGTTACAGTTAAAACCAACATCAAGTCTTTATTCTTGATCTTTACATACATTTTCAATATATTAAAACAAATACGATTGATCGTATTTTTTTGGATTCACGGGAGCTCGTTCGAAAACTGAAAGATTTGCATACGATTTCAAGAAGAATGTTTGTATACAGACTACAAAGTCAGACAGCGGTAAACATAGAAGATGAAAAGACAAAAGGTAGGTATGTATGTATACTTTTCTACATTGGTTAGAGGTATAGGGGGAGGGTTGAGATCTCACAAACATGTTTAACCCCGCCGCATTTTTGCGCCTGTCCCAAGTCAGGAGCCTCTGGCCTTTGTTAGTCTTGTATTATATTAGTTTCTGGTGTACAATTTGGAAATTAGTATGGCGTTCATTATAACTGAACTAGTATATATTTGTTTAGGGCCCAGCAGAAGGACGCCTCCGGGTGCGGGAATTTCTCGCTACATTGAAGACCTGTTGGTGACCTTCTGCTGTTGTCTTTTTATTTGGTCGGGTTGTTGTCTCTTTGACACATTCCCCATTTCCATTCTCAATTTATAGAGTATACTTTAAAACTTTAAAAACATTTTTTTTTTGTTTAAGGAACCGATTTGATCTTCAACACGTCGGTTGTCTCGTAATTCTTTTCGTGTGCGTGCAATATCACGCCTTAAAAAAGTCGTAAAGGGTGGGTGGGGTGGGGTGATTTATGATTTACATGCAGTACATCGAATTAATAAAAAATTATCAAATCATACCACATTTCTAGTCTAGTTCTACGGTCTACATCTCGAGTCCATTAAAGCATAAAGGGGAGGGACTTTTTTTTATGTTTTTCTTGGGGGGGGGGATTTATAATTTTACCTGTTTCTGATCTTATAAAAATATGCAGTTCATCGAATCAATAAAAACTAATTTAATCCTACCACATGTCTTTTTTTTTTTATTTATCTAAAATTTGCCTAAATGATCTGTGTATTTTTCTTCCTTCCAAGTCACCGATCTTAAAGTTTGCTTAGTACTTCATGCATTACTTAAAAACATCATGGGTACAATTTCATCAAGAAAAACTTTAATCTTTTTGTATAAAAGAAGACAATGAAATGTTTTCCCTGATTCAGTTCCACAAACATGTATTTGCTTATTTTGTACACAACATTTTAAGTTGTAAATTTATATCGGTTTACATAAAAATTTAATCAGGTTTTCTTAATGTAGAAGATAAATGTTTACGTCATATAGACAAAGTATAGTCCAACCGTCAAATGAAATATTCAGGAAATGACAAAAAAGTAACATAAACACGGGTCCAACGTAAATTCTGTGGTAATCTTCAGAAGAATTGTTGTTGTGAGTCAAATTTATATGAGAGTGAAAGTAATTCAGCCAGAAACCCAACAGCACAAAACCAAAAAAGTCATCGCAAGCGATGTTGATATTGATACGATTTTAAACAAACAACACATGGAACAGAGTCCCAATAATGACAATACACAAGCGCAAGTTTAATTCACTAAAAGTGAAAAGAAAGTTGTGAATATGTTTATTGTATCTGCCACTCAGTTTTTTCGGAGATGATAGCTCAATTTCGTTATATATATATAAATGTCCTAAATTTGACATTTTCTGAACAAATTCTGAAGCGACATTTATGTGTTTGTCCTATCCAAGGAAACGAACGACCTGAGATGCTTTGATATTTTTTTTTTTGGGGGGGGGGGAAAGGAGGGGAGAGAATTGTGGTATTGAAATGCTGTGAATTTTTACTTAAAAAACTGCACAATAAGCCAGCTTAGAAACTGGAATCCTCTTCAAAACCGTGCTATTTAAATTATGAGTTTACGTTCTGTCTATAAATCTCAAGAGTTTCAAAGTATAAATGGGAAAATTGTATTTAGTTAAATAACAATAAAACCAACGATTTTATCACATAATTTGATATAACTTATCATAAGACATAGTTTTATTAATATTGCTTAAGATACATTAACATCATAAATCACTTAGTATAGATTAGTAATAACTCAGTCTGAATCTCCGTTCATTTTTATTTTACAATATTTAAAGCTGAATCAGAAATTTTTAAGTGACCTTGTTATTATCTTAACATGGATCTTGTAGAGTTGCTCTTGACCTCATTAAGGTTTAGTCATTCATCGAAATTCCGTAACACCTATCCCAATGTTCGCAACTGTAATAAATCATAGGTTGGGGTGCAAAGGTTAAGGTTATCAATTGTAACCTATTTGTAAACAAGATTCCGCGCTTAAAAATTTGACAGGAAGACGTTCAGTTAAAATATAAATACAGACATAGGTCTTCATTTGGCAGTTTCCTTTTCTACACAAAATGAGCAAAGTTAGATGTGTATTCGTCGTTGGGGACATACCACACCTGTCCTTGCGCTAGTTCTCTGAAATAGGTAAGAATTCAACAATCCTTATTTTATATCACAAAACTTGTTTTAAGGACACTGAGTTTCTTTAATTTCTGAGACGTTAGATTTATAAAACACATGTAGACTTAAAGGCGTGATGTAGCACGCACACGAAAAGAATTTATACGAGACAACCGACGTGTTGGAGATCAAAGAGGTTCTTTAAAAAACACCTATACAGACCATTTGTCACATATTATATTTCAGGACCCGTATTTCTTTTGGTTACAAAATATAATTAAACTCTTCATATGAACACAAAAAGGAATAGGATATTTCATTTTGAAAAATCTCTGTTGCCATGTGATTACGCGGTTTGAAAAGCGCGCTTTATTTATAAACCAGATGATACACTCCAACCAGTAATGAGATTTTAAAATACAAGGCAAAACAATTAAAGAAATCTCTCAAAAACTGAAAAAGGAATTTTGAATATCAAATCAATACTCGACGGACAAATTTAGGGAATGATATCTGAACTTTTGAAAATGATATTGTACGTATGTATCGAATACAGTAAATTATAAGTCTTTCACGGATACTGTGGTTATACTGTAATGAGATGCGCAGACAGATTTATGATGATATAATCAAAGAAAAAACTTTGACGGAGGAAGGATAAAATCTAGGACGTTTTCCCAAAATTGACAAAGATCTTTATCGGACAGGATAGTCGCTGCATCGAAGTAAATTCATTGTTTCCTTTTTCACAGTTGATAATCAGCAAGAATATGTGATCATTATTAGTAATAAAAACAACTCCTGAGTCCTCATCAGATATCCTATAAATAGTACGGGAAAGTCCAAGTCAGTGAACTAATATCATAAACTCTGGGTTACATTTTGTCTCTGCAGGTCTTTCAGACAATAAATTCAAATAAAAAAATAACTCTAGTCTTTTCTAGCCCCAAAAAAGTTTTCACAGCGAACGGTAAAATACTGCTTTTGGGACAAGCGGCGTATCTAAGGTGGTGGAACCCCCTTTTTGACGATGAATGCGTCTGAATAGGTAAACATAAGGCTCTTCCCCTCCCCCCCCCCCCCCCCCCCCCCCCCATCCTGGGTTTGAACCCGGGCCCTTTTAAAAATGGCTGGACCCAAATTATATCAAAATTACAGAAAGGACCTGCCAAGCTATATGTAAAAATATGGACAATTCTTTAATAAAAATGGGGGGGGGGGGGGTGTCTTTTTTGCTTAGGTTGATTAGGTACTTTCATACTTTGTGTTAACTGGTATTAAGAAAATATGTGTGTTGTTAACTGTTATTCAAATTATCAAATAACAATTAAGGAATTTTTATCTCCTTGTTTTTTTTTCGATCGATATAAAGTATTTTGCCCTATATTGACCCCATTTTCTTAGGTAAAAATCATTAATCAATTATATAAGTCGTACTGAGATTTCTTCCGGCAACACTGACATCTTAATCCAGCCTTCTATTTCGTCAGCGTTAGCTTATACTGGATCTATGGTTAAACAGTGGCCCAGGATCACAGGTTATAGCAATCAGTGAGCCAGAACCCGAGGCTACGACAAATCATACAATCTAATAGGGTAGCGAATTCAGTTTCTGCAGAGGTTAACCGCTTGTCGAGGTTTAAATTTTCGCACCTTCTATGCAGGATCAAAAGTCAAACATATATTGTTTGCATTTAAGTGACAATTTTGATTTTTTACATTTTATCATTGTCAATAAAAATTTTGTTATTTCATTATTTTAATAAATATTTCAATGATTGAAAGTTGTGACCTCAGTTTACATGGTTTACAGCAATTTAACATTTATTGTTGCAATTTTCATTAATCATGTTGATGCAAATTCATTTCCGGAATTTTCGATTCTTTAATATGAAATAAATATATAGAAAGTTGTCCTTATGTTATATGTTAACCGGACTTTAACCAAATGCCTTTGATTTATGTTAACAAAAAACCTGGGATATGCACCTTACTGTTTAATAATGAACCAATTGTGAACTTGTGATACATGTTTTGATAATTTGCAAACAAAGAGTCTAGTTCTACGGTCTACATCTCGGGACCATTAAAGCATAAAAGGGGGGACACTTTTTTTATGTTTTTCTTTGGGGGGGAGATAATTTATAATTTTACCTGTTTCTGATCTTATTAAAATATGCAGTATATTGAATCAATAAAAACTTATTTAATCATACCACATCTGTTTTTTTTTTATTTATCTAAAATATGCCTAAATGATCTGTGTATTTTTCTTCCTTCCACGTCATCGATCTTAAAGTTAGCTAGGTACTTGACGCATTACTAAATAAACAGCTGCGCTATGACCTCATGATACGCCCGTCGTTTTATGCAATAACCATAATTCTAATATGACGTCCTTATTACGCTTTGTAAACAAAGCCGTGTTCCAATGAGCATAAAAAATATGGTTGACACATGCGCACGAACTTACTGTGTATATTAACGTTATTCCCATCGTTATCCTTTAAATTGTACACATTTAAGCAGCAAGCATACACTTTTATTGTGTATTTTTATAAAACAACATATATTTACCCTGCCAATAGTTTTTAAACTTATCTAATATGAAATGTAATGCACAGACTCCTCGGGGAGGAAACGGGAAAAGCCAAACATTTTTACGGTATTTTCGTACGCTTCGACCTATAAAAACACTGTATTTGTCCTATTAGAATAGAAATAATTCCTTCGTGTCATATATACTCTATGCTCATTTTAACATGGGTAGGCATTATATTTGACCACATTTTACACCTCGCTATCGCTCAGTATAAAATATCGACAAATGTAATGCCTACCCATGTTAAAATGAGCATAGAGCATGACACGAAGGAATCATTTCTTAAATAGTTTCTGAGATACAGCGTGACATGTGAAAACACACCTTTTCTTAACATACTTTTTTAATACTAAAAACTCAATAACTCATAATTAAAGTTTTGAAGCATCACCAAAAAGAATACAGAACTTAAGATTAATATAACTAAGAAGTGGGCAAAGTTTTAAACAATAATCATAAATTGTTTTTTTAGATACGGCGCTACATGTGAACCCCCTCCCCCTTAAAAAAACAAACTCAATATCTCTAAATTAATATTTTGAATCAAAACCAAAAAGTATACAGATCTTTGGATTAATATAATGTAGACCGAAAAGTTATCAATTATTTCCCTTTAATTTCTCAAATTAAAAAAAACAAAAAAACGTATGAAGTTCTTAGATTGGTCATATTCAGGTGCAAATTTTTATGTAAGTATTTGTTCCTTCTTCAGTGAATATAAAATAAGAATATTGTGGTTCATCTCTAACTCTAAGCCAAATGTCAATTTTATTTGATGTAAACATGGTTAAGTGTGTCACCTTAAAACAACCTATCCAAATTCTAATAATTATTTTTAAAGCTTAATTTTACTTGCATTTAATAAATGAACATGATATAGGTATAGATATTCATATGTAAAGATAACTAGTATCTTTATAGTCGTTAATTGTAAAATATATGCACAAATAACATCAAATTTAAAGATAAAATTTCTTTGTAGGTAGAAGAAGCTTTATCAGCAATGGACAACTTAGAGTCATCAAAGGCATCAGGATTATAATTTAGCACGCCAGACGCTCGTTTCGTCTTCATAAGACTCATCAGTGAATCTCATACGAAAACATTCATTAAGCCAACCAAGCACAAAGTTAATGAACATTGAGGATCCGAAATTCCAAACAGTTGTGCCAAATACGGCCAAGGCAACCTAGAAGTTAAGATTGACAATTAATTGAGAATAAAATAATATAGAGAGCAAGATAAATAAGAGAAGAAAATATTTAATCATAGTTACAGTTTTTTTATAAATAGCAGCCTCACTAATCATAACGAAAAAGACAGTTTATCACAAGCATTGCTACCAATCGATCTTGACCCAGTCGTGGCTATATAATTCTGTTTTGCTATCAACGCTACTGATAGTGGGATTGTCTATATAACACTGTTTCTAAAAAGAATATGTTGCTGATTATGATAGAAGTACACCTCCTATTAGTAGTAACATCAGAAGATTACCTTACTACGCTTAAAGAAGTTTTCAAGGAATAATAAACAGTCAATAGGAATATAGACCAACTGTTTTGATGTCTGAAAACTACAAGATCACTTATTAAACACCTATGGTGTGGATACAAACAGGGAAAATACCATAATGTATAAGACAGAACGATAATAGTATGTGACTGAATTCAGTCATAGACTTAGATTTAAAATGTGTTTGTATATATTGTATAGATATTTCTACTGCACAAACCATGTACTTTATAATGTCAATGAATAGTGGTGCCAGTGACTGAATTCAGTCAAGATTTTCGTTATTGTTAACATTAATATGTATATTTAGAATCAACTTGGAATTTTTTTCTATAATACTATAATCTAGTTTTGAAAAAAGGAAGATGATTCTTGATGTTTAATTGTAAATTGACTGAATTCAGTCAACAGTTTTCTTATGCACTTCTGTAAAAACTGTATATACCCCTCAGAGCATTTAACTTGTTGTGTAGGATATTGCACACACCCAACTGCTACCAATCTCTAATTTTTAATGTATTATCAATTGAATATTCAAATAAATTAAGATGAAAGTAAAAGTGCAAGATGACTGAATTCAGTCATGACTATGGTGTCACATATGCAGTTTTTATTCATACAGATAACTGGGACAAACAGATTTTCATTAAAAAAAATAGTCACAATTTAACAGTTTGAATAAAACGTATATTCTCATTTATTTTGTTTTTGAACATGCTAAATAAAAGCTTCAGATTACACAAATGGAAGCAAGTACCCATTATGCCTAATATATTTTTCCAAACAGAGACCGAAATCCTCAGACTAACAAAATAGTATATGCACATTTGCAATCGTGTACTTCTAAGAAAATAGCTGAAAATACGTAAGGACACGATTTGCATCAACATCTGTCAATTTTTTCTAAGATATAGGGAGAAACCTCAGTTATCTAAATTTTAAGGAGGTGTTATTAAGCAGATTCTTGCATACCCTCCATATTTGACAAATCAGAATATTGACAAGTTGAAACAGAATGTGTTGTATATAGATGACGACAGAAAAATGCATGGCCCCCATCGTAATGTATATATACAAGTAATTAATTATTTTAGCAATACAATTCAGAATAAGAAAATACTTAATAACATTTTTATGGGTAAATTTAGAAAATGGTATTTAGAAATGTACACTTACATATTTTCTTTTGAGCATAAGCTTTTAAAGGTCTGGATCGTTTGAAATTGCCCCGACTTGTGTAATACGTAATTAAACGTTGAGCTTTTATACACCACCGATTGAGGATTCCCATGGAAAACACCTTACTAAAAATAACTTATCGATTGGGTCATTTATTTAGGACTTATTTTAGAATGTTTGCATGCTTGCCAAAACAGACTAAGACTCTAAAAACAAAATTGAAAATACATTTGTAAATCAAATCCTCTGAATCTCAGATAGAAAAATCCAAATTTCATTTGGCTGATATCTGCTGAAGATTTATTGATCTATATATATATATAAAATCCATGACCTACAGAATAAATTTAAACCTCGAAAATCATAATACGACACTTGGTTACAAATGTATATATGTTTTTATAATCGACCCTGTTTAAAACAGGGACATTCTGTTCATACGTATTTGAGCTGACCATTTTGAAATGATTTAAATGCAGAACTCTAATTCGTGTTCTATTTTAACGCTATGTTTAAATTTTGCAGGAATATATTACAAGTGTTTAAATTCTTATGTTCTGCACAACACCAGCTGTTTCTAACATGTCTAAAGGGGGCGACAATTTGATTTGCTAAGAACCCAAAAAGTAAGATTATTTTTTTAACTAAAGGGAAAATAAATAGCTATGCCTCCCTAAGAATATTATCAAATGGTCGTCCCATCCAATTTCAATAAATAATCTTTTATTTTTAGAAAACGAACTGTCTGTTGTTTGTGATTTTTTAATAGTATAATTGATGCAAGTTCTCTCTTTGTAAAAGTATTTCATACATGATCATGAAGGCTATGGGCAATATGATTAGTTGGTACTACAGCATAGCTGTTTATGTTTTGCAGTGTTTTTGAGGACTGTTGACTCGTCTTTTCGTTGTTTCGTTTTTTCGCTATGATTTTGTCTGTTTTTCTTTTCATCGTTTTTTTTCCATGCCTATTATAAAAATTATACTAGATAGCATATAATTATATAAACTGATCAATTAACTATTTATGCAGAATTTTCGAAGTCAAATGTAAATAAATTGATGAAAGCCATCCAACTCAGCAAAACACAGTCAAATTATATGCTCAGTCAATCAGACTTTTTTTTTAAATAAATGGTGTACAGTGTATTGAACATGTTGAATGATCGTGTGTCTCATTATGCAAAATGCTTGACTTTACACAATTTTTTTTTAAAAACATTGGGATATGATTTCCAATGAGAAAACTGTACATCAGATTTTACTGGACAAGGATGTGAAATATACTATAGGTAACTGTATGGATATCAACACAAACAATCCCTATAATGCATAGTCAGCTATTAAAGTCCCAAACATGGGAATTTTTAATTATTCCAAATTACGACGACGAGGGATTTTCTAACGACCTTGACTACACATGAAGTTCTTGTACGGTCGGGCAAATAAGGAGAAACCCAACGGCGTGATTTAGACTAAAAGTTTACTTACTTAAACAATAATCTCCTTAAACTTTGACCATGTTTAATTAAGATTGTTATTTTTTTTTCTCTCCAACGAAAATAATGAGACTAGACAAATGTGTAGTCTTACGTAGAATGCCAAATACGGCTTTTGATTAAATAAAAAAGAAAGGCAATGTTAAATGACAAAAAAATCCGTTATTTTAATAGTCGGGGTAAAAAAATGATCTAATTTATGCTGGAATTCACAAAATTCTTTACTTTCGATTTTTCCATATGATTTTCGAAAAATCTTACACAGCCATTTTTGCATAGGTACTATTTTTGAACTTTAAATTTGTAGTACTGAAAATTTACTTTTGATATTAAGTACTATTTCTTTACTTTAAGATTATTGTACTATTTTATTAATGTATACACACCTGTTTTTTACAGTCCTTGATTTGTACTTTAAATTTTGGTACAGAAATAATACCAAAAGCAATCACAATATTCCATGTTTGAAAATCATAATTTTAAGAGATTTATAATAGACATACTATCAAAATGCTGAAAATGTAACGTTGTTACCAAAAAATATGTAGTACTTAAATTTTCAAGTACAAATCAAGTACTGTAAAATACAAGTACAAATGTACCTAAATATTACAATAATTTTAGAGTAACAAAATAATGCTGAATATTAGAAGTAGATTTCCAGTACTACAGATTTTTGGTACAGACATAGTACCTATGCAAAAGTAGCTGTGTACAATTAAATACGTCATCATAAAAATAGAAATGAAATTGTCGACTTTCATTTGCACTTTTGGGCAATCTCTCCTAATATGTTTGCAACAGTTGCGCCTGGAGTTTACCGGAAAACAACAATATATCAAATTTATAAATATACCAATCAAACTTACATTTGTAAAGTAAGTAAAACACCGGGTGCGATAATTTTTTTAATCTAATATTAAACGAATTTTTTTTTAAAGAAAAAAATCGAAATAATTTTTCAATCACGAGAAAGACACTGATCTCCTGATGATAGTTCACCAAGGACATTTCCTCATCTGAGACAGATCTACGTACCAAAGAAATTAAGTAGCAACTTATCATCTTCTACGTGCAACATTGCAGGAGTCTGGATCCACATTAAAGAGACAATAAACAGCTGCTAAAAATCTGTAGCAGTTTCGAGCTAGATTGCCCATTCTGTACTGGACATAGAAAATATTTCTATGCGTGTTTTCTTTTAACGATGATGTAAAGCATAAACTGAAATAGCTATTGGTTTAAATTCTGTCCCAAGTTAGAAACCTGATGTTTAGTAGTTCATAAGTGTTTCTCGTTTTGTGACTAGACCGTTGTTTTTTCATTTTGAATGATTTTACACTAGTCATCTTTGGGGCCCTTTATAGCTTGCTGATCGAGGTGAGCCATGATTCCGTGTTGAAGACCGTACATTGACCTATTATCATTAACTTTTGATTTTTCTACTATTTACACTACACTTCTACACTATCTTATTAAACAAAAAATGTCCTATTTAATTAAATGGTCGTTTATTAAAGCTGAATGCAAATATATTTTCTGCAACTCATTTAAAGCCTTCTTCTCTAATGAGAAAGGTAAATATGCTAGATATACTTACTGGAGGTGTGATGAGATGATTGAAGCTGTTAGTTTTCTCCTAGATAATATTTATGTACTTTTCGGCAAAAAAGTTTATCGACAGGTTGTAGGTATCCCCATATAGGCACTAATTGTGCCCCTTTAATAGCGGACTTGTTTTTGTACTGTTACGAATCACAGTTTATGACTCAACTCAGTAAAGACCCGTCGAACTTTAATTGATAAATTCTACAACACTTACCGTTACCTTGATGATATTTTCCCGTTTTCTCAATATACTGCTGAAATTTACCCCAAGGAACTTACTAAAAATAAATAAAATTTATTCGGTAACAACTGTTCTTTCCTGGAGTTAGATATTTCAGGTTTTAAACGGGAAACTCCACACTAAAATGTTCGACAAAAGAAACGATTTTTCTTTCCCTATTGTTAATTTTCCATTTTTAGATGGTGATGTTCCTTTGGCACCATCTTTACGGTGTTTATATTTCACAGCCCGTTCGCTATACCCGTGTCTGTCAGTGTGACGTTTTTTATTTTAACGAATGCAATCTATGTATAACTGGTAAATAATTAATGGGATAGCACATCCTCATTTTTACGGTAATGTTGTTAACCGTGCCCGGAAATTTAGAAATGATTCTTGTAAACATGTCGCTCCTTTAAATAAACTTATTCTATAAGGTTACCTATTCAACACTGTACTAAGATCATTGAATATTGTTTTTATTGGTATGAATATTGATTTTGTTATCAGTAAATTAAAAGCTAACTAAATATTACTAGTAAAAACTATGTTATGTGCATATACATATTCATGGATCTTCAATCTGTCGATACCTGTAACTTGGCATTGCACAAGGTCATGTTTATCTCTGGCTGTTTATGACGTTTTTACACTAAATCCATTGGATGTTGGATGTATACGGATTTATAGTTTATTCTTTGATGCATGATTTTTTTAATTAGTTGTAAGTGGCTTTGAACTGGCTATCAGATAACTGCGAGTACTCTCAGACCTGTTCATTGTGTCTTTTTGTGTCGGGATGTATAAGTACCCACCCACGTCCACTTGTATTTTTGTCCATCTGATGAGTTAATCCTTTTTCAACTGATAGTTCGTTCTTATGTTGTACTGTTATGCCACTGTCCCAGGTAAGAGGAGAGTGGGGATCCCGCTAAAATGTTTAACCCCGCCACATTATTTGTGTATGTGTCTGTCCCAAGTCAGGAGCCTTTAATTCAGTGGTTGTCGTGTGTTTAGGTGTTACATATTTGTTTTTCGTTCATTTTTTTTATATAGATAAGGCCGTTAGTTTTCTGTTTGAATTATTTTACATTGTCTTATCGGGGCCTTTTATAGCTGACTATGCGGTATGGGCTTTGCTCATTGTTGAAGGCCGTTCGGTGACGTATAGTTGTTAATGTCTGTGACATTTTGGTCTCTTGTGGACAGTTGTCTCATTGACAATCATACCACATCTTCTTTTTTATATTTTACAAATTGTGTCTTGGATGGAGAGTTGTTCCATTGGCATTCATACCACATCTTCTTATATCTATGTGATAAATGTAGTTGTGCATGGCTTTTTCTTCTTTTTTTTGTGAGAAAAGAAATAGATTTTTGTCAATTTGTATCATTTTGTTATTGATTTTTTGATTCACTAATAAAGAATAAATGTAAGTACAAACAAACAATTAACTATGATGTTTGTTGTTATGAATGACAACTCTTGTGCCAAAATACTTATGTTGGTACTTGCACGTGCTCAATATTTGCGACTCACAAATATGAGTTAAAATATGCATATATGTTCTAACATTTGAAAGTTTAATATTGTTCGAATTTGCATATAAATATCATTTATCCTTAGCTCTTATCCGTAGTTCAGAAATCGTATAATTTTGTAGATCTTTTTTAAGTATTTGATTTAGTCCAAATGCATGCCTTCTCTTTTTAAACAAATGCCATCCTGTTTTTTACGTCTTAAAAAGTTATAGTCGTGTGCTGCATTGTTCTTCTCCTAATTAATCTTCACGATTTGTTCTTCTTTCAAGTACTCTTTACTTTTACGCGCGATGGACAGAGCTGGTGTTTTCGTTCTTTCCCTCCATTCAAAAATATGATTGCTTTCTTGGTAACTTTAATGTTCGAGAAACAGAAAACTTAATTATTCATACAAATATTGTTCGGAATAGATTATATAGATCGTATAAATGGTTGAATATCGTTACTTTGATATATTGATATTGGGATCTCTGCCTGAAAGGTTCTGATTACACATGTATTTATAAACAAATTGACTAATGCAGGTGTAGTTAACCGATATTATATATATATATACTAATAACAGTTGTGGTTCATTAATTTAAAAATCTCAAAAGGCAATAAAACAAGGACCATAACCTTTATTTTCTGTAGTATAATACAACATACTTTTCAGGTATCGATCCAGGTGTCTCATCTATTAAACTATACAATACGGTCAATATTCAGGTTTCTCTCATAAAAATGGAATTGTGTCATATCCATATTAGGTGCCCAGGACTTAATATCAATATCCAGTGGTATCTGTTAAATGTCCATATATAGCTCTCAAGTCTACTGTTCAAATCTACCGCGAACTATATCTATTATCTCGTATACTAATACATGTACCCTTTAATGTCCAAATATGGAGTTTTGGGACTAATCAGCACATAATGTAGTTCCTAAAGAAAAACAACAACCCATAGCAAATACATGTTTATATCAACAAATAAATGAGTCAAGATAAAACGTATTTGCTGATATAATTTTCATGATGTACAAAAAATTGTTTTATATATAAGAGCGTCCGTTTGCATAAAGCAAAAAAAATAAAAATGCATGAGCTATCAAGATAGACAAACTTGCAAATATTACTGATTAAGAAGAGTATTTTATTATAGCAAAGAAAAACAGGAAATGCGCCATATTCCAAGTTTACGAATTGTTCATAAAGTAAACGATACCGAATGCATGTAGCACATGTATTGAATAGTCTAAGGGCGGATAAAGTTTTCTTTAAAAAAAAGTAGGCCGTAATTGTATAAAACTGAATATATTCGTGGCTCATTAATATTTTTTTTAAGATTTAAGCACACACAAAAAACACGCAACATTTCAGTACGACCCTCGATGTCTCTTCTTCACGGGTCCATCGTTATCAATATCGTCTGCTCCACCAAAATTATATATTCTACATGGTATTTAAAGAAAGGTCAATTGCATCTTAAAATTCTTTGTATTTATGCACGTTCTGTTGCTTCATGAAATTTGCGACTCGCTAAAAGTGCATATATCGTTTTTGGTTGTGAAATTTTGCTAATGTTTTTCATATGGAATTTTAATGGTCAACTCAATTTTTCGTTTATAAGGACAAAGTTTGATGATTTCATTCATCCTAACGCTAAAGTCACCGTGCTGCCATGCCAAGGTTTGACCTTGCATGCTTATCGAGATATCGTCATCGGCCGTCTCCTGGTTGGAGTGTCCCAAAGTGAAGTAGTAAAAACTGAAAATAATTACCAGAGGACAATTTTGCGTCTCTGGAATAAATACAAACAGAGCTGGCTGAACTTAGGACCGCCAGAGGAGCTGAAGATCTCGCATAAAGACTCCTGAACAAGATAGTTACAATCGGGTACTTCATCTACCATACCATTGCAGCATCAGTCACTGCTGGAAAGAATCAGCTCAAAAACACTAATAATGATTCAAAAAATATAAAAAAGAAGATGTGGTATGATTGCCAATGAGACAACTCTCAACAAGAGACAAAATGACACAGAAGTTTACAAATAATGTTGTAATAGTACAACATTAGAACGAACTATAAAAAATAGTTTAAAAAGATTAAGTCTTAGATGCATGATTTTTTATGAGTTGTAAGTGACTTAATTTGAAGTAGCTGTCAGTAACTGCCGCGTGAACGTACTATCAGATCAGTACTAAGTGTTTTTTTTGTTGTTGGGATGTACAAGTACCCGGCCACGTCCACATGTTTTTGTAGTATTTGTATTTTTATACGACAGCAAAAAATGAATTATATTGGTATCACGTTGTCGTCGTCGTCGTCGTCGTCGTTCGAAGACATTTGGTTTTCGCACTAAAAGTAAATATAAATCTATGAAATTTAAACACAAGGTTTATGACCATAAAAGGAAGGTTGGGATTGATTTTGGGTGTTCTGTCCCAACAGTTTAGAAATTAGGGGCCAAAAACAGGTCCAAAATAAGCATTCTTCTTGGAAGAAATTTTCAATTGCACAGTATTGCGCAATCGCAAGAAATCTTTAATTGCACAGTATTGTGCAATAGCAAACATTTTTTGATTGCACAGTATTGCGCAATAGCAAGAAATCTTCAATTGCGCAGTATTGTGCAATAGCAAGAAATCTTCAATTGCACAGTTTTTATGAAATTTTCTTATAAAATTGTTATCTTTCTATACAATATACAATGTATATATATATATACAATTTTACTACCAACTAATATATTAAAACAATCTTTACAATTCAGTTATTACAACCACTTTTTTACATTTTGATATTTTATGATGCATTTAAATGAGTGTTTATTGTTGCAAACTCTATCAGAAATTTTAATTGAGATCAGTTTTGGAATAAGGAAAAGGGGGATGTGAAAAAAATGGAGGGGGGTTCAATTTTTCTCATTTCAGATTTCATAAATAAAAAGAAAATGTCTTTTGAAAGGATTAATATTCAATAGCATAGTGAATTGCTCAAAGGCAAAACATTTTTTTTAAGTTCATAAGACCACATTCATTCTGTGTCAAAAACCTGTGCTGTGTCAACTATTTAATCACAATCCAAATTAGAGCTGAATCCAGATTGAATGTTACATGTCCATACTTGCCCCAACCGTTCAGGGTTCAACCTCTGTTGTCGTGTAAAGCTGGTTATCCATTTGATGAGTTTAAGTCAACTGATTTTTATAGTTCCTTCTTATGTTGTACTGTTTACACTCATGTCCCAGGTTAGGGGCGGGTTGGGAGTTGGGATCCCGCTTACATGTTTAACCCGTCACATTCTCTATGTATGTGCCTTTCCAAAGCCAGTAGCCCGTAATTCAGTGGTTGTCGTTTTTTTAATTTGTAACATATCTGTTTTCGTTCAATTAAGCCGTTATTTTTCTCGTTTTGAATTGTTTTTCATCTTAATTTCAGGGCCTTTTATAGCTGACTATGCGGTATGGTTTTTGCTCATTGTTGAAGGCCGTATGATGACCTATAGTTGTTAATGTTTGTGTCATTTAGGTGTCTTGCTGAGAGTATTATCATTGGCAATTATACGACATCTTCTTTTTTATATTAACTCATCAGATGGATACAAATAGAAATACATATAACATCAAAACAAAATAGGCGTATTCTCAAGCATACGATTTTTTCTTCCACTATGGGGAATGACCGTTTTTTTTTTACCGATTTCAACACAACACAAAGATTTGTCTGGTATATTCTAAATCTAACTACAAGTCATCAAGTGAAATCTTTGTGCTCCTTTATTAAAGAGTCTATGGATCTGAGGAACACCGGGGCTCGTTTAGCAGATTAAAATTTAGTTTATCAATGTTTTCCAAATCATTTTTCCAATTTCCTGTCTATTTTGTATTACAATAATTGTATTTGTTATACATATTAGTCATGGCATATTCATTCAATGTATATGACTTTAATCTCTAGGGGTATAAATGTGCATTTCATTAATAAATAAATTAATGTTTTTAACGTTGGCACCAATATTTCTTTGTTTTCTAGAAATGTGCAGTTTACTATCCATATCCATTTACTGAAAAATCTTAATATACATGCTTAATAAAGTTAATTTAAATAATCATGAGCACCAGATATTACGAAATGTTAGATCAAAATATGTTTTAACATGAATTTGTTAAAAATTTCAAGTTGATTTTGAAATGATTCACAGATTAATAGCTTATTGTCCAAAATGGTCAAATCATATTCAATATGTTAAATTACCGCATGTTGTGTAATCCGCGGATCAACAACGAAAACACCTACAGTTATAAATAGCCAGTTTATTTATAAGTAAAATTCTGTATATAAATAGAACAAATCCCATTGGTCAAATAAACAGGTATAGTATAAAAGATTGTAAACATATTATGATTGATATTTTCTGATTCAACTATAGCACAATGTTATAGCAGTCTAAGATTCAGATATTTTTACAGGAAAATGTACCCTTGTCATAAAACTTACCATTTCACAAATTGATGTGTATTAAATTCTACTTGTTCAATTCAGCCTGATATTCATCAACTGTGTTAGATATTCAAATGTGTCACTGTGTGTGTGTGTGTGTGTGAGGGGGGGGCAATATTTCAGAAACTGAACTAGTTTCACCCTACCCATGTAAATGTCCTACTAATGACTAGGCTAGCCTACAGAAACTAGTCATTGCATGCATATAGACGGACAGATTAAAGAAAAGAACGTCTGTCTCAGTACTTTTCAAATAACAGATTAGTTATGACAAAGGTAAAATATAGACCAACTCTACGAGTATTTGTTGTTATTAAACCATGTTAATATATGTTTGTTGGCAATGCATCCTTATCAGTGTGAAACAAACATGAATCAATAGATACAGTGGCGTATCCAGGAATTTTCATAAGTGGGGGCCCACTGACTGACCTAAGAGGGGGCCCGCTCCAGTCACACTTCAGTGATTCCCTATATTAGCAACCAAATTTTTTTCCCAAAAAGGGGGATTATAATTAGTTTGCTAATCAAATACTATTTCAGAGAGCATAGTTTAACGCTCAGATTTTTGAGTTGAGAGAATATAACACTTAACTCGATTTTATTAAATGAAACAATCATTTTTAGCAAGACATTTTAGTTGTTTTACATTACCACAATGAATATTTCATGCTTTGTATCATTCTTGTCTGTACATTAATGTAATCAATTGAACAATATTGGTGATTTGTTCCAACAATATGTTGTTATTTCATAAAATCTCCTTCTAGATTTCATATCGTAGTATTCCGAGGTATTCCGATTAAATGTGTTGGGAGAAGATGAACACATAAATAAATTATTCACAGTCACTACGCTATAGAGTATTGAAGATACAACTGATCTTCTTATATTATTGTTTTATTCAATTTTATTCATTTGTAACGTATTATGAATATGCTATAATGTGATACAAGTTCAGCATCATACGTCACAATACCAAATTCAAACAAATTGGTAATTTCTGTGATTATTTCATCATCCGATATATGATAAAACGGTAACCAAGCAACAAAACTTGACCACTAAATTAAAAAATAACCAACATACGATCTTTAATGACTATATTTCACGTGGTAATCTTGGTTTGTCTAAAGTGAGTCAATAATATCGAAATGATTATATCCTGATCTGAATAAATCATCTTTTTTCGTGTAAAGGTTTATTTTTTTCTGGCTTAAATGTTTGTATAGATAACATGAGCTCTAAGCTTCGGGCTCAGTGTAAGGTTGACAATGATATTGTATCTAATTCTTCGCTTTGTAGCTGTTTTCGTACATAATGTAGATTTTTCTAGATTAAGCGATATGAACATGTTTTCTCTATTTTTACGTCACTAATTTTTGTATGGTTCTTTTACTCAAGTGACCGGTCTGGTACGAATATGTGCACAAGACTGCACAAGTTACTTGACATGTATGATTCTGTTTTCTGTATAACGTACGCATAAACGCTGAGGTTTAGACGGGTCTACGATGTCCAATGTTATCAGGTTATATTTTATTTTCATTCTGCCGCACACATTTGAAAATTAAACAAATTCAAGAGATGCTTGTTTAGCTGTGTTTGATGTACAGTATTCACGTCCAGTGCGATTGGCTTTTTGTATGAATCAGATGAGAATGCCTGGATCAATATACTTTCAACGGAATCCTAGTGTCCAGTTCTTTCAAATGTGGGTGTATGTATAAGTGGAATAAATAATTAGTCAAGTTTGGTCCGTTTAAAGACCTCTTTTAAATTTTAAGGTATAAAAAATCTCAACAATTTTAGTAAACTGAGCAACAATAAACTAAGCAGGTGAGCTTGGAAAGTATAAACTTCGGTATTTCGCTTTAAAGATACTTAACTTGGCTGCCTTGTAAATATCGGATTGATATTTAAGATTATATAATAGTCAAGATGATAAATTGTATACCCTTTATGTGGAAATGGCACGGGAAAAAAATATTTTTCTCGGTTTCATTGGTTGAACTTGCAAGTTTTTAGTGTATCAAAAAAGCCTTATTTTAACTTGAATTTTCTTTGACGTTTAGTACGTCCGTTTCTCATATCGTGTTTCCTTGAAAGAGGAAATTTGCTAAAAGGAGCTCCCAATCAAATAACGAGTTGTTTGGTCGTTATAGAATACCGGTATCCGTTTCACAGATGATAGCGGATATGTTCTTACGGATATGTTCCTCATTTCGCAACTGCAATCGTGTCTCTTTTCCCGAATGTGACTGACCTACCGTATAAGACTTATTCCCGGGTTTGTACTTACATGAGCTTAACGACGAGTGCTACATACTGAGCATGTGAGGTCTTCCCCAGTTTTGGGTGAGGTTCGTGTTTCTCAGTCTTTAGCTTTCTATGTTATGTTGTGTATACTATTTCTGTTGGTCTTTTTCCTTTTTCAGCCTTGGCGTTTTCAGTTATTGTGGACGTATGAGTTTGAATGTCCCTCTGATATCTTTCGTCCCTCTTTTTAACTATTCTTTCCTATCAGTCAAACTTGTCGAAGATTTTGTAGAATCTACCAAAATGAAGAACCGCAGTATATGTGTCAAAATGAAGAATGGCAATATACGAGTTTCCGTGCGGCTGCAGAATAGAAATCCTCAGGATAAATTCCAGTACCAAATTTCATAATACATTCGCTTAAGATAAATCGAAGTTTTGCAATTGACAGAAATTTTATGTAGAACTATGGATTTTTTTTTCTGATAGATATCCATGCATTTCAGATCTTGTATATTCTTTATTCATTTATTTGTCTTCTTTGCGTGAATAAAAGAAAAACTTCACAAGATTAAACAAATTTGCCTTTGTCTATTTATTGCGTTTCGGATTCCCCCTTGTGCAAAATTATTCTATTAATTTAAACATATTTTATTGTTCAAAACAAATGGAATAGACACAAGTTTTCCAACTTAGTTCCGTCTTCTCCATTATTCTATTGACTATCTAAACCTTCAACTTTTCTTTTTGTATAAAATTCAGTATTTCCGTTTTGGCCCCATTTAAAATCTGAATAGCGTTAGTTTGCCTCAAACTTCTCATGCAGGCTATTGTCCTGCTATCCCCCCTTTTCCCATTAATGATATTTCACTGAGTAATTTTTGTTTGTACCACAGTGACTTCTATGTTTATTTAACTAATACGTGAAATAAATACATTGACAACAAGTAAACTTTGAAATATTTAATGTAAATAACAGTCTATAATCTGAATATACACGTCCATTTCGTGTCAATATATCACACCATTTAATGGTAACATTAGAGTAAGAGATTCTACAAAATCTGCCAAGAAACATTTCTTTTTTACTCGGTTAACAAATATTGCACATAATACATTTTTTACTTTAAAAAATGAAAAATCGTCAAAAAATGAATTTATAAAGTTCTAGTTATCAGACCTATACTAAATGTAAGTCTTTAATCACAGGTTTGCACTACTATTTTTTATCGACTAGTTACAACTACAATTATTTGGACTAGTTACTTTTCATAATTGAAAATCTTCCTAACTGTTTAAAGATTCAGATCTTTAAATATACAACATAAAATACGTTAATATTTGCAAGCACCAGTTGTATGGCAAAATCACAGTAACACTGTCTTGTTATGGCAACATATCATTTCATAGACAAACAAGACAAAATGTAATTGCAAAAAAGTATTTTTTTAGTTCTTATACTGTTTCTATATTTTTTTTCGTAATATACTGTTTCTATTTTTTTTTTGGTAACTAACTAAATGAAAACAGCAATTTTCAGCTCTCAACTGCATATACATTAAATAAACACATTTTGATAACTAGTGTAATACATAAACCCTACGACAGTATTGTCATGCATGTAGTTTATATATGTACACCATTCTGTGTCTAAGTTTCCTCGGAATCGTTGTAGATGTAATACACAACTATATTGTAAATATATACACAGAGCTGAGCTCTGCGCTTTTTACACAGGTTTATATTGTATTCTCTGTACTTATAAACAGTGAATTCTTGTTATTTTTCACACACGAACTCCTTGTCCAATGTTCATCCAGTTTGTATGGTAACCGTGGGACAGACCAATAGATGATTATGTAACATGGCCTGTAGTTCGTCCCGCTCTTTTCGCAGACGTCTGATCTCTGCCAGTTTTCTCGTGTTGTCCGCCTCTAATTCATTCACTTCCTGAAAATAATAATTAGAAAATTAGAAAAAATATTAACATATCCAAAATTATGTCAGAGAACATATTGATACCTGTTTATTTGTTATTCTGTTTATAATTGATCATAATGGTGTTTGTTTGTAATGTGTTGTTTTTCATTGTGTTCGTGTTTTTCGTTTTGGTTGTACACATATACACTTCCATCAAGAAGGTCTTAGGATGATGATAAAACTAACTTAGTTCTGGCACACATTTTTGGCATAATTTGCCAAGTTTTCGTTTAACCCGAAAAGTTATTCATATCGCTCAATAAGCATGATAAGATGATTAGAGAAATACCATTTTTTCTATAAAAAGCACACATACTTCTAGGAGAAGAAAAACCCATTATTTGTGTTAAATATTATGCTTACCTTTGCATACACTGGTCCTTTCGCTCGACGACGTTGACGAAATCGTCTGGCTGCTAGTTTATTCTGTTCTCGCCTTTTTACTATTTTCTCCTTTTCCTCTTCCGTCAGCTAAAATATATCACAATATGAATATATATACATTTAAAAAGATCTTTAAAAGAATTAAAGGACGAGATTTAATTGACACAAGATTGAAAATAGGACTAAACTAATTTTGTTCAATTGAATATTTTTCACCCTTCATTTTTGTTTTTTATTTCACATTATCTTAACAACCCGAATGATATTTACAAATATTAAATATACTATATATAAATACAACAGATAAACATTAGCTTACCTGTCCTTGTTCTGGTTCAGTGAATTCCACCCCTAGTTCGTCTTGACCATTTGCCAACCTTCTAGATTGTATGGTATACTTTAATTCCTCTTTTACTAATGGAGTAAGTTCTCCCGTTTCCAAAGCAGTTAAAGTAGCTTCCGCAAAGCCATCGGTCTGCTCAGAAGGTTTTAACTCAGCATCATAAAAGAACGTAGCCTCCATGAATTTATCGGCTTCTTCTGTCTCAAGTACAGACATTGGATAGCTGTCCAGTGGGGTCATCCACAGACTTGGGCATTCGAAGTCGAGCATTGTTATTGTTTATATATTGTCTTTATTGACATTACTTGCAAAAGTCAATTTAAACTCTTGTGCTAACTTTACTTCTCTTGTATTCATTATTTATCGAGCCATTCTGAATTTTAAACACGTCTATATCGTTCTGTGGTCGTATTTCTTATGACTCTGGGTAACCCATTCAATCCTATTTATACCAACCGCATGATTGACTATGATGATTATAGTTACTACACGTTGTGAAATGACATTTTACCGCTAATGGGAAACACCTTGTACGTATAAATAGAAATACTGACGTGTACTAGATGTTAGGAGAATTTATGTAAACACACTTTTTAGTCAATAACACATATATCAATTTAAAATTTGTTCATGTTGGTATATTTCTATAAATCATATTACACGAATTTATTCAAATGATATATCTGTCCTGCCTATAATTACTATATCGACGATAGACAGTACGACAACTACGTTTACGACTAATCTGTTCCGAACGATACCAAGTTGGGAGAATTAACACTAATCTGTTGAATAGGACTATGTATACATATAAATTAAGAAAAACACTATTAATAGAACAGTATATTTCTAACGAGCAGATGTAAACGTAACATTAATTATAAAGCACTATAATTAAAATTATGAACAATGAAACGAAATTACCAATTTTTTTTATTCATTGATCTTTAAAACTTAAAGCTGGGGTCACACATTCACGATTTTTACTACCGTTCTTGACAGGACCATTCCCGATTAAAATTTATTAAAAGTCTGATCAAGATCCTGTGAATCGTGGATGGAAATTCAAACTTAAATTAAAATTTGTAAAAAAAATAATTTGATCACGACAACAATCAGATAGTGTTCAGGAAGCACCGATATTTAACCGTTTCTAAGCGAATAAGTCCCGATAATCCAGTTCTGAATCCGCTTCTAATCCGATTTGTATTTTTCGCCAGGTAAAATTCGACCGAGTCTGTCACGACTGCGTCCCGACTCTACCGAATGTAATCCGACTGAGATCAGACAGTGACCAGACAGTGAACCGACGCTGACGGAAGTTATTTGTTCGAAAACTGTCGGCATGTTCGGGATGATCAGGTACTGTCGGAACGTAATCCTATCACGGTCCGCTCTATCGCATTGCAAACGGCTTTGTCTGGTCTCAGTCGTATTGTATTCTGTAGTTGTCGGGACTCGGACGTGGGTATCATTGACGAATTTCGTATTAATAACGGGACTGTTTTGGAACGGTTTCGGCAAAAAACGGTTCGCAATCGACAAGATCTGGATGCAATCTGGACTCAATCGGCAGAAAAACAGCTATGAAAAATGACTCCGGATCATTCCCGTTCCACAGGACACCGTCCAGAATACACAAGACATTGTTCGGAATTCGATCCGATACAGCAGAATCTGTCACGACATAGCCACGATTGTAATCCGATTAGACAAAATCGGCTGAGTTGCCCCGAATGTTACGGGACGCACCTAACTGTCGGGATGCTTTGCCGAACTATTCGGACCCTTCCCGATCCGTAGGAATCTATTACGAACTAAAACGAATGCGTTCAGACAATGATAGGACATTCCAGATAATTGAGGATACCAATCCGACTTTTTCACTTTTCATATCGTATTGCTGTCTGATCTCAAACGGGAGCAATAATTGGCAATGTGTGAACCCCGCATAAAACAGAATAATTTTGAAGATACCAAAGGCACAAATAGATGTAGTATAATTAGATATTGGTATGGAATGTATAGATATGTAAACTTCTCTGCCTTTTTTCATATTAATTAAGTTTTTGCAGTACAGACTTTTTTTTTAAGCTGAGACGCTACGCACGGTATTGCGTCGCAAGACGTAACATACATATAATTGGCAATTTTGACGCTATGAACGTTGACGTTTTCTTATTTAAAAAAGTTAATTTGCGCATCAATTTTTCAGAAACTATTGCGGAGTACCTTCTCGACCGATTTTGACCTAATAAATACCATAAAATAAAGAACTATTTCAAGTTTTATAATTTTGTGGGTTATTGCTTTCGCAAGTACTGTTCTTATTTTATTGATGTGATTAAACAAATGCAAATTTTTACAATCTTATTTTGGTTAAAAAGCATAGAAATCTTTCCAAATAAAAATCTTTGTATTAATTTCATCTCAAAATGAAAACTAGCCTGAATAATATTTTGACCAAATAAACTAAAACACTTTAATAATTTCTACATCTTATGGTATTTATTACATAAAAATCGGTCAGATAATAGATTAATATAGACCGTTGCACCTCGGATTCTAATCTATAGCGGTGTTTTTATTTTTGTAACTTCTATAGTCTTATTCAAACATCTGTCACCGAGTCTATGCATAAAATCTTATATAAATATTATTATGTATAGGTAGTAGAAAGAAAGAAAAAAACATTAACATGTATTTTATTTTATTGCTCTCACGGTGGAAATGGATTCAATGATGTCTAAATGTAGTTCTTCGGGGATGGATATCATATTACCCGCATCAACTTCACTGCATAAGTGTAGAACAGCAACAGTGTGACAAATTGCAATTTTCCTAGGCACTAACTTATATAAAAATGGCTTTGTCCGAACACGATCGTAATATAGTCCTTTGATAACAGTTGCCCCTGATTGAAAAGTACATCCCCACGAATCTGTAGTTTCTTTGACTATTTTAAATGGCTCAACAGTAACTTTCATCAAGTAATACTCATAATCTGGATCATCTGCGAGCACCGCTATAACAGATTTTTTGGAAATGAGGTCAGCACTTAGTCTACACGAATCAGAGTCGGAACTGTTATCTTCCGTACCATCATCATTAACTGGATTTGCACAAATCATTGTCGTTTTTCGGAACTGTCCAATATAGGAAACATTTTTACTGTCTTTGACATCACCAATGATGCATTTTTCACATTCGTAACACGACAAGTCTCTGGTTATAAGTTCACCAACTCCGTTCTCTGTTAATTTTTGATGTATTTGTCTATTTTTTGCGATAGGTTTGAAGTTTTTAGCATAGTCCCTCGGAATAGATTCCACATACCGGAAAACACGACGTTTGTAACAACTTTTTTTACTTTTTGGCTGTTGAAGATTTTTTTCCGCAAATGTGAAAAAATCTTTTGCATTTTGTATATGTGTTTTTCCGCGCAGGACAGCATAATCCGCTTGATGCTTTAGGAATCCTCCGGCTGCATCCTGTGGACATTTTGCGTGAGATGTTTCAAAGAAATTTCTAATTAGTTTTGAATATCCTAATTCGGACTCCGCAACAAAGCTTACGTCCCCCATGCAGTTTCTACTTTTGTACTGACTTGAACAGCCATCGGTAAATTCGTGCATGACTGTTATGTCGACAGAAATTGATTTGAGGTAGTCTGAGATTAATTTTTGACAGTGAAATGTGAAATGTCTGTCGTGTTGATAGTCCGGACTAATGACAAAAAACTGCTCAGACACAATAACTGGAGAGTTTACTGTACTGTCGACACCATCTAGTTCTAAAATTGCATGTCGTGTCAAAATAGTTACATGTATCGATACCTCTGTTTTTTTTAAATATGCCGACTGAAGTTCTGTGCGATCGGAACACCTATAATTTTCAGAGTAATCGTGTAAACATACGGCGTGTCCAAGTGGAAGATTTTGATTTATAATTTTATATTGGCAGTTTTGCCAGTTAGCTCTCATTTGGTGCGCTGGAAAATTTTCCAAGAGTTTGATGAAATATTCAAAAAGTGAGCCGGGCTTTGTGACTTGTTTCACAAGTTGAATTTTACTTATTGTTTTCCCACCTTTAACACTGCTTTTCAAGTATTCATATTTATCCCAGTTAACATCTTTAGCATTGGGAGATTTGTCCAATTCTTCATCTAAAACATTAACTTTGAAACACCACAGTTTTGACAATTACGAGTAAGACAGTCGTGCGTCACTGTATTGCACAGTGTTTTATTTGAAATCTCATAAATATTTTCAAAAACTGCAAATTTGTCTTTGTCATACTCTGCATGAAGTTTGAGAATTGTTTTTCGAAGCTCCATACATTTTTTGAACACTATCTTAACCTCTACATGCATGCAGCAACATCAAGACAAACCGTAAGAAATAGTAAGCTTTTAATTTCTTTTGAGTTTTCTAATATAATTCGTTGAAAAAAAATTCAAATACTTTTTAATTACAAAGAGTAGTCCCTTCTAACTTATGCTATGTGCTTTTTCGGTTCAATGGTAAGAAATGTGTGTGTTTTGCTGCAACGTCTCATATATTTATCTCTAGGGGATATTCTATTTATTTCAAATTTTTCCAAACAAAATCCGCCCAAACTAGTATGGAATTAGTTAATGTTTTATTTTGTCTTTTGTTTTACTATATTGACCTTTCAACGCCTTTTTTTATGCTGTATTTATTGCTTATACTTGCTATATTTTGGCCGAGATGATTAGTTTTCATGAATTTTTTTTTATCTTCATGCATTTGTATATTTTTGATCTATAACATATTCTCGACAATCTCAGTCAAATTTATGAACATATTTCTTTACTCGTATGATTTAGAGTTTGATAACGAACGCAAGAGTTGACTTTATCATGGAAAATAGAAGAGAAAATGAAGAAGAAAAAAATAATTAAAACTATGATCTTTATGCAGTGTTAATTACCCTTTGTTTAGTTTAGGATCGTTGCAAGTTGCCTTATATGTGTCTTTTTGGTGACTTGTGTCGATGAGTTTCTATCTCGTTAATGCATTTTCTACATTTGATTTTATTCATATTCAATCAACAACAGTTAAAGTTGACTGCTCACAACTGAAGGACACACGAGTTGTCTCCCATATACAATTATTTTTTCACTTAAAAATAATTTAGTTACTTCGAATCACTTAAGAAGAAATTATGTAGTTACTTCGAATTCTCTTCTACAAATTTCGTTAACTGATAACAATATTTAATTGATTGATTGATTGTTGGTTGCTTAACGTCCAGTGGCAAATATTTCATGCATATTCAGGACGATCACTATTTAATCGTATTGCTTGTAAGCATGTAGGACGATGTTAAGGGATTGATTGATTGCTGACGTCCAGTCAGAGTGGCAAATATTTCATGCATGTTTAAAACTGAAAGTCAACGAAGTAAAATAACATCATGGCCAAACGAAAAAAAGAAGAAAGAAATGACAACTATAAACCAATGCATGTACAACAAAATCTAAAAAAAAAATTTGTAAGGGTTCCGCGGAACCCAGTGTCTCGCCTACTTTTGCTGTAAATCGCAGGCTCAACAAAAATGAGGAAAAAAATCATTAAAAATATTCCTCTTAATACTATCTTTTGACTGTATAAAGAAGCTTCTGTCCAAGTTTGGTGAAAATCTAGGATTGTTAATGAATGTAATATATGTTTTGAAATTTTTAACTGCAGACTGTATGTAATGTTAACTGGAAGAAAATCTTAGTCCATTTAAAAGTAAAATACAGAAAAAATGGAGTTATCTTTTTAAAAAATTTACTTCTGGATACTATCTTATGATCATAAATAAGCTACTGTCCAAGTTTGGTACAAACCCAGGATAGTTTAAGAAAGTTATTAAAATTTTAAAAACTTTAATCACAGAGTGAATGCAATGTTTCCTCGCACAAAAACTAAAGTCCTTTTAAAAGTAAAATACGGAAAAAATGGATTTTTTTTTTTTAAATCTACTTCTGGATACTATCTAATGATCATAAACAAGCTTCTGTCTAAGTTTGGTACAAACCCAGGATAGTTTAAGAAAGTTATTAAAATTTTAAAAACTTTAATCACAGAGTGAATGCAATGTTTCCTCGCACAAAAACTAAGTCCTTTTAAAAGTAAAATACGGAAAAAATGGATTTTTTTTTAAAATATACTTCTGGATACTATCTAATGATCATAAACAAGCTTCTGTCCAAGTTTGGTACAAACCGAGGATAGTTTAAGAAAGTTATAAAAATCCTAAAAACTTTAAACACAGAGTGAATGTAATGTTTCCCCGCAGAAAAAAACTAAGTCCATTTATAAGTAAAATACGGAAAAATGGAATTTTATTTTTACAAAATTTACTTCTGGATACTATCTTATGATCATAAACAAGCTTCTGTCCAAGTTTGGTAGAAATCCAGTATAGTTTAAGAAAGTTATTAAAATTTTAAAAACTTTAACCACACAGTGAATGTAATATTTCCCAGCAGAAAAAAAACTAAGTCCATTTATAAGTAAAATACGGAAAAATGGAATTTTATTTTTACAAAATTTACTTCTGGATACTATCTTATTATCATAAACAAGCTTCTGTCCAAGTTTGGTAGAAATCCAGTATAGTTTAAGAAAGTTATTAAAATTTCAAAAACTTTAACCACAGAGTGAATATTTGTGGACGCCGCCGACGACGACGGAAAGTAGGATCGCTTAGTCTCGCTTTTTCGACTAACGTCGAAGGCTCGACAAAAACCACCACCAAAGATTGTATAAAACAAATGCATACACATATATGAAATAGTTAGCTAGTATGGTCAAATTAGTTGCAAACAATCCTTCAAGAAATGTTGATTTACAAACCTTGTGAAATCTTCTCTGATCTATTGTATAAATCACCGATGATAATATCACTTCAAAGATGAACATAAATTTAACAATGCAAGATATCTATGAATTTGACGAAAATCATTATTTAGATTTAAGCACGAATTCTGCTATCAGAAAAATAACATTAAAAGCAGTTCTGTTCATCCACTGTACTGTGCAACTGTTCGTCCGTCAGTCCACAGTTGGACTGTTTGTTCAGCTTCTGGTTAAATTTTTTGGTAAAGATAGTGTTTGATGAATAAACTTGAAACTAAGTACACCTGTACCCTTAGAAAAGATTTTTTTTACTTTTAATGCCAAATTAGAGTTTCCACTCAATTTCACTGTCCACTGAACATAGAAAATGATGGTGCGAGAGGGGCATCCATATACAATGGATAATTTTTATTCTGAAAGAAATAATGACAACTTTTCTGTAAATGTACATGAAGTCGTAAAAACTCTTTAATAACTATTTAGTGTCATTTGTACACTCGTCTATCATCCTTAGTGAATGGAGTTTTGGATAGAATCGTATGAACATTATATAGAAACTATAAATTAAATCTTAGGTTCAAGGTCATTTCACTTCTATCAACAAATACTTGAATCCTCAACAAATCCAAACTTTGACAATTTTATTCTAAGTGCATTATCTTTTTATTAGTTGTTGTTGGCTTTCAACCAGCTTAATATCCACTTGGTCTTAGTCCCAGCTACAAAATACTCCCAAAAGGGAGGGTGGGGTCTGGCTGTGCAGGATGTACAAATAGGCAGTCATATCTAAAAAGAATGGGGATGATTAATCCACTGCATAGTGAAGAGGGAACTCCATGCTCTCTGCACATTACAAACACTTGCAATAACTCTTTGATGGGTCCAAAGGTGGTCTGCTGACAGCCAAAATTTATGTTCCTATCCCATAAACCGTCTTTTTCCAATGGCATTTCCAAACCTTGTGGAAGACTACTATTATAGATCCTACCTTTTGTATCTGTTGTTAATGTGGGTTTTTTTTCCTGACATGTATGAGCTATTTTCCACTGGATGATTAGTAATCAATCAATCAATCAATTAGCTTTCAGTAATTTATAGTTCTCTCAGATCTACATGTAATGACCAAATTGACCATAACTACTCAAATTGTTTGTGTGGCTTGGGGAGGGTGATGGTTTCAGAACAAAAAAATGACTGGTTGATGACTAGCCCAAAGCATAGTTTTTTTTAATATAGTATATTCAGTGTTTAAGCCAATTAAAATTAATTGATAGATTTTCATCCCCGTCTGCCCCTCTGAAATCGTCCCACCCTGATTTTTTTATTTTAGAAAATTTACGATTTCCAGTTTTTGTTCATGTCTGTTACCGGTAACCATTTATAATTTCGTAATTACATGTATAAAAGTGGTTGCCAATCAGAGATATTTATTCAAGAGTTTGAAAAATTATGTACATGATATAAGCTTATTTTACACTTGCCTTTAGCTCTGCCGTATGAAGAACTGGACACATGAGGGTTTTGTATGAAATAAAATTTTAAAAATAAATCCTCCCACCCGCCCCAGTTTAAAAAAAAATCTAGATGAAAATCTACTAATTAATTTTAGTTGACTTTACATGCCTATTTTATTAATGATGGATCGTCAATATGTAATAATACTTGACTTGTATATGGATTATACTCAATCAACAATAGATATAGAAATTCTAAACAGGATGTACTGCCCACAGTTTATTAGATATCTGGCAATGATCCTGGCATAAGCATTATAAGCTAAGACATTACTTGGTCTTTTAACAAGCATCTTTTTCCTATGCATGTTTTTGTTTGAAATTAAACTCCATGTTGCTTAAAAAAGGAAACAGTATTTCATTACCACATGATTACTAGTGACAAGGGAAATATTCAATACATATTTCCTTCAAAAAATAGAGAGTTGATATCAAGATATTTCTTTATAAATTTAAACCATTTATGATTTTTTTATTTACAAAATACATGTCACGTATAAATTATATTAGTACACAAATTATTGTTGTTGTTTTTAGACTGAAGTCTGCAATGTATGCATGTCTGCTGCTCTGTCTCCATGAACCTGAACAATGCATTTCCTTTCATTGGAACCTTGGTCCAACAACTTTTCATAGACTGATAGATTCAGAGTGTCACATGTTTTACGTAATTTTGATCCTTTTGATTCTGTTATAGTTTATATAAAGGTGAACAGCACCAATAATTACACCTGTACAATATCCAAACAGTGTCCCCACTACACAGGTAATTGGCCATTCCTGAAAAAAGATATTTATAAATAAAACAAAAATATATTGAATTTCTTCAATAAGCAGTATATGTGAAAGAAAACACGGAAAATTATGAAATTATCAAGACATTGCAATCAACAACAAAATTTGATGTATTAATAAACAATTAACAAATTCTTCCATTGTTTCAAAGGGAAATATGTGTTAAGTAGACATGACTTGAGAAACTTATGCAAGATGATTATTTGTAAAAGACGGGATACTTTAACAACAATACAATTGCTTTCATAAATCAACAAATTTTGTCATAATTCCATTGCATGTATTAGGAGCTGTTGTTTTGAGCATTGCATTGTTTCTTCTTCATAGAGGTTGACATAGGAAATGGTTCTATGTTTCATGTACTGAACTTATGCAAATATTCTTACATCTACATGTAATTTACTTTCAATAACTGCCATCTACGTTTGACAATGCATTATAATTTATACAGTATTGACCATGTGTTTTCAATCTGATTTAAATACACTTCTTGTGTCCAAGCTCCACTTTCAAGAAAGTAACAATTCTTAATTCTAGTTTCTATTGTAAGCATCAACAGATTGCAAAATTGTCTTCACTTAAGATCCATTTACCTGCCATGGTCTATCCCAGTCCAGTGGTATGGGGAAAGCTCCTAACCAGGCTCCTACTATACTACATATGGTGGAGAAATACACAATAGACTCTGCTCCCAGTTCTGGACTACAATTGAAATATTGATCATTAAAAGAAAGATCATCATGTGTTTAGAACAATCAATTATTTATTCATAATATAAAATATATAATTTTATGAAATTGTGCAGATACATCCAATTAATGTATAATATTTTAAGAAGTGACCTTTTGATTTCCATAGATACGAGAATGCACTGTACATCAAATAATTTCTAAAGCCAAGTCTCTTCCTTTCTTGTATCGGAAAAGTAAAAGGAGATTTACACAATACAATATATATATACTAAGTTTACACCATATGCCTTTATCTGTAGAAAACATTAACTGTACAAATATTCAAGTTTAACAAAAAATATAGATGTTGACTTTCAAGTCAAAACTGACAATTATCAGAAATTCATTGTTAAAACATACATTTTTGTATTTCTATAAATATAGAAAATTTTGTCAAAACCTTAGGTCTTATTTTCTTCTACATGTACCTGAATAACCAAAATACATCTTTTTTTAAAAAGTCAACAGTACTTGTATCTTTGAATTTCAACAAATAGCATTTTTTATTCAACTTAAACGATAGTAAAACAAAAGAAAATTACCTGTTTTGTGCAAATATTCTGATCCATTGCACTGTATTGGTACCCATCACACACAGAGCTGGTAATACAACTGTAGCTGACATGGTCATACCAAAGTGAAATGTCTCTGCTGAGGACCTAATAATGTAAGGTAATAATCATTAAATGTTAAAACTGTACTCTAATCGTTAAATGACATTTGTCAACTTGTTTTTTCTATAAATAAAGATTTGTCTTTTCTCATTTGATTTTGAAGTTGAGAGATAAGTGAATATGGTCTTTATGCCAACTTGATGGTTGATATTTTTGAGACTTAGCATAATACTACCTGTCCTTCCGTTTATGTTTTGGAGTCACAGACTCATTTACATATTTATAACCCCAAAATCTATTTTTATTTTATTTATATTTTTAAAGTGTACCCACATTTTACAAAAATTTCCAAATAGTAATGTTGTTGTATTTTTCATCTTAATTTTGAAATAATATAAAAATATTTCACAGAACTTAGGAGCAGCTACATGTAGGTAAATGCTACCAAGAAAATGGTCATAGATATTAAATTGTAAAATTTTAAATTCATTTTTCTTATATTCATCTATATTATAAAAATAAAGTTTCATTTAGCAGGAATATCTATATTATTTTCTATTTCCAGTCAATTTTTATCCCATAAAACAACATTGAAATATTAGCAGTACAAAGACTTTACAAATCAGGTTATAAATATATTTGGTGAAATTTTAATGTGAATGTGTAAATGTGAGTTGTTATTTATCAGATGGTTTGAATCTTTTTGTCTGAATGGTGAATATTAAATAGACATGTACTTTCCTTATCAAATGTTGATAATAATGTTTATAAGTAATTTTTGATGCTAAGGGTAGTCTTATATTCACTTTACTCACTCTAAGAATGGTGCACCAAATAAAACTGCTATTACATGAAAAAATATTGATGAACAAAATAACAGTGATCCATTCTTCAAAATTAATCTTATCTGAAATAAAAAAATATATGTTTATGACTTTATGTACAAGTTCCATTAAACATTAAAGGTAAAAATTGATAATTTGAATTATTATTGCGAATCCTATCATAGTTTTCCACAGATTCACCTGCAAGTTACCTGTCCATTTAAACTTTTGTAAGTTCTATTGTCCAATCTAACAAATACAACAGGTATTGTTCTCTGTTTAGTTAATTCAGTGGGACCTTTAACTTTCTTGCAAGAGAAATCTATCAGTCACTGATTAATTTACCTGAACAAAAAATTGAACTGTCAATGATGGAAATACATGTACAAATAAGTAATTATAAAACTGCATGTGCTGTTGTTTTTTTTAAATCAATAACACATTTTCAATCTGTTTGATATAAACACTGATTTAAAAATCAAAAGTTGATTTCTGATCAAATTTCAACATTTTACCTATTAAAATTTTCTATTATTTAGTCTGTTCACAAATAAAAACTTAAAATGATAATGTTTAAAATAAAGGTCTTCATAAAATATGTATTCTTTATAACTGAAGAACCATGAAAAACATGTAGATTCTTTGAAACAAAAATGCATGCAGTACTTATCAGAAATAAACTTTTCATAATTAAATCAGTGTTTATATTGAACAGATTGAACATATATTATTGATATTGAATAACTACTGTATCACATGCAGTTTATGTGAGTTTATACATGTATTTCAATCAACAAAGAAGATATTTTTTTGGTCAGGCAAATTGATCAATGGGTGATAGATTTCTCCTAGAAGAAATTTAAATGTTCAAGTGAATAAATTACACAGAGAACTATAGCTATTTTATTGATTCAATGGGACAGGTAAACTTGCAAAAGTTTAAATACCTTGGTAAAGAGCAAACAACTCTGTGGAAAACTTTCATTTGGTTCGCTATAATATAAACTTCACAATAAAATGCCATTTTTTGATTGGCTAATTCAAGGGTATTAATTTACTCTATCACATGGATGAGAGGGTGACATTTTTTTTTTAATATTACCCTCTTGTCCAGACAAATCAAAAATCAATACTTTAAAGGACAATGAATTGAATTTACTTCAAGTTATTAAAGACAATGCCGAAGCTCTACATTTTAGCTCAGATTCTATTATTTGACTGTTTAAATAAAAAAATAAAATATCTTGCTTCACTTCTGTTGATTTTTTTAATCCTGTAAGGTTGTTATGTACATGACGTCCCTAGAAAGTACTTTTAAATAAAATTCATCTGTAAAACAACAGGTCTCTATCAGGGGAAGGTATGTGGCCGCCATATCGTGGGCTACTGCGGGAAGGTATGTGGCCAGTCTATCTAGGGTTACCGCTTGTCTCTTCCACTGCTTCTATTTATATGGATAGTCGACCTTTGTATGGATAGAAACAAGTGCCTGTTCCAAATGTTGGGCAAAGGTTATAAACGTACCAATTTAATCAGTAATTTCTTAGAAGAAAGGGAGGGCTGTGTTTACTTCATGACATTGATTATTTCATACATTCTTACTTTTGATAGTATCCCTGCATTCCTTTGAGATGTACCTCCATGACTATTCATAAAATTGTAAAAAATGATATTGAATATGCTAATGACCAATATAAATAGTTTTGTGACAATAAAGCGATATTTAACTATACTAAACAGACTTTCATTGTTTATGCTAAAGAACAATAACATCAATGTACTAATTGAGAATATAAGATGTCCTTTTAGTAAGGAATTTAGAGTTTCTTTCGCTGGCAAACGATTTGCCATGGGGGCTGACATCTTTGTTTACGATCCGATTGCTTCCCTTGGAAAACTTCCGGTTTCTGTCAAAACAAATACACGCGAGCGTCAGTTGTTCATGTCAATACACATCTTAACGTTTTAGAGGAAAGAGACTGAAAACGGGAATATTTTTGTCATTTTAGGTATTTATATTTTTCATTTATCAAACACAATAGTTATTGAAAGCTAAAATATTCGGATAGAAGTGCCACGCCCCCTTCACACCAAATTTTGGACATCTGTTTTCGTTCTCATAAATGCAACCATAGAAAAGGGCGTCAGATATGTTTTCTGATTGTTTCTGGAATAAGCAACCTAAGCAGAAAAATAGCTTTGACTTCTGAATACCTTAAATTAAAACATTTAAACAGGGAAATAATGAGGATTGCTTATGGGAAAGGGAGGGGGATCTTCATGAAGAGTAATGGTAAGAAATCTTGCTAAACGGCATTAATGGTAATTTTTGGTGCATGAGGTTAAAATGTACACCTTCTTTTAGACAATAAAAAAAAAGAATCATTAAGATGAATCACGTTAGTTTTTTTCCAAAAAAAGTGTATTGATAATTATTTGAGGCTTCTGACAAATCTCAGTACAGATTTAACAAATTGATGCTAACAGTAGCTTACATATTTCTGTTTCAATGTTCTATGAAATGTTTTCCCCAAAATTATCCAAGATCCACTGCAGCAGTTCCCTTATAATTGCAAGTTAAAATGTTGTGTACCTGTGACTCAACTTTAGTCATTGATTTCAGGCGATACTGGGTTATAATACATCACAATGAGACACCAATCCAACAAAATATGATATTTGTAGTAGTAAAAAAAGGGAGGTTATCATACAAATGTACATTATATCATGGTAATTTTTGTTATTTTTTTTTAAAGGTACACAAATGTGTGACAGTTTGACCACAATTGATGAGCTACCAAATGAAATTCTACTTGTGATATTTAGCTACTGTAATGTTGATTCATTGAACAATTCTTCATTGGTTTGTAAGAGATGGAATGTTGTGATTGGTCAATCAGACATTTTATGGAAAGAACTATGTTCTTCCTTGCATGAAACCAGGAGGCTGATACAAACAGACAGGGAGCTTGGTAGATCTTGGCAGGTAATAATTTGGAAAGAAAGGGTTTTATAAGATACAAATTATTTGTATACTCAAAAAGAACAGTTCATGATATAATAAAGCAGAGACTAAAAATCACTTAAAGCACTGACAAAAACAGATTACAGGTTAGAACTTGTGCAGTGTTAAAGTTGCAATGTAAAATGCAAAATAAAGTCTCCAAGTCCTATGTATTTATGTTTCCTGAAATCAAGTTATTATTTTTTTCAATGCACATCCAGTCTAACTACTGGAAAAAAGCTTTTAACAAATACTACAAACCAAACAAAAATACAATACATCATTCTTTTATTACTTTTTTTTAAACATGATCAGGCGGACAAGGGACATTTCGTCCTTAAACTGTACCACTCTGCCCTTAAATCCTTTTTAGAACACTGATGTGTTCATTTAACTTTTCATATGCATGTGCACATATATATCTTAAAATATGAATTTACATACTTTTGCATATATTGACAGTTCCAAATGTATTTTTCAGGCATCATTCAAGATGAATTACAACACTAACGAGACAAAGAAGAAATGGAAGAAAGGAGAGTTTAGTAATCCAAAAAATTACCAAGCACTGCCAACTAAACTGGTTTGTAAAATGGACGATGAGAGCTGGGGTGAAATATTCCAGATGGAACTGGATCGTTGTTGATTCATATTTCCATTTTACTTAAGATACTAGTAGAAATGAAGAATAAATATGAACAGCCTACTAAAAGGATTTAAAAAAAAGACTAAAATTGATGATTACCAATGACAAATTCATTGCATACTTAATGTTTCAAGTACCATGAGGCCAGAAAGTTTTGATGCTCAGTTTAATTTTGAGAAAAACCTGAAAAAAAACATCTTGTTTGGTTTTTAATTTAAAAAAAAATGTTTTAAAGTAAATATATAAACAGAGATCTACCGCAATAGCTTAAATATTATTCTTTATAAGCATAAGGACTAAATGACATGTACAAAAAACTTGTTGTCTCACTGTTGAAGACTTAATCTATTATAACAATCTATTATAGGGCAGCTTGAAAATACATGTATTTTCATTATATTATTAATGGTTTCAGGTTATTTTTGTATTTATCAAATTTTTTATTTTTTTTTATGTTTATGTTTTTGTTTATTTAATTTATGATAAGTTTTATGATTTAGTTTTATTTGCAAGTTGTTTTCTCTGTAGCTATATATAGATGTACAGAATATATGTTTGTTGTTTTCATATGGAAGTAAATGAGATATATATATATCAAAACCTTTAAAGCAGGCAATATTGTTCATATTGATGAAGAATATTATTAAAACTGCTTAGACTGAACATAAATTACCTAAATTCCATATTGATGTACTTAACTATTTTAAACAGAGTTTAAACAATACAAGTTTTTCATGTTATATTTGTTTTCAAGAGTTATGTCTCTTTATAACATATATTAAGACACAATTTAGATTTATATTCTACAAAGCTTCTTTGCCAATTCTCAAAGATACAGACAAAACTATTTGATTTCATCATTTATCAAGACCTTGTAATTTGCAAAGGGAGATAATTTCGACCAAATTGTGTTTAATTCAGGGGGAGACAATTTAAGTAAACATTAACATTGTATTCAGAAAACATGAAAGATTTAAACATATATTTTATTTCTTATCATTCAGAAAATTATTTTATGGAATTAATAACCAAATGGTGATTTCTATTGGTGAATTTTTGCTTGATTTTTACATCCTCCTTAATCAGTATGAGATAAATACAATTTGGAACATTCAATAGTTTATTAAACTATTGAACATTTCGTTCAGTCATTTTGTACATTTGATTGACCAAATACATATCAAATTTAGCGACTTTTTGGAGATACTGGCTATCATTGTATATATACAGGTATATGTAGACGTATATTTTAGACATTTTGTCCTACACATTTTTTTTACCATCTTGCAGGATGTTTTTTTTTATTTAGAAAAAAATCATCCTCATAACACACAGAGTTTGGCCCAAAAAAATCTGTTTTTGTGTTGATTTAATCATTATGCAGTAGATTTTAATTTTTATTTTTTTATCAGGTCTGGAACTTGATTTTATGGGAGTGATTGTTTATTTATGAGTGATTGTTTTATTGCTTTGTTTGTTTATGAAAGTATATTGTTTGGTGTGTTTATTTAATTTATTTTTAGTGTTTTAACATATGACATTGATTGTTGTAGAGTATATTCTCAACTGTGCTCATCACAGGCTGTGCTTGTAAATAAATAAAATCATTTTATAATAATTTTTATTATTTCTCATCCATGTAACCAACACTTTTACATTCTAACAACTAGTTTATACACCACATTGTAATAATTAGCACACTTCATGATCAAAATGTGTTTGTAATAGTACATGTAAACCTTAGTACACATATCAAAATGCAAATACACTGCCACTGTTAATAAGTCTAACTCAAATGACATCATAAGAAAACTACCTATTGTTATGTTAAGGATTGACAGAAATGGTTGTGAAACAAGTATACAATAAATATTGACATACCATAAAATTAAAACTACAGGAATGTGTCACAAAATTACAAAAACCAACCAACATTTATATCTATATATTAAATACATAATTTTCTCATTTTTCTCTCCTTTTTGTAATAAATATTATGTATTTAATATATAGATATAAATGTATAGGAATGAAAATATCATATTTGGTTCATAATAAAAAGTGAAGATGACTAAGGGTGATATGGGTAAAATGACAATTCAACTATCACCCAACAACATATAGTAACAAACAGTTTAACATCTATTAGTGCTCTTCCATATTCAGCAGGCTCTCAAAACATATAGTCAAATGGTCGGTAACACATAGTAAGTTTTCAATTGCATAGAGATTCAACAAGTTGTTAATTCAACTAAAATATAAGATGTGGTCTCAAAACATATCATTGAAATTATAGCAGTTTCACTGTTTGAAAAACACTTATTTTGATTATTCAAAAGCTAAATATTTTTTAACTATAGAACATAATTTAAGCTGTCAGCTAATTTTTACAGAGTTATCTCCCTGTAGTGTTATGTACCACCGTGATGGTATGGTTTGTTATTTAACAAGAACCAATAGACAGTAACAACATGTGACAAATATCTTCAAGTGATTAAAGTTGAAAAGAAAAAAAATCTTTCATCATGAATAAAATTATTACCTCTATAGTGTAAATAATACGACTGTCTGTATCGGTATGGTAATTTAGAAATGATTACAGCAATTTCAGGATTTTATTTAATAGAAAAAAACAAAGGACATGGGATTAAGACTACACTATTCAGACTTTGCTCTATATTAACTTTACACATATATTAATGGTCAAAAACAAGAAAAATTTCAATTTCTTAAGACACAAAACTAAAAAAAAATAATACACAATGATTAAATAAATAAAGCACTTGAAGCAATTATAATAGTTATACTAAAGAAAAATGTTAAAACAAGATATTAAATAACTTTTTTATAACACACAGTATCAGTAAATACTAGAGTATAATCCAGGTTATTATAATGGTAAAAATTAAAGAAGAAAATAATTATTTAAGGTCAAGGAACAGTAAATGGGCTATGTCGCAGATTTTGCTCAAATTTTGCATACACTCTTGGCTCGGTGAACTACAACTGACAATGGAAAAAATAATGCATTTATCTCTTTTATTATCTGAAATATTGCAGATTGATTTCTTTTAATATGGGTGAATATTTGTATAGAAAGCACATACAATCAGCGAAAAAACATACAAAATTTGTCTTAAAATCGACAAATCTATTATTCTACTCCATAGTTTTTTCTTTAAAAACTGTATGTTGTTGACACATAAAATTCCGTTATAATGATGCAAAATAAAGATAGGGTCACCGACTTCGTTTGTTGTCTTATAATCATTTTTTCACCTTGTTGGTTGTGAAAAACGTCAAAAAATCAACGTTTTACGACCCGCAACACAGCGACGTTACGATTATTTCAATGTTTTATAGGAATTTTTCACAAAGAACACAACATTGAATGATGTTTACCGTAAAAACGAAGTCGGTGACCCTATCTTTATTTTACATCATTATAACGGTAATTTATGTATCAACAACATATAGTTTTTTAAGAAAAATCTATGGAGTAGAATTAGAGATTTTGCGATTTTAAGACAAATTTTAGAAGGTTTTATGCTGATTTTATGTGCTTTCTATACAAATGCTCACCAATATGGAAGAATTCAATCAGTAATATTTTAAATGATAAATGAGATAAATGCATTATTATTTCGATTTTTAGTTGAAGTTCATCGAGCCAGAGTTGTATGCAAAATTTTACTGAAATCTGTGACATAGCCCATTTACTGTAACTTGACCTTAAGTACATTTTTTTAACATCTGCTAATTGATTTAGATGGATATCTTGGACCATAACTGTATTTATATGTTACCCTCTTAAAATAAAGTATTGTGTTTAAGAAAGGAAATGAATAAGGTCTATCTTTTACACTAAACGTAAAAAAAAAAATAACACCCTTTAAGTATCTGTTTATTTCAAATGTGTTTTTATCAATGAAAACATGACTGTACTTTGAATTCCTCACCTTTTCAGGTTTCCTTTTAAAATAAAAAGTTTTCTATAAAATATAAGGCCAAGTTTGGATGGAACTCGAGTACTGACTCTAGTTCCATATGAACGGTAAATAATTTTGAAGAGTAAGAACTCTACATTACCGGAAATACAAGGCCCCTACTCTGAATATGTTAACATTCAAATTTGATTGGATCAACGTCATAACATCCGGGATATCGAGTCAATCTCTAGTAACCCTGCCACAACCCAGGGCTCATTGAGTTCTAATGGCGGCAAAGCTATATCCAATCATAACAGGTGTTATATATGACCATGTCAATCCTATCTACTCTAGATATCCATCCGAACTTGGCCTAAGAAAAAGATAAATAAGATTGGGACAAAAAAAGGGGAGAGACAATGTCAATATTGTATAACATACACAAATAGCAAGTTCAAATTGTAAAGCATATTCTATTTGGTTTTACATTCTATTTGACAAGACGTCAGTTCTTCACTGTCAGTTAAACTCTGTAGCACTTTTTAATATTTTTCCAAGACAACCTTTCATTGTAAAAAATTGTTCATAATTTATAAATAAAACCTAATGACAGCCATATGCTGTCTGGTTGTACACAATATCAGTTTCTCACTGAATATCTCTGTAGCACTTATTCGTACATTTTCCAAGACAACCTTTCATTGGATGGAATTGTTCATAAATCATAAAATAAACCTATTGAAAGCCATGTGCTATCTGGTTTTGGATTGATGTGTATATGGTAATAAGTCTTTCATTGGAAATCCATGTAGAACTAATAAAATAATCAACATTGCTATAAATGGTGTCACTAATAACCACTGTAAATCTTCCATGATTAAACGATTAAATCTGAAAATAGAAGAATAAAAAATATAAAATCTGGACAAAATAAGTAAAACAAAACAAAGCTAAAATTCAAAAATCATCTACACCAAGTATTGCAGTTCCCAACATATAAATCTTTCATACTGTTATTTTTATGCCCTTGCCATGGCAGAGGGTGCATTTAATGCGACCTTGTCTGGCATTAGGTTCATCCACTTGTGCATCCATATATCTGTACATTCTAAACATTACTTTTGTCTATTTATAACTTTATATGCAAGCAGAGGCGTCATCTTTTCAAGTGTTTCCATGCTTAGACAAATTTTATAGAGTAGAGGGCAACAAAACAAGTGTCACAATTTAATTGAGGGTATTATAATGTCCCTTCAGAAACACCTCACAAACTCAAGTATCTTGGTGAGAGTTACTTTGATTTTCATAGGAGTTTGTAATGTTTAAGCATACATTTTTTTTGTCATCTGCTTTATAAGTGTTTGCAAGCTGTTCAATTGCTTTGATGTTTGTCAACCACTTATTTTGGGATTTTCCCCATGACAAAACCTGGATTTTGGAAAATATATATACCAAGAGTATATGCTTTTTAGCTCTACTTATAGTTTTCTATTTTTCATTTTACCTTTTGCAGTGGAACTATTACAACTCTATCCATGATTGTTGCTATAAAGAACATACCTGATTGTATATGAGTCTGTAACAATCATACCATGTTTATTCCTCATCACAACAATTATATGTCCATGACTTGGTTCATCAAAGGCAGGAACTTTTATACTGTAAACCCCTGGACCAGCATGGCTTGTGTTTTGTAACAGATGAAATCCAAAATAAACCTGAAATAGTGAACAAATACACTTTACACTTTATCACTAATTAAACAGGGCGTGAATATAGACTTATAGTGTTGATATGTTTTCTAAAACTAATGTTTATCAAATGCTGAATTATTCGAAGTACAAAGGTTTTTTTCATCACCACATATATATATATAAAGCCTAGATGCATTTGGCACAACTGTTCAGAATTATTTTTTAAATGCTATTCAACTTCACATTTGAATTGGCTTAAAACTGTTTCTATTTAAGTTCCACTGATGAGTCTTCAATCTGTAGACAAAACATCCAAAACAATTTAATTTGAATAAGTCCACATTTTAGACTTTCTAGCTAATATAAGGATCTATAAATGATTAAGCATGTGAGTCAATTTTTATGATAAACTTACAGTTATTCCATTTTATATGGATGTAGTACTTCAGAAATCCCCAATGATCAACAAACTTTCTCTAAGTAATTTTTCTTACATTTTATAGATTACATGTCAAAAATGACCCACTTCATATGTGCAAAAATTAAACCTCCTTTCACACCCTCCCACTTACATTATAAATGGAATAGTCCATACCTCAATAAGACTTACCCTAATTTCATATGGACCTGCTTTCTTCGACATATCACTAATAGCATATTCTAAGTAGAACTCTGACCCTGTGACCTCTTCTTCTATTCTACTGTATTGTGTTATGTAAAGATTAGGCTGAAAAATAAATAGACTAAGAGCTTCAAAATAGAGATGAAACCTTAAGCTTTTCTATCAATCTATCAAGCAGAAAAAGTGATGAATAACAGATCTACAGCATTAACTTCAGTGTTTGTTGTTGTTTTCATGGATGTCTTGGTTTAAACGATTAAAACATGGAAAGAAACATTTCAATCTTCCGTAGTCATTTTTAAAACCCTGAACAAATCAGTAAGCATTACAAATAATGGAAATTTACAACAACAACAAAACTGGCTTTTTTTTAATATAGACAGTTGGTTTTCCCGTTTGAATGGTTTTACACTAGTTATTTTGGGGCCCTTTATAGCTTGTTGTTTGGTGTAAGCCAAGGCTCCATTTTGAAGGCCGTACATTGACCTATAATGGTTTACTTTTTAAAAATTGTTATTTGGATGGAGAGTTGTCTCATTGGCACTCACACCACATCTTCCTATATCTAAGTTATCAAAAGTACTTAAAGCCATAACAATATAGTCAAAAGTTCACTTATTTAAGACGTTTAGTTAAATTTGGAATCTTATTTGATTTCTTTCAAAAAGAATGGAAATGATTTAATGCACATCAATGATTTTAACTTCAACAAATGGGAATTAATTATCTCCCCTTGAACAAATATTAAAAAATACTCTTCTCTTAATTTCTGGTAGATATTATAAATGATTTCAGTCACAAAAACATGTTTAAGCACTTTTAAATTCAACATATTTAAATTGTTTGTTTTAAATTAGGCCATTTTAGGTTGGTTTTTTTTAAATTGAATTGTTTCATATTTTTCATGTGAGACCATTATGACTGACTGCTGAATGTTTTTTTCTCATTGTTGAAGCTGCACAGTTGCCTTTAATTGCTTACATTCATTTCATCTGAACTTGAGCGGATAGTTGTCTTATTGGCAATAATACCACATTTTTTTATATTGAGATTAGATGATCCTTGTCGGATGGACATGTAGACTATAATGGGGGTCTCATTGGGGGCTTCCGATCTTGGATCCCGCTTACTGTTTTGTCAGATTCATGTATACCGCTTACACTTATAATGTATGTAAGCAATTCTCATTTTTTTTATATTTCACGGGTCCCACTAGACCTCCTTTCCCGTTTTCACGACATTATAATTTGACTTTCACATGTCACGCTAACAAAATATCAGTCACGCTCAGACCCCAATGAGACCGACTATAACACATACCTTTATACTTCCAAATATAAAATCATTAGGACTTTTTGTTTCACTTTGTAAACTGTATTTCAATCTTTCTTTATCCTTTTCTTCATCTATAAATATATCTGTTGGTCCCTCAGAGCTTCCTAAACATATCAATGCTCCGTCATTAGTGGCAACTAGTATCTCCAATCCTTCTGACCCTTCCACAAGGTCATGAGCCAACAACTGGACAAGAGTTGTCTCCCCTAGGGTAAACTTAGTTTTACATTTGAGGTCCATTGAGATGACATGTAGATATCCATCATCTGTTAAAACTAACTGAAACGTAAATAGATACAACAGTTATTTTCAGCAGTTCAAAATCTAAGAAATGTGTAAGTCTTACATTCACCATTAAACATTGCACCATTCTTTTTACCCATTTAAATAATGCAGGTTTCACACAATTCAAAATTTGAAGGAACTTTTATTTACTTTTTCCTTTCTTCTAAGCTAAACTTTAATTTAACAAGAGATTAATAAATATCTACGTCATGCACTTGTTTAAACTTCAAATGATAGGGGAACAAAATCTATATTTAAGGGGATATATATACAGAGTCGGCCAATGGATAGGTCATTATAGTATTTTGGCAGATCTTGTATTGCTGATAATTTTTGTAATTTTCAGTTTCTACCAATCTATTATAGCATTAAAAATAAACGGCAAGAAATCAAAGGTGGGTTAAAAATTGCCGTTTTAAGACAGTTACTGCTCTTATAAGGGTAAGCCAATGTATTGCTGATCTGAACTCTTTTAAGTTTGTAAACTTTCTTTGTCATAGAATTCTAAATCATCATACAATTTCATAATTTGCACACAATTTATACCCGTTCTTAAATAGTTATTTTTAAGTCTCTCTTATGAAGACAAAAGACTACCGGTATAAGGAAATAAAATATCCTGCTCAAACTCAACCAATTTAATATAGATACTGTCTGTACATGTAAAACAAATTTTAAGACCATACCATATCTGGTGTTGAGTGAGCTGTTGAGATCTTTGTAATAAGTACATTGGATGATATCTTCTTCCCTAACTGTACTGGCCAGTTTGGTAATATTTGACCATTTATGCCATCTAATGCAAAAATATCACTGAAATATAAATGAACATTTATATACATGTACTGTAAAGTAAACTTTAAATTTTGTGATTTTCTATAACAATCTAGTCCTTGATATAATCTTCCTTAATTAAAATATACATAAGGGGATATTAAATGATTTTACTTTAATTGCAAAGAAGGCGTAATAAGTCTCTCCAAAAAAGTCCCTTTTTCACAGTATTGACTTATGTTTCTGTGGATTAATTATTTACGTGTGTATTAATTTTCATGGATTGAGGAAAAACTATATTTGTGGGATATTTTATTTCATTATTTTGACAAAGTCAGAGAGCGTTCAAGCTTAGAAAATATTTCTACTTGGTTAAACTTGATTGTGTGATTACATGGACGTTTTTAAAGTAAAAATTTGATCATCAGACCAAATATCTCATGATTATTTAATTATTTAATAAACTAGGACTGAAATTTTTATCATTTAATCATATTGATTAAAAACATTGTGAATAATTTAGTCTTAGATGCATGATTTTTTTATTAGTTGTTAATGGCTTTGAAATAACTGTCAGATAACTGCAAGTACTCTCAGATCTGTTCCAAGTGTCTTTTTGTTGTCAGGATGTACAAGTACCCGGCCACGTCCACATGTATTTTTGTCCATTTGATATTTGATGAGTTAAACCTTTTTCAACTGATTTTTATAGTTTGTTTTTATGTTGTACTGTTATAAATCTGTCCCAGGTTAGGGGAGGGTTGGTATCCCGCTAACATGTTTAACCCCGCCACATTATTTATGTATGTGCCTGTCCCAAATCAGGAGCCTGTAATTCAGTGGTTGTTGTATGTTTATGTGTAACATATTTGTTTTTCGTTCATTTTTTTTTATATATAAATAAGGCCGTTGGTTTTTCTTGCTTGAATTGTTTTACATTGTCATATCAGGGCCTTTTATAGCTGACTATGCGGAATGGGCTTTGCTCATTGTTAAAGGCTGTACAGTAACCTACAGTTGTTAATGTCTATTTCATGTTAGTCTCTTGTGGACAGCTGTCTTATAGGCAATCATACCACATCTTCTTTTTTATAATGACTATATGATTATATTGGCAAACTATTTGTGATTATGTGATTACTTGGACACCCCATGAGGGGCCTCATTACTTACCCAACATTTGTTGTAATGATGACATCTAACACGTTATCATTGTTGACGTCATACAACCGACTACCAGCCGTAGATGTCCCTGTGATCTGAATCTCCCACTGAGTTTTGCCATCAGAGTTATAGCAGATGACATCACCACTTGTATCTATGGCAACGATGTCTAAGATATCATCACCATTTAGGTCAGCAACAGTTATCTGAAAACCAAAATGTTTTTCATAATCACAAAATTTCATGAATTTGACATTAAGTTAGTCGTTATTCATTTAGTCCTTTTCATTTTTTATATCTTGTTATTGTTTTGAAAGAGCTTAAATATAGATTTTTAGGATCCTAGGCATTATGGAATAAAACTGTTTTTACTACTCTGACTGACTATCATCATTTCTCAAGACCATACTTAAAAAATGGTGTCAATGACTTCATAGTATTTGTAACACAAGTCAAAAAGTTAGTTAAGTTATTTCCCTTTAGTCTATATCGATAATAATAAAAATGTATGCAGATGACTTGGGCCAAGCATATTTAACTTGTCTCACCTGTCCATGTATCGACCCAGATGACTTAGGCCAACCATCTTTAACTTGTCCAGTATGGTCTAACATGTAGAGATTACCAGCTGACGTGCCTAGGACAATCTCTAAAGGACTGAAATCTCCCTGAATATCTACTACAGTAGGAGTGAAAAGATTGTAGGCAGGAAACTCAGCTGTAATCTAAATAGAAAAAAAATCATTTATATACATAAAATACCTATACACAGACAAGGGAAAACCATTTTTTGAAGTCTCCCTGGATATATACTACAGTAGGAGTGAAAAATGAAGCAGGAAACTCGTAAAATATCAGCCCTGAGTCACAATGAGAACCTTTTTGGAGAGTGTAAGCAGCAAAACAAGCTAAAACCCATCACATTGTGTTGAGCGGCTGATATTTAATTATATCTATACGATGAAAACTGAATTATCTGTTTATCGTTCTATTACTGGTCTTTTTCTCTCCCTAAGACAGTTTTATGCTTGAGGAAGGCAAGCTTCATAATGTCTCCTCAGTCCTGTAACATTGTAATATGCTGATAACATCTTCTTAGACATTGTGATGTTCCTGATTGTCTCAAAGCCCAGATCAGAGAATAACAGTGACTGAGCATGATATAGATGTAGGGAAGGATGATAATAACAATATACCTGTGTTAGGTCTAATATTTTGGTCCATAATGGTTCTAAAGTTGTCAAATTGACCACTGTTATCCCAGATAATAAAAACTTGCCAATGTCTTCATACTTCAATCCATTTAACTGTTCTTTCTTATTGCTTCCCTTTTCTCTGAAATAAAAATATCACACAAATGAAAAATACAGTGTAAAAAGAGTATTTAATAAACAGTATGACATCCAACATCAACAAAACCTTCAACAAAAATATGCATTAATGGCTCATGGATTTTTTGCATAAAATTCATAAAATGTTCATATTTTTTAAGGCAAAAAAACAAAATTTGAAAAATAATTATGCGAGAGCAGAGTAGTATTCCTAAAGGAAAGAAACTGATTATTTTTGTAATGTTGATATATCTCTAGATGTATAAGAAATAATTATCAAAGGCAATAAATCTTATATTAATATGTTAAAACAATGACAGTTCTGATAACATAAATGCAAGTGTATCTTTTTGTACAGAAATTTGATATATATTCACATTAGGACAAAACAAAATACCTAAAGAACAAGATTGCACTAAAATGTCTAGCCTACTTTACTTATCATGATTAAAGGAGTAGGTCCGGTAATTTTAGTTTCATCTGACAAAAGATTTTGGACACTTTTTAATCTATTTCAGTTGCTTCAGTTAGTTTATGTGAAAAATTCTAACTGATTCACTTAAACAAAACACTCTGATTCAAGCTTAAATACGAAAAACCTATCAAAAAGCCAAACAATTTCACTTATCAGATCGTTTTTTGTCAAAAATGAAAGTGGCCGCATACATGTTCATTCTCAACCTTTATATATGTTATTTCTTATCAAATACAACTTACATTTCAATATTAAGAATATGAACACAGAAATCGTCTAAAATCTAACAAAAATGCTAAAATTGTGAAGATTTCAGTATTTTAGCATGACTTAATGATGCTAGTACCCGATATATGTGCATTGTATTGTTGAAAACAGTCTATAATTATGGAGAAGAAGCATTCTGCTTTCCAATAAATAACTAAAAGTTTACATTTTAGCAATTTTGTAAAACTGCTATATTTATGGGCCAAAAAGGGTCTAACTGGACCTACTCACATAAACTTAACACTATCAAAGATCTACAAACTGAGATCAAGAACAGATGAATCCTGCTGCCAGAGAGACATGAACAATTAAAAATCATATCATACACCAAATATAGTCAGCCTGTTGTTTATAGTATATGAGAACTCACAACATTGACCAATATACCATCAAAGGTAAGATTGTTCCTACTAAACGACATGTAAAACACAGAATCAATCCAAAAACTTAATATTGCAATTGATCAATGAACCAAATGAGGCCATTGAAAGATGAACCCTGCCAAACAGACATGTAAGCATTTCAGTCATGCCATACACTATGTACCATAGTTGATATTTTGCCTTTAAGTATCTGATAAAACAAATAAAACTTATTTTTTTACCAATGAACTGTGTAAATAAGGTTAAGGTCATATAAAACTGATTGACATACATGTACAGCTTACAATCATTCCATACACCAAATAAACTGCCCTTTTGCACAACTTAATCGAACTAGAGATAAAGGATACTATAGATACAGTTAAGACATATCTTGACTTAAATCTAGAAATTGACAATGAGGGTCGGTTGAAAATAAAACTTTACGACAAAAGAGATGATTTCAGCTTTCCAATTGTGAACACTCCATTTCTAAGAAGTAACATTCCAGCAGCACCTGCATAGGGAGTATACATGTATATCTCCATATTGATACGATTTTTCTGTGCTTCCATTTCCTATAATGGTTTCCTTGATACAGGGTTGCTGCTCACAAGGAAGCTATTAAACCAAGAGTCTCAAATGGTGAAGTTGAAATCATCTCTTCTTAAATTTTAAGGACGCCATCACGAGTTGGTTGACCGTTATGGCATAAGCATTTCACAATTGATATTGGATATGTTCCTTACGTCGTAACTACAATCCCCTTCCCTTTCATGAATGTGACCTACCGAATTAGACTATTTACTGGATTTGTTATCACATAAGCAACACGACAGGTGCCAGATGTGGAGCAGGATCTGCTTACCATTATGGAGCACATGAGATCACCCCTAGTTTTTGGTGGGCTTCGGGTTATTTATTCTTTAGTTTTCTATGTTTTGTCATGTGTGTTGTGTCATGTGTACTGTTGTTTTTCTGTTTGTCTTTTTCATTTTTAGCCATGGTCTATTTTATCAGTTTATTTTAGATTTATGAGTTTGACTGTCCCTTTGGTATCTCGTCTCTCTTTTAAATATAGCATCTGAGAATAGATTAAACAAAACACAAATTAACATTGACCAATCAACCAGGAAAATGATGTCAAGGTCAGATGAAACCTGCCAGTCACATATGTACACATTACAATCATTGCGTACACTTAATAAAGTTGTTTCAGTACTTATGTATCTGAGATATGGAATTGACAAAGAAAACTTAATCTTGATCCATGACACAAGGTCAATACAACACTGCCTGGTGGATAAGAAAGCCTAGCAAAGGATCCAATACACAAAATAATATTTTCATATTACTTATATTGTTATAGTGACTTTTTCAATTAATAAAATATCTATGCATTTTTTCATGACTTCATAACATAAGGCATCTGTGTACAAAATGCATGAGGCATCTGTGTACAAAATGCATGAGGCATCTGTGTACAAAATGCATGAGGCATCTGCGTACAAAATGCATGAGGCATCTGCGTACAAAATGCATGAGGCATCTGCGTACAAAATGCATGAGGCATCTGCGTACAAAAATGCATGAGGCATTTGCGAACAAAATGCATGAGGCATCTGCGTACAAAATGCATGGACATCTGCGTACAAAATGCATGGACATCTGCGTACAAATGCAAGAGGCATCTGATTACAAAATGCATGAGGCAACTGCGTACAAAATGCATGAGGCATCTGCGTACAAAATGCATGAGGCATCTGCATACAAAATGCATGAGGCATCTGCATACAAAAATGCATGAGGCATCTGCGTACAAAATGCATGATGCATCTGTGTACAAAATGCATGAGGCATCTGCATACAAAAATGCATGAGGCATCTGCTTACAAAATGCATGAGGCATCTGCGTACAAAATGCATGAGGCATCTGCGTACAAAATGCATGAGGCATCTGCGCACAAAATGCATGAGGTATCCAATTGTACTATACCTCCTGGAATAATAAGCTTAATACAAATTGTTTATGCCACAACCAATGCAATAGCCTGATTAATACACCTTATTGCTATTTGTCTGCCATAACTGGACATCACACAGGTCCCCGTGAAATTTTGACATCATAATTCAAAATGTCTGACACCACAATGGAAAAATGACTGTTGTATGAAGTCAATAGTTCAAGTGGTACAAATTTTCTCGAGTTAGCAGGGAATAGCGATAACGTGTATTGTAATTCTCAGAAACTATTGACTGATGTCCAAGGCAAGACGAAAACATTTTAACCTACAAACACAACATACTTCTGACATTCTGATTATATTTCATTCAATTAATAGTTTGTTAAAATTGAAAAATAATGCCTTCAAAATTATTTATTTAAATATTTTATCATATTAAAAATATATACATGATATAGCAGTATACAAAAGTAACAAATACTACTGACTGTGCACTCCTGTAATACTTTTAAAAAGTTTTCCAATTCAAAAGATTATAAAGTATCTGAATTTTGATTAATTTCCTCCTCTTCTCTTGTTTCCCCAACACTGTTATTTTTCTGGCATGCTACATCATTTGTACATTTGTACCTTATAAAACAATTTATCAGGTGACAAATCAATGGCAGATTGAGTAGTAATTTTCTTGTTAAAAAAATCTCTTCAAAATTATAAATTGTTCTCTGTGGTGTTAGTACCCTCCTCTTTAATAATAATTTATTTTCACACGCTTCAAATTTTGCAATTCATCAACTTCTAAAGATCCAAATTTAAGAACTGAAAAATCTCCTGGCACAAAATGTGGAAAAAGTATGTTTCTTTCTGACATATAGGTTACATAAGGTATTTCTTCAGTTAGTGAGTCAGAAAAACTATCAAAGTTTTCTAAGAAAAAGATAACACCTTCACTAGTTGTACACGGTTTAGAACCTAGTATATTACATGCATTCTGTAATTTTTCTAATGTCTCTTCAATTTCAGTGTGTTCTATATCAATATCTATTAAGATTGATTTCTGGCGCTTCTGCAAATCCTTGCTAAGCTCATAAGCATACATATCAATCAAACTTAAACATTTTTTCTTATGATCAAAAATATCTTGTTTAATTTGTTCAAATTTTTCATCAATTTTTTTTTTTATCTTCTTCATTCTATTTGAACCTTTGAACCACTCAATTAAATTCTTCTGTGCTTTCTCAAATTTCTCCTTTTTATCATCAAAGTCATCTTCATGAACAAGAATATGATGTTTGTTATGAGTTTTAGTTTGAGTAATGCACAGTGAACAGATAACTTTACTGCAAGGCTTGCAGTAATGACTGCAAGACATACCCTCATGCTCCTCACACTTGATGTTATGAAACTTTAAACTACCAGACAAGTTTTTATGCACTACTTTTATCCTTTCAATTCTGTGGTGTTTAGCAATTTTTGAATGGATATTATCTTTACATTTATCACACATAGCAGGTTGACATTCACAGTCTAAACATCTCCAAATCCCTTTAGATTCACAGAAGTCACAATACACTGTGGTCTGGTCTGCATGTTGACTATGAGTACTTACAATATCTTTATGTAAGGAATGACTATATCCAGATGCCATTTTTATAATGAAAACTTCTTATATTTCTTGTTTTTATACTGTAAACTTCATTTCAATTATACATACTTGTAATTAAGACAATACCTATTAAAAACATTGAAGGTACACCTGAATAGTTACATATAAAGAGTTGTATTTGGCCATAGAATGAAAGGCAACAATAATGTATCATATCAGATTATATTTATAAGACAAACATTCAAATGACTTTTAAGTCTGCTTTCTGATTTTTCAAGCTACCATTTATTATTTTCAAATAATTGTATTGTCACTAATTAAAAATAACAATGAACAATAGAACATGATACCCCATTGCTAACCTTACTTCAATTTATAGTTGGATCATTTCCCACCCAAAATGTTAAAGATTTCTTTTCGATACCTAATCATTTGCTAATAGTTCTCATATAATATATCATGAAATTTATTTGGCCATTTCAATACTCTTGATGAAGTATTTTATTGTCCTTTATAAATGTATAACATGTATAAGATTTTGCTGAAAAATAAAACAATTATTCAATGTTTTAATAACATTTGTAATTTGATAATTTCCATTATGTTTTTTTAATGATCTGACACTAACCAAAAATGTTAAAGATTTCTTTTCAATTAAGGGTTCACTTATCTATTTCTTAAATGAAATTTATTGAGCCACTTCAATACTCTTGATTAAGTATTTTATTGTCTTTTATAACAATATATGTATAAGTTTTTGTTGAAAATAAAACAATTGTTCAATGTTTTAATAACATTAAAAACAAATAAATATTTAGATTCATGAATGTATTAAAAAAAATAAACAGTTAGCACTGCCAACAGATGCTCCCAAAACCCCTCATTATAGTCCTGCGGCTACAAGCATATTTCAGACGAATTGTGCACATCCTGTTACAAGCATGAAATTTGGTATAGACCTTCCTCAACTATTACTCTTTTATTTCAGATAGGGAGGCATTTGAAAAAAATGACTCACTTCCGTTAAAATCCAAAATGGCGGACGTCATACCTACATCAGCCCAATATCGAAGGCTAGCTTGTAAAAATGCGTTATTATCATGCTACTTACCTAATATTTGGTACAGACCTTTGTCTTTTACTACTTTCGGATAAGTTAAATAGATAAGGTATCTTCAGAAACCCTACTTCCGGTTTAAATCCAACATGGCGGAGATTCTACTTAAATAAGCTTATTTTTTAGGGAGGGTCATTGAAATGTGCTTTAACGTATTGCTACTATCATTACATTTTGTAGAAACCTTTCTTTGGTGCTTCTGATGGATACAATGTATAAGAAATATGTATTAAAAACCCTTACTTCCGGTAATATCCAAAATGGCGGACATAGAAATATCATTTTTTTATTCAAATTTTCAACTTTTTTCAAAATGTAAAGAAAATGATTTTATTTTGTGGTGGTCACTAAACTTTTAGCTTAAAGTTATCCCCGAAACTACTTATTCTAGCCTGCTGTAAATATTTAGATATAAAGTTGACACTTTCGAAAAAAATATGACGTAAATTTCAAAAAAGAGTCCTCAATCTATTTCTTCGATGTAGAGTTTTCAATAGAATGATTAAAACAAAATAAAATCACTATAGTACCAAAAAATATTTAAAATTACTTCTATTTGGCCAAGAATACATGTGTATTCACAGTCACCATGACATGCACACATCGCAGTGCACGGGATACCCTTTTTTCCACATTTAAAATGACCGCGGTATCCTTTCTTACATCCATAATGTACAAGCTTTTGACAAAATGATGAGGCCTCAAAAAAAGTTTTTAAAAAGTTATTCTCTTTGTCCTCGCCTGGAGTTGGTAGCATAAGAGCCAATCCCAAGCTTGTCTCCCTGAACACCTACCTAAGTATATTGCATGATTTACATGCTAGAAAAGACTAGACCAAGTTGAGGGAATAGCCTCAAAAAGCCTTCCCTTTTGCGCAAATAGTTGTTTTCTTGCTTCGTAAACCATGTTATACCCATCTGTTAAGTTTGTGCGATCTTACAGTAAAACCCCGGTGATTTAGTCTGATTAATCATCATTCTTTTTGTTAAAGTCACATCTTCAAATGCAATCAATGTCTCCCACATACTCTTTTTTCCCCTTTCAAGCAGTCTTTTTTCCTCTTTCAAGCAAAGAGAGAACCATATTACAACAGGTAAAGGCATGGATATCAATAAGTGTGCCAGATCACTCAGATCACTCGTTGCCTAGTGTATTTGAAAGGCTATTGATAGATATTAATCCAAAGTCTTTTGACCTCCTAAACACAATCCATAGTTTGTCTACGCCTATGTGACGGAATAGCGAAACAGTAGTGACAGCATCATCATTAAGGACTGTTCGAATCATGACTCGTTTAGGTTCGTGTTTCACTGCATCAGACACATGCACCATGATTTTAGTGTCTGCCTCTAAATATGAACTTGGTGCTGAACTTGAAATACATCACGTGTTGGATCAGATAGAATATCCTGACCATTTGTTGCTATAACTACCATACGCATCCAAGACTTCATCCACTCGTATTTCAGTTTCAAGGTACTTTGTTAAGGTAAGGACATAATACCTAATCAGGATACTCGTTAGGCCGCAATTCACAATCGGAGAGCTGATTTCCAACAATTACAAAGACTGTGGTATTGTTTATCACATCCATAAATTCTGCAAAAACACATATTTTCTTGCCTTGTTAACCCAATCTGTTTCTTTATTTCGATCTTATAACAAAACCACGTATCGTTTTCAATGACATTAAACTTATCAAATCCATATGGTGATGTTGGCTGGTCAATCATCATTCTAAATGCTATAGTCACATGTCCAAACTCCATTAATGTCACCAACGCAGTTCCTTTTCCAGCAAACGTGTTATCTTTTAATGCCTAGTGCATTTGAAAGGTCATTGATTGATATATATCTTATACTTTTTCCCCTTCCAAATGCAAACCAAATTTTGTCTGCCCCTATGTCACGGAATAGCAAAACAGCAATGACATCAGTATCGATTGTTTGAGTCATGACTCAGTTAAGTCTGTGATTCACTGCATTAGACACATCGATCTTGATTCTAGTGTCAGTCTCTTCGTGTAAACATGGTGCTAAACTTGAAACATCATCAAGTGGTGGATAACAGTGAACATCCTGAGCATTTGTTGCTTTACCTTGTACTCAAAATTGTATTGAGCAAGCTTCTGTGAATGAAACCTTAAAAGTTCTTTCTTACTGTTGTCATTTCTCAGAAAACTTTGCCAATTTTTAGGCTGTTTTTAAACCCGGATTCGCTGTGTATTCCCTTTCCCCTAAATGTTGCTCTTCCTTCTTTTAGCAGCATTCAAACTACCAATATTGTCTATGTTCACATCCAACACTACATCCACTGTTGTTACAGTTTCAATGTGTTTCCTAACGAGTATGATGATTGGATATTACCTTAATAAAATACCTCAAAACTGTAACGAGAGTGGATGAAGTCTTTGATGAGTATGGTAGTTGTAGAAACAAATGCTCAGGATATTCTATCTTATCCACCACGTGATGTATTTTAAGTGTAGCACCATGTTCACATAAAGAGACTGACACTTAAATCATAGAGCATGTGTCTGATGCTGTGAAACACGAACTTAAACGAGTCATGATTAACAGTCACTGATGATGCTGTAAATACTATTTCGCTATTCCGTGACATAGGGGCAGACGAACAATGGATTGTGTTTGGGGAGGCAAAAATCTTTGGATTAATATCTATCAATGGCCTTTCAAATGCACTAGGCAATGAGTGATCACACACTTTTATTTCTGAAACATACCTTTACAGGTTGTGATACTGTTCTTTCTTTGCTTGAAAAGGAAAAAAAAGACTGCGTGGGAGACATTGATGGTATTTGAAGATGTGACTTGAACATAAAGGATGATGATTGATCAGCCGAAATCGCCGGGGTTTTACTGTAAGATTGCACAAACTTATCATATCTAACATGATTAACGAAGCAAGAAAGTAAAGTTTTGCACAAAAGGGAAAGCTCATTATAAATGAGGTTATTCCCACGATTGGTCTAGTCTTTTCAAGCATGTAAAACGTGCCATATACCAATGCAGGTGTTTAGTGAGACGAGCTTGGGATTGACTCTTATGCTACCTAGTCTTGACACTAATGGATTGCGAAGCCACAAAGAGGGTCCCTTTTAAAAAAAAACTCTTTCTAAGACCTAATCATTTTTTCAGAAGCTTGTACATTATGGATGTAAGAAAGGATGCCGCAGTTATTTTTAATGTGTAAAATCGGGTCTCCCGTGCACTGCCTTGTGTGCATGTGGTGGTGAATGTGAATAAACGATGTATTCTTGGCCAAATAGTACGAATTTTAAATATTTTTTAGTACTATAGTGATTTTATTTTGTTTTAATCAATCTATCCAAAACTCTACATCGAAGAAATAGATTGAGGACTCTTTTTTGAAATTTACGTCATATTTTTACCGGAAGTGTCAACTTTATATCTTAACATTTACAACATGCTAGAATAAGTGCTTTTTGGGATAACTTAAAGCCAAAAGTTTATTGACCAGCACAAAATAAAATCATTTTCTTTACATTTTGAAAAAATTTTAATAAAAAAATGATATTTCTATGTCCGCCATTTTGGATACTTCCGGAAGTCAGGGTTTTAAAGACATATGTTTTATACATTGTATCCATCAGAAGCACCAAAGAAAGGTTCCTACACAATGTAATGATAGTAGCAATACGTTAAAGCACATTTCAATGACCCTCCCTAAAAAATAAGCTAATTTAAGTACAATGTCCACCATATTGGATTTTAACCGGATGTGGGGTTTCTGAAGTCTTCTAATCTATTTGATTTATCCAAAAGTAGTAATAAACAAAGGTCTGTACCAAATATTATGATAGTAGGATGATAATAACACATTTTACACGCTAGCCTTTGATATTGGGCTGATTTAAGTATGACGTACGCCATTTTGGATTTTACCGGAAGTGAGACATTTTTTTCAAATGCCTCCCTATCTGAAATAAAAGAGTAATAGTTGAGGAAGGTCTATGCCAAATTTCATGCTTGTAACAGGACGTGCACAATTTTTCACAAAGCCGCCGGACCATACCTTTTAACCAAAATTGTCAGTTTTGTGTAAACAACAAAAAAACTTGACCTTTTACTTAAAGTATCTGATGTAAGGATTGACCAAGAAACTTTAAATCATGATCTTGATCTCTTATCCATGAAATGAGGTCTAGGTCAGATGAACCCTGTCTGGTGTATAGGTAGACCTTGCAAAGGATCAATATACCAAATGATATTATCTTTTATAACTTATAAAAAGTGAGTATTTCACTTGACAAAAACATATACAATTTTTCAAGTACATTGTACTGTAAATTCAGAAATTATTGCAAGGTTTTTATTATTGCGAATATTGCGACTGAGTTGTAAACGCAATAATTAAAACTTGCATTTTTTAATATTTTAACTGAATTAAGCATGACTTTTCTCAAAATCGTAAAAATTAAAATCGCATTCAAGTGTAAAATGACAAAATCGCAATAATAAATGCACGCAATAATTTCTGAATTAACAGAACTAGTAGTTGTTGAACCATGAAAATGAGGTCAAGATGATGAAATAATACAACAGATAAAAACTTCATAAAAAAAGGCATCAACATACTTAAACATATGAGGCACTGAGGTCTCACTATTAAGCTATACAAAAAAGGTTGAGGCCTCGACTGTTGTCGCTGACATATTGTAATCCCTGTATCTTGCATACTAGGACATCTGTCTCAGGCAAGACAAAAACCATGACCAAACAACACACTAGTGAACCATGGTGTCTTTCTGTTTAATTCAACTCATGGATAGTCAAAATCAACCTATAAACGCCTGCAACACCACCCTTTTTATCATTTATTTTATGAAATATAGGGCAAAATTTAAAGGTAACAAATTCTACTGTCTGTGCACTCCTATATGTTAATTTCAATTTAGTTTTTTTCAATTTATATCTTTTTGGATTACACAGTTTGATCAATTTCTTCCTCTTCACCTGTTTCTTCAAAACTGTTCTTACAAGCTACATTGCAAAACAAATGATCAGGGGACAAATTACACGCTGATTGGGTATAACTTTCCAGGTTTAAAAGTTCTCCTCCCAATTCAGAATATATTCTCTCTAGTGTTAGTATCCTCCCATGTCATCATAATCCCAATACGTTATTTCGTCAACTTTCAAATTGTGGAAAACTTATAAGTGCTGTGGGGACCATTTTTTCTCCTACAGGTGCTTTTTGTGTCAGTGAGTCAAAAAGACTATCAAAGTTTTCTAAGAAAAAGATAACTCCTTCACTAGTTGTACAAGGTTTAGAACCTAGTATCTCACCAGCAGTCTGTATTTTTTTTAATGTCTCTTCAATTTCATTATGTTCTATATCAATATCTATCATGAATAGTGTCTGGTGTTTCTTCAATTCCTTGTTAAGCTTATCTGCATACCTATCAATCATACTTTGTAATTCTTTTTTATGATTCAAAATAGCTTGTTTGACTTTATCAAATTTTTCATCTATCTCTTTTTTTCTATTCTTTATTCTATCAAAATTAATTAACCACTTAGGTTTATTCCTCTGTGCTTTTTCAAAACGCTGCCTTTTGTCCTCAAAATCTTTTCGTCAACAAGAATATGATGTCGGTTGTGAGTTTTAGTTTTAGTAATGCACAGTGAACAAATTATTTTACTGCAAGCTTTACAGTAATGGCTGCAAGATACGCCCGCATGCTCCTCACACTTGATGTTACGAAACTTTAAATAATCAGAAGTATCTTTATGTGCTTCTTCTGTAATTCTCTCAATTCTGTGGTTCTTAGAAATTTTCGGGTGAATATTGTCTTTACATTTATCACACATGACAGGTCGACAATCACAGTCTTGACACCTCCACATATTTACCCCATTAGATTCACAGAAGTCACAATATACTGATGAGTGACGAAGACTACTTGCCCTTACATTGTGTTGTTTATGTTTATACGCCATACTTCAAAAAGACTAATATTTTTTTTATTCTTTACTGTCACTGTCTTCCAATCATACTCCTTAGTTATAAAGTAGAAGTCAACAACAATGTATCATGTCAGAAAGAAAGATTGAATGCTCTTTATTCAGCTTCATGAATAAAACAGCTTTATTCTGAATTCTGGTTTTAAAGCCAAACTAGTCAAATTTTTCCTTTGTGACTGAAAAATTACTGTGAAATATAACACATGCTACCCTAATGCTAGCCTCACTTTGGTATGTAATTTGATCTTTCCATATGAAATCATCTGGCACTAATAATTCTTTTTTATAAATAGTTTCTCTTGTTTATGCATTATTTCTTGAACGAAATTTATTGATCCATTTCAACACTCATAAATATTTCAATTTCTCTTTTAAATATCATATACAATGTAACAATAAAAAAATTCTGCAAAGTAAAATTAAAAGCTTGGGTATTGAAATAGTTTTTGCACACTTTGATAGTGATCAATAAATCAAGATTCAGGAAAGGAATCCTGTCAAATAGATATGCACAATACCTTCCATAATTACCGAAAATATCTGTAAAGCTGAAGAAACAGTTTTACTATCATTTATTATCATAGTTAATTCAGAAATCAATGTGTGCATTTATCATTGTGACCCTATTGGCTCCAACAAAACTGCAAAATCTATTAAATGTCATTGCAAAATTTTTTAGAATTATAATTATAACTGAAAATATGAAGTTTTTATAATTGCACACCTTATACTGTTCCATTTATAAACAAGAATGTGTTGAAAGTACACAGATGCCCCACTCCCATTATCATTTTCCATGTTCAATGGACTGTGAAATTGGGTAAAAAATTAATTTGGCCTTAAAAGTAAAAAGATCAATCAATAGGGAACATATGTACTAAGTTTCAAATTGATTGGACTTTAACTTCATCAAAAACTACCTTGACCAAAAACTTTAACCTGAAACTGACACTTTTAATTTCTATGTTCAGTGGACTGTGAAAATGGGGGTCAAAAGTCTAATTTTGTTTTTAAAATATGAATGAATGAATGAATACTTTATTTGCAAGAAGCATATACATGCTATGGCAAACGAAAATATATACAATATATGACAAACCAAAGACAGCAGAGAACAGTAGTTACAGAGTATACAATAATATTATGACAATATATGTGATCTAATTTTCCAAGCTGCATTTAAATAGTTACATAGTTTTACTGTCAGAGAAAAAAATTCTATACGCTGGACATGATAAAACAAAATGATACTCGTCCTCTAAAACATTCATATTACAACACATACAAATTCTGTTTTCTCTTTGAGAATTTAGATAACGACCAACTTCAACATTTAATGTAAGTGTGCCGCTACGTAGTTTTGTTAATATGGATACATTACAATGAAAATCTAAGTATTTTTCAAAACCAAATTCTAGTTTATATCGTTTATAAATACAAAGTTTATTACATTCTTCGAAAGCTGTATTTCAGCTTTGTAAAAATTGGTCTTTAATACGTGTTTTTATACAATCAAACGATAATTTACTAGTATCTTGTGAAATCCATACATCATAAAATCCAAGGTTACATAACAATTTTTTTACATTAGACACCAAATTAATTTTACCATTATTTGCATCTTTGTACAAAAGTTAATAAACTTCATATACAATATGAAAATATAAGAAATATCATATCATAAGGAACATGTGTACCGGTACTAAGTTTCAGACTTGGGGTAATTGTAATTGTAATCGTTAATCAGCTGTAATTGATTACAATTTTCCAAGTAATCATTGTAATCATTAATCAGCCAAAAATCTGATTACATGTAATTTAATTTAATCAATTACTTTTCAAAATGCCCTGTAATCCTGATTACTTTATGATTACATTCTGATTACAATAAAAAACATCTTGAACTATGTTTATGGTCAATAAATGAACCTTTTTGTTCTTCTTATAGAATGAATATTCAACAAGTTAAGATAATTTGGTTTACTTTATAAAGCATGTTTATAATTGATTTGTATACTTCAGTAAAAAATAAACAGTTACAGTATTTAAAAGCCATCATTAGCCAATTTTATGTCTCTAGTAAAAGATACTGTACATATATTCACAAATTTTAAAGATGTACATATATATTTGGTTAAAAACTATTATATCTAAGTAATATTATACTTTTCTTTAACCCTGAATTATAATCTTTTGTTAACATTGTTATTTTTGTCAACTCTGAATTGACAGGTAGGAAACCAATTAATGTTTGTTTTTATTGCAATTTCCAATTGAGTTTAACATAATGTAGCTGTAGGACAATCTATATGATAAAAGATTAATCAGACATGTGAAAACTTATCTAATTAGCACAAACTAAATTAAAAGTTGGACAAATATCTTGTTTAAAATAAGAAAATGTTAGTACATGTATGTACTTGGACTGGACATGTAAAATGCATTGATTTATAGTATTGTATTTTGTTAACAATTTGTTTAAACAATTCTATTAAAATTTTACATAGTTTTTATCTGGTAATCTGAGGTCAGAAGACAAACAGCAAACTCTTTATAAAGCTAGATTCAATTGAAGTCAAAATAATTCAGAGATTAATGATGATAAAGTGTAATGGGTGACACATTGTTCCTGTATGTATGCCTTGAACTTTTGTGGTTTATCAAAAAGATGAAGTTTGAGGTTGTCATTTTATAATATACAAAACAAAATCCTTTTGAAAAAGTGCTATAGTTATATTAAACGTTGATTCATTCACATCATTCAAAATGGTTTTTTTTTATTCATTGTAATCAGATGTAATCATGATTACTTTGCCAATGTAATCATTAATTTAATCAAACACTTTCAGAAATAATGTAATCGTTAATTTAATTTAATCGTACAAATGACAAAGTAATTGTAATTTAATCAATTACATTGAAAGTAATCGGACCCATCTCTGCTAAGTTTTAAGTTGATTGGACTGCAAATTCAACAAAAACGATCTTGACCAAAAACTTTAACCTAAAGAGGGACGAACAAAAGGACGGACAGACGAACATACAGACGGAAGGAAGCACAGACCAGAAAACATGATGCCCCTCTACTATCGAAGGTGGGGCATTAAAATCAAAATCATTTATGAATTTACAGTAATTGAAAAGATCAACTTAATCATAAAGAATAACCATTGATAAAAATTAATTGAAATGATGGCAACTTCGGTTTATAATATCATTTGTTTACCTATTTCTTATAATCTATCATGCCTTGGTGGTCAAGTGGTCGAAGAAAATCTTCAACTGTATCTCTAGCTTTTTAACCCTGAGATTGTAGCTTTAAATGCTGCACATGGCAGTAGTATTTAACTCCAATCTTAATTGAAATGGATTATAATTTTTCTTTGTTTCAGAAGTTGAACTAAGATTAAAAAAATATGATACTTACAGAAAGTCATCTTCCTCAAAGAAATAAGAAACAGATATAACGAGTTCCTCTACTCTCTTGTCATTATTGAGGTCAACCAAAACAGGCGTGGACAACACATGTGCATCTACAGGTACTACATGCTGAAACTATAAATAAACAATGACAATAATACAGGTATACATGTGCATCTACTGGTACTACATGCTGAAACTATTAATAAACAATAAAAGTGAACATGTGCATCAACTGGTACTTCATGCTGAAACTGTAAATAAACAATAAATGTGTACATGTGCATCAACTGGTACTACATGTTAAAACTGAAAATAAACAATGACAATAATACAGGTGTACATGTGCATCTACTGGTACTACATGCTGAAACTGAAAATAAACAATGACAATAACACATGTGTACATGTGCATCTACTGGTACTACATGCTGAAACTGAAAATAAACAATGACAATAATACAGGTGTACAGGTGCATCTACTGGTACTACATGCTGAAACTGTAAATAAACAATGACAATAATACAGGTGTACATGTGCATCTACTGGTACTACATGCTGAAACTGTAAATAAACAATGACAATAATACAGGTGTACATGTGCATCTACTGGTACTACATGTTAAAACTGAAAATAAACAATGACAATAATACAGGTGTACATGTGCATCTACTGGTACTACATACTGAAACTGAAAATAAAAAATGACAATAATACAGGTGTACATGTGCATCTACTGGTACTACATGTTAAAACTGAAAATAAACAATGACAATAATACAGGTGTACATGTGCATCTACTGGTACTACATGCTGAAACTGTAAATAAACAATGACAATAATACAGGTGTACATGTGCATCTACTGGTACTACATGCTGAAACTGAAAATAAACAATGACAATAATACAGGTATACATGTGAAAAAGTAAAATCACAAAAATACTTAATTTACAGGAAATCAATTCGGAAAGTCCATAATCACATGGCAAAATCAAATAACAAAACGCATCAAAAATGAATGGACAAAAAATGTCATATTCCTGACTTGGTACAGGCATTTTCAAATGTAGAAAATGGTGGATTAAACCTGGTTTTATAGCGCTAACCCTCTCACTTTGATGACAGTCTTTTCAAATTCCATTATATTTACAATGATGCGTTACCCAAACAGACACAATAAATAAAATAGTCAAAATATGGGTACAGCATTCATCATTGTGAAACAATTTTAAAAGGAACAATTTAACAAATTAAGCAATAAAACAATTAAACAATTGTTAAATAAACAATACATGTGTACATGTGTATCTTATTGTACTACATGCTGAATTTTTAATTAAATGTTACTTATGCACATTTATAAATATTTGCATCACTGGATAAAAAGTTATTTAGTATTAATAATACACTTGTGCATATTTCTAATCAAAATTATATACAGTCAGGAATCTTGATGTTCAGAAGTCATTTGTTGATGTGGTTCATAAGTATTTCTTGTTTCTCTTGGTTTTTTTTTTATAGATTAGACCGTTGGTTTTCCAGTTTGAATGGTAACCTTTTTAGGCCCTTTATATCTTGCTGTTCAGTGTGAGCAAAGGCTCTGTGTTGAAGACTGTATCATAACCTATAATGGTTTACTTTTACAAATTGTGACTTGGATGGAGAGTTGTCTTGGGATTGGCATTCATACCACATCTATTAAACTGTAAATAAACAAAACAAGTGCAGATAGAACATAGTTATGCATGCATGATTGTACTATCAATACATGTTGAATTTTATTTGATATTTTTAAGCTGAAAATAATGCAAAATTTATTGATCTCCAATTTATATACCAATGTACAGGTAAAGATTTTTTATTATTTGGCTTCTTTTTTTAAATGCTATTTAATCTTAAATTTCTAACATATAATTCCAAACACAAAAGGTCAAAAATGATAAGGGTGTGTATATATGTATTTGGGGCAGGCTCACAGCATATTTACCACTACAAAACATATAAATAAGGCCATTTGTTTTCTAGTTAGAATTGTTTTACATTGTCATATCAGGGCCTTTTTTAGCTGACTATGTAGTATGGACTTTGCTCATTGATGAAGGCTGTACAGTGACCTATAGTTGTAAATGTCTCTTGAGGACAGTTGTCTCATTGACAATCATACCACATCTTCTTTCTTATATATCTGAAGGTCACTGTACAGCCTTCAAAAAAGAGCAAACCCATACTGCATAATAACCTGTAAAAGAATTCTCACCTCATCTCCTTTTGGTTTTTCAACAAACGCATATTTATCTATTGTTGGAGTATTCAATATCAATTCATACTGGTACCAAGCCTTGGAAACATAGACAGGATCTATCTGAAACCAGAAAATATATATTTCATGTCAGTTCTATAATACAACATTGTTGTTTTACAAAGAGTTATCTCCCCATTTTGAGAGTATCTTTATTCTACTTCAATGGTAGTCTGAACTTTAAAAAGAAAACATTGGATTTTCATAGCTTTATATAAGTGACCACCTCTACAAACCTGTTTAACTTTATTTGAGAACTTTTTTCAAATTATTATTTTCGAGTCAGTTTCTAGATTCTAGGCAACAATGCATGCTAGTAATTTTGTTTCAAAGTCTTACTTTTGTCAATAAATTCACAGACTTTCCAGCCAAGGTAAATTACAGGATTGACATACCTGATAGGTTTTATCCTTCAGCCTCACGCCATCTGGTGAGTAAAATCTCAGCTCTCCAGAAGACAGAGTAAACATGATATCTAACATTCCGTCATGGTCAATGTCGAACTGTAAAAATAGATTTATCTATTACATGTATATGAAACTTATAGAAGGCATAGGCAGATCCTTTTGTGGGAAAAATTTGGTTTATTGGGAATCACTGTATAAGCATGATTGAAGCGGTCTCCCCCTCCCCCTTTATGAATGTTCTGGATCCACCACTGGACGAGATAGTAGTTTGGTAAGGAATGAAGTGCAGCAAAAAAATAAACAGAAATATAATTTAAAGATCAAATTGAGAATGGAAATGGGGAAAGTGTCAAGGGACAAAAACCCCACCAAAGAGCAGATAACATACAAACACCACAAATGGGCCTTCAACATAGCAAGAAAATCCCACACCCAGCTGGATCCTTAAAAAAATGTGCATTAAACCTAAATATATAAATAAACTAAAATTTAAAAAAACATTCAAGACAAGGCCAGAGGCTCCCGACTTGGGACAGGTGTGAAAATGTGGAGTGGTTAAACATGGTGTTAGAGATCTCAACCCACCCCTGCCCATCTATTCAATGTAGAATAAACAAACACACAGATTCCTAGCATGAATGGTACATTTCTTTTTTTTGTCTAACAATACCCATCAAAAGTGCAGCAGAAACTGAGACACTTTTCTATCAACCTGTGTTGAGTGTTCACCACTTGTTAATGAAAAGATTCAACTTAGTAAAGTTTATGTTATCTGTTTTGTGGCATATTAATATTTTTTTATAACACTTGTGTTCAGTTTCAACTTTTAATTTCTGACCAGTTGAACAGTTTGCCTTGACATGCTTAATGAAACAATTTGCAATTTGAGAAAAATTTCATTGAAGTGGACAGCAACACAAACAATTTTAAAAGTCACTGTATTAAACATGAAAAAGTATGATATATGCAATAACTAAAGTACTGTGGATTCATTTATTTTCGTGGATTCCAATTTGCATGGATTGAGGAAAACTTGTATGTTCGTGGATATTTAATTTCGTGGTTTTGGAGAAATCTGCATACAAGCCTATAGAAAATTTGGTATTCATTGAATATTTAATTTCATTGTTCGTCTGTTCCCACGAAATCCACAAAAATTGGTATCCAACCAATAATAATGAATCCACAGTAACCTTTGATTTTTTTCATAACTTACCTGTAAAGGACTGGCATGGACAGAGTTATCAAGGTTGACAGCTGGCCATGATGAATGGTGTAATATCTGACCATTCTGTCCCTGTAGTACAGTAAAACTCTCACTAAATGGAGCAGCTATTATTTCATCTTTACTGTTGCCATCGACATCAGATATCAAAGGAGCAGCAGCAAAGGGAGAGTGGGCAAGCTCAGCTGTCCAGAGGGTATCAAGGTTATAACCACACCTGATAAAATAAATACAGACTTAAGCATTGAAGGATGAACTTGAGTCAGGTTTACAAATGGAGAGTGGGCAAGCTCAGCTGTCCAGAGGGTATCAAGGTTATAACCACCTGATAAAAAAAATACAGACTTAAGCATTGAAGGATGAATTTGAGTCAGGTTTACAAATGGAGAGTGGGCAAGCTCAGCTGTCCAGAGGGTATCAAGGTTATAACCACATCTGATGAAATAAATACAGACTTAAGCATTGTAGGATGAACTTGAGTCAGGTTTACAAATGGAGAGTGGGCAAGCTCAGCTGTCCAGAGGGTATCAAGGTTATAACCACACCTGATTAAATAAATACAGACTTAAGCATTGAAGGATGAAATTGAGTCAGGTTTACAAATGGAGAGTGGGCAAGCTCAGCTGTCCAGAGGGTATCAAGGTTATAACCACACCTGATAAAAGAAATACAGATTTTAAAAAGATGAAATAAGTTCAGGTTTACAAATTTGTGTCAGGTGTTCGGACTCATTGTTTTTTCCCTTCTATACAGGATAAAATGTTTTGCCCCATAACACCCATTTTTCTTTTCATATACAACTTTGGTTCTTATGATAATTAATGCTCTTCTAACTTACATTATGTACTGTATAGTAATTTGATATTCTATTTGTTTTCAATTCACGTAAGTTCAACCTTAAAGAGCGACAAATGAAGGAAATAATGAATGGCCAACATATGTGATTCCATCATAAATCTGCATCATTTTGATATTCTATCTTTTTTTCAATTCACATAAGTTCAACTTTAAAGAGAGACAAATGAAGGAAATAATGAATGGTCAACACATGTGATTGCATCATAAATCTGCTAACATAAACTGTAACCTTCAGTTTAAATAAAGTTACAAAAGCAAGTACATGTAACCAAGGATTTGTATAATTAACTTTACAAATCCTTGATGTAACTGTTGACAAATTTCTTCACACATACATCACATAGTTTTAATTTAATGTTTTGATTGGGATGACGTTGGCAATGGTTTTAATCCTAAATTGATTTTTTCAACTGATTTTTATAGATCCTATCGCATGTTGTACTGTTATACTACTGTCCCAGGTTAGGGGAGGGTTGGGATCCCGCTAACATGTTTAACCCCGCCAGATTATGTATGTATGTGCCTGTCCAAAGTCAGGAGCCTGTAGTTCAGTGGTTGTCGTGTGTTACATTTACATATTTGTTTTTCGTACATTTTTTTATATATTTAGAGGCTGTTAGTTTCCCATTCTAATTGTTTACATTGTAATTCAGGGGCCTTTTATAGTTGACTATGCGGTATGGGCTTTGCCCATTGTTGAAGGCTGTACAGTGACCTATAGTTGTTAATTTCTGTGTCATTTTGGTGTCTTCTTGAGAGTTGTCTTATTGGTAATCATAACACATCTTCTTTTTTATATTTAGTCCATTCAAAATCATATTTTACAAGTCATGGTGATGACAGAGGGTAGGAATGCCCTTAACCATGAGGTTTCATTTACTGCTGCAGATAGCGTCAAATTGGTTAAGATTTTATTGTGATTCAGCAAAATATTCCTATCATGTTAGAGATCTCTTGTTTTTGTTCGTCCTCACTATTCTTTATGGGAAAAAAAATTAATGTGATTCCTTAAAATGATTATTTGATTATTGTCATAAAGAAACAAGAAATACATTTTATTGTCATGCACCAAAAATACTGTTACTGAATGTCAGTTGGCAAGATTTTTTTTATCGTTATTTTTTTGTGCAGTCATCCCCGATTATAACCTTTCTTGAAGTCACCCACATTATGACCTTTAAAACGGTACGATATAACTGTTGAAGTCATGCTCTGTATACATTTGTATGTCAGATGCCTTAAAGATTAAAATTTGTTTGAGATTGAAGTGCAGATTTAATGTATGTTATGTATGTACATTGTATGTATCTACTGGTAAATTCCTCCATTATGTGAAGAACCCCTTAACAGCTGCAAGGGTATAGTGGAATCCATGTACACTCCCTATCAGGATTAATGGAGAGGTGTCCCTAATGTATTTATAATGATCAATATTTACAAGGACAACCTATATCCCCATCACAACACCAGGGAGTGCTACACTACAGCTTAGGTGGATTTCCCTTTGTCCACCCATCCACAGTGGGAGTGGGCATGGGGAGGTGCAAAACTTATAGCTTGTCCACACAGGGCATGCAATTTATTTTGTGTAATCAAAAGACTTGCAAATGTAATAGATGTGCCTTGATGTGCCTTGGTTAATTCCCCTTAATTTGGACAGATTAATAATTTAGTATTTAAATGTTTATTTTTAGTTTAATTTTATTTAAACACAGTAAGATAAAAGTAAGGATTGTTAATTTAACTGTTTTAGTATTTAACTTTCGATGTTTTTATAATCATGATAATGTTTTATGAATATTTATAACTTATTCAACTTTTCTTCAGTACTGTTTCAGTTAAAGTTACACTGTTTAATGACAAGTTTAGAATATCATTTGATATTCAGGGGGAGTCGGCCTTGCACAGGCCTCCAAATACTCGCCGGACTGTATCAGTTCACTTGAGTTTAGAGTTAGCCACCACTTCGGGGTGAAGTTCGCCAGAGATAGTTACCCCTTTATGGTGCTAATTTCACTACTTTAAAACATGACGCGAAGCAAAAAGACTAACTCTGGGAACACTTCATTTGCACTTTACCTTTGAAATTACTCTATTTTAGAACTTCAGTTTAGAAAGTTTTCCGACTCCTGTTTATATCCGACTTTGTTTAATACATGCAATCATTGTACATTTGTGAATAAAATATAGTTTAGTTTGATTCATTGTCTGTTGTTCAGCCATAATCTGATATCAGGTATCCCAATGGTTGAATAGGGGCGAAGTACTGGCTGCTACATGTCCCGGAAGGTGTCGTCACCGACCCCCTACATTACACAAGTACAATCAATTGAAAAAAAGCGGATGAGCGTTTATAATCAATATTTTTACAAATAAAGAGATTTTAGCTGGAGTGGGCACGGGTGGGCTGGTGGAAAAAGCAAAATCCACATGGGCTGTAGTGTAGAACATGTTGGAACTCAGGCAGATTCTGTTATTATGGTAGGGAAAGCAGAATGATATCATTTCAAATGGCCTTCTCCCTGTTTCTAAGCCTTGCTCAAAATGAATTTAAATTTCAAGACAATATCTAAGTCAATATTTTAACCATATTAAACATCATGTTTGCTCTACTGGATATTGTAGTTTAATATCAATTCAATTCAATTCAAAGTTTTATTGCCATATAAACTTTACAGTTTGTGACACATAACAACAACAAAAACAAATAAAGACAATAACTAAGTAACTCAATATATATACACAAATTCAGGTAAATATTAAAGGGTCCCCTGTCCTCAGTTCCATTGACTTTTTTATAAAGGATCATAGTTTATTCACTTGTGTTGGTGTTGATGGGTTAAGTATATATATAACTTTGTCATTGTCAGTGAGATTAGCAAATAAATTACTTTCTCTATTAATGCAATCAAAATATGTTAATCTAATATTTGAATTATGAGAACAATTTATTAGGAAATGTTTCTCATCATCTAGTACTTTACATTTTTTGCAAAGTCTCTCTTCGCGAGGAATTTTAAAATGCCTCCCTTTTTCAATTAATAATGAATGGTAACTGATTCTAAGTTTTGTAATTAATTTTCTAAATTCAAAGTTTGGGTTAGAGAGGTAAGGTTTGATCAATAGATTTGGCTCAAGTGCTTTATAAAAATTTAATTTACTTTTATCATCAATAGATGTTAACTTATTTATCAACAGGTTGTTGTAGTATGAGTTTATTTGGGGTTTAATATAGCTTTTAATATTTTTTAATTGTTTTAAATTATCACAGGTTTTTAGTCTATCTATATCAATGTTAGATTCATAAAGAATATCTTTTGCAAAAGTGAACCATGAATAGGTGCCACTAGAATCCAAAGTTTTAGTTAATTGAAAAGATTCATGTAATAAGGGATTCAAATTTGAGGTGAAAAGCCTTGCTAAATACATAATAGTTTGGGTTTTTAAAAAATATCATGTTAACCAAACAAAAATTATGTATTCAAAAATTTAAAATTAAAAATCTTCACACCTTAACTTATCTACACGTTCAGATTGCACTTTAGATGAAATTGGTTCAATGTTTTCAATATTTCTGATGAAACAAAACAAAAGTAGCAACAATATCGTCTGATTGTTCATTTTTTAAGTTTTCTGTTCATTTTCATGGGCGCATCCATCTTGATTACTTCCCCTTGACACTGGGCCCGTTGCAATCGGAAACCAGTCTACTTTCACTTTCTTCGTCCTAGTTTTTGACATGCACCACTTCATTTATCATGCTGTCCAAAAGATCTGCAGCCTTTCTTCTGAAAAGCATGAACAGTTCACAATTGTCCAGTGTAAGTGTTTGAAAAAAAAACAATTCACAAAGTCCAAACTATTGTTGACATATATATAAAAGTCAAATTATAATCACTAAATCAGTTGGTTATCATTTTGACCCATATTTTGGATACACAAGTCAAGTTAATAAAGAATATTCTAATATGACGTGCTTCTTTCGCTTTGTAAACAACACTGTGATAAAATTCTCGATATATCTATACTTAGCGCAGACTCCGTGGTTTACATAATAATGGCTGTTACAATATACTTCCCACGTAAATCCACATGTATTGAAACCTATTTGCAAACCCTTTGTCGATTTAATTGTTTAAAAAATTGCAATTCAGAAAAGACAAAATCACTTTTATTCTTATTCGGATGCATAATAAAAAGAAGTAATGCATAAGAGCTCGGATAAACCAACAAAATAAAAAATAAAATAAAATTCCGCGAAAGTCTATTAATGTTTTTGGCGCATTTAAGTCATTTCAAAACATGACGTCATACAAATGAAAACTCTAGAGTTGAACGTTTTCTGTTACGTTAACTATTGACATGTCGTTTACTATTGTATTAAAATTGATTATCAAGGTAGGTTATGTTTGATTTTCTATTCTATTGCATTATTCGCATATGTACTGATTTCAGCAAGTCAACATGGCGGCTCATTGGTTACGAAATGTCAACTTTGGATTTGACGGTAGCTCACAGGAAAAAACATATAAATCAACATGACAATTGTTGGTTTTGGGAATGAAACATGTTTTTTTTCAGCGGTTGTTCACGAAATAATCCGTGGAAGCTACGGATCTATTAAAATGATGAGCTTTATCTAACAGGGAGTAAAAAAGAACAGCCATACACACAGATTTACCCACCCTCGCTTCAGTTTTTTTAATGATCGTATTTGTCCTATTAGAATCGAAATGATTCATGGAAGCCATAGATTATTGGAAATTTACACATGGCCTGGGCCGTGATATTCGTTGATTTTATCCCTCGCTAACGCTCAGGATAAAATTCGAATATCACGGCCCAGGCCATGTGTAAATTTCCAATAATCTATGGCTTCCATGAATTATTTCTTAATTTAAACAGCTTTATTTGATTTCAAATAAAATGACCACATAAAGCATAATGCATAATGCATAAAAAGATGTGATAATCAATATGCAAAAGAAAGAATTCAGTGCATGCACCAATTTAAGAAAAAAAAAGTTCTGGTACTAAATTAGTCCAAATAATTATGACGTCTGGCAAGGCTATTTTATTTATTTTTCTGGGACAGCTTCCTCTATCTTACGGAAGGTGTCCCAGAAACATAATAAAATAGCCTTGCCAGACCACAGGCGCTTGGGTCTATGATACAGATTTTTTTTTTTTTTTTTTTTTATTAAAATATCCAATTTTCTACATATATACTACATATCTATCACTTCTGTGCATGTCTCACCTAGTTTCGAGTGATTTAAACGACCCAGAGAAAATACCAAATTTTACTATCCATACTAACACAAACATTTGTACGACCCAGAGAAAATACCAAATTTTACTATCCATACTAACACAAACATTTGTTTCTTAGTATGGATAGTAAAATTTGGTATTTTCTCTGGGTCGTTTAAATCACTCGAAACTAGGTGAGACATGCACAGAAGTGATAGATATGTAGTATATATGTAGAAAATTGGATATTTTAATAAAAAAAAAAAAAAAAAAAAAAAAAAAAAATCTGTATCATAGACCCAAGCGCCTGTGTGCCAGAAGTCATAATTATTTGGACTAGTACTAAATTAATAAATCCTCGACAGCTCCTTGTCTCATGGTTCTCATGCTTTTAACTGAAATATCTAACATGAAGCAGGTGTCTGGAGGCTGTCTTTGAATTCTTCCATTGTGGAAGCTGTGAAGACAGCAGATGGTAGGTCATTTTGAAGATGGAAAAAATGATTGCTCAGTGTGGTTTTGTATTCTCAATAGTAGTAGGAATCTGTGAAAATAATCTAGCTTTAGATGTTACTACATGTTGTTCTGGCAGTCCATTTATGTAGATCTCCTGTATTAAAAACAACAACAATAAAAGATGGCAACCTGTGACAACCACTCGATTACAAGTTCTTTACTGTCAGGGGATATGCACTCAAAGAATGTGGTATTCAATATGGTTCTGAGTGACCCTCACCTTAAGACTAAAAATTCAATTTCAATCCTTGTAAAATATTTTGCACAGTTTTGGTGTCTTCTTTCTAAAATTTATGAATGATTTTGGACCTAGCTATCAGTTATGTTCAGAATTCCCATAATTCAGTATAACTTCTGAATTAGATAAATCAAAATGTCCAAATTAATCATGTTAATTTAAAGAAAATGAGAATTCCAAGATAGCAAGCAAACCTGTTAACCTTTTGAGGGAAAAATGTTAGAATTGCCAAGTAGCCTCCTGATCAGGTTAATGATTTTTGGTTGATCTCCTTAGATTTTAATTTTTATCAGCTGGTGCAAAAACTGTCTAAATAACTCATTATGTTATTGCGACTAAGTAGAATAGAGAATTGAAACGGAATTTCTCAAAAAGACAACTATCTAACCAAACATGTTGAAGCAGTATCAGCAGACATTAAACATGCAACTATGTAAATATAAACTACTGTAAATTCAGAAATTATTAATTGTATTTATTATTGCGATTTTGTCATTTTAGACTTAAATGCGATTTTAATGTTTACGATTTAGAGAAAAATCCTGTTAAATTCATATAAAATATTTCAAAATGCGAGTTTAAATTATTGCGTTTACAACTAAGCCACATTTTTCGCAATAATAAAAACCTCCTATTAATTTCTGAATTTACAGTTGCTCAGAAAAATGGACACCACACTAGATTCAACAACTTACAAATGAAGCAAAATTTGAAAAAAAAACACAAAAGAGTAACAAAGCTTTGAGGTTCCTGAATTGGGCGCAACAATGTGGCTTGTTAAACATGTTTTGTGAGAGCTCAACCCTCCCCTATAACATGAGCCAATGTTGATTATAAAACTAACACACTGCGATGAGTTGAGTAAATATTAAAACTCAGTTGAAACGAAGTTCAAGAACAATGTTAGAATAGGTAACAGAAGAAACTAAGCAAAATGACAATGATCAATGTAAATTAGCAAAGGATTACTAGCTGTTACTGACATGCAAGCTCCAGACCTCAATTAAAAAGTAATTTCCAAATAGGTATCAGAGTTATCTCTCTTTATACTGTTGTTTTATTATATTCTAACTTGCAATGTGGACAGATTTATAAAAATATTTGTTAAATATTTTATTTGATGCATTTTAATTGAATACTGTATAACAGATAATTTGTTTAATTCATAAATTTATGTTTAAATATCTTTTTTAGGAGGCAATTAGAAATGGATTTGTTGGTATGGTAGGAAGGTAAGCAAATTATTAATTGATAAAGTTATACCATTTCTTTTCTGTTAAATTTTCCCTGAATTCATAAGATAACTGTCTGTGTGTACTATAATATTACAAGATAGTGCTCTTAAAAATTTACCCTCGTTTGAATCATGTTATAAAGTTGATTGTTTTATCTGTGGTGCACGGACACTTTCTGTAAAAACATGTTCAATCAGGGGCGGATTAAGAGGGTTTTTCAGGGGGCCCGGGCCCCCCTTTTTTGGGGAAAAATTTGGTTGTTTATAAATAGAATCACTTAAGCATGACAAGAGCAGGTCCCCTCTTATGAAAATTTCTGGATCTGCCACAGTCAATGATCAAGTTGAATATTTTTATTCTTATTTTCAAGGTTTACATTTTATTGTAATATATATGTCAATTTGGAGGGGAAAGAGTATTCATACATTGTGTACTTCCAAATTCCATAATCCTAACTGGGCAACACTGAAATACATGCTCAGAATCACTCACTGAATTAGAAAAAGACATAGAATAAGTTTAAAAATTTGGCTGTGTATGTTGTTTTACTAATTGAATTTTTGCTTCCAGGCTATATTAATTAAAAGTTACTTTGATCATGTTAATAAAATCCATATCTAACTGAATATCTAATAAGATCTCTCATGGGCCTTTACAAAATACTGTAAAATTTAAAATTATCTTTGTATATCTAAAACCTTCTCTTATTGCAGGACTCCATTAGTTAGACTCAACAAAGTTAGCCAAGAAACAGGTAAATTTGTATACTCACTTTATCCATGATTTGTAATGATTTTGACAGTTCTTTCTTTAGAGAACCATAAATTTAAGAGTGCATTTTGAGGATGGATAAGGTTTGGGCAATGTTAGCAGACTGGTTTAGGTTCATGTTACTAGTATTTGGAAAGTAAGAAAGGGGGAGTGTTCAATTGTTTTAAAACTATTAAAATATTACTTTATCTACCTCTGAAATAAAAAAAAAATAATAGAACTTAACTAATTACACATTTTCATGATTTTAACAGTGCCTATCTGATTTCATGCTTTTTCCAACTGTTTTTTATAGTTTGTTCTTGTATAGTGTTGTTATTACCTCTGTCCCTGGTAAATGCAAGGGTTGAGTATTGTTGAAAGTGTTTAAACTGCCACATTCTTTATGTGCCTCTTTCCAGCCTGGAGCCTGTATTTCAGTGGTTGGCTTTACTTGTTGACTGCCTTATTTGTTTTTTTTAGCATAAATCTGGCTGTTTTCTCTTTTGAGGTGTTTCACATTTTGTCATGCCAGGGTTTATTATAGCTTTCTATACAGAATGGATTTTGCCCATTATTTAAGGCCTGATAGTGCCAAACAGTTGTAAATTCCATCCTTTTGTCTCTCGTTGATAACTGTCTCATTGGCAATTGTAACACATCTTTTTAATTTTAAATGATAAAAAATAAAACAACCTATGTGAGGAAGACGTGTCAAGGTATATGTGTTCCTCAGAAAACATTTTAATAACAATGTCATAATACCTGTTCCTGTTTGAACAATATTCTATACCATTTATTCCATTAGGAATATATACTGTAATATTTATTTCCAGTTGAAATAATATTTCCGAATATTTTTTACATATGGAGTTGATTAAAAAAAAAGTATTATTCTATGCTTCTTTCCAAATTCTAAGCAATAATTTGGTTAAATACAAATAATTTAAATTTGGTTGTAATGCATACAATTGGGTGACAGTATTTTGTCTATCAGCTCATACTATAATCATAGTCACAATTTTGTCATGTGACCATGTCAGACTTCAATACATTTTTTAATGATTTGATCAAGTTTAAAACGGAATTTAGAATAAGATTATAAGGAATGACTCTAATATGATTTTTGTCTATTCGAAATAACATAAAAAATGTGGTGCTTTCTTTAAAATAACCCTTAAAACAGATTATTCAGTGTGGACCACATTGTTGATGTTATTTCTTCATAGACAGAAAAATTGAAAGTCATTTTCAAACATACTACCCTTTTCCAGTGGCAGTCCAATTTTCAATAACTACTTTAAATCTCAATTAAAACTGAATATACATGAAATATTTGCCACTGGTTTTTAAACTAAGAACAATCAATCAATAGAATATTTATAATGGAATTTTTCCTCTGAATACATTTTGAAGCGGAAAATAGATATGAGTTTCCTTTTCATCTATTACACTCAAGGATAACAAAAGTAATCTGAAATTAAAACCTTAAGACTTTTTAATAATTATCTTCTTTTTTTTTTATTAAAAAAATCATGTAATCGCTACATGTTATAAGGATTTGCATTATTTGTTTCACATGCTGTGCAATGTGATTTAAGATATAGTGGTTTTAATTTCACTCCTGATCATATGTTCATCACATCACAGAATGATTAGTACTACATGTGTTTTAACAGGTATTAAATGAAATTTAAAACTAATTACATAGTACATAGCCCAATTGGATCCTTTCAAGGTCTACATGTCTGACCTCACATGGACCAGTGATCAAGATAAAATTTCCATGGTCCAACAAGTCCCCAAGTCACGAGCCTGTAAATTCAGTGGTTGTCGTTTGTTTATGTGTTACATATTTGTTTTTCGTTCATTTTTGTTGAGCCTGCAACTTTTGTTGCAGAAAGCTCGACATAGGGATAGTGATACGGCGGCGGCTACGGTGGCGGTGGCAGCAGTGTTAGCTAACTTCTTAAAACCTTTATATTTTAGAAGGTAGAAGACCTAGATGCTTCATTCTTTGTATATAGATGCATCATGTTACGAACTTTCCGTCATTCACATGTCCAATGTCCTTGACCTCATGTTCATGGTTTAGTGACTACTTGAAAAAAAAGTTAGGATTTTTTTTAATGTTAAATTCTCCCTTATTAGAAGTAATTGGATAACTATATTTGGTATGTGTGTACCTTTCAAGGTCCTCATGCCCTCCAGACAGTTCTCACTTGACCTTAACCTCATTTTATGGATCAGTGAATAAGGTTGAGTTTTGGTGGTCAAGTCCATATCTCAGATACTATAAGCAATAGGTCTAGTATATTCGGTGTATGGAAGGATTGTAAGGTGTTTATGTCCAACTGGCATGTGTCATCTGACCTTGACCTCATTTTCATGGTTCAGTGGTTATAGTTAAGTGTTTTTGTTTTGGTCTGTTTTTCTTATACTATATGTTATAGGTCTACTATATTTGGTGTATGGAATAATTGTAAGGTGTACATGTCTAGCTTTCTTCTTTTTTATAAGTCCTTATCTTCAGTACCATATCTTCGATACTTCTAAATTTGACCCATTAGATTATTTATTGATAAAAAAAGATAAAAAAATCCTTTACTGGCTACAATTTGTTAAAAGAATTTGCATTAATTGTTTCACATGCTGAGCAATGTGAATTAAGATTTAGTGGTTTTAATTTCACTCCAGATCGTATGTTTATCACATTGTCATGATTATAATAATTAGTAGTCTGCATGTGTATTAACAGTTACAGGTGTAAACTGAAATTTAAAACTAATTACTAGTACAGCACAATTGGATCCTTGCAAGGTCTACATGTCTGACCTTACATGGACCAGTCAACTAGTATTATATTTTCATGGTTCAAAAAGTCAATTTGTCAGTACCTCAGATACTATAAGCACACTAAGGAAACATCACTAAATAAGATTTAAAATTTATTTACAAATAAGCATTATAAAAAACTGATTGCAATAAAAGGTAAAAGTAAATATTAAAACAGCATATATTTTCACCAAGTGAGTGATTCAAGCACTTGAGAACCCATTTTCTTTTTATTAAATCTCAAAAAGTCACAATTTGATCATAATAAGTCTTAGCTATGTGTTTTTTTCTTTCCAAAAAATGTCTTTCCCCATACAGTTTCAAATGTGTAAAGTTAAATTACATATATTAGGCCACATGTTCTGTGAGATGAACAGTTATGGAGCCCTAAAAACCTTGGTTATGAACATGAAGACCTGAGTCTACAAGGCTACCTTATAATGTTTGAATAGGTACCAATTTTTAATTTCTTACGTCAAATGTAAAAACTAAAATGAAAAATAAAGCACATAGTCGAGTAATTAAAAAAATTTGATAAACATGCCTAATTTTGATGAGACTAGACAGTGCCAGACTGACATCAATCATGTATAATATTTGTTGAAATGCACTGACACCATGCAGAATGAGTCCACAAGTGTATTTTGGACAGTCAGGTATGCACTTTGTTGCAGAAGTTGTGTAACTAAATACCTGTTGTCAATTTTTTTCATATATTTGTTTCCTAATAAAGGTTGGTGGTTTTCTCCTGGCTTTCTTAACCAATAAAAACTTACCTCCACGAAAAACACATATAGTGTGTTATTTTCGTGGGTGTAAAATTTTTGTGATTTTCCTTGATGTATACAAAACAATTTGGCAATTATTATTTCCATGGATTCAAAACTTTTATCAATACCTTTGCAAGTACACTTGAAAATTGACAGAATTTATTTTAGTGATTTTGATCTATCAGAGAAAATAAGCGAAATTTAAACCACACTATAAATAACCCACTATGAATGGACAACATCACTATTTCGCATGGTATCAATTCACAAATAATGCTATGAAAATTTATGGGCAAGTGCAAACGATGTATGAAAGATTTTAAATGTATGATTTGATCATGTTTTCTGTCAGTTTCATTAGAATGGAGATAACAATATTGTATTTTAAGCTTTGACATTGCCAGTAAACTTAATTTTCTGACCATCAAATCACCAATTGATGCTGTCAGAGCTTCAAATGAAATACAGAATTATCTCCTAAATAGCGTTGAAAGTGTCATTAAACACCAATCAATCAAATCGAATGAATTTATATATTTGTATCAGATTAAAATGTGTATGGTCATTGGTGGTATTTAGTTCTATTTATTGCAATGTTTTTATTATTGCCAAAAATGTGACAGGGTTATAATCGCAATAATTTAAACTTGCATATTGAAATACTGTATATGAATTAAACTGGATTTTTCGGTCTGATATAACAAAAATTAAAATTAGTTTTTAGTCTTAAATGACCAAATCTCAATAAAAAAGGCACACAATAATTTCTGAATTTACAGTACTAATGATCTACATGTTTACCTGACATTCTCATTAAAAACTTCATTGTATATAATAATATTTATCATACGATTCTCAAATTACGTTACTATATTCTTCATTGAATAGATATATGGATAGATGATTATTTCTATTTATAGAATAAGAAAAAAATAATTTTCGTTCCAAATAGATCATTGTTTTCATAACACTATATTTATATAACATTCAACCTATGCCAACACATTTTTATGCCTAATTATATAATAAACTCTCACCCTGACCGACACACATTGTACAATTAAAATTTAATGTACCAAGCTTCGTACTTCAGTACTATATTCCTGTTTGTTATTCTGTATGCAGGATCAGATGACAGGCAGTCGAAACATGTTGACCAAGTTTAATAAAATTGCAGACACTTTATTGTTATCATATATAGGTATCCTAATAGTTAAAAGTTTTGAATAATATAAAAAAAAAATACTGTAAATTCAGATTTATTGTGTGCATATATTATTGCGATTTTGTTATTTTAGACTTAATTGCGATTTTAATTTTTACCTATTTTTAATAAAATCCTGTTTTATTCATATAAAATATTTAGAAAATGTGAGTTTAAATTATTGTGTTTACAACTTTGTCGCATTTTTGGCAATAATAAAAACCTCACCATTATTTCTGTAAGCAATATAAGAACATAGAAATCTTTTATTTCAATGAATATTTGATACTTGGTTCTGCAAAAAATTGCATGCAATTATGTAGACAATTTCTTCTTCCCCTTTTATAGCTTGCTGTTCAATGTGACCTAAGACTTTGTGTTGAAGGCTATACTTTGATCTATAATGGTTCACTTTTAACTAACTGTGGTTTGGATGTCTCATTGGCACGCACACCACATCTTCTTATATCTATTTATTACAGATTTTTGTACTTGCAGGTTGTGAAATTTTAGCTAAAGCTGAGTTTTGTAATGGTGGAGGATCTGTGAAGGACAGAGCAGCATTGTTTCTAATTAAAGATGCACAGGAAAAAGGTAAAAATCATTTAAAAAAAATAAAGCAATGATGTACATGTACATGTATTATATTTGAATACTTGCTCGTGTTAGCTGTTTTTATGCCACATTTATGGGCATTATGTTTACAGGTCTGTGCTTCTGTTCATCCATTCGGTCATTCGTCTGTCCCTTCGTTTGTTCATCCTTGTGCCCGTCTCATGGTTAAAGTTTTTGGTCGAGTTAGTGTTTGTTGAAGTTGAAGTCCAATTAACTTGAAAATTAGTACAAATGTTATGATATGATCTTTCTTATTTTAATGCCGAATTTGAGATTTTCACCCATTTTCATGGTCCACTGAACCTAGAAAGTGATAGTGCGGATGGGGCATCCATGTTACTATGGACACATTCTTGTTTAGTTTTGCACTCTGACACATCAGTAGAGTCTAGAGAGCTACATTTATTGTTAGTTAAGCAGGCACAGTGTTTAGGAGTGATAACAGAGACTGTATGCATGGAGTCTGAACATTGGGCATCTGAAGATGCATGCTTTTCTTTTAGAACAAAGCAGTGTATATATGATTGTATCCCAGTAACTTGTTACTTTAAACATATTTTATTTCAAAAAATCATGTACATGGCATACACTTATAAATACAGTGATAACATATTACAAAAGGATTCGGAAACAAGGTTTCCCTTATATTAATCCGTCTCCCTGTAGAAAAAAGATAAAGGGAAATAACTGCAAATTAAAAAGTTGATTTTTTTTTCCATCAGATCTTTCCTATATATATATGTACCGGCGGCGGAGTGTGTTTACAGGACTTTGTCAAGACTGTCTCACCCAATTACGATCTTTATCATGCACGAACGACGCTATTAGCCAAAACGCTTCGAATCTTCCAAAAATTGTTGCACTTGTTTAAACACGAGTAAATTTTCCTCTTGATTGAGGTTATTGCAGCCAAATAGGAGTGTTTCTATATTGTATGGGAAGGGAATTTTTTCTATCGTACGTTTTCGGACAAGGGAGTAATTCTTACATTCGAGGAGAAAATGCTTACTGCTCTCGATTCTACCACAGTTACAGTTTTTACTTTCTACAAGATTTCTCTTAAATAAATGTTCGTTCAGATTGCTACAATCCATCAGAAGTCTGGCATGAAGTATTTGTCCTTTCCTGTCTCCATAAAAATAATAATTTGGCATTTTTCTTACATTTTGATTAAGGTAATTTTTAAGTGTAAACTTAGATGGACTTAGTCTGATATCGTCCGGAATAGCATTCCAGGATCGAATAACTGAGGGGAGAAAAGATTTCTGGTAAAATGCAGTTCTACACTTTATATGTTGCATGTCATTCGTTCGTCGTGTGTCATAATTATGAATATTGAACAATTGTTGAGGGATAATGTCGCTTAAATAATCAGGGGTCTTATTGTGAAACATTTCATGAAATTTTATAATTTTGTGTTTTTTACGTCTTTCTGATAGTAACTCCCATCCTGTTTCGTCGTATAATTTATTTATGGACGATAACTTAGTACCACCAGTAACTATCCTAGCCGCTTCAAGTTGCATATTTTCTAGTTTGTCACTTAAATAGTCTGGAATATTGTCCCAAATGATATCTGTATATTCAAATAAAGGTCGAATAAAACTTAAATATATAGTTTGTAAATACTTTCTTTTCAATTTGAATTTCAAGGCACGAAATAAATTTAATCTAGGTGTTATCTTTTCAATTATTTTATTGACATGAGAATGCCATGAACCATCCTCATGAAAAATTAAACCGAGGTGTTTATGGCTTTCTACTTCTGAAATCATATCATCATTCACATAAAGAGGTGGATAATGGGGTTTAACTGATTTCTTGGAAACTGTCATAGCTTCAGTCTTTTTAGCATTAAAATTTACCAGCCATTGGACTGACCAATTGTTGATAGTCTCTATATCAAAATTAAGTTTGCTCGCTGCTGCATATTCATCTTCAACTACTATGAAAAGGGAAGTATCGTCAGCATATAGTTTAATGTTACAGTCTATGTCGTTTACAATTTCATTTATATATACTAAAAAAAGTAAGGGGCCTAATATTGATCCTTGAGGGACGCCAGCATTTACACCAAAAGTATCAGAGGATTGACCTGAAATAACAACTTTTTGTTTTCTATTTGATAAATAGCTCATAAACCACTTTAATAGGTTTCCTCTTATTCCAATATTTTTAAGTTTATAAATAAGACCTTCATGCCAGACTCGATGGAAAGCACGACTTATATCAAAAAAGACAACACGAATCTCTTTTCCTGCGTCAAGAGCTTTGCCAAATAAATCTGTTATGTGTAAGAGTTGGTTAATTGTAGAATCTCCAGGCATGAAACCTGACTGGGCACTTGTTATTATTTTAGGTTTTGTTAAAAAGTTAAAGAAGTGCTTAAAAACACAACGTTCCATACTCTTACGAATGATCGACAAAAGTGATATCGGTCTATAGTTTGACACCAGTTCTCTATCACCACTTTTGAAAACTGGTATAACCCTTGCTAATTTCCAGGTATCTGGATACACAGCTTCACGTATAGATTTATTGAAAAGCTGAGCCAGGGGCCTACTTAACTCTCGAGCAGCATACTTCAGAAGCCTACCGCTAATTTCATCAGGGCCCGTCGCTTTAGTGACATCTAACAAAGACAAGTGATCAAACACTTCCTCTTCGGTTATTATAATATTGTTTAAAATTGGTATATCATCTGACATGGGGGTATTAGGAAAAGACGCTTTAGAATCATCCACGGTAGCTTGCTTACAAAAAAAGAGATTAAATGCGTTTGATTTTTCATTATCGTCTTCTATATATTCATTATTTACTAACAAAGGGGGGTAATTTGGCGCTTTCGAAGGCTGTCCAGATAAATTTCTTAAAAGCTTCCACCAATTCTTAACATTGGTTTCTGGATTCTCTAATATATTTATTTGTTTGTTGAAAAAGTCATGTTTAGCTGTTTTTATGAAATTTATGCATTGATTCCTAACATACCGAAATTGTCGCCAAGAATCAGCAGTATTTTTCTTTTTTGCAATTTTATGTAGTCTTGTTACTTGTTACTGCTATGTATATGCATGTAATATTTGTTGGTTGTCTTTGTAGTCTTGTAACTTGTTACTGCTATGTATATGCATGTAATATTTGTTGGTTGTCTTTAAGCAGTCATAAAAATGAAAAATCAGTCAATCGATCCATTAAATAATTCTTGCAGAATCCAAGAACTTTTAATCTGATAATTAGAAGTGTCTTTATGTAAACTTTGGTAAACATGTGAATAAATAGACCACTTTCAAGTGTGGCATTTCCTTCAAAAACATTTGCAAATTAAATTCTTATAATTGATAATCAGCACTGCTCTCACTATGAAATTGTGATTAGGTATGTACCGAACAAACATTATCTTTAGGTTATTCTGCATAATGACAATCATGAAGACGCTTGATGAACTTGAACAGTGCAGGAATACAGGCGATCCCCTCTTTTTGGTAAATAAGGTCATAAAGGGATGCATAATTGATGACCTTTTTCGGTGAAGGACAAGACTGGAAAATGGTCTGTTGTATTTCATAATTATACATATTCTTGTTATTATTTTAGGACAGTTAAAACCTGGTGGCACTGTGGTTGAAGGGACAGCTGGCAACACAGGAATAGGTCTGGCACACATGTGTTTTGCCATGGGATACAAATGTGTCATTTACATGCCAAACAACCAATCACAAGTAGGTATCTATAGTACACCTCCTGACTCATATGCTAAAATGTAAAAAAATCACTTGTTATAAACAAAAAGCATGATATGATTCAGTTTTGTTAATATGAACTATTTAGAAACTTCGCTGATGAATTATTCATTTGCAAGTGAATAATTCAACCTCATTAAATCTATATGAAAGTATCCTTGAATTAACCCCTTAGCTAGAGATGGGTTACCCATGAAATAGGCATGTTCAGTTATTTAAAGGAAAAGAATGTCAACAATGAAAGTGTAAACCATTCTGATCCACCAGAACTCATTTCTATAAATGTAAAAATGATGATTAATGTATAATTTTAACTTATTATAAAATCCAATTGCAGGAGTTTGCTATCAAGTCAGAAAATTTCTTTGTACTTTTTAGAATATATAGACTAAACAGCCACACTTTTCACACAAAAAAATAGTTACTGGTTTACAAGGCTGTCCTGTACAGTGACCTATAATTGCTTACTTCCACATATTCTGAACTGTTGTAGATGAGTTGTCTCATTACCATTGACACCATCTCTCCATAATTCTATATTTAACAGTAACAAATAAATAGACATAATATATTTATATTTTACCTCCCTAAAAATACTGAATATTACACATTAAAACCCTATAATTGAGTTCTAACAGTGTTCATTAGACGTGTAAAGTGTAAAGTACTAAGGATGATAATGATGTTAAGAGTCAGTCAATTATTGTCAATTGCATCAGTTATTATAATGTTAATAGTACCAAAACTAACTGATAATTTGTGTGCCATAATTGTAGATAATATGTAATATTTGAAAAATTACCTCCCTTTTTTGAGACAATAATCTGTGTACTTCCTGTGTTGTTGTCCTTGAATATAGTTAATTACTGAAGCAGCAACTATATGTCCCGATTCAAAGGCATTTATCGGCCAAAAAAGAGGGGGGATTCCAACCTCCGGACCCCCCCTCTTGATCTGCAACTGAAAATGATTGTATAAAACTTAATGTATCCAAGGCTTTTTACCTTTATCAGGAATGCTCAAAGACAAATATTTAAAGCCAAGGATGTATAAACGGAAACAGTTAAAGACCTATAATCTGGAATCTGATGTACAGTAGTTGTCGTTTGTTTATGTAATATATACGTGTTTCTCGTTTCTCGTTTTATTTATATAGATTAGACCGTTGGTTTTCCCGTTTGAATGGTTTTACACTAGTAATTTTGGGGCCCTTTATAGCTTGTTGTTCGGTGTGAGCCAAGGCTCCGTGTTGAAGGCCGTACTTTAACCTATAATGGTTTAATTTTTAAATTGTTATTTGGATGGAGAGTTGTCTCATTGGCACTCACACCACATCTTCCTATATCTCTATACAATAAAAAATGACCCAGGGGTGTACAAAATGCTGAGCTAAACTTAAAGATTCTTAAAACTAGTATTTATAGCCTGTACACAAATACTTTGAAGCATTCTTAAGAAGATGCAAATGTTTTTTTTAAGCTTTGAGTCTAAAAACTTACAATTTCAAGGATACCAATTTTTGTTGATCAAGAAATCTTGAGGGTAAAATTATCGAATATTAATGCCCACCCCATGGTTAAAAGAAAACAAATTTATGGCTGCCATGATATATTTCTTAAACAGCTTATAGTATAGAATAAAGGCTGTCTTTAATTAATCTTATATGATGTTTAGTGACCTAAATTGCACATTAATTTATGTAACTACGTAATTCTTTGTAGGTCATTTACTTTGTAAGGATGTAGGTAATTTACTATGTATATGGATGTGTTAATATAGATGAAACCGAATTTTAATAAAAAAATGGCCGATATCAAATAAAGTATTTCCAATTAACACTTGAGATTGGTGTTACAATCAGAGACATATGATATATGATTGTATTGTATTTCTCTGGTGTAATCTTACAAACAGGATTATCCTCATTATAAAAAACTATAAGTATTTTATCATTTCATGTAGTTTTAGATTAACTTGGTTTCTTTTTACAGATATCATATTTTTCATTGTCAGATTTATTTTCCATCACCTCTCTCCCGTTACAATGTCCATTTTATGGAGCTAAGATTATCTTTTACTTTGTTTCTTTTTACCGATATCATATTTTTCTGACTCCTCTCTCCCATTACAATGTCCATTTTATCATTTTATTGAGCTTTAGATTTATGATTATCATCAACTTTGTTTTGTTTTACCGATATCATATTTTTCTGACTTCTCTCTCTAATTACAATGTCCATTTTATAATTTTATTGAGCTTTAGATTTATGATTATCATCAACTTTGTTTCGTTTTACCGATAACATATTTTTCCATCACCGATCTCAAGTTTCAATCAAACACACCAAGACAATCACACTACAAATGCAATTACTGTAATCCTGTTTATGCCCAACTTGTTTTTTGGACAGTGCATCTAATGTGGATTCATTTATTTTTATGGGTATCAATTTTCGTGGATGGTTGAAAACTTGCATATTCGTAGATTTTGTGGTTTTGACCTTCTCTTCTCTGTATACAAAGCCTACTAAAAATATGCATTTCCTTGAACATTAGATTTCGGTTCACCTGTATCCACGAAACCCCGCAAAAATTGGTATCCAACGAAAAATAATGAGTCCACAGTAGCTCATTAGAACAACCAGTTGTCTTTTCATGATCTGTCTGTTCCACTTCAAGTTTAAGTTTTTGGTTAAAGTTTTTGATGAAATTGAAGACCAACCATCTTGAAACTTAGTACACATGTTGTCTATGATATGATATTAATAATTTTAATGCCAAATAAGAGTTTTGACCCCAATTTCATGGTCAACTGAACATTGAAAATGATTAATAGATTTAGACAACCAAGTACTATAGACACATAATTGTTGTTTTCTAATTTAAGTGTAGTTAGTAAAATCAACCTGTGTATTGCTTCAAACATTGGCTCACCAGGAGGGGCATAAAATGCACTATATATTTTATATGTTTCCTTTAATGTATGTTCTCTGGTATTATATTGGTTATTTTCCGCCAATAAAGTCTTCCTGTACAGTACAACACTATTTTAAACTTGAGTGAATTTGATTATGCTTTGTTGTAAGATCATCTTTTCAGAGGGAAAAGGTATTAATATTCATTCATTTTTTTTTCATGGTTATTACATACCCAAATTACACTAAATCTGTTGGATGTGTACTTATTGATACTTTAGTCTTGGTGAATACATGATTAATTCATTATTTGTTTTTTGCTTTGCACTAGCTTTCAGTAACTATGGGTAATCTTATGTCAGACCTTTGTGTTTTTTGTCCTTATGGTAATTTTTCTGTTTTGTTCATAATGCCAAGTCATTTCCTTTACTTTATTTTTGCAGTTTGTTCTTATGTATTACTGTTGTACCATTGTCCTAGTTTCAGTGAGGTTGAGTGCTCACATACTCTCTTCATTCTCAGTGTGATTGTCTTAGGTCAGGATCTTGTAGTTCAGTGGTTGTTTGCTACTGCCTTGTTAATTGTTTTGTCATAAATCAGATAGTTTAGCTCACTTTGAAGCTATTCTGTGACCCATAATTGCTTTAGTCGGCTTCATTTAGACATTATTGGATATAATTGTCTCTGTGGCAATAATTCCACATTTTTTTATTCATACTAAACTTGCCTCTGTGGCCAAGAAGTCTAAGTTGTTCTTTAACTCCTGTAATCACTAGCCAGTCAAAACTGAGGTTGTAAATTTGGAACCCGAATCGTGCAGGTGCACTCGTCTCCAATCTTGATTGACTTATATGGATTGTCAGTTATACTATCAAAGGTCGGCTGTTTTCTCTTGGCATTCCGGCTTTCTCCACCAATAAAAACTGACTGCCACGAAATATTGCAAAAGTGGCGCTTAAAAGTAATGTTAAAACAATAACACCAACGATTAATACATCAATCATGTGCCTTTGATTAAACTTTGACCTTGGTCTATATTGCTAGATATTTTAGCAAAATATGACATAAGAGATGCAACAAGAACAAAAATAAAATTTGAAATTATTATCAAACCCCACTCTTTGTATTGTGTTGTATTCTAAATCAAGCCAGCGTTTTTTCTCAGTTTTGTCATTCTCGACTCGACTCAAGACTTTTATAGCTTACTATTCATTGTGCAATTTAAATAATCTTGTGGTTTTTTTCAGGAGAAAATAGAAATGTTAAAACTGCTTGGAGCAGATGTGCGACCTGTTCCTGTTGTGCCATGGACAGACCCAGACAATTATAATCATCAGGTTTGCATTTTGATTTAAAATGATCTTATCAAGTTTAGTGATTTTGAATGGTCTCCCTTGCTTAGAAAGATCTTTACAAAAAATCACTAACAGGTCATTGTTTGTAGGGTTGATGGGGTCACTTGGTTATAGACTTATTTACACTTGTACGCAAATTTGTTTGCCATTACATAACATCACGCAGGTTCCCGTAAACCTTGACTTCATAATTCAAAATATTTGACGTTACAACTAAAAAGTGATTGTTGCTTGACGTCAAAAGGTTATTTGGAGGTGATATTAGGTCATTCGGAGGCAAAATACAGCTAAATACCAAAAGTGCTAATACGTTTATTTTTTCTGAAGACAAATGATTTTTCCAGTTCATTAAAATAAACTACTATAGTGTGGGAAGTGGCGAGGGCACATAGTTACATTTTTTGTAGACGTCACATACAAATTTTACAACTTCATAAAAACAAACTACTTTTTAAATGTGGGATGTTTCTGTGAAGAGTTTATTATCGCTTATCTTGTGATGGTCTTTGCCCTATGAGGCTAGATCAATCATAGTTATGATAATTATCATAGTTATTTTATTGCGATGCAGTTTCTCACTTAGTCTAATTATAGGTTAATCATTTTTATTACGGAATAAATGGTTAAGAAAAGAGGGCTTTTTTTGATTAATTGATTTAAGTTGTGGTTATGCCCCCTTTGCAGGACTTTGAGAATACTGTTATAACATAAAATCTTCTCTTTTCTTGAGGGGTGAAGCAGTTCAAAATATACATTTGTTTATGATTAACCCTTTCCTCCATAGTGACGCCTTTTGACGCCACCCCCTTTACTCCTTAATGACACCTTGTGATGCCTGTGTAGTACCTCATTTGAAACGCTTTGACTACAAAGTGTCTGCTTCAGACTTAATAAAATTTGTATCCAATATAAAAAGGATATTCACAAGAATATCATAAAAAGGATATTCACAAGAATATCATAAAAAGGATATTCACAAGAATATCTGACTAGAATTTATTTGATGAAATATTTGTTTTTTTCGCAATTTGTTTATACTTAAAAGTTTAAAGCATATTTTTAGCATTTTATTGAAAAATATCATGCGAATCAAGTATGCAAAAACAAAATGTCAATGGAGGAAAGGGTTTATTAAAGGGATGTGTGGGGTACATCAAAGATACATCAACAAAGGGCACTATCAAGCCATATAGAACTTTTGTGTTTTACATACAATAATAATAATTGGTTCTGAAAACAAGACATATTTTCTCAATTTGCATGGTCATTGTATTTTATATTTGTTATTCCTGGTAATAAATGAAATTGAGAATGGAAATAGGGAATGTGTCAAAGAGACAACAACCTGACCATAGAAAAAAACAACAGCAGAAGGTCACCAACAGGTCTTCAATGTAGCGATAAATTCCCGCACCTGGAGTTTGTTCTTTATATCTTTCCGTTACTACTGTCATTTTTGAAATATTGAAAAATTATCAAGTTTTTTACATACTTTATTTTTTCAAGAGTGTTTATTTAACTTTGCCTTTAATGGTCTCCAATTGTAGTCATTAAGGTTTTTCATATTGTTTACAGGCTAAAAGATTTGCAGAGAGTATAGAGAATGCTGTTTGGACTAATCAGTTTGATAACACAGCTAACAAGCTGGCTCATATAGAAACAACTGGTCCTGAAATCTGGCAAGAAACAGGTGCTTAGGACATAATTACCATTTAAATTGTTTGTTGATTTGGTTCTTTTTTAACACTCTGCCAAAAATATGGGCCTCGATTAAGGTTTTGCCACCATTTCTTTCAATCAGTGAACATAAATTTGTGATACAACGAGTAGGGCAAGATGTCTGTTGACTGTTATTCATGAAGGTTCATACCTGTAGCCACGGGGGATTCGGACAAACCCCCCTTTGTAAACAAATAAGCACTGTTAAAGTCAACGTTCTGTTCAAATTGTGACTGTAAAAGTCAAGTTCGTGATTCCAAATAACCCCCCTTTGAAAATTCCTGGCTACAGTCCTGAGGTTTTTCAGGCTTATTTTTGCTCTTTTTTGGCTAATATAGTGAGGGAAACCAAAATTAAAGGAACAACATTTGCTATTTTAAATGCTGTATTGTGTCTCCAAGATCCCTTTTCAAGGTAGGACAGCTTGTTTTTGTCATATACACTAAATATAATTTTTCAGGTGGTAAAGTGAATGCTGTTGTGTTTGGAACAGGAACTGGGGGAACATTGGGAGGTGAGCTATTAACTTATTGTTGGCAATGTCTGTTAATGTTTGACAATGTCTGTTATTGATTGACAATGTCTGTTGATATTTGACAATGTCTGTTAATATTTGACAATGTCTGTTAACGGTTGGCAATGTCTGTTTATGTTTGACAATTTCTGTTAATTGTTTGACAATGTCTGTTTACTGTTGGCTGAATGTCTGTTAATGTTTGACAATGACTGTTAATGTTTGACAATGTCTGTTAACTGTTGGCAATGTCTGTTAACTGTTGGCAATGTCTGTTAATGTTTGACAATGTCTGTTAATGTTTGACAATGTCTGTTAATGTTTAACGATGTCTGTTTACTGTTGGCTGAATGTCTGTTAATGTTTGACAATGTCTGTTAATGTTTGACAATGTCTGTTAATGTTTGACAATGTCTGTTAATGTTTGACAATGTCTCTTAACAGTTGGCAATTACTGTTGGCAATATAAAAAAAGATGTGGTATGCTTGCCAATGAGACAACTCTCCACAAGAAACCAAAATGACACATATCTGTTAATTGTAATAATGGTACTAATGGTATTGGTGGATCACAAGTTAAAAATTTTCCAATATTTTAGTAGGGTTGTGATGGAAATTTTTTAAAACATAACATATTTAAACATCTAAATGAAATATGATAAAAAAAATATGATATTCATGTGTTTCTTTATTTGATAGTTTTCATTGATATAATTTGAGTTATTGTTATTTCTCTTTATTGCCATACTGCAAAAATAGACCCCTTTCAAGTTTGCTGTCACCGGAAAAAAATTATCAATTATGCATGCCTTTATGACGTCATTTACTAGATAAAGGGAATTGCCTGTATCCCTGCATTATAAATGTTCATCAGGCGTCTTAGTGATCATCATTGTGCATGATAAATTAGAAATAATATTTCAGAAGGTACCTAATCATAATTCCCTTATGATAGCTGTGCTGAATATCAATTATAAGAATTTTATTTGCCGAATGAATGATTCTTGCAATATAGCATTATCAGTTTTTCCACCTATCGCTCAACAAAGGAATGGAAGTGACGACGCCCCTAAACGCACAAATGATGTTCACTAAAACAAATCAACCAAATTGAACCTTGTTGAAGACTACAAGACTATAAAAAAACAAATTTTTAAACAATTTTCATCTGTTCAAGCCATTTAGGATTCATCCCTTCAAGTTGGTAAAGATCTTTAAGGATGTTGGCTACTCTGTAAAGAAATAACAAGCTTTTTAAAAGACTATAATGAATTGATAGTATTTTAATAAAGAAACTAAAAAAGGAGAAAATATGGAGGGTCCGTGTGCTCGTATTTGAGATATAAGCCATTGAAAAATTTTGCAGGAAATAAATTTCTGTAGATTTTTCATATATTTAACATTGGCACCTTATTTGTTTCAAAAACTATGAAAAAATACCAAGAATTTTATAAAATTTTAAAATATGGCTTTTTAAACTTTATGTTATAAAATTATGAAAAGAAAAGTAGTGGGCAAATTTTTTTAATGACAATACATTGATAAAAACAGAGGAATTCGAAATTCTGGCAAAAAATTTAAAAAAGGAGGAGCAAACATCCATAAGTGGACTTGCTTGCACCACATGTGTATATTGGGTTTATTGAATACAAAAGTCTATCAGTTTGTCATCCAAAATGGCAGCAAATTAAAATAACTCCGAGTCAGTTCTGCTAATTGAAAACTTATAAAAAAAATATCAATAGATCAGAACAATGAAATGAAAGGCACATAATTAGAATACTTTACCAGCTGAAGGACGCCTCCGGGTGCAGGAATTTCTTGCTGCATTGAAGACCTGTTGGTGACCTTCTGCTGTTGTTTTTTCTATGGTCGGGTTGTTGTCTCTTTGACACATTCCCCATTTCCATTCTCAATTTTATTTATGAGTTTTACTTATCTTTAAGGTGTTGGAACTTACTTGAAAGAAAAGAACCCCAAAGTACAAGTATATCTGGCTGATCCGCAGGTAAGTTCTGTTTTCTTTTACAAAAAATGTGACTATTTTTACTTATCAATTTATTATGTTTTCTCACCTATCTATCAACTGCAATTTGTACACCCTGTTATTTCTATTCTTTTCTTTTCAGCCAATTATTCATTGTTCTTAAAATCCCATTGAGACCCTCATATGTTAGTTGTTTGTAGAATATGTGGTTATTTGAATCATTAAAGCCAATATCTCCTTTTTCCATTGCAGTACCTTGATAATAGCAGCATGAAGTTGAACATTACAAATATGATTATTTGAATACGGACATAACAATTTTGCAAAATTTTGCCAGGCCTTTAAGTGTTTATTTATCGTGACCATTCATTAAGGCATACAGGTTAATAATGTTACCGTTGCTATAGATATGAAGAGGTATAAATTTCTGTCTTTCAGCGCTAAAAAATTTGCAATTAATTATATAATGAAACTCATCACCTAGTTGTTCCTTATCACATGGATGAGGGGGATAGGACCTTTATCGGGACTCAAGGATGGGGTGTTTTTAAGCTCAGGATTTTGAGATTGACTTTTTCAGGACCTCTGGATTTGTTTTTTTAAGCCTAGGATTTAGAGATCAGGATCCCTCCTGTCCCCCCTCACAGATCACAAATTCTAGCAATAGAAAAACATTTCTACCAGCCTCAATTGGCAACTTGTGACTTCCACATCTAAATTTAATAATATTATACATCAAATCAGTTGAGAGAACAGAAAGATATTTTTCAAAACCCCTAATTCAGTCTTATAAATTCTATAATTGATACACTTACAAATGAAGGTGAGTTAAAAAATTGTACTTTCCAATTTTCAACAAATTTTTCATGAAGAAACTGTTTAACTTGTCTTGACAAAATAACATCTTATTGTCTGAACTTATCAGAGTTATTCCTCTTTGTTTACAATTTTAAAACAGATATTCAATGGTTTAAATACAAACTGGTCACCATTGAAACACAAATCAACACATTGGCGGATCCAGGGGGCTGGGGAATTCTAGGGGTTGGAACCCCCTTTGTTTTCCGCCGATTGATGCATTTAAATGGGAGCATATAGCTGGAACCCCTTTCTTTTACTCTGGGTTGGGAACACCCCCTCTTCGGTCGGGTTGTTGTTTCTTTGACACATTCCCCATTTCCATTCTCAATTTTATTTGATTAAATGTTAAGATGTAAATTGTTTACTTCAGTTGCAACTTTAAAATTTAAAGTATAATACAATAGAATCGCATACTGTTCTTTCAATTAAATTCAGTACTAAGATGAAGAGTATTTTAAAATTCCAGCACAAACAGATACTATTCAATAGGGGTGGGGGAGGGGGGGTATCCTCCGATTTTCACAGTAAGAATCCTGCTAGAAATTCTGTATCATCTGTATTGGCAAATTAAATATGGTCAAGGTTTGAAATAAAAAAAAAGGATATGAGGTAGTTGAACTATTTATTGCTCCTTTCCCATTTATACTAGTAAAATGTAATCGCTTTGGCATTTGAAACTAAATGCGTTCGAACACATATTAAGGTAATTATTGAATGAAATACCATGAAATCCTAAGCAATTTTTACTTGTGAAGTTTTATCACATTATCGAGAGATTTATGGCTTTTTTTCACTAAATCATATCAAATTATCGTATGCTTATTCCTGGTTTCAAATTGTAACGATTTGTAAAAAAAATCATTAGATGAAAATACAGGAAATCGCAGATCTGACCTGTATGAATTTCCAATGGACCTTTTAGATATGGTACTTAAATTGTGGGATGGATATATTATTCATTCAAGATACATATATCCATTATAAGTGTGCCTGGAATTTTTCTAGAAAATTTCTAGATCAGAAATAATTTAAAATCCTAGAGTATGGGTCAGTGAGTTTTTAACTCTGAGCATCAAACTATGTGCATGATTGGTGCATAAAACAATAGACATGCATTTTGTTCTGGTTTATATCATGAGCATGGCAATACACAATATTAAGACAAAACTTTGTACTTTCTATTCTTGAATATTTAATATGTGTCTGTTCATAATTCAGAAATAAATTATCTTTTGTTTTGTACTTGTATTTACAATTAATAAAATTCACAAAAATTAGTACCACTAAGTGTTTTCTCGCTTTAAAATTATGTGATTGCCTCTATTTCTATATTCACAGTGGTTATAAATCAGTTGCAGCATAAGAATTTCCTTGTTTTTCATAGATATAACATTTTTTGTAAAAATAGTCATGCTAATTTTTTAATTTATTGGCTACTTTTAAACTCTTAAATGTCTTCAGTATCATTATATATTTGATACTTAAATATTTTTACTTTTGATCATTGTAAAGAAATGTTGATTTGCAACGTAGGTATAAATGCATTTGAAATCCTTTTCTTATCATAAATTATCAACACATGCTGATCTATGGTTAGAACATGTACTTTCAAATATACGTAAAAACACAAAAATGAACTTCATCTCATAGACATTTTTTACACCTTACTATATTCAGTGTTCTTATATTTCTCTTGTATCATCCTGGTAAACAGGAAATTAAGAAATACCATCTTGTTTTTAGAAATTATAGCACAGAGGCGGATTTAGGGGGGACCAGGGGGCTTCGGCCCCTCCTTTTTGGGTAAAAATTTGGTTGCTTATATAGGCAATCACTGAAGTGTGACTAGAGTGGGCCCCCTTCTTAGGTAGTCAGTGGGCCCCCACTTATGAAAATTTCTAGATCTGCCAGTGAAGCATCACATCCATAACTATTTATAAGAAAATATATTCAGATAGCATCACATTTTACCAATATAGCATCACATTACCATGATGCCAGAAGCCCCTGGGGAGAACACTGTTAACTTATATATAAAGGTATATAACTTGGTTTTTATTTTTAAGAGGCAATTGCTGTTAAATATTTAAATCGAGTATTCAAATGTATTCTTTGACCGAATTTTTTTGTACAATTATGAATCATATAAATATTTAAAATTTATCAGTAGAGATCATTTGACATATATCTGACTTAAAATATGAAGGCTATAGTAATAAAATCAAATAGGAAATACATCTGTGTTTAATTAAGTTATAAAGCTTAGAAGGAAGATTTAAGGTCAGAGCTCATTATATTCACTGCTTGTAAATACAAGTAGAGAAAATTAAAGTAAAGTAAAGCATACATAAAGTCATAAACCTTGTCAGTTGTTGTCTTATATCATTTTTTCTTATTATTTGGTGATTAGGAGAATTTGGTGTTGGTGACAAATCTTTGATGGTGTCTTTTTATGTATTTACAATTTTGAAGGTTGATTAATTGATTGTTGGAATTTAATGCCACTTTATGACTCATGGCTTCATCATGGGGGACATTATTTATTGGTCAAGAAAGCTGAAATAGACACATAGTTCACTTTTGAGGTTTTACTGTTACAGATCTTAATTTGCACTGTTAGACCTAATAACATTTGCAAATCAATCACTTTCAGTCGTTGACATTTTCTCATTAACAAAGATTTACTGGGAAAAACTTTTATTTCCTTAAAAGATAGACAAACTCATAATTTGTACATGGCCATAGGCCTACTGTACTGTCTTTTATTACTCATAGAAAGTTAAGTCATAGTATCACATGGTCTTATGATCACATGTTCATTTGTCTGGCCTCCTTCATAGACACAACAGACACTCTGCTCAATACTGGGTCATGACTAAATGGGTCAAAGTTCAAGGTCACATAATGGGTGTAAATATATATGTCTATGAAAAGGACCAACCAGCAAATTTAATATGTACCGGATCCTGAATAGGCAATAGTGCGCTGTTTAGGAAAATATAAGATTTGAACAATAATACTAATATAACATGGTTATATAGGTAGATGATGTTATAACTTGTGTTGAAAATATTTCAATTGAACAAATAGCCTTTGTCAGTGTCAATAATAAACTGTTTTAGCTTCACATATTGATATGTTTTGTTATCCCTTATAGGCACATCTTACACTTTTAAGCTCAGTACTGGGTCATATCAATTCTTATATATGTATATATCTCAAATTAAAAAAAAAAATAATAATTATACTGAAGAAAAAAAATTAATTCCTCATATTTTCCCAAAAATTCACTACAGTAAAAAGAACAGATTTGGTGAATTTCATGAAAATAAGGACCACTTCAAGCCTAATATTTGCCAACAGGAATAAATATGGGGATGCACTTTAATCATAAGAAAAGTTGTTTCATATTTTATTATGTTGCCGCCTTTTATAGCTGACAATACTTTACATGTTTTTCTCATTGTTAAAGGCCATATTGATATATTGATGCCTAAAATCACCTGTTTTTATATTGTTGTTTGTTTCTGTCTCTATAATTGTTTTTAGTTATATATTATTAGGTTGAATTAGGCAGGCGGTTTTCTGTTTTTCATTTGTTCACTTTGTTATTCTGTGGCCTTCCATACAATGTATTGATATTTGTCTATGTCGGCTATTACTGAATATAACAGACGTTCCTGTAAAATTTTGACATCATGAGAAAAAATGTCTGACACAAAAATGCAAAAGTGTTTTTTGTATGATGTCACTACATAGTTCCAATTTAAGTGTTGCATAATATCAGATCAAGTGTGGTAGATTTTGTTATAGTGATAAGACCTATAGCTCAATTACTTTATACATTTTCAGGTTTCCGTTCATTGTTGAAAGTTGTAAAAGTTTTGCTCATTGTTTACTTTTGAGTCTTATAATCTTTGGCGAATAGCTGTCTCATTAGCAAATATACAACATAGATCTGCTCTTTTTATTATAAGAAATAACCATGATATGTATTCTGTAAGTTCAGAATTTATGCGAGGTTTTTATTAATGGGAATAACATGGCTGAGCAGGTATTGCAGTGGTGCATCCAGAACTTTTCCAAAGGGGGGGGGGGGGCAGCTGACTTCAGTCATGCTTCAATGATTCCCTATACAATCAACCTATTTTTTTCCGAAAAAAAGGGGGGGCCTGGGCCCCTAGGCCCCCTGGATCCGCCTATGAATCCAGTTTGTGTTTTAGAATCTGATACATATATATATTTGTATGTAGATTTTTCTAGTTTAATTTTGAATTTTTTTTCTATTCTTCAAAAATTGCAATAAATGCACCCAATAATTTCATATTTACAGTATCTTACTATACAAATCCTTAGAATGACCAAAACATTCTACAGTTATTCTTAGTATGTAACAAAAATTATCTAAACTTGTAAAGTAAGAATTAATGAAAATATACATGTATAATTAATTATGGCCATTGCCTTTGTAATTATAAGAAGCTGCAAATGATCAATACCTTTTATGGAAGGTGTGAAATTACTACTCTACATTACCTTATATGGGCATTACCTTTTGTGTCTAGTGTGAACTCATTAACATTCACTGAGATATTGATCAAAGTATGTTCTTTATATCTCTGATGCTGTTTCACAGTTCCTAGAACCATGAAAGCAAAAGACATGCAAAATTTATTTGCAACCTTTGAATTATTTATATTTGATTGGGTTTGAGACTTGCATATTGGTTTTTGTATCTTCAGTTGTATTTATTATATAATAAAAAGTTTTATGAATATGGCTCTTGAGACCCATATCTGAGCTAATGTTTCTCTTGAGAGAATGATAAGCTAATTGTGCCACAGTCATCATTTTTATGTCATTCAACAATAGTCTACTGGACTGTGTTATTGAATTATTCATATAATTGCTTTATAAATAGTTTATTACTGCCTTCAATAAATAAAGAGGTCATCTGCAGAAGAGTGATCAAGTAGTCTATATCTCTGATGCTGTTTAACAACTCCTAGAACCATGAAAACAAAAGACATGCAAAATTTATTAGCAACCTTTGAATTATTTATATTTAATTGGGTTTGAGACTTGCATATTTGTTTTTGTATCTTCATTTGTATTTATTATATAAAAAAAACAGTTTTATGAATATGGCTCTTGATACCCATATCTGAGATGATGTTTCTCTTGAGAGAATGATAAGCGAATTGTGCCACAGTCATCATTTTTATGTCATTCAACAATAGTCTACTGGACTGTGTTATTGAATTATTCATGTAATTGCTTTATAAATAGTTTATTACTGCCTTCAATAAATAAAGGGGTCATCTGTGGAAGAGTGATCTAAGTAGTTCAACTACTGTATCACTAGTCGGTTAACATTGAGTTTGTGAGTTAGAACCCTGTTAGGTGAGGCTGCATGTGACTCCAATCCTATCAAAGGTCAGTCAGTGGTTTTCACATGGCACTCTGACTTCCCCCACCAATTAAAACTTGCCATGAAATAGTGGTGTTCAAACACACAAAAAATCAAAATCAAAATCAACTCTGAGGTTCTTAGCTGAAATACTGCCCATTGCAGATGCCTTCGTCTCCAATCTTAATTGACCTTGATTGTTTAGTTTAGTTTAAACATATTTATTTATAGTGGATTTGGAAACAAGTTTTGCTACCTATATTAATCCCTTTCCTCTTTGCGGGTGCGAGTGCTGCCTTGTAGCGGCATTAGCCTACTCTTTTTTTCGAAATCTACAAGGGTGTCTTTAACCAGCAAGAGGTATGGCTCTCTCTTAAACACAGGTCAGCCATTTATCGTCCCCTTATGACGGACTATCATCGTTTCCTCAAGACCATACTTGCAAATGGTGTCAAGGGAGAGCCGAAAATTAAGTTCCTGACCTTGATTGTCAGTTATACTACTGAAATTCGGTGGTTCTTCACCAATAAAAACTGACCACTATCCAAATAGCACAATGGTTTTGAAAGTGGCGTTACGCATCAATTAGCAATCCATTATTGATTTTCAAATGATTTTTAAAGTTTGTTTTATTTGTCAATGATTATACAATGATGACAACCTTCACTACATATTTCAGAGAGCTGAATGAAGTGCTTTGTTCTTGATTCTTGTTTATTTTGTTGTATAGTAAATTTGAATTTTATTTCTCATTATAACTGAAAATTACATAGTTAGAGAAAATATATATGAAATAACAATTTCTTTATATATTCAAGCACATGTGAATAATACAAACATAAACATTGAATTATATATACCTAAATCATTGGTTTCCGTTTTGAATTTTCTTCAGTGTTCAGTATTTTTGTGCTTTTTTATTCACAAAAAGGACAAAACCTATCGTTTCTGGATACGTTATTCCACCTTCTGTTATATGTGTTTTTTAATATGCCAATGGCAACTGTGAGATTTTGGTGACTTCTTTAATTTTTTATTAGACACCAATAAAATATTTGTATTCATATTTATATTGAGTATTCTACCTTTATTGAATTTTTAAAGCTAAATCTATGAATGAAAAGATTCTCAGCCAAAAAGTCATGGGTCTTTAAATTTTTGGTGTCATATATATAGGTGATGGTCCTAAAAATAGAAGATCTATATTTTATCACTTTTTGTTCCATTTTTAAAATATTTTTCAAATATCCATCCTTCCGACCTGTTTTATATACATGTATATGCTTTCAGGAAATGTTTTATCATTCATGAGAGAATACTTTTAATGGGAAAACCCTGTCGTCTGATAATATCTTTGACAACATTTACTAAAGAATTCGACCAAATTTTTTTTAAAGTATTACAAGTGTGAACTTTTAATATGTCATTCAACTTGAAATGTGATATAACTTATTACTAAAAAGACTGGATGTTATATATATATATCAGGGAAAGAAAAAGATTAAGTAGCAATTGAAATGAAATAAAACCTCATTTTCCCAGTATGATATAAGTATTTTTAGCTTAGATATGAGCTGTTTTTGATATTTTTTTATTAAGGTCTTATATAACTTCTCAATAAATATCTTTGATGGCTGTGGAATTCACCACAGGAGAAAATGTAATGGTATTTTTTATACTGTTTGGATCACAGATGTGGATATTAAGAAGTGCAAAAAGTTTATGCTGTTTTGTATTGTATGCAAAAAAGGACACAGCCAGTCTTTTTGTACCGGTATATTAAAGATAGCAAAGAGTGTGTGAATTTAAGAAAACTCATTAAAACATTCTCTTTTTGCCTGATAAGAAATTCTTCCCTGTGAATAGTTTCAAAGGCTTGTGAAAATGTTAATTCATCTGCATGTTATCTCCTGTGAAACTTTCATTTCTGATGAAAATGAATGATATTTGCATTAATGTTCAAATTTGAAATTTAAATTAAGTTTTTATAGCAGTTACATTGTTTAAAATTAGAAATGATATAATTTTAATCTTTTCAAATGATTCAAAACGAGGTACATCTGAGAAACTCGCAAAGTTTGTTTTTTTCTCTCTCAAGAGTACTCATATCGATAGGTATTACAAGTGCCAAATTAAAAGATTCCATTGAAAGATTTTATTTTATGGTAAATCAATTCAATAAGATTATAATACTGACCACTGGTTCTTGCAGTTATATTATATGAGTTTCAGTTCTTTTAAATTAATAGATCTTCAATGTGACATGCAAAACCACATTGTTGGTCTCTTGGTAGCTCACTTGCCTGGAGTGCAGCAGGTTATGACTTGGATTCCCGCTTAGACTTACCAAGGACTTCAAGGAAAATCAGTATTTGCTGCTTCTCTCCTAAGCATGTATCATATAGGAGTAAGAACTAAGACTGGTCATTCACAGTCAGAATTATGTGTCGGCGTTTTGTTATCCATTTGTTTGATGAGCTAGAGCTTCTTATTTTGTCTTTTGATAAGGGACTTTCCATTTTGAATTTTCCTCAGTTATTATTTGTTGTGATTTTACTTTTTTATGCAAACTTTCATTTTAATTTTTTTTTACCGCCTAATATTGTTGAAAAGATTGTTCCAAAAAGGGGAAAACTTTCATAGAGGAATAAGACAATATACAATTCAAAAGGATGTTTTCTTTCGAAAATGTCAGTAACAGAAAGGAAATGTGAATTGTTTTTGAACATCATTTGAACTGATTTAACTACTAATGTATCTTCTGGTCTGTCCTTGAATTTACAATTATGAACATTTTCCATGCACACATATAGGAGCTGATCTCATTAATTTAGTAGTTCAATCTATTTTGATTCTCTGACCTAGCTTTGGTATATCTGTCGCTAGCATATTCTATAATTCTCTGTAGTACTTTGCACTGCATTACATAACTTTTTCTCTGATAATTATGTTAAAACGTAGTCAAATGTTTCAGTATTTTAAAGGTGAAGGTTATTTTTTGTTGATGTATAAAACTTTATGACTGTATCAGTTTACATGCTTAATCAATACACTAAACAGAGTGTTTAGAACATATGTCTATTTTATAGATGATCATGTACTGTACTTTTAGATGCAAGAGTTCAAAATTATTTTAATACTCAAATATTAGGGCGATTTCAATTTGCCTTTTTTCTCTAAAGGACCATTGTACTGATCGGGTTTGATTGCATGAAGAGACCAAGTAACATAGAAGTTCATAAATATTGGTCACAGTATGGCCTTCAATAATGAACAAAAAAGTAAAATAACTAAAATATCGAACTCTGAGGAAAATTCAAAACGGAAAATTCGTATTCAAATGGCAAAATAGAAACCACAAACTCATCAAACGAATTGATAACAACTGTAATATAACTTGACATTTTCGAATGAAGAAAATGGTGGATTAAACCTGGTTTCATGGCTAGCTAAACCTCTCACTGGTATGACAATCGCATTAAATTCCGAAAACCTATTCCACATAGTCAGTTATAAAAGGCTCTTTTCTCTCTCTAAAGGACCATTGTATTATTTATTTCTAAATGATTATAGAAGCTATAAAAACAATAAGTCCAGTTTCTGAACATTAATTTGTTTCTCTCACTCTCACATTCCATATTTACATACGAAAATGCCTATACTATGACAGTTGTTGTCCATATGTTTGATGTGTTTGAGATTTTGAGAATTTGGCATTTTTTTAGGGACTTTCCAATTTGAATTCCTTGAAGTGCAGTATTTTAGATGTTTTTCGTTTTACACCTGTACAAGGTTAAATTCTGAAAGTTTAATCTAGCGGAATTCAAATCATAAAAAGGATCATAATATACATAAAATAAAGTATATTTTTCTGTTTTCTCATAACCTATAACATACCTGGCCACTTATTACATTAACAATTAATTAGGTCTTTTTCAACAATATGCAATTACATAAATAATATAACCTATCATCTACAAATATGTCTTTAAAGGAAAAAATATCCATCAAATTAGGCTATTTTACTGAAAACTTTCAGCCTTGGGTATATAATTATATAGTATGTATGCTATTATATGTAATCAGCTGGCCATTACTGTTTGTGACATTCGAGTTATTAATTACTAATTTCTTATGGGAATTGATGGAACATTAGTATAAACAAATCAATATCATATTGTATTTCATTTGTACAAGATGAAAAGGGTGTGGAAAAGCTTCAGATTTATTAATCATAAAAATGTATTTAAACAATTATAAGAAGCTATGGGCCATATTTATACAAAAGAATCTACATGTAAATTGAGTAAAGTTCATTAAAAGGGAATAATTAGCCAACTTCCTTTGAAGGTGATGCAATAAATATTTAAAAGTTTAATGATTTTGTTTAGTGAAAATTAATTAGTAATATTTTTATGGCGAATTTGATATGACAATTTCCTGGTACAATGTATATGAAACCATAGGCTTGACAGGTGTATAATGCGATGAAACCTTTTTGAGGGGGGGAAATCTCGAAAAGAACATCATTGATACTCATACATTGTTAATTAGTTGTATTTATTATGTAATCCAGTATAAATGGTATTTTTAAAGGTCCAACATTATCTATTCAATAAAAAGTCACGTTTTGTAAAGAAAAAACGAACATTTAGATGACTGTGAACAATTAAATATCATTTTCAATTGCTTGATTCAGATTTTTCTACTTCCTCGTTTGCGATTTTGAATGTGCAGTTCAAAAAGTCAACCAGAAATATTACTCATCATTTAGAAACTCACTTAAAACACACCCTTTCTCTGTTACATCCGCATACATGTTTTACTTTATCAAGTTCAGACGTATTCTCTTAACTCTTCAAATGAAAACTGCCACTCATTAAATACCCTTTATTTGTTCTTGAGGGCCTCATTATCCAAGTGGTCAAAGTATATGACCTACTGTATTACTAGACTGTCAAAAGCCTAGGGTGTGAATTCCAAACAAACACGGGACAAGAACACTCGACTCCAATCTTAATTTACTAGAATTGCCGGTTTTCCTACTGAATGTCGGTGTAACTCTCAAGACACTCAGGCTTACTCCACAATATCAAATCGTTTACCTCGAAATATCGTAATATTTTTTAAAGTAGCATTAAACCTCAATCAATAAATCAATCATTTCAGGTGTCTTGTATTGTATTTGTCTGCGTGGATACATTGAGAATAAAGAAATTTTAGAGACATTAAGATGTCAATGGTCCAGGTACACTCATCTAGATATATTGAGAATAAAACAATCAATAAAAACATATAATGGTTCTTTTTGTGTTCCAAAATTTTACAAAACTTTCACAAAGATTTTGCTTAACTGACTTGATAAAAAGATAGAGCTTTCCCTCCAAATTATGAATATTCAGCTTTTTATTGCGAAGCCTATCACAGTTTTCTACAGATTCACCTGCAAGTTACCTGTCGATTTAAACTTTTGGCAGTTCTATTGTCCTATCTAACAAATACAACAGGTATTGTTCTCTGTATAGTTTATTTGATGGGACATTTAAATTTCTTGCAAGAGAAATCTATCACTCACTGATTAATTTACCTGAACAAAAAATTGAACTGTCAATGATGGAAATACATGTACAAATAAGTAATTATAAAACTGCATGTGATGTTGTATTCATTCAATCAACAACACATTTTCAATTTGTTTGATATAAACACTGATTTGAAAATTAAAAGTTGATTTCTGATCAAATTTCAACATTTTACCTATTAAAATTGGCTATTTTTTAGTCTGTTCACTAATAAAAACTTAAAATGATAATGTTTAAATAAAGGTCTTCATAAATGTATTCTTTATAACTGAAGAACCACGAAAAACATGCAGATTCTTTGAAACATAAATGCATGCAGTACTTAAAAAAAATCAGAAATAAACTTTTTGTAATTAAATCAGTGCTTATATTGAACAGATTGGATATATATTATTGATATTGAATAAATACTGTATCACATGCAGTTTATGTGAGTTTATACATGTATTTCAATCAACAAAGAAGATATTTTTTTTTGTTCAGGCAAATAAATCAATGAGTGATAGATTTCTCCTAGAAGAAATTTAAATGTCCAAGTGAATAAACTACACAGAGAACAATAGCTATTGTATTGATTCAATGGGACAGGTAAACCTGCAAAAGTTTAAATACCTTGGAAAAGAGCAGACGACTCTGTGGAAAACTTTCATTTGGTTCGCTATAAAAATGTAATGTATGAATGAATACCAACATTCAATATTATTATTAAACATGTTTTTGTTACACATATAGGTATCATACAGTTAACCATCTTTCATATTTTTTTTATATTCTAAACCAATATTTTAGCATTGATAATACAACTGAAAAATATAAAGGGACTCTACCAAGCTCCCCTAGCAGAGCTAGGTTAGAAGACTTTTTGTTTACACCTAATATATACTTCATATATCTTAATTTGGATTTATCTAAAAGTTCATTCATATAAACGTGCTGTAATAAATATTCACTTTCTTTCTGGCATGCTGCAAACTTGTTTTAAACATAGCTGTAATTTCACTGCCATACATTTATAAACTCAACATATATACCAGGATTTAAATTTTATATTTGCACCAGACGCGCTGTTCGTCTACAAAAGATTCACCAGTGAAGCTCGAATTACAGATATCCATAAACAAGACTTTCACATATATTGAATTTTTCTTCATATCATTTCTTTACTAATAAAAAGTAAAATAATAGAAATACCGAACTCCGAGGAAAGTTCAAAATGGAAAGTCCTTTAATTGAAACCTAAAATACACCAAAACAATGAATAACAACTGCCATATTTCTCACTTGGCACTATTATTTTCGTATGTAGAAAATAGTTGATAAAACATGAATTAATAGCTGGCAAAACTCTCACTTGTAAATTTCATTATATTGGAATCAATGTGTGAACAAAAAACAAAACAAACATATATTATAGGTAAAATGTGAAAAATAGTGGCAGTTATAATCTTAATCACAATACAAACCATAATAACTTTTCTAGATTACCTAAGCTGTATTTGGCAAACATTTTAGGAATTTTGGTCCTCAATGCTCTTCAACTTCGTACTTTATTTGGCCTTTTAAATTTTTTTGGGATTCGAGCGTCACTGATGAGTCTTTTGTACACGAAACGCGCGTCTGGCGTATGTACAAAATTTAGTCTTGGTGTCTATGATGAATTTATCTATTAACAACATCATTAAACTGAAGAGAAGACGTTATGAAAAGAGCATTCGTCTAGTTTCTGAAATTGAAAAAAAAAGCTTTTATGCTTTCAAAATTGTCTTAACCTCGTGTATGAATGATTATAATGATAGAATCTGATACTTAAGTGCAGTTATGCAATAAATGCAGGACGTTGGAGTTACTTTTAGACAGCTTATTTATCAGACAAAATACATAAACATTATTACTTAAATCTGAAAGGCGTGTGTCTTATGTGGTTTTTATGAGGTGTTTATTTGATATTTGATAGCTTTATAGTTTTATTTTTATTTTTGAATTCAAGTGGCTTCCTAAGTGGCTTCGTCTGACCTCTTCTTAATAGACTTCAGAGACTGCATTAAGATCCCACCACATAATTTTCTGTTAAATATGAAAAGTTCAAATTTTATTCGAGCTCTGTTTGGGACAGACACTTTCAAATGATAGTAGAGATGTGTTATGAGATCAAATAAGCTTCAATAGAATAAAGTTAAAGTTTGTTTCCATTTTTGTATACATTTGTTTTCAAATTCAGATAGATGAATCCCCTCTATTGATCTACTTGGTTACGGATTGAAGACGGTAAATTAGAACATATGAATTGTATAACAGGTTAAATAACAATTTATAAACCTTATTTTGAAAAGACTAATACACTGAGGAGTCGGAGTTTAATGTGCTAGATCACAACGTTTAGATCCGTAAGAATATATTCTTAAAGCTCAAACATTTCAAACGAATTAAAAACACCAGTTTAAGGTTTTTGGTTTAATTCAACTGTTATTCTCAATTGACGTTGAATCGTCCGATGAGAGTTGAGTTATCATATGATTTATTAGTACAAAATGTATACAGTGAAATAAAAAAAATTCTGAACGCATATTGCAAAATCAAAAGATAAAACACAACAAACGAATGGACCATAATTGCGTATTCCTGACTTGGTACGGGCAATTTCGTTTTTAGAATATGGTGGATTGACCCTGTTTTAAGGTGCTATTTTAATTTTAAATCTCAATTTTATTGTGACAAGCGCATCAAATTCCATTATAGTGTATGTTAATGAAATCAGTCAGTTAATATTCATAAGGTTAATGCATTAATTTTGAAAAATATTGTCCCGAGTCGAATTTTATATTGCATGCGCTTGCCAGAGCAATATAGATTCTACGAGTTATGATTTTTACTATAATAAATAACCCTTTTATTAGTACATAGCAAAGCTTGAAAAAAATGTTAAAAATGCTGACGTCACTAATTCAAATTTTAATTTATATTTATGCAAAATGATATACATGTAGCATAATTACACGCTAACTTTTGGTAACATTTTGTCGGAATTATTTTTTACCATACAAAACAATCACATCTTTAAGGTCATACCACATTATTATCTATGATCTCTTACAGTAGTAAACATAGTAGTACGACACCTGATACTTAATATGCGACATTCACATGCAAGATGTAGATGTTTATCCGGTATATGTTTCCAGGGCGTGGGTAGATCACATAACTTCGGAAAGGAAAATTGTCCTTTCTATTTCCTCGCTTTACAACTTGTTATGTAAAAAGTACTTATAGTGTCGTGTATTTTTTTTTATTAAAATAATAGAAATAATTTGAATCAAACCAAACCTCCTCACACCCTATTTATTTGAATTATTTGAATTAATATTACTAAAGATTTTCTACTTAAGGAACATATTACCTTATCATTATCTTAAATTTTTAGTAAATATTTGGTTTTAATGCTTTTCAACTACTTATTTGGAGTGAATTTTATTTAAAGTGTTTTGCTTCGGATGTGATTGCAGAGTCTGGTGTAGACGAAATGTGCGTCTTTCGCTCAAACATATAAGCCTTATATCTTTGATGGGTTTTTGTTTTTTGTTTTTTTTTTATATCTTCAACACTTTATTTTCTTGAAAAAAAACACCAGAAACAATTTGATACACACCAAATCTCCTCAAAACTCACGTATATACATATGTATGTCAGACCCCAGTTAATCTGAAACCATTGCTACTTTTAGTCGTAGAATGTGACCTACATGTTTAATGGTTTTTCTCATGCGGAAACCTCTTGAATTGGGTCGTTATTAGATCGTATCTGATACATTGATTTTACTTTTAAACTTTCCCATAAACTATCAATCTTAATCATTTTATGTTTTCCTTTACCGCTTTTTTTTTAAAGATAAAAGAAACAATATCGTTCAAACCTAAGGTGTTTTATATGATGTGGTTTATTTTCCCGCCTACATCTTTGTCTATCAATATTATACCTATACAGTCTTGGCATACTTTCAATTATATTGAGTACATTTGTAAACTAGTATTGTCATTTTAAGTCTTTTTTCATAATTGATCACAGATGCATGCTTTAGCTGTTCACCAGTGTTACTGGGGTGAACAGTCTGACGTAAATTTTAATGGAAATGTAGAATTAGTAAATGCACAATTAGATTACCTAGACAAAGTCATGGAAAGACCTCTATTAAAGCAGTCGTGAGGCCTCTTTTAGGGAAAACTGTTGTTTACATTATCAAAGATTTGTTGGGTTATTATATACATATTTATATGTATGTACATAAAAATGAGGAGAGGTATGATTTCAATGATGAAAAACATGAAGAAGAAAAAAGTTTACATGAAGTGGTACTAAATGAAAAAGGCTGCCGTATGGCCTTCAACAACTGAAATAACCTTAATCATATACTAGGAGTCGGCTATAAAAGGCGTGTACTTGAATAATGTAAAATCAATACCATCGAGAAAACTAAAGGCAAACAATTTACAAAAAAGAAAAAAATCAGAATATAAAAACATACTGTTAAAATCAGTAGCAATCGGCTTAAATCAACAGATCGTTAGTAATTTCGGATCCTCGGATCCTCGGTTGCCGAGTTGTCTAATACCACAGTCCCACTAGGCCACGATCGCACTATGATCTGTGAAAAAAATCGTAGTACAATCGTGTAGATCACAATAAGGTCGTATCACGGTCGTGGTAAGGTCTTCAAGATCGTGATTAGCGTGGCCAATTTTGAACATGTTCAAAACAATTTTGGTGCGGTCGTGGCGAAATCAGGTCGTAGTAGAAGCGTAGTGAGAGCGCACTTAGGTCGTAGTAAGATCGCAAAGGTCTCTGTACCATCGTACTGAGAGCGTAGCGAAAGAGTTATTCTATTCGAAGGGACTGCGCTGCGATCTTACTGCGACGTTACTACGACCATCACGTTCTCATCACGACCCAACTACGCTTTCACTACGACTATACCACGTTTACACCACGCTGTTCAAGACCATAGTACGATTCTAGCACGCCCATGCCGTCCTCATCACGCTCTTCTTACGACCTGACTACGTTCGTATTACAACCCTCATTCTCATTGTCATTTTTACAGAAAATATATTATGTAATTCCAGGTTTTGTTTGTCTGTATGAAGTTAGGACTTCTTGTCAATTTTCTCTAACGGCTCAACCATGCTTCTCGTTTGTATATAGATTAGACCGTTGGTTTTCCCGTTTGAATGGTTTTACCCTAGTAATTTTGGGGGCACTTTATATATTGCTGTTCGGTGTGAGCCAAGGCTCCGTGTTGAAGGCCATACCTTGGCCTATAATGGTTTACTTTTATAAATTGTTAATTGGATGGAGAGTTGTCTCATTGGCATTCATGCCACATCTTCCTATATCTATTAACACATTTGTGTCATCTCTGCTATCATCCACTTAATTATCGTCATTTGAGCTTTATGGACCAGCAAAAGATTGTAATTTAGGTTGAATTGTACTTTCCGAAATCTCTGATTGAACAGGATTCGTTACTTTCAGAGCTCCCTCTGTCTTAACATCAACCCCTACCACCACGCCTGTATGTTTTAGAAGATTTTGCTGGCATGACTGTATTATTTCCGAGATATCTACGTTTTAATCAATAATAGAAGGAATGGAACAATGTGTTTACGTTATTACCGACAACGAAGTAAGATCGCGGTATGAACGTAATATAATCGTGGTAATAACGTGCTATAATCGCAGTAAAAGCGTGGTAAAATCGTGTTACAATCGGATAACTCGTGGTATGGTCGTAGTGAGAACGTGAACGAAGAAAATCTTGATAATGAGGTCGCAGAATAAACGCGTTGAGAACGTGGTATAATCGTAGCGGGATCGCTGTAGAAGCGTAATGAGGACGTAGTAGAATCGTGAAAGCAACGAAAATTTATATTTTCTTGCCGCTAATACCGCGACCTCACCACGGTCTAAATTTATATTAGATCGCGGTGAGCGTGATGCGATCGTGTTCTAGTTGGACTGGGGCTCAAGTAGCAAAAACATCGATGCTTTAAACTGGCGTGAAAACACCAAAAATATCAAATCAGATTTAATCGTGAGTCCTTGCATTTGGAGTCTAAATTAAAGTGAAAAATGCTCAATTGTTTACTATATTACACCGTTTCACTGAAAAATGGGTTGTTAAAAAAGGAGAGTATTAAAAATACTGAGCTCCAAGTAAAATTCTAAAGCGAAAGTCCATAATTAAAAAGCAAAAGGTCAGACACATCAAACGAATGGAAAATAACTGTCATATTAGTGACTTATTGCAGGCATTTCCTCATGTTGAAAATTGCAGATTACACATGGTTTTATTGCTAGCTAAACCTCTCACTTGTATGACAGTCGAATAGAATCAACTCATAATGACCAGAATATGTAAGTAAAACAAAAAGACAGAGATGGTGTATACCGTCATAAAATTTATGATAACTTTTGTGTCTACATTAATGCTTGCTTAAAAGGCCTCTAGAATGTTTAAGATGTAATCGAGTTAACATACGTTAAAACTCTTGACAATTGCACTGCATTCTTCTATTCAGCACAAAGTACAAATTTGATCATTAGCAACATATGACTTATTTTTTGTTGTACAAATCGGTTTGTGATGTTGAAGATATATAAACTTATTAATTGGAGACCTTTTTCCTAAAATTGGTTTTATCAAGTGTTATTTGATTTTCTAGCTCTGCGTTATACTGTTGCTGGTAAACAGGTAGTTCCCGAGGGTATCAACAGCCCATTAGTCAGTAACAAACCATTGGAATCATTCATAATCTACGTTACATAAATATATTGAAAAAAGATAAGAAACAAAGGTTTCAACATCCTCAGGCAAAGTTATACAACTCGCATCTGACGTACTAAACTTTAGTCCTGGTATCTATGATGAGTTTTTTAACATTGGTTTTGTTATTCTTTTTATATATATATTGGTCCCGTAACTCTTCAAGTGCTATGGCTCCCTGACTCTCAAAATTCAGGTTCTGAAGGAAATCAAGAAAAACGTTGGACACACCAACTTCATTACTTGTTGTTTTCAGATTTTATCAAAGTGTCGATACAGACTTTTATTAGAGTAAACAGTCGTCATTGCTCTGACATTGTCACCAATTGTCACATACGCTTCTAAAAAATGTAAGATATTAAGGATTCACTCCCGTCGGACAAACTCGACAAAAGAAGGTATTGGCTATTCTTTTTAGGTCTCTTTGATCATATAACCCTCCTTCTACATAACAAACTTAGAATTTGATTGTTATAATGTTGATACTTAGAAAACATGAAAACAAAATACACATGATAGCAATGAATAAGAAGGGCAAAGTCTGCGTTACTTTTTATTTAATTGTTGTATCTTAGAAGACGATAAGTAAGGATAATTCAGTTTAGCATTGTCAATCTGTGGATTTTTTTACCATTATTTTGAACGCAAAATGCTAAGAAACCCTAAATGTACAAAGACATCATCGAACACACATGCCATTTGTAAGAACCCTTAGCCATCCTGTCTCAGTTAGATTTAGACCTAATTGGTCCTGACGCTGTTTTGTTATGTACAGTTGCGAATTACTTAGTGGTTAGAGCAATCACTATTGGAAATATGATACATTCGTAAATCTGAACTCGACCCATTAAAAGAAAACCAGTCTTACATATACTGATTTTGATGCTTCGGAAGGTTACGTTTTTACTTTCATGACCTTTCAATGGTATACCGTTGTTCGTCCATTCGTTCATCTGTCCATCCATCCATCCATCTGTCTATCCATCCGTCCGTCGTCAACATGTCAGACAATAACTTTAAAACTTCATTGGTTGATTTTTCATTGTTTAGATCGTTTTGACTAAAAAGCTTCTTATGTTGGTTTCTGTTCTTTGGTCAGGTTGTTGTCTCATTTCCAGTCTCAATCTTATACCGTAGGCTTTTGTAAATAGTTAATGAATTAGATTCTGAAATGGATTATTTGGTACGTGTGTCTTTGATTTACTATTACATAAGAACATACGTTACCCTACAGCACCGTTTAACACTTGCGTAAGGATATGACAGATGGCTGTGTAATGGATGTGTGCACGAGATGAACTGTTATAATCTTAAGGTGTGCTTTTCTGATTATTCTGTTTTCTTTAAAAGTTATCAAATCCATAAACGCATTAACAATCGATTTTTTTTTAAATGCACTTTAACAGCATACAACCGACTTTATTGTTTCCAATGGATTCGATCTTCATCGGGAAGTTTAAAAAAAGAATTATAAAATTTGAAATAATTTATAAAGTCTTGCCTTTAAATTTTTCGACGGCGTAATAAATCAAAAAATAAAATTTCAGTTGTTTATTTTGCACACATAGTATTCTTTTTGGAATATCGTCTTAAATCGCTACTTTTTCAGACTTTGATAAAAACTGTTATGAACATAAAAACGATTTTATCCCTCATCATACTTTCAGGAGCCTGTTGCATAGGAGAGAATAGAATATTCATTAAAGATTAATAAGTCGAGACATACAACTCTAAGAGTCGCAGTAGAGTCTCGTGGTGACCTTCATATTGACCTTCATGTTGACCTTCATGTTGATGATTATTGACCTTGTACTAGTAGACATTGTACACTCCCAAACGAACCGTATGGTCAATTCTTTGCTATATTATAAGGTCTAAATATCCAACAACAACACGTGGATTGAAGAAAAAAATAAACAGATAATGTTTATATTTTCATATCTTTTGTTCTACGTGAAAGCTTCTTGAATGCCAATGTTGACCATAGATTTACATTACTGTCCATAGGTAGACACCACAGCTGCTTCACTAAGAATTATGACAAATAAAAGATTTTTTAAGGAAGGAAAAATATAGTCATTTTATAATATTTTATTATTTGATCTTGACATCCACGTTTTGTTGCACGACTTTTAAAAATTATGTTTTTTCACTGGTTTGCGCAATATTGTTAATCAAACACCTCAATCCTCTACTAGACATAACCCTTCAAATAACTGTGTTGTTAAATGTCCAAAAACCTAAAATATGATTTTTAAACACTGTTTTAACACATATAAAAGTGGTTCTCTTTGATTTCTGTAAATGCTTGCTGGGGAAAATTTCGGCGGGTCGTTTTAATTTAAAAAAAAAAACTATCATTTTGTTCTGTGCATATGATTTCATAAGAAAATTGATTTGTATATATGAAAGAATAAAGGCAACAGTAGTATGCCGCTGTTCAACAGTCATTAATCGATTAAGCGAAGAAAACCGGATCATAAACCTTTTTTCAAATCACTCCAAGTGTAAATTTTAAATTGAATCAGTTTAGCAAGGAACTAGTGTTAACGGAATGTCTAATCTATTCGAAACAACTGATTTTGCCGTTGATTTTCATGCGTCAATCTTTTGATTTTGTTAAGTTTTTTGGAAGACTTTGAAACGCGCGTCCGGCATATATACTAAATTTAGTCCTGGTATCTATGATGAGTTTTTTTACAACCACTGGGTCGATGGTGGAAATTAATTTCCCCGAGGGTATCACAAGCCCAGTAGTCAGCACTTTTTGTGCTGAAATGAATTGTCATTGGTATGGTTTTCATGTTATATTTGTTATTCTCGTGGGATTTTGTCTGATGCTCGGTCCGTTTCTGTGTGTGTTACATTTTAGGGTTATGTCGTTGTTCTCCTCTTATATTTAATGCGTTTCCCTCGGTTTTAGTTTGTTACCCCGATTTTGTTTTTTGTCCATGGATTTATGAGTTTTGAACAGGGGTATACTACTGTTCCCTTTATTTATATGGTTATACTAGAACACACCCGCGAAATCGCGGGCATATACAACTTGTAAACTGTTGTAGGATGAATTTTTGTAAAAGATATTATGACTGGAGAATTTCATATAAGGTATCAAAAGCCCTCTCCCTTTTTTCCAAAGTCCGTTATGTGTTTCCTTTCTGTTAAATTCAATTATTTTTCGTGAAGCACGAAAAATAGCCTTATACCACATTTATTCTTCCCCTTTGCTACAATGCATTTTTTGGTAAAAGTCAATTAAATTAAAAATTTGCACCTCTTCAAACATGAAATAAATGAAACTGCTTATAGACCATTGTTATTCTAATAAAATGTGCTTCTAGGACCATCCATCAGTGCTTTTCCTTTTGATAGCCCTAATAACATGCCAATGGTAGGATTTGAATCTCGTAAAAATGACTAAGGCTCATTTGAGGGGTGGTCTGAGGGGGCCTGATCCCGAAATCACGGGCTTAAAAACATGAAATCCCGAGGTGCGTATTTTAACGAAATTCATGACATTCATATCCCGACATCCCGAAATTAAAAAAAAATATTCCCGCATCCTGTAAAGATCAATCCTGAAATCCCGAGCTTAAAAACACCCGATCCCGACGTCCCGAATAAGTCCTGCCTCCCTTTAATCTCGACCCTACTTTCATTTTGGCCAAACACATACTTTCACTTTCAACAATAAATTTTTATGCCCCATTTATGGGAATTATGTTTTCTAGTCTGTTCGTCCGTTCGTTCATTCGTCCGTCCTTCTGTCCGGCTTCAGGTTAAAGTTTTCACTTTCAACAATAACTTTTATGCGCCATTTATGGGAATTATGTTTTCTAGTCTGTTCGTCCGTTCGTTCGTTCGTCCGTCCGTCTGTCCCGCTTCAGGTTAAAGTTTTTGTCGAGGCAGTTTTTGATGAAGTTGAAGTCCAACCAACTCGAAACTTAGTAAATATGTTCCCTATGATATGATCTTTCTAGTTAAATTAGAGATTTTACCCCATTTCACGGTCCACTAAACATAGTAAATGATAGTGACGATGTGGCATCCGTATTCTATGGACACACTCTTGTTTCCACATGTTTTACTGATTTCAATATATATATATATGCAACTGGTATGACCCCTTAGATAGTAAATATTTCAGAAAAAGTAGACAGAATACAGAGAGTCTCTGTATATTATAGTAGTAAAATCGTAGTTTACAGGTGGATAAACGCGAAAACATAAGTGTCTCTAAGGAGGTATAACAGTTGTAGTTCTTGCGATCTAAAACCATGATATTGAGAACGCTCTGATTGGCTTATTTATTTTTCATTTTTATAATCTATCACACGATTGGTTGTTCTTGTGCATGTTTAAAACCGGAAGTCTTATCTATGACTAAAAGTCAGTCTGATAACGGAAACAATATCCGGACACCATTTTGTCGTTTTTCTCCCAAACATTCTTGTTTCCACATGTTTTACTTATTTCAATATATATATGCAACTGGTATGACCCCTTAGATAGTAAGTATTTCAGAAAAAAGTAAACAGAATAAAGAGTCTCTGTATATTATAGTAGTAAAATCGTAGTTTACAGGTGGATAAACGCGAACACATAATTGTCTCTAAGGAGGTATAATAGTTGTGGTTCTTGCGATCTAAAAACCATGATATTGAAAACGCTCTGATTGGCTTATTTATTTTTCATTTTTGTAATCTATCATACGATTGGTTGTTCTTGTGCATGTTTAAAACCGGAAGTCTTATCTATGACTAAAAGTCAGTGTGATAACGGAAACAATATCCGGACACCTATTTTGTCGTTTTTCTCCCAAAATAACTCAATATGAATAATCATAAGAACGGATGACAAATGCGACTATGCATGTTACCTAAACAACACAGAGGCATGATGAATAATTTATTGTGGAAGGAAGAGAAGCGACACACAAAATGAGGTCTTCTCGTTTAATAGTATAGATTTATAAATTTACTGTTTACAAATTTTTGGATTTTTTTGGAAATACTAGGGCTTTTCTACCTCAGGCATAGTTTACCTTATTTGTATTTGGCAAAACTTTTCGGAATTTGGGTTCTTAATGCTCTTCAACTTTGTACTTTATTTGGCCTTTTTAACTTTTTGGATTCGAGCGTCACAGATGAGTCTTTTGTAGACGAAACGCGCTTCTGGCATATATACTAAATTAAGTCTTGGTGTCTATGATGAATTTATTTACAACCACTGGGTCGATGCCACTGCTGGTAGAGATTTATTTCCCCGAGGGTATCACAAGCCAAGAAGTCAGCACTATTTGTGCTGACATGAATTGTCATTGATATGTTTATATTTATAAATTTACTGTTTACAAATTTTTGGTATTATAATGAGATTTTTTTTAAATACTAGGGCTTTTCTACCTCAGGCATAATTACCTTAGCTGTATTTGGCAAAAACCTTTAGGAATTTTGGTTCTCAATGCTCTTCAACTTCGTACTTTATTTGGCCTTTTTAACTTTTTTGGATTCGAGCGTCACTGATGAGTCTTTTGTAGACGAAATGCGCGTCTGGCGTATATACTAAATTTAGTCCTGGTATCTATGATGAGTTTATTTCTTTCTTATAGATGATTTTCTAGCGACACTTAGTATCTTCTTTGCTTTTATATTGGTTTTTTTCTGTGGCATAAATGATCAATTAAATAATTTTGTAAAATTTAAGATATGTGTGTAAAATAATATTCTGAGTTAAATGCAAAATTAATAATCTGTAAAAAAAAAGTTCGACTGACTTGTCTAGGCAGTAATTCAACAATACACAAATTTACATATATTAGCTGGAACTTTTTGTAGTTATATGAACAACAATGTACTTGTGTATTGACCCATATTCCAATTCCCTGCGATTTACGAAATTAGACACAGCACGAATTCTTTGGGTGAACTTGGTAATCATGACGTGAACAATGAATAAAGCTTACAATTAAAATTATGTGCTTTCTTCCATTAGACTAGAGTATACTTAACTTTCGTTTGCTATGTCTTGTTTGGTTGAGTGTACTTTAAATTATTCATATCACTTCAATTTCGCTATTCGATGATAGCACAAAGATATTTTAATGAGAAATGTAAAATGTTTATATTCTAAACTTCAGGCATCAAACAATTTTAAATTAACGGTTTCCGAGAGGAGCCTATAGTAAGATGACCAGTTGTAGTTATTATGTATCCATGTTCACTCTATCAGACATGATAGTATAATGGACTTTTGAAGATTCATTCCGGATAACACCATATGGTGATTTATTCAAAAATGTTTTTTTTTAATTATAGTTACTCTTGCACGATGTATGAATTCTATCGGTTCTAAGCGTATAGTTCCTGTCTGGTTGCTCTTGACTGCATTGACTCAATTAGTTATTAAACAACTTTTATTCCTATAAAAGTATCGAATAAGCGAATTGTTTTAGAAGCATGCAGGTAAAACTTTACTCAACAGAAAAATGAAAAGAGTTGGGTTTTTTTTCTTATTATTATTTTTATTAAGATGTTAAGAAATAAAAGTATTTGTTAATATGACAAATAACTTTGAGTTAGAACTAAGTGTTATTGAGGAAAAACAATGTTTATAATTTTAGGGCAGTGTTTTATATAATTACTTTAAACACGGAAAATTAGAACGATCAGAGGGAAGTTCAATAGCAGAAGGAATAGGTCAAGGTCGGTTGACAGATAATTTAAAAGATACGCCAATCGATGATGCTTTCTTGATAAAAGATACAGATGCAGTTGAAATGGTTAGTAGATATAGGAAGATGTGGTGTGAGTGTACATATACAATTTTGGGGTATCATTATCTCCCAAACACAGTCAATTGGAGATTTGAAGATATATGTTTATAATTAAAGTCTAAATATGAATATTAAAAGTATAAAAATGAAGAAGTGGAAGGCCTGAAAATTATGAATGTCTTACAAGAAGATATCAAATAACAACATTCATATAATTTCGTGCATCTAAACTACATTAGGATCGCTCAAACCCAAAAATGTGACACTAAGGCCTTTTTCAGTTTTTCGACCATAATTATTTTTCTGTTTTCGTATATTCAACATAATTTACAATATTTATTTTGACAGTGAAGCTGTTATACAATAGATTCAACAACTTATATTGAAGGTTATCTAACTGCTCGAAGTTTTAAAAAAAACAATTTATAAATCCATCGATGATCGAAAAACACATCATCGAAGATTAAGTAAAATGTTGTTTCAAATATTTCTACTATCTTTTTTTATTAACATAAACTATTATTTGAAATATATGTGTATTTTGATCTAGGTATTTCGCTTATTACATGAAGAGGGATTTTTTGTTGGTGCTTCGTCGGGATTAAATGTAGTAGGGGCAGTGCAAGCAGCTAAGTTGATGGGACCAGGCCATACAATAGTTACTTGCTTGTGTGATACTGGACAGGTAATAAAGCATAATCAGACTGTTCATTGCTAAGTTCACCAAGAGATTATTTTTTATCTTATCAAGATAAAAGAGAACAAGCAATAAGATAGGTGATTAACTTCATGTTCATGTATAAATGCCTTAAGAAGTTAGGGAAAGAGAGGCACTGGAAGTTAAACATTGAAAACTAGTATTAAACGAAATCATCAAAAGTACTAGGCTTGCAATTTGGTACGCTAGACGAGTGTTTCATCTACAAAAGACTTTTCAATGGCTTAACAATTGGTAAAGCAAATAAAAGACGGAGTAGAAGAGCAACAATGACCGAAAAAATAAAATAATGCATGTTCGAATTACGATTAAGGAATGTGTGCATTGTGGTAGAATCAAACATCAGTGCCACTTTGTATTTCGAGTTATTCAATATTTACTAAACAGTAAATTTATAGTAAAAGAAACTATTCATGATATTTCTTGTCAACAGAAGACGACCTGAATACTGGGCCCTGATACCTTCATGGCAGAAACATATGTATAACCCTATAAACCAGTGCTTGTCGTTATATAAATTAGGTTCAAATTACTTAACCTGAATGAAAACAGTTTTCATTTGCCGTCATTTTGTTATATTTATTACATATATTGTTTTAACTTTTTTCTGGAATCAAAATTTTGCAATGCAAATATTTGATAATAGATGTATTTAAAAGGGAAGAAAATAAATAACCTATATGTTATAGAAGTTAACAATATTTTATTAATAGAAGATGTGTATTCTTTTTAGAAATACTATGGAAAGTTATTTAGTAGGAAGATCCTAGAGGAAAAAGGTTTGTAACTTTAAAATTGATTCTTTTAAATTTGTCTTTCCTTCCTTTTATAAGATATTTTAAAATATTAATGTATTTAATGGTCTTATAACGTTTCTTCAGTTCATTAGAATGCATATTTATGAAATAAGAAAGATATGACTGTAATAGTCAGTTAAACTGGACTTTATAACACACGCCATTCTAAATTGATCTTACCGATGAAATTTATTTCTGCAAACAAAACCAGTTTGAATGTCTTTCTCATTTGATTCTTTCTACGGATTAGTGATACTCTTTTTTAACCCAATCTCAACCTACTATCTACATGATTTCGTGGGCTTAGATCTTAAGATACCAAAATGTTGTCTAACCTTTAATTTGACTGATTGTGTCACAGTCCAGATTGTGACATTTTGACTCAATGTGAATCCGACTGACGTAAAACATGCATGTATATCAGGAAACGTTTAACCTATTCTCACACTTTATTGAGTGCATGTGCTGCCACTATATACGCTCCATTTTGAGTTAATGAAATTCCTTCAAATTTTTGTTTGTCTTCCTGCGACTCTTTTCAATCAATTTGCGATAATTGAACATCAGTTAACTGCTGTCGCCTTGATTTACGGATGTCATTTGAATTTAGTTGTTCGATTTGAAAGATAAATTTCACATACTACCATTCCATCCCTTAAATGATGCTTTGCCATCCTGTATGGAGACGCTTCGCCCCCATGACGGCACACCCTATACTGATTGGGAATCTCTGAATTTTCATTGTATACCTTGATTTCTCTTCTTAATTGATTCAATAATATTCTACCATCAGTAAACTACTGTACCTTAATTTATGACATCATAAAATCGACTAATAATGTGGTATCAAATCGCACCAACAACTCAATTTTAAAGGGTTTGAAGTTCCTGATAAAGAAAATAGTTAGATAAAAGTTTGTCAATCCTTAGTACTAATTTTAGGATTTTGGCGGAATGTTGTTAGTTTTCGATTTCTTCTGATTATGGTGATACCTGCTTGTCATGTTCGACTTATGATTTATGATTATCTTTTTTTGAAATCTTCATATATTTAGTGTACAAGCTATAAATGCGAGGTAACAGTAGCTGAAGTCAACACATACATTCTAAGTGTAGGGAAGATGTAGTTGATATTTTAATTTAGAATAAGAAAAAGTGTAGAGTGTGTTGAAAAGTAAAAGATACCAAAATATAATAGTTTTGATATTATTGTAAAGTTTATGCGTGCAATTTGTAAGAATGTCCGCATGTAATTGATACTGCTTGTGTATGTCTCATCACACTATTTTTTTAGTTTCATCTTTTACTGTAAAGTAAAAGTGGACAGGATTTTAGATTTTTAGTAAACATCTAGACCAGACGTGTTTCTGTCGGTCTTTGAAGTCATTTTTGTGCAATGACATTGCTCAGAGCAAATAAAACCCATATAAAAAATGTACCACAGAGAAAAGTCAATATTTGTATATACATCTACAAATCACAACATATGTATAAATACAATAATGGTATTTGAACTGAGATTCCATATTGCATTTGGTAATAAATATTGTTTATTGAACCGCTGTCCATAATACATTGAGTGATCAGTGTTTTTTCCATAAACCAAATTTTTGAGGCAAACAAGGAATCATTGGTCCCAGATAACCGCTACAGTAAAAAGACTGGTATATAAGTTGTCATAAAGAAATTGGCATTATAGCTATAGAACATACAGGAGAAATGTCATGTGCTTTAGAATGTTTAGCATGATTGCTTATAAGGAATGATACTAAATACCAGAGCAAAAACAGTTTCAGTAAAATTCAAATTATGTTATAATAGGTTTTAAATTGTTTAAAACACTTAGACATAAAAGTGTCCATGTACATACAAACTTATTCACCTTTGATGTATCAAATGACTGCAAAATATGATAGAACCATTTCCTACTATACAACTTCATTGATCATTCGAATTTCATCCAATAAAACATGTATAAAAAAAGATCATTTTGGTCTCTTGTGACGGTTGTCTCATTTGCAATCATACCACATCTTCTTTTTTATATGGTCAACCTGTGGAGCAGAAAACAAATTCATCAAAGATTGTCATGATTATAAACAGTAAGGGGAAACCATTTTACTTCTAAGGGGGCATCGGGAAAATCTGGATTCCATTTTGTTTACATAGGCTTGACCACAATATTTGTTTTCATCAAATTAGAGATACTTGTTGGGGGAAAACCCATACCCCACCCACCTTCAAGTTAAATGGTTGTTCCCTAACTGACTTCTTCCCAGGTTTGGGTTTTCTGTATTTTCCCACTTTGATTTATTTCCGCCATGTTATCTTCTTTATATTAAATGTGATTTTGAGCATTGAATGCTCTAAACTTCGAAAGGTTTAGCCAAATGAAGCTAAGGGAATATATTCTTGGCATACAAAATGCTGAGTCATTCGAAAAAGTTTTGTAAACATTGATTTATAGTTATTACCATATAAATGATAATGAGTGTCGACACAGAAGTGCTGACTAAATTGGGCTGATGATATTTCAAACTAGAAAAAAATACAAGCATAGAAACAAAGAGACACTGTTGCTCATGTAGTGTTGCGATGAAATGATGATTTAGGTAGTTTCCCTAATAACAAATAACCGTTGTGTATGCTGTAATAGTACATCTGTCCAATACAATCGTTGGAATGACATCATGCACTAACATACCTCATCAACTGGGATAACAACTGCCAAAGGCTTGTATAGATGATGTATTACTTATCTAGAATATAGATATGCTCATTGAAAATGTGAGAGAGAAAAAAATAGGCTTCACTTTTACTTTAGAGATAAATTCAAGTTGCCATTTTGTATGGAATATTAGGTAAAAGATTTAAATAAAGGCTTTTACTCTTCACATATATTTTTTTACCTCTAATTATTACTTAAAATAAATAATGGCTTCAGTAGTATACCACTGTTCGAAATGCATAAATCAAATTTAGAGAAAAAACGAAATCCGGGTTACAAACTAAAACACATGAAACTTCGTATATACATTTTATACTCAACGTCATGAATTGATTGACCGATACGATATACAAGTATCTGTAGATCAAATACCGGCTCAATTCTTAATATATGAGAAAAGTTGTCATATATAGAAGTCTTTGAGGTAAAAGCACACCTGTGATTTTTCTATTGATGTAATGACAACTTGCACTAACCAACCTCACCACATTAGATAACCAATGCCGAAGACTGCATATGATGTGTTGCTACTTGAGAATGTGGATATGCTAATTTGGAAAATTGACTAATAAGGGAAAAGGAATAAATGAAGTATCAATATTACCTAAGAATATATGTTTAAGTTAACATTGTGTATAAAAGTTTAGTTGAAATGACTTTTTTCAATTTCTAACCTCTAAGTATTACTATAAATAAAGTAAAATGTTAATTACTCACTACCATTTTTCCAAGATTTTTTTTGGGGTAAGTGTCTCGAAACCATTTGTCTTGTCATATGTTTTATTTCAAGTTGACTTGATCAATCATTGAATTTAAGCATTGACTCTAGCACCTCATTTATATATCTGAAACAAAAATTAAAGGCATTTGATTTATGTCTTCTATTTGAAAATGTTGTCTCAGATTTTAGTCAAAGGGATGCTATTCTAGCTGTTGTACTTTTGTTTGCTGTGCATTATGTAGGAAGGTTAAACACTTTTTATCATTAGATACCTTCAGGAACGAAGTTTCTGTCAACAATTCTCCGTGTTTTGGTCTGATTTTTAGGGTCCAATAACAGTATAAAAACAAAGAAGGGTAGTAGATCCGATTCCAAATGTAGCATTCGTTATGTTTATCATGGGGATGAATAATTAGGGAATAAAAAAGGGAAAACCTTTGGTTACGACATTATGGTTTGAGATTTTGTTGGTTTAATGTAACACAGATATCCCATAACGGCGAGAAAGCGCCAATAAATCTTTCAAATTTGCATGTTTATGCCACTGAATGCTGCTATATATAATTGTAAAATTCACGATTGGAAAGTTGAAATCTTCCCTTTTGTCAATTTCTAGCTAGATAAGTCATTACAAGTATGGGACAAACCCAGCTGTATTTGTGTTATCTCTTATTTTAATTTCGTTATGGTTGAGTGGTCGATCTTAAGTTTCATAGTATGGTAAGATTCTCAGGTAATAATAAGAAATAAGCCAACTGTTGGTGACGTTCACTTATTGAAGAAAGGATAAAATTAACAATTGCAAAGACCGTTTAAGCCCACTTCTTATCTTAAAATCAAGAGATTTTTTTTAAACACCCAGAAATAATTGATTTATATAATTCATACATTTTGTTACATAAAAAGATAACACATTGTAAAAAGGTTGTCAGGAAATTAGCAGAAAAGATGAAAAGATTAGATACGGAAGACGAAAGTAAGCTGAACTTGACGATGTTTTCCGTATAGTTGCATAGCAATAACCTTCAAATGAAAGAGGACAAATTCTTGGTGTGGTAATCATGCTTTGAATCTCTTTTGTCTAAATCTCCTATGAGCACGAGGCAACAACAAATGGAAGTTTCTAACGACCTTGGCTGGCTATACAGCTCTTGCACGGTCGGCCCTGGCTCGGTTGTCGGTCCTGACTTGCGCCTTTTTTGTCATTTAAATCATTTAATTAGCGCGAGGCTATGATTTAGAGGAAATTATAACTTCTGTTCTTAAGGACTTCCTTGTAGTATTTATACTTTGTAATTTCATTCTTACGAACTTCCATATAGTATTTATTTATATAATTTAATTCGTAAGAACTTCCGTCTAGAAGGTCAGGTTCTCGGATATTTTCAGTATAAATCAACTATATTTGGTATAAATATATAAAAAAAAAAGAAGATGTAGTGTGATTACCAAGTGACGATTCTCCACAAGAGACCAAATTACACAGAAACTTACAATAGGTCACCGTACGGCCTTTAACAATATAGAAATCCCATATCGCATAGTAGGCTTTAAATACTCCCAAAATGACAAGTATAAATGAAACGTGAAAACTGACGGCCTAATTTATGTACAAAAAAAACAAAATAAAAAACAAATGTTTAACACAGCAACAAACGATTACCACCGAAATACAGGCTCCAGACTTAGGAAAGGCACATACAGAATGACTGTAAAGAATATCACAAACGATATGCCATACGCGAGAGACTCAGCTGTACATGTCATCTGACATAATCTCATATGATCTCATATGTGAATTTGACCTTATTTATATATGTCAATTGTATCAGAACATTTATAAGAACTGACGAGAGGATATCAATGACATTTTGTCTTTTTATGTTGTTATGTTTCTAACTGCTGTTTCAGGTTAAGGTGAAAGGTGGCGCCTGTTTAAACGTTTAAACCCGCTGCACTTGTATACACCTGTCCTAAGTCAGGAGCCTGTTGTCCCGATGGGACTTCATTGTTGATATGGTTCATAAGTGTTTCTTGTTGCTTGTTATTTACAGAGATTATACCGTTGGTTTTCCTGTTTGAATTGTTTTACACTAGTCTTTTATTGCCCTTTATATCTTTCTGTTCGGTGTGAGCAAAGTCACTGTGTTGGAGACAGTACTTTGACCTTTAATTGTTTACTTTTTAAAGGGCATAAAACAAGAACGGTTAAAGTTACATCAAGTAGTTTGACTTGAATGGAAAGTTGTTTCTTAACCACCCCTTCTTATTTCTATTAATTAATTTCCTACATGTTTGAAAAAACTTATATGTGAGAGTTTAATTAATTGATTGTATTTTATTTGTATACAAGTAGTTTGACTTGCATGGAAAGTTGTTTCTTAACCACCCCTTCTTATTTCTTTTAATTAATTTCCTACCTTTTTGAAAAACTCATATTTGAGAGTCTAATTAATTGATTGTATTTTATTTGTATATAATGTCATGGCTATAAGGCATATTTCTGCAATGGTTCTAACGTATTAAGTACATTGGAGATAACTGTTTGCGATATTTTTAGTAAGACCTTTCAGCACTAGTGTAATTATATCAGTACGTGTTAATGTCTAAACTTTTGTTCATATTATTAGTCATATAAGTTCACGAATAAATGAGAGTGTTATATTGTTCAATACACAAGTAATATGTATACTGGTAATTAGCGATATCAAAGGACTATTCTTGTGTCATATAGTTATAATAGTTAATCAAACACTATATTGTCTAAATACATATTAACATCTATTTTTCCAATCAACTTGCTTGAATTTCCCTTTTCATTTTAGAGTACATAAACGTTTTTGTACTTTAAGTAATACTAGAACAAACCCGCGAAATCGCGGGCATATACAGCTTGTGAACTGTTGTAGGATGATTTTTTGTACAAGATATATTATGTACCGAGAATTACATAAAAGGTATCTCCCTTTTTCCAAAGTCCGATATATTTCCTTTCTGTTAAATTCAATTATATTCGTGTTTCTGGCCTACGACCACAATGCTTCTCCTTTGCAAAAATGCTTCTTTTGGTAAAAGTCAAATCAAATTAAAAATTTACACCGTTTCAAACATGAATTAAATGTAACTTTTTATATATATATATATACCCTTATTAGTCTAAAAAATATGCTTCTATCACAATCCATCAGTACTTTTTTTTTTGAGAGCCTTATTAACATGACAATGGTAGGATTTGAATCATGTATAAATGACTAATACCGACTAAGGCTAATTTGAGGGGTTGTCGATCGGAGGGGTCCTGATCCCGAAATCCCGGGCTTAAAACCACGAAATCCCGAGATTCAGAATTTAAAGAAATTAATATCCCGAATTCGAAAAATATATTCCCGGATCTCGTAAGGATCAATCCCCAAATCCCGAGCTTAAAAACACCCGATCCCGACGCCTCGAAAAAGGTCCTGCCACCCTCTAATCTCTACCTTACTTTCATTTTTGCCAAATCACTATTTTCTCTTTTAACAATAATTTTTTATGCCCCAAAAATGGGCATTATGTTTTCTAGTCTGTGCATCCGTGCGTTCGTTTTCGTTTGTTCGGTCGTCCGTCCGTCTCTCCCACTTCAGGTAAAAGTTTTTGATCGAGGTAGGTTTAGATGAAGTTGAGCATTTTTTATTTATTTTAATATATATGCAAGTGGTATGACCCCTTAAATAGTAAACATTTCAAAGAAAACAGTAAACAGAATCAGGGACTTTCTATACTTACATAGAAATTCCCTGACAGAATACAGAGAGTCTCTATATATTAAAGTAGTATAATCGTAGTTTACATGTAGATAAACGCGAAAAATATTTGTCCTTTGTAAGGAAGTATAAGAGTTGTGATTTTGCGATCTAAACATCATGATATGGAGAACGCTCTACGATTGGTTGCACTTGTGTCACGTGTTTTACTTTTTTTTTTAAATATAAATGCAACTGGTATGACCCCTTAAATAGAGAACATTTAAAAAAAACAGTAGACAGAATACAGAGAGTCTCTATATATTAAAGTAGTATAATCGTAGTTTACATGTAGGTAAACGCGAAAAATAATTGTCCTCTCTAAAGACGTATAATATATAGTTGTGGTTCTATATTCCCGGATCCCGTAAGGATCATGCAATCCCCGAATCCCGAGCTTAAAAACACCCGATCCCGACGCCCCGAAAAGGTCCTGCCACCCTCTAATCTCTACCTTACTTTCATTTTTGCCAAATCACTATTTTCTCTATTTTCCCTTTTAACAATTAATGTGTATGCCCCAATTATGGGCAATCTGAATAATCATAAGAATAGATGACAAATGCGACTATGCATGTTACCTATAGGATACAGAGGCGATTTATTGTGGAAGGAAGAGCAGCGACACACAAAATGAGGTCTTCTCGTTTAATTAATAGTATAGATACTTCTGGAAAAATAAACGGAAGAGGAAATTGTCTATGAATAAAAGCCTAAGTGATGACGGACACATATATCCGGACTTCTTTTTTTCCGTTTTTCTCCCAAAATAACCGAAACTGAATAATCATAAGAATTGATGACAAATGCGACTATGCATGGTACCTATAGGACATACAGTCACAATGATCAATTTATTGTGGAAGGAGGAGAAGCGACACCAAAAATGAGGTCTTCTCGTTTAATAGTATAGATGCATGAACGACCACAAAGATATGATTGCATTGTGTTGTAACCAACATATTTACAGCAGAATGCATTGAGTGTGTAAGCAACAGTAGAATCTTTGGTTAGCTTGCTTTTAGGCTGATCCATGAAGTCATTATAAGTTTATGTATACTACTTTCCTTTCGGCGTAGTCTAATCGTAATAGATTTGTTAACTGTCGGACTAGTCTACTCGAAAAGGCAGGTACTTTTCCTAACATAATAACGACTTCATGGTTCAGCTAGCAAGCAAGCAAACCAAAGATATTATCCCTACCTACACACGCAATGCATTCTGCTGTAAGAATAGATCACATGCTATGGTAAAACGTTCTCGTCATAATTCTTTGAAGCCATTTGATTTTTTTTTATAATTTTACACATACTACAGTGAATCAAAAATATTGGATTAAATGATGGTCTACATAAATAGAATAGAGAACAATGTGTCAATACTACAAGATATAGGGCTAAGAAATAAATATAGAGAAAATAGGCCCAAAAGATAAAGTATAGATAAATTACAAATAATGGGTGAAAAATATAAAGAGAAGTGAATATTATACAGAGAAATGAAAAAATAACCTTCTGATTAAAATATTAAGATTATAACACAATGTTGACTGCTGTACCCCTTTTTGTGATTTTTTTTACCTATTAAATCTGCTTAGTTTGTTCACACGTCGTTTAAATAAAAAAGAATTTGATGCGACTCATTGTACAAGTGAGAGGTTTAGCTAGCTATAAAATCAGGTTTAGTTCACCAGTTTCTACATATAATTTAGGAGAAAATGACTGTACCAAGTCAGGAATATGACAGTTGTTATCTCTTTGTTTGATGTGTTTGAGCTTTTGATTTTACCATTTGATTAGGGGCTTCCCTTTTCGAATTTTCTTTAGAGTTAAGTATGTTTGTGATTTTACATTGTGTCTAAAAAAAAATGTTAAAGAGTTATGAAGGGCCCTAATCCAGACCCTCATATATGCTCATTTGGCATAATCTGCAATACAAATTCATACTTCAAAATGATTTATAGTCATAAACACTATTATGGGATTTCAATACTAGATATAATTGAAAAGGTTAAAAGGTATACGATATACACAGATTAGATAATAAATTTACACCAGGGGAAAGAAAATTAAGTTTCCCGATCAATATGTTATACAAGTTTTCCTTGAATAGTATGTCAGAAGTTGAAGCTTCTCTGGTTAATCAAAGGAGAGAGCTTATATTATACATATACAAATAATTATAGTTCTTGATTTTATGTGGGTACTATTACAGAGAACACGGGTTGAATTAAATCTTGCATTAATTGGAAACCATTCTATACTGAATATTATCAGCACTCTGTAGTTATATTACTTGTCTTATTTGTATAAAATCTTCAGTTTCAAAGAATTTCAGTTTAGATATTAAAGTTACTTTGATGTAGGAATTTGATCGAAGTTGTATATTTTAAACCCGCCTACGACATAAGTGAATAATGTTTTCCGGTATTCGCTCCCGTAAATCTGTCCGTCCTGTTTTGAGTTGACATTTTGGTTTCAGGCATTAACCATGAAGATGAGTTCACATTAGAAAAAGTACATACTTTCATAATGATCTGTACTTTTTAAGATATATGTCAAATAAGGGTATTGACACCAATTCCTTGGCCCACGAAAACATGTTTATGTTTATGATGATATAAAGATGCATTTTCTGTTTATTTATAAATCTGTTCAAATCGACTCTTGTTTATGTAACCGACATAACAATTAAATCACAAGCCACCCTTTATCGTTATAAGTTTGTAAATCTTTTTTTTAAACTTTCACATACCGTGGATTCATTTATTTTCGTGGTTACCAATTTTCTTGCATAATTGATTCACTTGTTTCGCAAAAGATTGTTTACAATCCTACAGAAAATTTTCTTCTTTGAACATTTAAATTCGTCGTTTCCTTAAACACACAAATTGAACGCAAAATTGTACCTTGCGATTTTTAATAAATAATGGCAACAGTAGTATACCGCTGTTCGAAACTTATAAATCGATTGAGAGAAAAAAAACTAATCTGGGTTATAAACTAAAACTGAGGGAAACGCATCAAATATAAAAGAAGAACCACACAACATTTAAATGTAATACACACAGAAACGTACTATAATATAAAAGTATTTTTTAAAAGAACAACAAATCAGACAATGTTTATTTGGGGCATTCGACCTTTTTTAATCCAGATTTTGGAATATTTTAATCGAAATTTTAAAAAATGAAATGTTGTTAGTACATATAAAATTAAAAGAAAAAGATGAATACTTTTAGCTAAAGACGATTTGGATGGGGTTCTGTGTGTTCACAATATTTGCTCAACTCTCCTTACTGATGCCATATTTTGGAATTTCCGTGACCTAAATGGTTCGCGAAAATTAATATTTTTATATATAGTATAGTAAAAATCGTCTACGGGATTGCAACCCACGAACACAAAATACTAGATGGACTGTTTTAAAGTAGTGTATTAAATACAATTGCTTACATATGCCAACACTTGGGCAATAACTTACTTGTTATGGGGAACACGTCCCTCAAACGAAAGACTGACATTTGAATATTTATATATAAGATGGTATTTTTATTCTTCTTCTTTTTTCATAGTAATGTGTAGTCGTTACAAAGGTAACAACTTCTGTAGCGAACATTTAAAAAATATTTGACACAATAACAAAATCAAAATCTAGTACCAGGTTTATGATAGATAATTTCAAATGCCTTTAACTGGAAGAAGACTCAGCCTGGTAGAATGAACAAAGACCGATTGTAAAGTAATTACCGGTCTTATTCATATAAAATATTCAGTTTTGAAGAATTCCTGTTTGATTACGTTTTTTTGAAGTAGAAATACGATTGAAGGGCCGATTATTTTCCGTCTTATTTCGAGCTGCCATTTTGGTTTATAACCATTACGCTGAGTTCATATAAAAATAACTTAGTATATGCATATATATTGATGTATACTTATTAAAATATATTATACCAAATTATAGGAATTGACACCAATTTATCGGTCCACCGAACATGTTTATGTTTAACTGATAGAATGATCTATAGATGGAGTTCTGTTTATTTATAAATCCGTTCCTAAATTCAATTGCAAATTCAATTAATTTTTCATGTAACCTGCATAGGAAAGAAAAAACACTTGACCCATTGTTTTTGTTTTAAAACAATGCAAGCGGGGTAATAATCTGTGCCCAATGGAAACAATTCCCATTTTTTTATGACAAACTTGTTTTCGCCTCAAACATAAAAGTCCAACTGCTGGTCTAGTTAAATGACAAATATTGTAATTGGCTATTTAGCGAGCCTTGAATATTTAAATTTTTCAAAATAGTCGTCTAGTTTTGTCAAAGGAAAAACACCATATAATCAATTCTAATATGTTTAATAGTTCGACAGATGTCATAAATGTCTGATTTTGTATATTGTCAGTTTACTAGAGCATTTCTGTTTTCCGTTTTTTTTACGCTTCCAAAAGCTAAGATTGTTTTTTTTTTCAAATGTGATAAATTTCAAAAAAGCATTAGAACTTGTTGACAAATCGAATTGTAATCAATCCAAATAAACCTACTACACACATGTTTGTACATATTTTATAGTATTTAAACTTTTGAGCGTCTTTCATACACCCGAATTCCAGATGCTTCTCAACGTTTAGGAATTTCATGGTTTTGTCAGATGCATTAAATAAGCAAACCTTCCATAAAAAGGACCAATCTAGCATACCAATGCTATGGTCGTGACTACTCTTTTCAGCCAATCCATACTATGGTATATGTTTTTGTGGCGTTCTCATTTTGTTTCACTTTTGCGTCTGAAGGAATCTCCGTATCGTTGTATGTTTAATTTCACTTCAGAATGTTCACCCATTGTTCTATTTAAATGACGGATGTTACATTTGTATATCACATGATCCATAAAATTTACAAGTGTATCAAAACATTCGTCAACTCTTGACAAAGGGCAAAAACATATTCTGTATAAATATGTATGATATTGAGACTAACCTTGATAAAGGTCGATTCAGTTGATGGACAAGACGCCTAGGTATGTCTGCGGAAGAACATTTTGTACATATTTCAGTGAGGTTTTGTTTTTGTCGGGGTTGGGATGGAGGATGCTACAACATCGTTGTTAACCTTTTTTATCAAAATGTTCTTTTCTGACACTATTGGACACTTCTAACACATGCTGAATTACTTCTAAGTAAAAATGTTAAGGTTTTTTGTAAATGCTAATCAACCAATATGGCCGTCATTGCTGAAAATAAACATTGGTAAATAATCGACTGGGGTAAATAAAAATAAGTCTATATGATCCAAATTGACAATTTATTTAACCCTACGTACTCTAAGCACCAGTGTTTTGAGCAGAGATATCTTCAAATATGCCATTGTAATGTTAAAAATTTAGTGGGACACAAACTAGTCAAGTTGAACGTGAAAACTTATGTATGTACCAAATCATAAACGAAAAAATAGAATAATATAACAAGAAACAACAACCACAGAATAACAGGCTGATGAGATGTGTACATTGTCTGTTGTCAGAACTTTTGAAAATAAGATGAGCGGGTTTGACAAAGGGCAAACTTTGAGAAATCCAAGTCTCTTAGTGTGATGTGCCAACAAGTGTATCACCGGACTACCCTATTTAAGTCCCCATGTGTGTTTTGCAATGTTGTGCGTCACCGGAGTAACCATATCCAAGTCTTCAGGTGTGATGTGTGATCTAGTGAGTCTCCGGACTACCCCATTTAAGTCCCCATGTGTGTTGTGCAGTCTTGTACGTCACCGGAGTAACCATATCTAAGTCTCTAAGTGTGATGTTCAATCTGGTGAATTACCGTAGTACCCAGGTAGTGTTATGGTCTGATCCGTCATCGTTTCAAATAATTTATAACAGTCTATATTGGACATTGATTGACATTTGCTCTTCATGCCTTTCGTGACTAATTACTATTATTATATGTAAAATCAATGTCTTATTTTTAATAATGAAAATTTTTATCACAGAAATTTTCGATTCCGTTTGTAAACAAATGTTAAAATTTTCAAATTTTCAAAATAGTGTTTACCTGTTATCATGGTTATAAACGTGACGATTGTCATTTTATGAAATAAACAAATTGGTGTTGTGTTTGTTTATTTCGGTAAAGTTTGTTTATTTTGGTTAATAATTAATAAATGTTAATGTAGAAAAACAAATTGGATATTTATTCATGTTGTCTCGCATGAAATATTTGACACTTTTTTTTGTCTCGAGGCATTTTAAAGTAGTGTGGGGGTCAAATGGAAACCATGAGATGCTGCTGTTTGTTATGGGCTGTTACTACTTTTGAATAAACAAGTTGTCTGCCTTTGCAGGCATTTTTTACGAGTTGTCTTTCTTGTTATATTACCAGTTACTTGTTTTAATACTCCACTGGTTTTGTTTAAATGCCTGTTATATAACTGATGCATAATTTTTAGGTCATCATAACAGCCAAACCTCTTAAAAAGAAGAAATTAGAAATGGTGGTGAACTTTTGTTGAAATTACTTGCAGAGAAGTGAATAAACTCGACTAACTAAATTTTACTTGGGGGGGGGAGGGGGGAATGGACGGTTCTGACTCACTGTACATTGTGTTTTAAATATCAATAGTGTTTAACGTTCGAATCACTATAATCTTGATAGACAAGGATTGTCATTTTTCCTACCAACAGTCGGTGATTCTCGTAGGAACACTACACCTCAACCAATAAAATAAACTAACCACCACTAAATAACCAAGAGTGTTAAAAATGGCGTTAAAACACCAATCAATCAATTAATCTCAATCGTTTTATCTACATGTATGTCAGCTGACATTGTAAAATGTGTTTTATTTTGACAGGTTTGCTGGAGGCAGTGCCATTACAGTATAGAAGTTCATTACATGGATAACATATGTATACTACCTCGACATTGCAATATATGTATTACAAGTGTATCATCTTATTAAATCTTTAGTTTTATATTATTTGTTTCAAATTGTTATAGTTAATGAGTGACCTTGCGGCTTGTTAATTTCTGATGGATATTTGTTATCTCTTTCCTTTCTTTTTTTCTTTTTTTTTTTTGGGGGGGGGGGGGAGAGAGGGGCTTTGATCATACGACTTAGTTTATCCAAATTTATTTTTTTAAATTACTTGATATGTATGAAATATTATGTACCACTTTAATGGTCTTGTTTGATTCAACATGGTATTTCCGTTATATAAAAGTTAAATATCTAACATAGATTGGGTAAAACCGACATGGGAAAGGTGTTACTTTGACACAAAAATTTACGATATATAAATGAGAATAGCTAGAAGCGGTAGGAAGAAGTTCAGATGTACTTTTAAAACACCACTAATAAAGACAAAATAAAGATATAGATTTTAATTTTCGGGAGTTTGCAATAATTTGAGCAACTTTCTGGTTGTATTTTACAGTATATTTTGGATGTATAGTAAATAATCTCATCATAGATACCAGGATTAAATTTTGTATTTACGCCAGACACTCGTTTCGTCTACAAAACACTCATCAGTGACACTCGAATCCCAAAAAGCTAAAAAGGCCAAATTATGTACGAAGTTTAGAGCATTGAGGACCAAAATCCCTAAAAGTTTTGCCAAATACAGCTAAGGTAGACTATTCCTGAGGTAGAAAAGCCTTAGTATTTCAAAAATTCAAAAGATTTGTTAACAATTAATTTATAAATACGACCATATCAATAATATTCGTTTATTTCTTGTTATGGTTAAGTGATTTTTATACATTAATGTCTATCCCTTTTATAGTAATATATAGATCTGTATATTATGTGTATGTCATAAATAATAAAAACTACATCATTATACTATTGTGTTTGTTCTATACATTCTATTAACTTTATATCATCATCTCATCTGTTAATCCATCATTTTCTACATAATAAAATGCCTGTACAAGCCGAAGGTCAGGAATGTGACAGTTGTTTTTCATTCGTGTGATTAGTCTGAGCTTTTGATTTTACCATTTGTTAAGGGACTTTCCGTTTTTAAAATTTCCTTGGAAGTGCAGAATTTGTGCTCTTTTATTTTTTTACTTTTTTTTTTGTTTGATTATATTTTTTTTTATAAATTCATGATACATCTCCTATCTGTAAATTTACTATCCATTTTCTACATTAGGAAATGCCTGTACCTAGTCAGGAATATGACATTTATTTTCCTTTCGTTTGATGTGTTTGAGATTTTGATTTTGTAATTCGGTTTTGAATTTTCATAGGAGTTCCATATCTGTGTCAATTTCTTTTTCATTGATTTTATGATACATCTCAAATATGTTAATTGACTATCCTTCTCCCTTGTGTTATATTTATATTCATATCCTCCAATTGGTAAGTTCAGACCATTTTATCTACATTTTGATTCCTCTTCTATTTGTTCATTTAAGATCCAATTCCTATCTGTCGATTTTAGGTCCGACTCCTATCTGTTAACTGGGGGTCTGTCTCCATCTTTTAATATGTCATATGTACCAAGTCAGGATTATGACAGTAGCTTTATAATATCAATTCGTGTGATGTGTTTGGACCTTTGATTTTGCCGTTTGATTTAAAATCCGTTTTGAATTTTCTGTTGAGTTTCGTATTTTCATTATTTTACTTTTTTTCTATGAATTCATGTTACCTCTCACATCTGTAAATTGACTATCCTTCTCGATTGTGTTAGTTTACTATCCTACAATGGGTATGTTCAGGCCATTTTGGATTTCTCTTCCAATTATTCTTAAAGAATGTCTTCCATCTGTCGGTTTGAAGTCCGACTTCTATCTGTTAACTGGAGGTCTGTCTCCATCTTTTAATTTGTCATATTTACCAAGTCAGGAATATGACAGTTGCTATATATCCATTTGAACTTTAGGTTTTGATGTTTGAGTACGGACTTTTCGGTTTGAATTTTCCTTGGAATTCAATATTTTTGTAAACCTCCTTTTCAACAAAAGTATGATATATTTCAAATCTTTTGATCGACTATCTTCTCCCGTGTGTTAATTTCATACTCAAAATTAGATTTCAGTTTTGATTTTTCCACTGAGTTCGGTGTATTTGTTATTTTACTTTTTTAGCTCACCTGTCCCGAAGGGACAAGTGAGCTTATGCCATCACTTGGCGTCCGTCGTCGTCCGTCGTCTGTCGTCGTCTGTCGTCGTAAACTATTTCAAGAATCTTCTCCTCTGAAACTACTGGGCCAAATACTTTCAAACTTTAACTGAATGTTCCTTAGGGTATCTAATTTATAAATTGTATCCGAAGTTTTGATCTATCAACAAACATGGTCGCCATTGCTAAAAATGGAACATAGGGGTCAAATGCAGTTTTTGGCTTATAACTCAAAAACCAAAGCATTTAGAGCAAATCTGACAGGGGTAATATTGTTTATCAGGTCAAGATCTATCTGCCCTGAAATTTTCAGATGAATCAGACAACCCGTTGTTGGGTTGCTACCCCTGAATTGGTAATTTTAAGTAAATTTTGCTGTTTTTGGTTATTATCTTGAATATTATTATAGATAGAGATAAACTGTAAACAGGAATAATGTTCAGCAAAGTAAGATTTACAAATAAGTCAACATGACGGAAATGGTCAGTTGACCCCTTTAGGAGTTATTGCCCTTTATAGTCAATTTTTAACCATTTTTTGTAAATCTTAGTAATCTTTTACAAAAATCTTCTCCTCTGAAACTACTGGGCCAAATACTTCCAAACTTTAATTGAATGTTCCTTAGGGTATCTAGTTTGTAAATTGTATCCGAAGTTATAATCTATCAACAAACATGGTCGCCATTGCTAAAAATAGAACATAGGGGTCAAATGCAGTTTTTGGCTAATAACTCAAAAACCAAAGCATTTAGAGCAAATCTGACATGGGGTAATGTTGTTTTTCAGGTCAAAATTTATCTGCCCTGAAATTTTCAGATGAATCAGACAACCTGTTGTTGGGTTGCTGCCCCTGAATTGGTAATTTTAAGGAAATTTTGCTGTTTTTGGTTATTATCTTGAATATTATTATAGATAGAGATAAACTGTAAACAGGAATAATGTTTAGCAAAGTAAGATTTACAAATAAGTCAACATGACGGAAATGATCAGTTGACCCCTTTAGGAGTTATTGCCCTTTATAGTCAATTTTTAACCATTTTTCGTAAATCTTAGTAATCTTTTACAAAAACCTTCTCCTCTGAAACTACTGGGCCAAATACTTCCAAACTTTAACTGAATGTTCCTTAGGGTATCTAGTTTGTAAATTGTATCCGAAGTTGTGATCTATCAACAAACATGGTCGCCATTGCTAAAAATAGAACAGGGGTCAAATGCAGTTTTTGGCTTTTAACTCAAAAACCAAAGCATTTAGAGCAAATCTGACATGGGATAATATTGTTTATCAGGTCAAGATATATCTGCCCTGAAATTTTCAGATGAATCAGACTAACTGTTGTTGGGTTACTGCCCCTGAATTGGTAATTTTAAAGAAATTTTGCTGTTTTTGGTTATTATCTTGAATATTATTATAGATAGAGATAAACTGTAAACAGCAATAATGTTCAGCAAAGTAAGATTTACAAATAAGTCAACATAACGGAAATGGTCATTTGACCCCTTTAGGAGTTATTGCCCTTTATAGTCAATTTTTAACCATTTTTCGTAAATCTTAGTAATCTTTTACAAAAATCTTCACCTCTGAAACTACTGGGCCAAATACTTCCAAACTTTAACTGAATGTTCCTTAGGGTATCTAGTTTGTAAATTGTATCCGAAGTTATAATCTATCAACAAACATGGTCGCCATTGCTAAAAATAGAACATAGGGGTCAAATGCAGTTTTTGGCTTATAACTCAAAAACCAAAGCATTTAGAGCAATTCTGACATGGGATAATATTGTTTATCAGGTCAAGATATATCTGCCCTGAAATTTTCAGATGAATCAGACTAACTGTTGTTGGGTTACTGCCCCTGAATTGGTAATTTTAAAGAAATTTTGCTGTTTTTGGTTATTATCTTGAATATTATTATAGATAGAGATAAACTGTAAACAGCAATAATGTTCAGCAAAGTAAGATTTACAAATAAGTCAACATAACGGAAATGGTCATTTGACCCCTTTAGGAGTTATTGCCCTTTATAGTCAATTTTTAACCATTTTTCGTAAATCTTAGTAATCTTTTACAAAAATCTTCACCTCTGAAACTACTGGGCCAAATACTTCCAAACTTTAACTGAATGTTCCTTAGGGTATCTAGTTTGTAAATTGTATCCGAAGTTATAATCTATCAACAAACATGGTCGCCATTGCTAAAAATAGAACATAGGGGTCAAATGCAGTTTTTGGCTTATAACTCAAAAACCAAAGCATTTAGAGCAATTCTGACATGGGCTAATGTTGTTTTTCAGGTCAAGATTTATCTGCCCTGAAATTTTCAGATGAATCAGACAACCTGTTGTTGGGTTGCTGCCCCTGAATTGGTAATTTTAAGGAAATTTTGCTGTTTTTGGTTATTATCTTGAATATTATTATAGATAGAGATAAACTGTAAACAGGAATTATGTTTAGCAAAGTAAGATTTACAAATAAGTCAACATGACGGAAATTATCAGTTGACCCCTTTAGGAGTTATTGCCCTTTATAGTCAATTTTTAACCATTTTTCGTAAATCTTAGTAATCTTTTACAAAAATCTTCTCCTCTGAAACTACTGGCCCAAATACTTCCAAACTTTAACTGAATGTTCCTTAGGGTATCTAGTTTGTAAATTGTATCCAAAGTTATGATCTATCAACAAAAATGGTCGCCATTGCTAAAAATAGAACATAGGGGTCAAATGCAGTTTTTGGCTTATAACTCAAAAACCAAAGCATTTAGAGCAAATCTGACGTGGGTAATATTGTCTATCAGGTCAAGATCTATCTGCCCTGAAATTTTCAGATGAATCAGACAACCTGTTGTTGGGTTGCTGCCCCTGAATTGATAATTTTAAGGAAAGTTTGCTGTTTTTGTTTATTATCTTGAATATAATTATAGATAGAAATAAACTGTAAACAGCAATAATGTTCAGCAAAGTAAGATCTTCAATTAAGTCAATTTGACCAAAATTGTCAATTGACCCCTTAAGGAGTTATTGCCCTTTAAAGACTTTTTTTCACAATTTGTTCATCATGTTGACTTACTTTAAAAAATCTTCTCCTTTGAAACTGCTGTATCAATTTCAGCCAAACTTAGGCTAAATGAGTTTCAGAGTATCTAGTATAAATTTTATATTTTATTTCCTTGTATGTCAAGAAACATAGCTCCTATGGCTAAAATAGAACATAGGAGAAAATGATTATTTTTTTTGGCTTTTGAAGAAAATAGGACGATCCAAAAAACATTTAAATAAATTGAAAAGCCAAAATAATCTTTGATGAGAGATTTAACCAAAAGAATTAAGGTGAGCGATTCAGGCTCTTGAGAGCCTCTTGTTATATTAAGCATGACTTATGTGATTTTATTTGCCCTCTATACACTCACCTTACTGATTGTCAAATTCTATCAACCGTAAGTACATTGACTACTAACACTGGACAGATCACTGGGGTTGGTTTTTTTTAATTGATAAGTACAATTCCTTGGGGTTTGATAAATTAAGGATAGTCGATCCTATGTTTATATACGCTATACTTTACTATAATCTCTTTAATTGATCTCAAATTGTAAATAAGTTAGTTTCTGCAATTTACTTTATCTGTATTTGCATAACCTAAAGAATATTCCATGTAGAATTGATTAATATTGTATCGATTTTCGAATAACTTCATAAACTTTAAATGTGGTTGTTTACGTTATAATAAGCTTGTTTTCAAAATAAATTGGGATGGAATTGAAATTCACAAAAACAACTAAAAAACAAGCGAAAGTTATACGACGCTATTTTCTTACTTTACAGTGTTTATGTACATGTATATTTCAGAATTTCATGACTTTCGTACTCCAAATTATAGCATAGGTGTTATTATTCTTTCGTCATGACGTGTTAGAACAAAAACTTAGTTGCGTCATGCACCAAAAAGATTAACAAATACCAAATCTTTAGGTCAACATTTTCTAACGTTTATTGTGCAAAAATTACAAATGTATCAGCTTAGAATTTAACAAAATCTTGCTAAAACATCAGTGCCAGTTCTGATATACTGGGTGAATGGTAATAATATACTTTTTGCTAAATTATACTTTCAATGCCTTCTTTAAACGACCTTTGCTGTATATTTCATTATCATTTAATATGTCAACTTCAAATGAGTATCTTCCTATATCTATAAGATGTATGAACGTTTTAAGTAAGTAATTTATGATTATAATTATATTAATTATCTTTTCAAAAGAACAAAGACTTAATAAAAATTTAATTTAATGGGTAAAATTTAAGTGATTGCCCTTGTTTTTAAGATGAGAGTGACAACCACATTCAAGAACATATCAAATTTCTATGACAGTTAACATCAATTAAATTTTACATGCATAGAAACTAGATTTTAAAAAGATTTTGTTTCTCTTATTTTTTGAAATTCTGTCAAGGAGAGGCCGCAGATACCAAAAAAAGATATCCAAACTTATAAGTCGATACCAAACTGACCATATGATGCTAAAAGCTGAAAACAACCAGCAAAAAAAACAACGACATGCAGTTCATAGCAATGCTTAGTCCGTTTCTGTGTGTGTTACATTTTAATGTTGTGTCGTTGTTCTTCTCTTATATTTAATGTGTTTCCCTCGGTTTTGGTTTGTTGCCACTATTTTGTTTTTTGTCCATGAATTTATGAGTTTTGACCAGCGGTATACTACTGTTGCCTTTATTTAAAGAAAACTGAACCCCACCTAAAACCAAGCAGTGATATAGTTTATCAATGGTATCAGGCTTTTAATTTTGTACACCAGACTTGCGTTTCGTCTTCATGAGACTGATCATTTACTCTCAGATCAAAACAGTTAGAAAGTCAAACAAGTACAAAGGTGAAGAGCATTGAGGAACCAAAATTTCAAAAGGTTGCGCCAAGTATCTTTAGCTTGGATAGGAAAATCGTTAGTTTTTCGAAAAAATAAATACTTTTGTAAACTGTAAATTTATAAAAATGACCATATAATGATATTCATGTCAACACCGAAGTACTGACTACTGACTACTGGGCTGGGGATACCCTCGGGGACGAAACGTCAAACAGCAGAGGCATCGACTTAGTGAGGTAAATAGTTATCAACCGTATCAGGATTATCATCAGAATGTTAAACATATCCTGCTCCAATTTATTACCTTCATAAGAAAACGTGACAGATATAATTCTTCATGTACTGGGTAGATTGAAATAAGGAAACGCGCATTTGATTTCTTCTATTTCATGGGTTTTTTTCTTGGGAAGGGGAACAGGAGGATTCGAAAATGAATAACTTGGCCTCGTAAGATCTGATTATAAATTTTTGCACAAGAAAGGATGAAAACGAATATTCTTCAACACAACTTTCTGGAAACTAATATGTACAATAGGGAATATAAGCATGCTCAGCAACAGACGTAAATAAATGATAAACCCAGAATACCTAAGGTCGCCCACTAATGAAATTGTATCTGTTCATGGCGCGTTTATTCAGGCAGACGATTTGACAGCATTAATTAAAACTTATGAACTATTACAAAAAAACGTATATGCTTTTTTTTCCCTTAAGGAGTTATATACATTCTAGAATTTTATACAAATTAAGAAAATAATAATTCATTTTCAATCAAAACACATACTTTTAATAACAACCTGGTTGTTAATTATTATCATAACCAGTTTTACCACAAATATGTTCACACAGACGTTTATGATGATTGAAGACAGACATAATGATGCACTTAATTTAAATGGTTTTAAAAGTGTTTGAAAATTAAGATTTTTAAAACCACATTATACCCCGAAACTATTTACACCATGGCTTTCCGTTTTCTTAATTTATGATGTCCGGTTTATTAGTTGATGACTTAATTAATCATCACTTTATTAAATATTTGTGCAATAAGTTGTATACTAGTAATCATTTTATTTTTGCAAAATATTGCCATTCGGGTCAAACAAACACAAATACAAACATATATAATACAGAGAGTGAAGAACTACAAATACAAACATAAAACAAACATAGTTATAAATGGTAATGTAACCTTTGATAAAAATGGACCTCATTTTCACAATTCTAAAGGTTGCTTTATAAAATCAACTACTGTCAAAAGCTTGAATTCAGGAAATAAAAGTGGTTGATAATTTGCATAATCAGGGTTACTTTAATTTATGTTATTTAATAAAGCTATTCGCAGCGGTTTTCAACTGCAAATTAGAACATTCTATATATATGCACCTGTTTTGTCTTTGTATGACTTTTCAAAGTACATATAGTTTTGCTAACACTAAAACCATTACATATGAGCGTGGAATAGAAGCGTACGTTTCAACCATTACGTATGAGCGTGGAATAGAAGCGTACGTTTCAACCATTACGTTTGTGCGTGGAATAGAAGTGTACGTTTCAACCATTACCTATGAGCGTGGAATAGAAGCGTACGTTTCAACCATTACGTATGAGCGTGGAATAGAAGCGTACGTTTCAACAATTACGTATGAGCGTGGAATAGAAGCGTACGTTTCAACAATTACGTATGAGCGTGGAATAGAAGCGTACGTTTCAACCATTACGTATGAGTGTGGAATAGAAGCGTGCGTTTCAACCATTACGTATGAGCTTGGAATAGAAGCGTACGTTTCGCGTGTTTCCTTCCCACTGTAACTAGTAAATCATGTTATATTCTATAATAATGCTGTTATTTTCAATCAAAATTTAAACAAATTGAATACAAGGGGGATTTATAAGATGCCAACGACCCATCAAGAACCAATGTTAGGAAATGCCATGACCTGAAGTTAAACGACAAAAATACCAAGATCAACTAGGTTTTTGAATGACCATTGATCATCGAATTATTTCTATAAACAGGACGTAGGACCATCGATGTTTGCATATAATTGAGATAATTGCAAATTTATCCATCTTAACATAACATTAACCACTAGTTTCCCCGTTATGTGGTTAACTATTCCCTGATATGCATACCAAATATCATAAAATTATGTAGAGAAAAATTAATAAAGACAAACCTCGAAACATAGATATGATATAAACATATAAAGGAGATGTGGTATGCTTTCCAATGAGAATTCTTTTCACTAACGTTCAGATGGCGGCATGGAAGTAAACAATACCTGGGTACTGTACGACCTTTAACAATGAGCAAAACCAATACTGTATAATAATTTTCAGAGATAACTTTACAACTGAAAGAAATTGTCACTTAATAATATTAATAAGGTTGGACCAGGCACAAGCTAGCGAACAATAAGGCGGTATATCGAGACCTAAAAAAAAGAATAAGACAACAACGGCCGTTTAATCAAAAAATAATACGAATTTGGTTGAAGGGAAAGTTATGCAGCACACAATGATGATTAGGGATACAATTATTGAAAAGGTAAAGTAACCAATGTATCGAACATAAAAATTAATATAAGTAAATTGCATATTTAAGTAAAATGCATATATTGAAGCAAAATGCATATTTAAGTAAAATGCATATTCAAGTGAAATGCATATTCAAGTAAAATACATTTTTAAGTAAAATGCATATTCCAGTAAAATGCATATTTAAGTAAAATGCATATTCAAGTAAAATGCATATTCAAGTAAAATGCATATTCAAGTAAAATGCATAATCAAGTAAAATGTATATTTAAGTAAAATGCATACTCAAGTAAAATGCATATTGGAAAGTCCTTTATCAAAAATCAAAAATAAAAGCCCAAAGCGTTAAACATCATAGTCTGTCAGACCTCTCAAATGAGACATTATCTATATGGTTTTTAACTAATGAAAATCTGTCTGTACTGACATATTTAGGTAATTATATGAATAAATTTCTAGATGTCGACACAATGTTAATTAGTATATAGCTACAAATTTATTCTAATTCATTTTGTTTTTTTATTGTTTTGTTTTTGTTGTTTTTTTCAGAGGCTCTGTTCTCAAAACTTCATACGATCAAGATTAATCGTAGGTTATATTGAAATGATTATGAGTTACAAATACTATTTCTCGTAATTATTTTGTTATTGTAACATGCAAATTATGTCGTTTATATGAAAAATATAAATAGACATAAAAAAAAAGGGAAATGTTGTATGATTTCCAATGAGACAACTATCCACAAAAATTCAAATTAAGTGGATTTAAGCATTTATAAGCAACCGTAGTGCCTTCGACGACAAGAAAATACCATACCATATTGTCGGCTTTAATAGTCATAAACATGAAATATATGAAATAATTCATTTGAGAACACTAACGGTCTTGAGATTGAGATACTTGCAATCATTTTTACGCCTGTCCCAAGTCAGGAGCCTCTAGCCTTTGTTAGTCTTGTATTATTTTAATTTCAGTTTCTTGTGTACAATTTGGAAATTAGTATGGCGTTCATTATCACTGAACTATTATACATTTGTTTAGGGGCAAGCTGAAGGACACCTCCGGGTGCGGGAATTTCTCGCTACATTGAAGACCTGTTGGTGACCTTCTGCTGTTGTTTTTTTATTTGGTCGGGTTGTTGTCTCTTTGACACATTCCCCATTTCCATTCTCAATTTTATTATTTATAACAAAACAATTTACGGAAAACAGGAACCAGCGACAACCACTGGACTATAGGTTTCGCTCTGAGTTGCCAGCAAAAGTGCGTTTGCGACCCTCAAATCCCAAATTGACACTTCAAATATAATACCTACATTTTTTAAATGCAGCACATTGCCATTCGATTTTTAAAACAAATAGGGACACAGCCACTCAATAGAACAAACTATAAATTCTTAGCTCCTCTCGAGCCTCATAGAAATAAGTGTTTATTGACTGGAAGGTATTTTAGTGATCTTCCAGGTAAGTAATACATTATAAAAAAAAACACCTTCATAATGTAAAGTGTAAGGGACTATTTTCTACCCTTTTGGAGGTTGTCTTACCTATAGAAGACATCGCAGTTTAATAAAAATACGGACTAGCTTGTTAGAGAAACCTGGTGGAAACTATAAAGGATCCTCAAAAAAGACACACATTCAATCTGAGCCACAATATAATATAATAGATTATCTCAAGTTCTGATTGCAAAAAACGCGATGTGTTGGGTCCTGTGGTTGTCTGGTACTTTCTGACCTTCAGCAAAACTCCACCAAATCTCTTTATAAACATAAAAAACAAAAGACTTTATTTCAATTTCAGTAGCTATATTCAATATTCACAAGTTGTAATATGTAATATTAATAGCGTGACATATGACACATTGTCAACTAATGTCACATTCCATGTATGTAAAATCGTTTTAACTTTTTTATCTCCATAAATATAACCGTTGACATTTTGATAGTATGCTCCGGAGTTCTATGTTTTCAATTTATAACCTTTAAGATTTTTTTCCCCAAAACATTGCAGTATCTTTGATATTTACAAATATTGAATAGTTTGTTCTGTGTGTTCAGATACATTTAAAGTCATTAAGTGCAAGCGGTATTTTTCGCTGTGTTGAAGACCAATTGGTGGCCTTGGATTGTGTTCTGCTCTTTGGTCGGGTTCTTGTCTCTTTGACACATTCCCCATTACCATTCTCAGTTTGATTGTTTTCTGTTGATCTATTCCTGTCAACTATCATAACCCTTATAATTCAATTTTTATATTTCGATGTTCTATGAGGGCTGCAGTAACCTCGCGAGGGAGAAAGTCGGACACGGAGAGGGGTGGCATTTTTTGAGTACGGGATGAAATCAAATTCAATAATTTACTTTTACACAACGCAAACTAGAAAATATATCGCTAACCCCATAAATGGCATATATATGACAGAAGCTGACAGTACGTGGTATAAAAACCTAGCAGCGTGGTTTCTACTGCCTATACGCTTTGAATTACATGTATATAGTCGGGGTGGGGGGGGGGGGGGGGGGGGGGGGGTTATTGTCTTATTTTGCTATATTGTTTTTGTTTTGTTTACTGTAGTTTGTCTTTTGGCCACAACACATCTTCTTATTTATAAATAAAACCAGACGCGATTACCCAATAAGGAATAATTATAAGGTCTCTACATTAAGGAGATATATACGTTAATTCATCCTACACAAAATGATATTTCGGATTTTTATTTAGCTTATAGCAAACACCTTAACCCCTTGGGCTGAATTTTAATAAAACAAAAATCTTATTTTTAGCGATGATAACACGATATATAGAATATTAATATATATGAAAGTGACATATACGTTAATTTATCCGAAATAAAAGGATGTTTCGGATTTTTATGAAACTTAACATACACCTTTACTTCGTGGACTGAATTTAAATAAACACAAAATCTTATTTCTATCTTTAGCGTTTCCCCCGAGATAAAGTTGGTTCAATGTAGTCATGACTGGTTGTAAATGTGTATAAATTACTTGTAGAATAGAAAGAAATAATGAAAATATTTCACTTTGATATGTATAGAAATAGTCTATGGCCAGCAGCACATGTAGATTGAAAACATTTTTATAAACTCGGTCGATACCTACTTGTTGACTACTAAAATCCGACAACAAGAGTTTGTGCGTCGGTACTCACATGAACATACCTTTCCTATATATATCTTTGCAATTGATACATTTTGAAATTTTGAAATTTTGACATGTTGAAAAAAACAAAGATTACATCTTCCTCGGTCAAAATTTACCTTTAATGGATTTGACTGTTCCTTAAATGTATGTTTTATGTTGTATGTGCTCTTTTGTCGAGTTGTTGTCCGGCTCTGCATATTCCCCATTTCCATTCTCAATTTTCTATAGTAATAAATACTAAGCTCCTAACTTTTATACATCCCTGATGATATGCATCCAACAAACCGCTTCTAACAAATCAAAATTATATTTACTTTGTGTTATTTTCAGATATGGATAAAATTGTGAGGCTTATTCTTTTCGATATACCCGTTGTATACAGTACACTTTTTTTTCACTACCACATACATAAAATGGACAAGCCGGATATATTACAACGAAACAGCAACCGAACTCGAAAAGGTTTACAACTGGTTTATGAGAGAGCATTCGGATACCAATCTGATTAAAATACAGCTCCTGGTTTTTCACTTTGTTTACAGCCTTGTAACCGAAGCATGAACACAGAATCCGTATATCAATCAATTTTTCGGTTACGTCAGAGTGCTGTTTCTGGTGTCGTAAAGTTTATTATAATTTTGATATAATAATGTCGAAGCTTTTGTTTTGAAAAAGGGGAAACACTATATCAAGGGGATAGCGAATAACCTGGTCTGTTGGAGAGCTGAAAATGAATAACCTTGCATGCATGAGACAGGGTGAAAATGGATAATCTGCAATCCAAAATACAAGAAACAAATGTACAAATGATTCACAAACGGGGAATAAATTTTCCCGCGGCATAAAGAAATTAAGCTTACGTTTTAACAGCTGAAAAAGAATCGTCAATTAACCCCCCCCCCCCCCCCCCCCCCGCCCCCAAAAAAAAACCCAGACCCTAAGCCCCCAAGCCCCAACCCAGAATTTCAAATATTTATTCTTTGTTGAAATAAGTTGGTGTTTTATATTCTTTGATGTGCATGTAGATTACTAATTTAGTATACGGTAGATTGTTTATTATACATTTGACTTTGCTAAAAAGATATATATAAATGTCACTGTTGGGATCAGCATTTAACGATTATGAGGGTCTGGATGAGGTCCATAAATCATGCATACGTTGATAATGTTATTTTTTCACTATTCCTTATATTTTACCAATTATTCTCTATTCTAAATATATAAATAAGCACTCTTTCATTCTCTATTCTCTATAATTTAGCACACCATTATTCTCTATTCGTTATATTCTAGCACCCAATCATTTAACGTGATCGCCGTTTTTTATTTCACGTTCAACTAGTTTTTTACCTCTTTATTTGACGTTCTGTCTTGCAAGACGGGTGCCTCGTTCAACGTGTTCTGCTTATTTAATTTTACGTGCATCGTGATTTTCAAAGTCTTATTTTGCGTGCTCGGTATTTTTCAAATAAAATTCAAACACTTGGCAGGGATTGTCAAGAAATACCTTTTTAAAAGCCGTAAACCAATTATATTATAAATGTTTATACTTAATCGGGAATATCAAATAAAACAAAGATTTAATATATACAAGAAAACAGAAAAGACTGAGTCACAAAAGGTTCACATAAAAAAAAAAAAAATTCGTGGAACGTTCATTACAGAAATTATTTCACGTTTTTTTTCGTGCAAGTACCCCCTCTTTACCACCCTCATTATCTATACTATTTTTAAGTCCATTTTTCTGTATTTCATAAACTTTTCCAATTATTAACTTTTTCGTTGGACCTACATGTACCCAGACCCACATGTTAGTTTAATGTTGGTCGTGATATCATTTTAACAATTTTAAATAATTTAGAGCGTTGTTTGATATTTTCTAAAATTGTTCTCGTTTTAGAATATCCGTAATTTACCCAGAAATCAGACAGACATTTAAATCATTGATTTATACTTATTTTGAGACTACATATGAGACAATATACTTATTTTATTGTCGTATTTACGCATGGTACATATTTTATGATGATTGTTTGTTATTTCCGCTTTGATTATGCACATTTACAATGATTTTGATAAATAGCTTTACTTTACTGCGAAATCGGTCAGACATATGCGCATTGTTAAGTGTGTCCTCAATACCGCGCCATACGATTCGCTGCCACGTTACCGTTCAGTGTGGACAAGAATGCTTAGTACTTAAATATTATAACCATACGGTACCAGTTTGAAAAAGAATATAAAACAATGATTCACAAGGTTTAGTAAAGATTTGTTTTTTGGGACTTGGAAAATTAAACTGTTGAACACAAATATATGATTTCATATTCATTTATAAACTGAAAAGCAACACATTTTGTTACATTGACCTTCAAAACCACACATTCGCGTGTATGAGTATAGTGGGACAAAAATACATGTACATTGACCTATAATGGTTTACTTTTTCTTTAAATTGTTATTTGGATGGAGAGTTGTCTAATTGGCACTCACACCGCATCTTCCTACATTATATCACGTGCCTATATCTATATACAAAATAACAGGGGTATTAACCTTTCTTAATTTATTTTACTTATAAACGAAAGCTTGACATTCTAGTTTTATTAAAGATCATTAAACTATTCTTTTCAAGAATAATCTTGTTCAGACATCTGTATCAAATAAATTTTTTAACATTCCACTTAAATATTTAATTCCTTCATTAACGTTTAATTCGAACTTGTTCTACAAACTCGTTTGATCTCGCAATAAATTATAATAGTTACAGTTGCATAAATTGTATGTTAGATCTGATGGACGAATGAAAGAGTTTTTTTCAATAGGCAAAATTAAAACGTGTCTTTTTGGTGTTTTACTAAGACTTCTATGTAAACGCAATGAACATGAAATAAGGGACAACATCAAAAAAATCAATGAAGGATAAAGATTCACTAGGTTTTTCTATCCTGGTCCAGTGTAAAACATCCACCAGTCATTATAAGGTTTTAAAAAGGTTTTTTTGAAGGGGAAATACATATATAAAATGTGGTTTAATACGTTTTAGTGTATTTGAAACTTGCATAGATGATTAAAAAACAATTTGTTTTCTAGTTTGGATTGTTTTACTTTAGTCATTTTGGGGCCACATTTGTTGATGACTATGATATGCGGTATTGGCTTTGCTCATTGATGAAGGCCGTATTGTGACATGTAGTTGTTAATTTCTGTGTCATTTGGTTTCTTGTGTTATCTCACTGGCAATCATACCACTTCTTCTTTTTTTATATTTCACACAAAAGTTGGAAGGATGTATAGCATCCGAATATGTAGTCCCAGCTAGTCACAAATGGGTATTCTTTTAAGGAATAATGATAAAGGGGCTTTTTAGTGCAAGAACCATGAGACCCTTCGAACAAGAGTTTGGTATATGTACAGCCAGCACAATTGCGGACGTTTCTTGTGGGAGGTTTTGGATGGTCGTACCCGTCACTGAGTGAGTGTACGTGGGACACATATGACAGGTTCTCTCGTGGTTCAACCATAATTATTTAGAGAGCGAATATGTTAATAATATAATAGGAGCCCTAATTTGTACCAGACTAAATGTGTGGTTTTCTTCTTTTGTTAGCTTATATAGTTTTATCAAATTGAAAGTGTCTTGATCTTTTTAGTGACTGCCATTTTTATTTAGTGTACTTTTATTAGATACGTTTTGTCTCATATATGAATTGTCTCAATCTAACGTGGGTTTCACATGCACATGGATCAGAAATGTTTTCCTATATAAACCTTTATTAGGTAAATGTTATAAGGTATATAGGAAATTTATCTTCTGAGACAACTGCCTGTGGTTGTGACTGTCCTAGCTTGTAATACATTTTATTCGGTAAACTTTTCCAGTCTTCTTTGTGTATGACTATAACTTGTATATAATTTGTATTCTGACACCAAGTGTATGCACCTGATATATACCAATATGTTGTTCGAAGTTTAAATGTTAAATTTCTCCACCCACACCTACGCATTGTCTTAGAAGTAATTATCAGACAATCTTTGCCAACTATTAGCTAGAAGCAATTTGAGAATATACGTAATTCTTTATGTTTCATATGAATCTTTTGATTCTTCTTTTAATTTCGCTTGAAGGTTATGTAGCATTAGCTACACTATATGATACTTTTATACAGTATAGTGTGTCTTGTATATTCTTTGTGTCACGTCAACCATAAGTAACGCCATATATAAACATGTCATTATAGTTTTGTATAACAGGTTTTTTCCCTAATTTTGAATTGGATATTTTGTAGTTATTCAAGAGAAAGATGTGGAATAATCGATTAAGAATACGGATAAATCTATATATTAAATGTGAAAAGTGTTTTTGTCCATTGGCTGCTGATATGATTCAAAATGGCTTCACAATAAAATCTCAATGATAAACCGCGGGCCAATACGATCATGTTTTTTAGTTTGTTATACGCAGTTTATTTTTATTGATCCAGGGATACCATACTAAGACTATTGTTTTGGTATTCACGTGGCTTGGAGTGCTTAAAGGAACGTGACCACAAAACAAAAACCTGCATCCAAGTGCTCCCTTAGATGTAACTCGAATAATGGTGTGCCCTCTAGCGGCCTATAGCCTATAGAGGTTAAAGTAGCAATCGGAGATCATGCAGCGGAAAATAACGACTGCCATTATTCGCCTTTTCTTTACCTTTGTAGCCGGGTGTTAAGGAAGTTCGATTGTCATGTTTTGGAGAAAAAAAAATCGGATTTTCGAAATCCTCTGGTTTAATTCATTAAGAATGCACAAAAATACAAAAATTAAAGACATATGAAATTCTAAGATTAAGTAAAAAAAAACAACAAAAAAACAACCGCAATACCATGAGAAATAACTTTGAAAAAAGCACAATAAAATACTCAAATATATAAGGGATTAAATGAAAAAGAACCGTCAAATGAAAAACAATCATTTACATTGCGTCATTGATGTGGTCTATAATATGATGTCAAGGACATGCTGAATTGTGTTACTCCAGAGGTACACGTATACCGGAATTCATACTCAACATCAAAACTTAGATTGTTTAATTTTTGTTTATTTTTTGCAGTATTTAGTTTTCGTGCATTCTCCGTTTCTTTACTGATTACAAAAGACTAATCTGTTATATTAACACCTGTTTTATCTTGGACTTCACAACTGTAGCTCAAGAAAGTAATATATTTGAGGGTCTGAATGGGGTTTACAGAATGGAAAATAATGGACAAAAACTACATAAAATGGTGCAAACAAATGAAGAATAGAGAAAAAAATAACAAACAAAAAAATAGGGAATAGAGAAAAATATAACCCAAAAAAATAGGGAATAGAGAAAAATATAACAAAAAAAAAATAGGGAATAGAGAATGTTGGTTTGCCAAAATATAGAAATTAGAGAATAATGGGTAAATTAGATAAAGAAAAGAGAAATGGTTTTAAAAAGTGAAGAATAAAGAATGAAGAAAAGAAAAGAATTGTAAGATCCTCAGCCCTCTGCACTTATAATGGAGGCATTCATCGAACGCATATAAAATCGGGAAATCCCTAATGTCTCACTGAAATAAGTGTGCCACTATATACCTATAAAGTAGCAAACGTAATATTTATCTCTATACCTTTAAATGTACATTGCATCTATCTTAAAAGCCTCATGACCTAATTTAATTTGATTATTGATTAATTATAGAAAGAATAAGTTCTAATTGTTATCTGGTTAATTTCCACGTAGGAGTAAGAGCTTGGAAGATGTCGATGTTCCATTGATCCACTTGGTTGTTATAAGTGTCGTTAAAGCGTCCTCCAGAGAGGTTTAATCAACAATATTTGCGTAAGTTATGTCCCTTGGCACCTGTATATTGTAGTGAATTATTAACACATTCGCCTACTTGTATTCCATTGTCTACGCAGATACATCTAATTGTTTTAACAGCCTTTGACGCAAACGGTTTAGAATGTAAGAATACGTATATCAGGTTTAATTTCATCATCAAACACGCCATTACGTTCAAAGAAGGTGACAATAAAGACTTAAAAGGATATAAATGGTGTTTGAAAAGAGCTATATTTTTTCACAGGAAAAGAGTATCTAAAATGTCAAATAAACCGACAAAACGCAACCAGGCAATATAATGGTAGACCATGCGCAAAATAGAATAATTACAAAACAACTTCCATACTTTGATAGAACATTTTCCGAAGAAAAAGATGTGGTTGACAAGATTTACCCTGACGAATCTTAATGCCTTTTATTCGCGTGCTCTGACGTTATCTATATGCAGACTTTATTAGTTAATTATAAGTGTGCACAGCAATATTAATTTTTAAGCATTTTTTCTTCCATAAAAAGAACACCTTTTTCTTTTAAAACTATGGAAAAGATGATGTATACAGAGTCGACAATCAAATTCTGTAAATATTTTGTTTTCCAGCTGAAGATGTTATAATAAAATAAAAATGGATTCAATCTCGCTAAATGTCCATATATGGATTTTTACCTAGATAAAACAAAAGTCCCAATATAGATGGAATTTAAGACGTTTATCAATTGTCTTTTTTCTTAAAAAATGTTTTTGTCATTTATCGAATATTTCTCCAAAAAAGAAAATAGAAATATAGAAACGGTCTGTGAAACTGAGAACAAATGAGCCTTCAGCAACTGATTGTTAAACAAGAATGTGTCCCCAGTACACGGATGCCCCACTCGCACTATCATTTTCTATGTTCAGTGGACCGTAAAATTGGGGTCAGAACTCTAATTTGGCATTCAAATTGGGAAGATCATATTATAAGAAACATGTATTCTAAGTTTCAGGTTGATTGGACTTTAACTTCATCAAAAACTACCTTGACCAAAAACTCTAACCTGAAGTGGGACAGACGAACGAACGGACAGACAGACGAACGGACGGTACGGTACAACCGACGAACGAACGCACAGACCAGAAAACTTAATGCCCCTCTACTATTGTAGGTGGGGGCTATCGTAGGTGGGGCATACACAATGTTGCATATATTTTACATGTTTTATGCTTTTTGTACGAGTATATATGTATAGAAGTACTAAGAAATACAATTTACATAAAATTAAATTGGATTAGTACACTCAATCAGTGCTCTCGTATGTATCTATTTCCCTATATATATATATTATGAAATAAAATTACAAATCTATGTTGACATGATGACATGTTGATAGGTAGATGAATATGTATGAAGTTGAAATGTACAATGAACGAGGAATATAAGTAATCAAAAGTTGGTATTAATACATAATCAGAAGTACTCTTATGTAAATGAACACATTTCTCGAAGTGCAAAAATATTATAACAAATTAAAATATAATCATTAACAGACTACATGTATGTACAACGTACGAAGAATACAAGTTATTAAAAGTTATTAAAAAAGGTACAGAAGATCAAAATATTTTAATGTAACTATTTACATACTGATATTCCATTGTCTACATACTGATATTCCAATCTTTACATGCAGATGTTCCATTGTCTATATACTAGTACTGACATTACATTGCTTAGTTCACATGCTGATGTTCCAATGTCTACATTTTGATGTTCCAATCTTTTTATGCGGATGTTCCAATGTCTACATTTTGATATTCCAATCTTTTTATGCGGATGTTCCAATGTCTACATTTTGATATTCCAATCTTTTTATGCGGATGTTCCAATGTCTACATACTGATATTTCATTCTTTACGTGCTGATGTTCCAATGCCTACATACTGATATTCCAATCTTTACATGCTGATGTTCCATTGTCTACATACTGCTATTCCATGGTCTACAAACTGATATTTCAATCTTTACATGCTTCTATTCCATTGTCTACATACTGCTATTCCATTGTCTACAAACTGATATTTCAATTTTTTACATGCTGCTATTTCAATTTTTTACATGCTGCTATTCCATTGTCTACATACTGCTATTCCATTGTCTACATACTGCTATTCCATTGTCTACATACTTATATACCAATCTTTACATGCGGATGTTCCATTGTCTACATATTGATATCCTAATCTTTACATGATGCTACATTGTATACACGCTGATATTCTATTGTCTCCATTGTTTTCAATGCTGATGTTTCATTTTCATTTCAATGTCTATATGCAAGATTTCATTGTTTACATGATGATATTTGTTTGCACGTTGATGTGTCAATGGCCACATTCTGATATCCCATTGTTTACGTACTGCTATTTTATTGCGAGATAAAATCCCATTGTTAACATGCTTATATTCCATGGTATACAACCTGGCAGTCCATTGTTTGTATGCTGGTGTTTGTGTACATGCTGTTATTTCATTGTTTACAGACAGATATTCTGTAGTTTACATGCTCTTATCCCCTCGCTTCAAGTGACGAATTTGTATAAACAAGAACACGTGAATACAAAAAAAAGCACATGGCTAAATAGACAAAAAGGATATTTGGTATCTATCTATGAAATAATACCATTAAAGCACAGTAAAAATCACACAAAAGCAAAGGAGCACCGCTTTTGTCGTTATTCTTCAAGACGGAGCAAAACTCCAACATATCCCCTCACTGCAAGTTTCAGACAAGCATATGCGCCGGATTGAACGGAATTCTCTGCAAAATGATTCAGATAGACTTTGTAAGATGCAACATACTAGAAAATAGTAAATATTTAAACCAAATAGTTCCAACGTATCATATGGTTTTAATCGGATATGTAATGCTTATTCACAGACAAAATGTAACTTGCTTGTTTTGGAATTTTGGATCCTCAATGCTCTTCAACTTTTTACTTGTTTGGCTTTATAAATATTTTGATACGAGCGTCACTGATGAGTCTTATGTAGACGAAACGCGCGTCTGGCGTACTAAATTATAATCCTGGTACCTTTGTTTTATGTGAAAAAACTAATAATAAACTTGGTTTGGTTATAGATTATACATTTATTTCGCTTTGATTGGTTAATAAATGGTTGAAATACTAATATATTTCACTGCCAATGTTACCTCTGTTTGCTTTCCGTGGTTAAAACATAGTATAAGCAACACTTTGTGACACAAATAAAGTTAAAAAAAACCGCAGACCTTCAAATTAGTGAGAAATTATTTTGACAACTTCAGCTTAAAAAAGGGTAAATAAACTTAAGTCTAAGCTTAACTGGCTACTGAATCCCAGAGACAAAAAAAAACCCTGAAGACCTTCAAATCAGTGAGAAATTATTTTGACAACTTCAGCTTATTTTAAAATAAATAAGAGTAAACAAAGTCTAAGCTATACTGACTACTGGATTCAATTTTTAATCTAATCTGTGTAATAATATCTAATGTCAGTAAATATTTAAACCATTAAATTGAGCAAAATAAACAATAAATATTTACAGTCAACACCGAAGGCTCATGTTAGTCAGATTAAATATCGCTTTTTATGTTGACTTGTTGTTTATTCCCTAAAGTGACAATTTCCGGTAATACTTGAAATTAATATTGATGTTTCTACCCTGGGTGTAAATGTCATATTTGTTTCCTGTTTAATTATCAGCTACAGAGACTGCAAAAACAATCAGAGATATACAAACAAGTGTAGGATAAAATAAAATTGAGAATGGAAATGGAGAATGTGTCATATAGACGTCTCGTCTATTTACAATTCACAATAAAAAGTAAGAGTATATTTCAAAACGACAATATAAACGCATTACATCAATGCAAGTTATCGAAAAAGGAAAATCACAAAAATACCGAACGCCGAAAAAAATTCAAAACGAAAAGTCCATAATTAAATGACAAAATGAAAAGCTCAAATACATCAAACAAATAGATACACAACTGTCATATTACTGAATTAGTATAGTAATGTAGAAAATGGTGGACAATAACTGGTATTAAAGCTAGCTAAATCTCTCATTTGTATGTCTGTCGGGCAAAATTTCATTATATTGAAAACAATGCATGAACAAAACAAACAAACATAGAACCCTCCTAGTTCATGTTTTTATTTTATAATAGTGTGTATAAGATACACATTGAAGGCGTTAGCCCGAATTGTTGTATCTAATTTACATCAAGATATATTTCTCATTGCAGAATGATAGTTTACAATAATTCAGGTGGAATATTTTTAAGCGATTTGCAAATATGTTTTTGAAAACCATAATAAATGCGGGGTATTTAGTGTCATAAAATAACATCTTGGTGTTAATTAAGTTCCTATATAGATCTGTTATTGGTCAATCAATTAAAACTGCTATGAATGAAAAGGATTTTGGATACATCAATACGTCATCCGTGTTCGATATCTTCAAATATTTTTTTTATTTTAACATTGAAATGCTTCCTCAAAACAATCGATTTTGGCATGCAGAATTCTCAGTATGTCCTTGCAATTTGTCCTAATTCTATGTTGTCAACTGTGACCTAGTTGTTAGTAATTTCATATTTAAAAGTGCCCGTACTCATAATGTTCACCTACGGAAATCATAAGGATGTCTACGTTAATGGTCTCCATGGTGATTAAGTATTATTTGATTTTCCCGTATGTATTTCCTTAATTGCGTCACTGACTGTCAAGTCCTTTTAAGATAAATTTCCGAAGTTTTTCAGTACATAATTGATTTCGATAAACAAATTATAAATATTATTCTTGTTTGCCTCCTTTCTTCAACACTTTTAGCGTGAAAGGAAGGAAACTAGTCTATTCCCATTCTTCCGTCCTGCTGATTGCCTTTATTTAGACGATTCCTGTTTCCATATTCGTTCTAATGACATGGTTTACAAAAAAATATTTTTCGTTTCTATTATTTGATGCGAGTCTTCAAATTTTTTAACTTTTTTTTTATATATATTTCGATTGAGGCGTATGAGAACTGTGGTCTTTCATAACTTCTAGTTCGTTTTTTATGTGTTTTTTGTCTTAAGCTTTGATTCATCTTTTAATTTTTGAAATATTTATGTAGTACTCGTTTATTACCTTGACAAAACCTGCCAGAAATTTTGGTCCTCCTTTTTTTTTTAACTTCGTACTTTATTTGGACATCAAAAAATGTTTTGATTCGAGCGACGTCGACACTAACAAGTCTTTAAAAACAACGAAACTTGCTTCTAACGTCCAACACTATAAACCTGGTATTTTTTATAAGTTTTTAGTTTACAATATTATGTGTATCAATTGTTGATGAATAAATTTAACAGTAGTTAACCATTGTTCAAATTTCACAGATCAATTAAAACAAAATCTGCACAACAAACAAAAACCAAGGATATATAAAATCACAAAAATACTGAACTCCGAGGAAATTCAAAAACAAAAGTCCCTAATCAAAAGGCAAAATAAAAATCTCAAACACATCAAACGAATGGATAACAACTGTCGTATTCCTAAATCACAAAAAGGAGCAAAACCAGGTGTGTTGACAGATTATGAGTCTTCTGCTATGCATGCAGCATCCTCTATACGAATCCATACTCATATCAGCATGTCACAATTGTTACTAGACAACTCGGGTATCTTTTATTTAAGACCGCGAAAACATGTCGCTATTTAGTTTAGAACACACATTTCGAATTCATTTACCATTTCATTATTTTGACAGTAAATGCTTTAAAGTGCCGATTTCAGTCGTTTTTCTTATAACAGTGTTGAAGAAGTTTTAATATATTGACGTGTTTAAATAAGTTTAGATACTGCTCAATACTGTTGTTTTCCAATCATGTATTGACGGGGTTTTTTTTCTATGCTATAGTAAATTTGTATTCTTCTTACTAAATTCTTTGATTTTGGAGTTTTTCTCAGTTCTCAGTTTTAAACTCTTCATAATTTGATTTTCTTTTTCCTTATATTTAAAAAGGTCTTGTTGTTGGTTGTCTTTTCGTTTTTTTTTTATCATATAGACTATTTGATTGTATGTCCCTATATAAGATTTTAATTGTCCCTTTGTATCTTTTGAGTTATATGTGTGCCTTTTCTTTTAATTCACATCTATAATGGACGACATGAATTGTTCGATTTTCTTCTTTGTGAGTATTAATATTGTTGCATTTTCCCATTTTCAAATATTTGATGTTTCAATCATGTGAAATGATTCATTAAACAAGACGATTTATATTACATCAAACTTTATTAAAACAGTTATGTAACAACATATTAATTAATAATAAAGCTGACAATATGGTTCTGACCAGCAGAAACCATGAAACACTAATCCTCCATACTGGAGGTGTGTGGTATAACTTATAACCACAGCAGCACTTAAAATGACAGTAATAATTTAAGTAATAATAGTTGATGTATTATAGTCACAATGTACCTGATCTACTAATAAATCAAAGCACGATGATAATTAATCTAAATATTACAATGTCAACTTTTATAACAGATTAAAATAGGTTAATTTAAAATTATTACAATTTTAATATATATTTCTTTGGGGAAATAAAACGCAAAACATGAATGAGATGAAAGAGGACCAGCCTCGTTTTGACCAGCATTGGTTGAGAGAAAACGTTCAAGCTTCAGATATAAAATCATACCTACACAGGGACAACCACCAGGGCTGTATATGAACAGAGTCTATAAATAAATCAAAAACGAATTCTCTATCCTATTACAATAGCAGCATCAAAATTAATGAATGAATGATACGACCAGCGTTACTTATAATAAACTCTACATAAATCAAATGCACTAATAGCTTAATATTTTGCAAATTATACTGTAGTGACCAGCACTACAATTCACAAAACTAATTTACATAATAGACTTGCGACCTGCGCAATAATGTGTAAAAACATATGTACATTACATAATAGTTCAAAGTTCAAATATGTAAAGTAATAAAGTATAAATGTAAAAATGTCTGACCAGCAGACTTAAAGTCATGTAAATGTATAAAGCACAATGTAAAACCCGTCCAGCGGGGAACAGTCGTCATCTTCCATTACTCTTCTGCCTGCAGAAACCGGAAGTGACGCATAGGGAGTGGCAATATGCCTTACATATGAAAAGTCGTAAGTCGAAACTTACACAGTAACCTACTGGGAGTCTTCGTTAGAACTGAGAACACCTGAAAAATAGAATGCACACATTGAGTATACAAGTTTATATGGAATATTAAGTAAAGTCATAAAAATAAATTTTCTTTGATGTTTGTTTTTAAACCTTGTTAAAAGTTGTTGTGTATTGTATGGGTTTGTTGAATGCAGTTTTTATTGAATACAAATGTAGATCTCTTTTTTTTTAAGTTATATTATGTGTTTCATTATCTTAGAAATTAATGCTGACATGTAATAATATACATATTTGAATGCACAAAGTAACGAAAGAAATCTTACCACTTGGCGTCCAAGATGAAATAAACTTTCTAAGCTGATGCAGCTCAGTTTCACCGGAACTAGCGTCAACATTGACCATAGGAACATTGCCATATTTGTCCAGTTCTGTCAACAGTCCTGAACAAGGCAACTTCAGGGTCTGAAGCATCCAGTTGTCCGGGTCCATAATCTCCTCATAATGATCAGAATCGAAGTCAGATTCTGGAGTCAGTGCACAGTACGATTTCTCTTCGTACGACATTCTGTCTTCTGTTATTGACGAAACTGGAGACAAGGGCAGTGGGCTTGTATGACTTTCTGGTACGCTGAAAGGGCTCTCGTTTATCTCCACCTTGATTTCGTTCAAAGATTTCCCGCCATTTATCTCCGGTTCAGGGTCACTCAACGCAAGTATATCTTCTACATCAAAATTGTTAGTTTCCTTCGCGTCAATGAGATCATCTATGTCAATTGGTTCGGCTTTCACAATGGCATCAAAATCTTTTAGAGAATTTTGCATTACAAATGTGCCAAGTTCATCAAAGAAAGAATCGACGAATGAAACATCGAGGCTCGGAAGATTCTTTGATCTCCTCTCAGCATTAGTGTCATTCATTTGTTTCTGCTTCAGCGAACAAATATACTTTGCAACTAATACTGGATTAAATGAATGGATGTCCTTTGAAGAGGCATCGTTTGATGGCTGGGGAGATGATACTGGTGATGCGTCTGGTGTTAGATAGCAAGATGGCATGGAAACGTCTGGAACAACTTGCTCATTATTGTTTTTATCTTCCATTTTTACGATCGGTTTGTAAACACGACCCGACAATAATGGACCTTTCTTCTGAGTTAATGTTTGTTGGATGTCTCTCCTTGCATATAACATTTGCATGGGACCATGATCGTATGCTGGTGCAATGTAATCATTTTGCGATGATGGCAAAGACTGGCATATTAATGTTTCATGGGGTAAAACAGACGAAGGAGAGGAATTTCCCATTCCATAGCCGCCATTTTGATGATGCATCATTCGAGGAAGTTTGGTTGGTTTGCATGTTGTGAAATTTTCTTGAATTTTCCTTTTCAGTGCACGTAGTGTGTCATTACGACCTTGTCGGTCTGCCATATTTGGAGAACAGTTTTTGACGCAGAAAGATTTATGCGTTTGAGGTATTTGACCGTGAACAGGTTGTGGTACAGTTGCAAAAGGCTGATCGAAAATTTGTTGTCCGGAGAAAAATGGCGATGGGAACATGTTACCAGCAGCTGGTAGCATAGGACTTCCTTCGGTATTTGTTGGGATCGGAGCACAAAATGTTGATCCGAAGAAGAAATCTGGAGTTCGAGATGCATACAATGCGAATAGCTGCCCTTGTAGTTTGAACTGGAATGCCTCTTGTTCACTGCAAAATAAAGGGAACATTTTAAAATTTGTTAAACTGTAAGATTGGTTTTTAATTTTTCTTGTTGCATTTTACAAAAAGAAACACATAAAACAAATAAAGTTTTTTTTTCATTTGTCATTTTCTTAACCATATTTTTATTTTAAATTTCTTTTAATAAAACAGATCTGAACAATGCAAGTTACTGATATAGATATATTGATGTGCATAAAAGTTAATAATTACCTGACTACTTGATTGATGCATAATATAACTGGTTCATCACTATTAGATAACAATGCCTGTCTAACTTGCATCACAATGTTGACCCAGATGACTTCATCTTTCGCTGTGATCATACGTACAGTCATCATACACCCCATTTCATGTCGTGATTTTATTACTGAAATTATAAATTATATAAAATAAGTATTATGAATAAGGTTCGAACACGTAATTGACATTTAATATTCCATAATTATCTATGACTGAAAAGACAGTGGTCGAATTCCGAAATACCTAATTTCATCTTATTTTCAATTTCGTGTTTATTTGAACTCCAACATTACTCAGTAAATTTTGACATTAAAAGTTATAAAATTCTTGGATTCATGGATCATTGAAATCTATTGACCCCACTGAATAGTTTAAGTCTGATTGGCTTAATTACCATATAGAAAATTATTCCATATCTTTATACTTTGAACATATGTTAACGACTTACATTGGGTGTGTTTGTCCTTGGCCTCTTGCAAATCCTCGGGATATATGTAACTATACCAAGATTTACTCTGGATTTCATCATTAGTTGTCTGCAGATGATATTCTCCACTGAAGTAAAAAAAATAACATAATTTTAAATATTTGTTTTTCTTTGTAAAATAATAATTTGTAAAATTGTGCATACTATTCAATTTTGTTTATTGTATTTAGATTATTATCAACTATAATTCTTTAGCTAATTAATTTTCATTGTAATTAATATTAAATATGTTTAAACAAATATCTAATATTGTTATTATCAAGAATTAAGAAAAAATATTAGCTTACTTCAGTGTAAGTTCTATGAAGGACATATCAAGGTTATGAACCGATTTATAGACCATGGTATTGTTTTGGATGAGGCTTTCTTTGACGTCCGGTGTAATTAAAGGTGAGCAAACAGCAATAAACACTTGCTGTTCTACATCAGAATCTTGTGTTGGTACCGTCACAAAATGACCTTTGACATGCATGACCTGTAAAACAATGATCATTACATATATTATTCTATTTAATAATAAAGTAGATAAAAATTCAAACTTAAGAATTAATTCATTTTTTTTAGTAATGTTCTTTTGTTTAATTTGTTTCTTATTTTGAACACTGTATATAAATCTTGTAAGTTGACAACTTAAGTTGACAAGTGTAACTTTAGCAGGAAACAGTCATTCATCTTGAATGTGTTTTATTACTTGTGTAGAAATATAATATTTCACTTCACCACTAATGTCATTTTTGGTTGGCAGTTTGCCATTTCTATAAATACACATTATCTTTGTACAAGTGTTTCTGTTGTAGCTATCAGTTAAGATAGCGCGATAGAAGTTATAGATACGCCTACTGTATTGAGGCTCAGTAAAGGGTGTTTACCTTAACATCTCCAAATCCGGCTTGTCGTTTAAGGGTCCTCGACATGTTCATTCGACAGAAGAAGCTGGTTGGTATATCCTGTGACATTTTCCCGCCACCATGTAACAACTGTGCCTGCACAGTGCCATGGTCGCGTTTGTCTACAATATCAAACAAGCTATCTCCTTGCGTTTTCATGTCGACCTGAAATTGAAAGAAAACATATTCAAATCTAACTCATTTATTACGAATATTGTTACAATTTTCAACTTTATATATAATATGTTTTCTGTGTAATGTATTGATGTTTGTTATATACTTTTGATTATTATGCAATTATATATTCATGATGTAATATAATTTCATTGCATTTACTTTCTATTTTATCAATAAGAAACAAACAAGTTATATTTTATTTTTAACGGTATTTGGTGTATGTGTTGGTGATCATTTTAATATTTTATATTAAGAAAAGTTATTTGTTTTTTAACAAGTCTGATAGTTAGAATGTATTACTTACCATTGAATGGCCCAAATACTCTGTAACATTCTCTGATATATACAGTAATTTTCCATCTCTTGTTGTTAACAGCAGAAATCCTGTCAGAGACTGTAAACAGGAAATGGAATTATAATTATTATAATTATTCATTATACTTAATAATTTAATAATTATATTGGAAAGTATTTTAATCTCATTTTATAATGTGTTTCTATGTATTTGATAAGGTGAGTATATATTCAAATCAATGTTTATGCAAACTGAACAGGTAGTTTTTATCTTATCTTAGATTCGCCTGCTACCGCCATACTCTTAATTTCCCACAAGGTTACCGCAATATAAAATTACAGTTAAAATTTATTCAGAATAAAACACACACCTGATGACGTCAATCGATTCTATTTATAAATACTTTTTATGCCAAGTCGACCATTGCAAGGTTTTAAAATATTTGCTAGTCAACAGGTAATATGTTCAGGTAAAATATGGACAAAATATGAACAATGTAAGGCTGTATAATAGGATCTTGACATGTTGTCAAAAATGATTCATTATACATCGCTGTGTATCTCATAAATGTCCCCATGTAGCCTCCAGCAAACTCATTGAGACGGAAATGTGTATTTGACCTTTTGTCACATTATGACGTAAATATCAGTCAGCTACAAAGAAAATATTGTCTTGAGCACTGTAGAAAATAGCACTTGACCTGGATTTTATAGACTGTAAAACTTACCTGTGAAAAATCGCACGGTACTTCCGAATTATTCTGAGATGATTTAACCACTGAAATGAAGAAAAGGAGAAATATTTATTTGTGTTGTTTATAGATTAAGAGTATTAATTTAAAAAAAAATGAATAATTTCATAACTTGATCACGAAGAAAAAGTGTTTATCTTCTTATTTTTCGTTATTTACTTTTATAAATATATATTATATTTAACAAGTTTATGCGTTTTATTTGTTCAATAGAAGTGCTGAAAATATGTCTGTTATGAAGCTCCTTTTAACTATGTTACATTTGAAAATCGACAAATAATTTTTGTCTAAATTTTCAAAAGAATATTTTGAACTGTTACCAAATTAAAAAGGTTCAAATTTCATCATTTATCATCTTGTTAATAAATTCCAAAAAACATTTTACTTCTTAGTATTTGCATTTCAGTACATACAATGCGTATGATGGATTTGTATTAAATGATTAGTTTGACTTTCAATTTTTTGGAATGTTTAATCTTTTATCAAAATAATACAACTAACCCATGTCAAAACGTTTCCCACTGATATTTAAAAGCTCAGTTTTGTATTAATTTGGCATTTGAAACTGTTACATTCAATTATTTCGTATCCCATAACTTCCAACCATTGTATCTTTACAATTATTAATAAGATAAGCACTAAAATTGTCATTATTAATACTAATAAACAGTACACTTACTTTTCTGTAAAACGTTACATTTTCGGATGAATACACAACTAAGGGACATGATCTGGAGTTGGGATAATCTTTGTCTTGCGCTCTCTGGTAGAGGTAATAAGTCTCTCATTACGGAAATTTCTCCATTTATTTGGTCTCTTCGTTGTTTTGAAGCTCCTTTATTTGACCTAAAACCCAACGATATAATATTTAAACTTTGAAGACATAACCAATGAAAAACAAATTGTTCGGCTGTGAGTCAGTTTCTAAAAACAGCTTCGACTAACTGTGTACGCAACTCTCTGCAACTATGTCGGGAAATATTTTTACGTGTACAGTAATCCAAGGGGGGTTTTAATTGATGAAACAATAATTACATTATCTTTGTATTATTACAATACTATATTGTTCGCCATCATAGTTACTAGGTTTAAAAGTTATAAAATCCCGTGTTGTTTACAACGAGAGAGGACCACTCCTTTAAAAGTTAAGTTTGTCAAGTAGAATAATAATCATCGCTTACCTTTCTAAGTCCAATAGAGCCAGCTCTTCAACGGGACTTGGTGCCATTTTGTTTACACTTTTATATTTATTTACATTTAAAGTTAATAATCACAATGTATTTCAGCGGACCAGCCGCTGTATAATCCTCAAAGAAAAATTCGACAATGAACAATCTCGTTCTAGCTCTGACGCATATGTCAATGTTAGTTTATCATGTGACTTTCGCCGATTGGTCGATTCTTGTCACATGGTTTAATTATGTATTTACTACACTGTTAATGATACGATGTGTATCGATCAGGTAAATGATAGGTATAATTTTTCAGCTATGACGTATATAATAGTACGAAAGTTATTCATAATTAATGGCGTATAAATAGTTTACCGAAAAGTTTAAATGGAATGTATATATCTTTTTATAATTAAGTTTGTTGAAAGTAACGTCATAGATTTTAGATCTAGAGAGAGAAAAAAAACATTGTTTTTAACATTTCATTCAATTTTTTTTAATCTGCATTTAAATGAACTAATTTTCCATAACAGAATATTTTCAGCACTTCTATTGAATAATTTACTTAATTGTTATGGTTCTATTGTCGTATATTGTTATGCAATTCAATCCCAAGAGCATAATTATTGTAATTTCAATGTATATTTTGGTATATTCGTCACCGATTTGGAATGATCAATGTAACTAAAATTTGTTTTAGATCACATTTTTCATTCATACTATTATAACTTGTTTTAAACTTAAAACGTAGGACGAAATGATCAAATCTTAGCAGTCGGAAATTAATTGTCCAAAAGCGTAAATTATAGTTACCATCAATTGTTTTGTGTGGTTAATTAATAGTTATTTTGGTATATTAGACATATTTGGAATCTAAACTTGCTAATGACAATAAAAAGTAACACTTTATCAAATATATGGGTAACAATATTTTTATTTTTCCAAATTATTGAAAGGAATAATACACAACTACTTGAATACTGTAAATTTAGAAGTTATTGCGTACATTTATTATTGCCATTTTTCAAAAATGGACAAGAATGCGAGTTAAATTATAATTACGAAAAAAAAGAAAAGTCTACATACAAGCTTTCAAATTGCAAGTTAGTTTGCGATACTCACCTTGTCGCATTATTTGCATTAATAAGATCTCGCAATAGTTTCTAAGTTTCTAGTATGCGGGTATTGTATTAAGAAGATGGACCTTAAAAGTATAGCAAAATGCTTCTGAGATAGATTTTTCATTGGAGCCTTAAAGATACCTTTCCATTAAAATAAAGCAAGAGCATTAACTAATGAAAATCAATTGAAGAAAAGAATTACATCTTAAATATCTTGTGCGTCTATAGCTCGTTTCTTGACTCACCGTCGTGGAGACGCTGAAACATAACCATTTTAAAGGCAGGGTGAAGAAAAACGCAGACACGATAAAATCAAAAATATTTATAAAAAATAAATAAAAATAAAAAATATCCTGATAAACTATGCAACTTTCAAAACTTTCTTAGAGCAAAACCGAATTGCACACGGTAAAAAGCTTTCCCTTCAAGGTTAAAAAGTACTTTGATTGCTTACCACAGTTATAAATAAAGGCCACAGTAGTATATCGCTGGTCAATAGACAAAAAATAATTAATCAAAAATAAAACCAGGTTACAACCAAAACTGAGGAAAACAAATCAAAAACTGGAGAGAAAACAACAGGAACATATATAATATGCACCATTGCCTGACTGGACTACTTATTGTAATATAAATTTACAATGTTACACAGTAAGTTATTAAATAGTTCATAGATCATGACTGATAATCATATTGAGAACCGCAAGGGAGAAAACCATAGAATTCAGCCTGCACATATTCGGAAAGAGAATTTAAACATTTTTGAAATGTCTTTTATTAACGAAGTCAACTGGTTTAGAGATCAGGAACACCCTGTTCTAAATTTACCTTTGCAGCATAACAATAATAATGTAATCTTTCTGAAAGTAAAATAGACTAACGTAAACTGGATTGTTTTTCTTTCTTATGCATCATCTTATAACCTTTAAGTTGAAATGATTAACAATGTGTATATACGCACACGTAAACAGCGCATATTGTTTTGGCTTCTTTGTTGCTTGAGCTTTGTTGTGGTTTGAAAAGAAGAAAATTCGATCAGATTCTTTTCTTGAGGTGAGACCCAGATGATGTGTAGGAGTTATGTAAGCTTTATGTATAGTCTTGGAACTAGTTCTCCATGGAAAATGTGTGCATATATACATACACGTCAATATAAACAATTTAGCTTTCTTCCTTTGCAGGTTGTAGCCTCAAGAGTGTAACCACAATAATAGGAAATCAAGACGAATTAGAATCGATTTGAAATTACGACTCTGATTTAATTCTGAACTTGATATTTTACATTTTGTAGGAGTAAGGTAAGCTTGTCATAAAACTACTACAAGACTATTCATTTGTTTAAAGATGTAAACAATAATGGTATGAATATAACTGCTAATTTCACTTTCATGATAAGAGCTTATAAAATATACACACTGAACTATTTTATATTTTTGTTAAGGGGCCAGCTGATGCACGCCTCCGGATGCGGGATATTCTTGCTGTTTTGAAGACCCATTGGTGGCCTTCATCTGTTTTCTGATCTTTGGTCGGGTTGTTGTCTCTTTGAAACATTCCCTATTTCCGATCTCAATTCTATTTACAAGTACTTACTTGGCTGAAAGAACAGATTTGCGATTTTAGGAAACATTTTAAAATAATCCCTTAGAAGTGACTTGAAATGTAAAGAGACCATATCAAGGAGATAAAATGCAACTCATAATTTGAAGTAAAAACAGATGATTCTTTATTTGGACTTTCTTTTTATTCAAGCGTCAATTGTAGATGAAACGAGCGTCTAGATGAACTAACAACCAACAGTTCAAAAACCATTAATCACAATACTTATTCCTTAGCAACAAGAATGGCCAAAAGATACTGAGGGTGATGAATTAAAATTTAAGAAGATTTTTGTAAAACATCAGAGACAACAGACGTTAAGTGATGAAATTTGCTTACTGATACATCGGGAAAGTGAATTAAAAAGGTTATGCGTGCTCTTTAAACATATATGTAGATATTAGATATAGTTTAATACGCCAATCAAAACGATAACGGCAAAGTAAAGTACGCTGTTGAACAGCATTGGGGATCATAAATCCGAAAGGTTTTAACTGTATACAGCTAATTTAATCTATTCCTGGGTTCAATAATCCCTAGTGAGTCAAAGGTTTGTTAACAGTTCATTCAAATAACCGCATGATATTCAAATATATACGATTACATATTTTCCTTAATACAGTAGATAAAACGATTTGAACTAGTGGATAAAACATGTGAGAGGGATCCAATAAAGGCAACAGTAGTTTACTGCTGTTCGAAAGTCATCAGTCGATTTATAGAAAAACCAATCAGGGTTACACACTTAAACTGAGGGAAACACATCAAATATAAGAGGAAAACAACGAAACAACAGAAATACTTAAGTGCAACATAGCAACACATACAGAAACTAACTATAAGATAACAATTGCAATTTTCCTGACTCGGTACAGTACATTTAAAGAAAAAAATGGTGGGTGGTTGAACCTGGTTTTGTACTTTTCCAAGATTATCAAAACTTAGCAACGAAGTGCAGTTGTTAGCCATATATTTACATCAAGTAAAGACGTTCGACAACTATCACCTCTTACAAGTTACGTCACTAAAATCTAAATCTTATGGTTTAAGTCAACTGTGTTAAATAACATGTTATGAAAGAACCTATTGGTATACATTGATCAACACAATTGATTAATAAAGACGCCCTCTTTATTTGTTCATTTGCTAGTGTTTTTTGCTTAAATGAACAGTTTTCTCATCGGTAATTATATCTTCTAACTTTGATAAAGGTAGTTGCACATGAATAAAGGGGTTTTCTTAAATGCACTTTCAGCCATTGATACATGAATGCCTAAGTTACTTTCAATTCTATTAAAAGTGATTTTTATGGGCTTGATTTCCATTTCTTTCTTTTATTTGTTTCCATAGTAAAATAATGGCGTGCGGTCATTTAAAAAAAATCAAATGTTCACCAAGGCAATTTTATTCACCATGCTGTCTGCATAAAGATATTAATGGTAACTGAATTATGCAATGTGTATATTGTATTTTGCTCTCAAAACTAGTGTGAAAGGTGATTATGTGCAATGTGTTTCCCAGTTTCTGCATATTTGTTTTCGTGGTAAAAGGGTTGCGCGTGTATACAGCTAGCGATGCAGTTAAACATGCGGTTTACTTCTGTTATCGTAACATACATTGGGCATTTAGGAACACTTATTTCGACCATATCATAGTTTAGAAAGACTCGTCAATGACCTTCGAATCAAAAAGGTAAAACCATTATAAAGTACGAAGTTGAAGAGCATTGAGGACCCCAATTTCCAAAAGGTTTATGCCATTTACAGCTTATGCAACCTATTCATGTGTAAGAAAATTCCTTGAGTTTCGAAAAAAAAAAAATTTTTGTAAACAGTGAATTCGAACTGATATTATAGGTACATGAAACGTACATGAAATTAAAAATACACGATAATATGCATTCCCTTACACAGATAGTAATACCGAACGATTTCAAGCAGGTGGATTTCGGAAAAGAATAATAGAATTAATACTTTTCCAAGACTATTAAAACTTAACAACCAAGTATTGTCAGTCGACTACTATCACCTCTTACAAGTTACGTCACTACAATCTAGATCTTATGTTATACGTCATCTGTTTATAATTGCATGTTATGAAATAACCTATTGGTACATATTGCTACAAAATATACCAACACAATTGATTGCTAAAGGCGCCTTCTTTATTTGTTCATTTGCTAGTGTGTTCTGCTTTGATGGACAGTTTTCTCAACGGTAATTATATCAACGAATTTTAATAAAGATAGTTGAATAATAATCGATGTGTTTTCTTAAATGTTCTGTCAGCTATTGATACTTGAATACATAATGCATTTTATTCATCGCGTTGTCAACTGATATATAAATGAATTATGCAATGTGCATTTTACATTCGAAACTGTGGTGAAAGGTGATTTTGTGCAATTTGTTTACCAGCTTTTGCATATTTGTTTTCGGGATAAAAGGCTTGCGTGTGTAAACAGTTGCAATTGAAATCACAAAAAAACTCCGAGAAAAATGAGAAACGGAAAATCCAAATTCAAATGGCAAAATCGAAAACTAAAACACATCAAACGAATGGATTACAGTTGCCATATTCCTGATTTGGTGCCGGCATTTCATAATGTAGAAATTGGTAAATTGAAACTGGCCCCATAGCTAACTAAACCTCTCACTTGTATGACAGACGCATCAAATTACATACAAAAGTTTAAAGATGCTGTTAAAAATGCGGGTTACCTCTGTCATCGTAACACTGCATGCACATTAATAAACACTTCTTTCGACCCTATTATAGTTTAAAAAAACCTCGTCAGTGACCTTCGAATCAAAAAGTTGAAAAGGTCAAATGAAGTTCGAAGTTAAAGAGCACCGCGGAATCAAAAAAATCCGAAAGGTTTGGCGTTATTATTTCGAATTCAACATTTTTTTAATAGCTTATTTATAAGTATGACCAAATTAATGATAATCAAGTCAACACAGAAGTGCTGATTAAAGGGCTGGTTGATGGTTTTCGTTTCTGTGTGTGTTAAAATTAAGTGTTGTGTCTTAGTTCTCCTGTTATATTTGATTTGTTCCCTCAGTTTTAGTTTGTAAACCGTATTTGGTTTTTTTCCTCAATCGATTTATGAATTTCGAATAGCGTATACTTCTGTTGCCTTCATATTAACTTTTCAAATCTTTGTTTTTAACTATGGTCTCCGTTGCTCTTTAATTTCGTTATTGGTTTTGTTTATCAACTGTTTAGATGCGAGCACATCTGATGAATCTTATAAAGACACACCGAGCACCAGGTGTCCTGATTTATATGCACGATTTGTTTAGACAATTCGTTTAACATGTATACATGCAGCATTAGATAAATTCAGTAAAAAAAGGTTATCAAATGTACAGTTAACATATCGTTAAATGACGAATTTGACGACTTTAAAAAAAATCCTGAAAGCGGTTTAAACGGATTTGTATCTCTAGACAGATAATGATTTCAAATTTTAAGAAGTAATTATAACTATGCGTCGTCATTTTCATCTTCCTACACAGCACATATAAAAAATCCATATAAGGGATAAAAGCATATCAATGGTTGTCTAATGCATCTGGTATACTTTTATTCCAATTAAAAGTTTCCGTTGACACAAATTTAGGAATCTATGCAATTGAGGCAAAAAGGTTTAATATACTTAGCTTGTTTGAGACAATGAATTCAGTCTCTAGTACTTACTAAGATACCCTTACTATGTGTAAATAGATATAGAAAGATGTGGTATGAGTGCCAATGAAACAACTCTCTATCCAAGTCACAATTTATAAAAGTGAACCGTTATAGGTCAAGGTACGGTCTTCAACACGGAGCCTGGGCCCACACCGAACAGCAAGATATAAAGGGTAAAAAATTACTAGTGTAAAAACATTCAAACAGGAAAACCAACGGTCTAATCTATACAAAAAAACTAAAAACGAGAAACACCTATGAACTACATAAATAGACGACAACAATGAAACATGTATAGAGAAGAAATGTTATATGAAAGTAGTATATCGATGTGAAAGAAAGACATGTGGTATGCTTTCAGTTTAAATATCATAAATTCTGACTAAGACATTTATGAAAGAGGCAACCATTGAAATCCGTGAATAGTGTACGCCTCTTCTTATAGAGAAGCTTTATAAATGCAAAGTGTTCCAGTTTTGCCAAGAAAGTCCAGAAACGGGATTATTTATGATTTATGAAGTGACAACAATTGAATTCCATGAAAAGTGTGCGCCCCTGCTTCTAGAGAAGCTTTCTTAATGCAGAGTGCCCAAGAAAGGGGATTATTTATGATTTATTTTAATCATATTTTTATAGTACGTTGTATGTTGTATTGAAACTGTTTCAATGTAAACAAACCTATTTTCCTATGAGAATTAGGAAACCTAAATTGGCCAAGGGTAAACTGATAAGATTATTTATTTTGCTTACTCTAGGAACAATATTTTGTAACAATTTCAAGACGTCTTGGTTTTAAACCTTTGAAGTGTAAATTTTAAAACAACAGAACAACAGAAAATTGAGATGATTCGAAAAACATTAAGGGGCAAATATAAAAATTCATGCAATACACACCATATATACACACAATTCCGCGGCCACTAAATATGAAAACGAGTACAACATACGTACTGTACTCATAGTTGATTTCAAAAAGGGTGAAGTTAAAACATTACAAAAATGTAATGTTATAAACCAACAAAATTAGGCTTTTCTACCTCAGGAAAAGGTTACCTTAGCTGTATTTGGCAAAACTTTCAGGAATTTTTGGTCTTCAATGCTCTTCTACTTCGAACTTTATTTGGTTTTTTTTTTTTCGAGCGTCACTGATGAGTCTTTTGAAGACGAAACACGCGTCCGGCGTAAACATTAAATTTGAATCCTGGTATCAATGAGGATTTTATTTAGAACACTGTAAACTCTGCCCACACAGATTAGATATAAGATATATGTGATGGAAAACTTCTATTTCCGAAACAACGACTGTCTAATCGCTGATGAGACAATAAGTTAGGAATTTTGTGTAAAATTTTCCTAAATATTTAGATTCTCAAAATGCTAAAAAGGTCATGAACCTTCTGGAGAAAATGGAACCGTGGTCCTATTCGTTTGTTTGACCCTTCCTCTGATAAAGATTACATTAACCTACACTAGATAAGGACAAAGATTACATAATTCACCTTGGTTTGGAAGGGTCCGGTTACAACAGGTTAAAACAGTCTTGTTGATATGAAATTCGGAGAGTTAAGAGTGCAAAAAAGCGAGCGTCTTAATGCACTTGTATATCTTAGGGAAACGGATTGTTTTAACTGTGCTTTTTTAATTTAGAGATTCATAGTAAAAAAAAATTATCTCGTTCTGTTTGATCTACCTGTTCTTGTTTGTTTATTCCCCAAATTTTGTATGTTTACTTTTCATTTGTGTTCTATGCTTTTGATCTTTCCAACACATTTATTTTGTAACCTTAAATTACCGATTAAAACAGAGAAGATACCAATGGAACCTTAAAATAAAACCATAATTTAACTAACAAAAAACAATATATGAAAAAAACAAACTAGGAAAGAATGATAATGTTTGATACTAACAATCAGCCAGAGCTTTTATCATCCACATTTGCAGTATTTGTTGATACGCCATGGCCAATTTGTAAATTATCTATAGTATCTGAATCAAATAAAGGTATTCTGTAAATGAATAAAAACTGAAGAGGAAAGGAAAAACCCGGCCACAGAAAGCTTAATTGTTGTAGAAACTAGGTGTTCGAGTTGTCTTGCGCGTTGAGCATAGTGCTCTATGCTATTTGGTGCCTTGATATCTCAGTAGCATGAGTTCAAATCCCGTCTAGGGAAGAAATTGCATAAAGATATAACACTGTTGATCAGTTATTTGGACGACTTTTTATACTAGGCATGTAACACGTTGGTGCAATCAACCTCAATGCGACATCAACTCAAAGATAAAAATAACCAAAAAACATATAATAGGCATCGTAGAAACCACCTACAAGCGAAACCAAAATACTTTAAGTTATGTAAAACTTTACAAAGATGAAGCGACTTGACATTTGCAAGTGTGTTTTCTCCTTTGAAATGCTAGCTTTACATATCTTTGTTATGTATGTGCTATGGTCCACAAAATAAAAAAATCAATAATTAGAGAATCAGAATTTTAATAAACAAAATCTATATTCTAGTAACATTGCTGCATTTGCATATTTCACATCAAATTTTTATTTATCCGGTGCTAACACCAAAGGTATATATCATGAGAGAGAAAATAATAATTTGTTTTATTCTCGCGGCTTAGTGAACTATAAGTTGATAAAGTTTAGTATTTTGTTAAATCTCTAGTGCATTTATAAAATTTAATCAAACAGGGGAAGATCAGGATAAAAACCGGTTGTACTTAATATACTCTGAAAATTTGGCTTTGAATGGATCAAAATATGGGACGAGACCGTATTACTATTTTATATAAATATAATTTGTTCTAGACCTACTTACACAATACAAAATTGTAAATATTTAGCTTGCATCCACGGGGATATCACCTGAGAAGGGCTGGTCTTACAGCGAATGGCTTTGTTCCAATGATCAATAAGTTTGTTTTTAAATTTAATTGTCCTATTCTCAGAGACCAACGAACTATATTAAATCAAGTATAAGATCAATGTATATTAAATATCAAAAACATTAAACCGAGTTTCTTGCACTGCATTTCTTTTCTAAATAGGTCGTTCATTGTTGTTTTATTGTCTCTTTGAAAATTACAAAGAAATGTTATATTGCAAATAAAATAAGATAATTCATCAACAAATACGATAAAATAAATAAAAAACATAATTTGATTTTCTCAAATAGTCGATCGTCTACACGAAGAAAATCATTAGGGTTTTCATATAGGAAGAATCAGAAATTAAAATATGAGAATGTTGGAAAAAAATACTAGGTTCAGGTAATTTTCTTTATTTCTAAAAACATTCATACTGTTTTGTATGCTCAACATGGGAATGAATATAACGTTTCTAAAAAATAAAACACCAGGTCTGACCGTCTCAGTCAAATGTCGCTATAGTTTAAACATAACATTCCGAGGGTATTTGGCTTATATATGAATTCACTAAAAATTGTCACCCGTCATCCTTTAATATACGACTAAAAGACAAATGTGTGTACTGGCTATATATATTAAGGTGGTACCTAACACTACAGGGAGATAACTCTATAAAATCAGCTAAACGTTTTAATGACAATGTGTTGTTAAAGAAAAATTAAGCTTTTCAAAGATAAAAAGAAGTTTTTTGTCAAACTGCTATATAACCAGTGTAATTTTTCTGACAAAACGGTTGGTTCAAAACTTTTTAAATTTTTATATTTTTGTTAAAGTGTCAAAAGGAAATACTTTGACAAAATTTTATGAAAATTAAACGAGCCAAATTAATTTTAGTGAAAGTGTTGGGTACCACCTTAAGCAGCATTTATAATATACTTTTGGCCTTTTGTCAACCTAAAACTATTGTGGGGGCAGGGATGCAAATTATTGCTTAATAAAAAGACCAATCTTTTATCTTTCCGTGGATCTTTATTTGGGGTAATTCATGCCTTAAGTACTCACGTGTACTTGAACATACCATATTATAATTCAAATGTAAACCCGTATACTAAATACCCAAAAAAAAACTAAATTATGCACATACTTTGAACTTTTTAGGCCATATGATAGAACAGATGTTCGGTTAAAACATTTCAAATATATCAACTTGGCTAATTTTACCTTCCCTAAAAAAGAGTTCCATTTCAGTTTCAACTGGTTATCAGCCTGTTCTATCCTGTTTCGAGCCGATTTCTTCAATGAGAAGATTTCCACCTGTTAACCTATGGCCTTCAATAAATATCTATCATAGTGATATCGTAAAATATCAGCTAGAGTCTAAATTTATAGCTTCTTCTTGTCAATTACATTGTCCGAGTTTGTCTTTTGTGATTTGAGGAGGCCTTAGTAAGTTTCTCCACTCCTGAGGTTATTACATATATTTCTGTTTATTATTGCGTATTAATATTTGATATAATTTCGGCATTTAGAAATGACTTTGAGAAAACATTACGAATTATGATGAATAAGAATTATATGGAATACTGAGCAAGGGCGAATATCTTATGAACCCCAATTAAAACCTGTTAATGTTTGAAACTTATCAAAAATTCCACGTCTTTTCGTAGAACCGCCCAAACGATGGAGCTCCATCCGGCAATATAATAATCAATCTGGCTGAGGGTTATTTTGCAAAGGATAACCTTTTAGTGTAACTCTTGCATTTAGGACAATATACTATACATACCACCAACTCGACTCTGGAGTAAACAAATTTTCGAACTGTAACATTCTCTGCAGTAGCACATTCTGGTACTCGGTTAAGTAAAAACAAAAACAAAAATACAACTATATAAATCATTAGTTAGACCTGTATTATTGTATGGATGTGAAAAATGGAAACTAACACACATTGAAGAAAAGAAACTAAATACCGTAGAACACCAATGCCTAAGAAAGATCCTAAAAATAAGATGGCAAAGTAAAACATCGAACAGAACAGTCCACGAAATAGCTAACACCAGAAACATCAGTTGTGAAATCAGAAGGAGACGGAGGACATGGATAGGACATACATTAAGACGTGAAAGAGACAACAACAGCTATGTAGCTCTACAATGGGCTCCTGAAGGGAAAAGAAATAGAGGAAGGTTAAATAAACTACATGGAGAAGAACAACAGAGAGAGAAAGGAACCAACAGGGATTGACGTATCCAGAACAGCGGCAAAAGATAGGAAAGGGTGGAAAAGCAGCGTGGAGGCCTTATGCGACTTTTGGCGCGGAGAGAATTAAGGTTAAGGTAAGGTAAGTAAGAGCAACTGAAAGAAGAAAAATCAGAATTTCTATCGGCGTCGAAAAAAATATTTACTACGAAGTCAAAATTCAGTAATATGAAAATAGTCTATCGTTTGACAGTGTCAAGCATTTCTTATGGTGAACGTATTAGCTTTCATGTCTGTATATTTCTATACAAATGTGCATTGCAATAGTGCTAAACACGAGTTCTGCAGTTTTTATACCGATTATAATTTTATGTTGTATATAGTGATGTCTTATCGAAATTGGGTTTCAAAAAGTTATATGATTTATGTTATCAGTGTCATCCATATTTACTGTTATTCAAATTCTAAATTTAATAAATTTTATATTCATTTATGTATGCATTACATTAAAACCCGGAAGTGATGATAAATAAGCATGCTTTAAAGGGGAAAAGAAATATATGATCATAATAAGATGGTAATACATGTGTACCACTAATTCTTTTTAACTGATTATAATTTCATGCATTTTGTCTTGGTGTATTGGTGTGTGTAGGTACCGGTTTTGCACAACTCTAGTTTCCGGTGCATTTAGTAATAAAAGTTAAATAAAAAGGAATCCGATTGGGCGCTCACAATCATGTTTAATCTCGCCACATTTTATATATTACTTCCAAAGTCCAAAGCATGTAGTTCAGTAGTTGTTCGTTCCTGTCTGACATTAGGTGTTTAGTTTTCTCTGGTAAATTGTTTCACCTTTTTTATATTGATCGGTTCTAACAAAAGGCTTGAACATCGGTAGTTCTCCGTCAGGCACGTGGCATTAAAGAGTAGGAGTAAAGACAATAACAATCAAAACCAAGGAGTAAACAAAGACTCACAAATCCAAAAGACATTTACATCAACAGTTATAAATAGTAAATAAGAAACAACACGAACTCCATTAAAAACCGGGAGTGTAATCAGTTGCTCCGGACGGGTAGGCATTTCCTGTACCGTATACGGCACCCGTCGTGTGATTTCTTTGTTCAGTTTCGGTAATGATAGAAAGTTAATTATGACTGAGAAAGGATATCAGATATGATTTCTGACACACTTTTGTCATAATGGCCAATCAGCTCATGATGGCGACCGTAAAATTTCTTGAGTGATGACCTTAATTTGATTGATTCATATGTCTGTCTTATCAACTTTTGAGAAAGCAGTATTCCTCGTTTAACAAAATTAATGTACTTTGGTAAAGATTGTTATGCCGAAAATTGTAGTCCGAACAGCATTCCCTCGTAGGGTGACATATCTTCTTTCGGGCTGTTTGTTACATTTTGAATTTGAATAAAGGCAACAGTAGTATACCGCTGTTCAAAACTCGTAAATCCATGGACAAAAAACTAAATCGGGGTAACAAACTAAAACCGAGGGAAACGTATTAAATATAAGAGGAAAACAACGACACAACACCGAAACGCAACACACACAGAAACGGACCAAGCATCAGACAAAATCCCACGAGAATAACAAATATAACATCTAAACCAAATACATGAATTTGGGATAAACAAGTACCATGCCACGTCTTATCTTAATATCTCAAAAATAAAGAGGAAACAAACGACTCAACAGTAAAATACAACAAACACACAGAAACGAACAATAATATAACAATGGCCATCTTGAACGTTAAAATCAAACTAAACGTGTTCATTTAGTTCAAATCATTTTACTTTTCACATCAATAATCAGTATAATATTTGCCACTAGACGTAAAACACATGTCAATTCAGTCTCCAATCTATTCATTATATAACAAAACTGCTGGTTCCTTTCATTTCATCTTTTTTCCCATGATTTGTTATTCATTGCACTCTGAATAATAAAATAAAAATAAAAAAAATAGCAGCACTAAATCATAGGATGAGATTCTACTATAATCAAGGCTAAAAACCTCGTTAATCTGTTATATAAAGAGAACGTGTACCGAACGTATGTACAATGCATATGATGAACTTGGTCTTGACGTGTACCGAACGTATGTACAATGTATAGTATGATCTTGGTCTTGGAGCATATGGATTATAACTGGTTTGAGATGTTGTTTTATAGGTTTAGAATCCCGTGGACAATATATATAAATTCAACGAGACTATTCCAATCAATGCCATTTTTTTACACATATTTATTGCTATTTTAGCGACAGCTTTATAGCAACTAGTTATTAGACATTTCTTTTACGCGAATTAGCAAATAATAAAATTCTTTACAATATAAAAGAAGATGTGTTATGATTGCAAATGAAACAACTCTCCACAATAGACAAAATGACACAGACATTAAAAACTATAGGTCACTGTACGGCCTTCAACAATTAGAAAAACCCATACCGCATATTTAGCTATAAAAAACTATAAGTTATAGTTAAAAATTAAATTGAAATAACCTGTAAAAACGTATTTCGTTGAATATCTATATAAATAGTATTCGTATGATACTCCTCAGTTAGAGAACATAAATTTCAAAAGCAGTTTAAAAATGCCAGAAAGAGAAAAAAACAACTGACCTAACTGCAATTGCAGATTTAAATCGCTTAATTCCTCAAATGAATTCATCATTATTTTGAAAGGATTAGCGATTCACTATTTGGGGAATTTCGATGGTCAGATAATACATTTAAAGCTCTAAAAATATAAAAAAAAAAAAAAAAAAAAAAAAAATTTGGTATAATTGCCAATGAGACAACTCTCCACGAGAGACCAAATGGCACAGAAGTTAACAACTATATATCGGTCACTGTACGACCTTCAACATGAACAAAGCCCATACCGCTTAGTCAGCTGTATAAGGCCCCAAAATGACAATGTAAAAATAATAAAACGAGAAAACTAGCGGCTAAGCATACCTCATTTGTTTTAACTACAAGTCACATATGATTTAAAAGCGTTTTTCAATTCATTTAGTATGTTTCTTTTGAGAAAATCTGCCCGTCTTGGTGCTCTTCGGTCAAACGTGCATTAAATGATGCTAAAGGTGTGTGTCTGCATTTACTATGTTAAACATATAGTTGCCATATCTTGATTCTCTATAAATCCTTTTTGCTTTTTAAAATTCTATTTGTTATCATAAATATAAAATACTTCTCGACCTAACTGTTGAAAACATTGAGTTCGAGTATATAACTATAAATCATTTGTTTGTTTTATTATGTATACATTGCAAAACAAAGTCACCCCCATATATTTAATCGATCAAGTTTAATAAGTTCAATTGATGTTCGTGTACAATAAACCGACAAATCTATGATCAATACAAAATAAAAAGGATTTGAATACATAATAAGACGCTTCATATCGTCCCGCTTCGGTGTTATATTTTTTCATTGGGGATAGAGGGATAACTGGGTCTATATAGCAATCAGATGGTACAAGTTCATTTACGTTTTTGGAAACTGCCGTGTAAGACTATATTAGGTACCATTTGCATGCGGACGACTATTCTACATTTTCTACATAGATACGTTTTTGGGTGGGGTTTTTTACTGATTTGAGTGGTGCATAAAATTGGTTCTTTCTAATCTTCACTCGTTTAGTTAGTTTATTTCGATTAATATTTTTTAAAGTCATCAAATTGAAAGCCTATCCAGTTTATACCGTTAATACCGTAAGCTTGTTTTGTGTTTACATTGGGCACTCACACATGATACCCGATTATCAACCTAGCTGATACACTAATACGTCACAAATTAAAAGACTAAAGTACAAAAACTTACAAGTAGGAGGTCTATCACTGACAACTATTAGTCAAATAAAACAAAGAAACGATTTACCGATCTTTGGTACTTTAAATAGCTCTTAACACATTATGTTATAATTTTGTCTTCGCAGTTCTATTCTATTTGTAAATATTTGCGCTGCATCCAGGGTGATACCACGTGATAAGTGTGGATATCCAGAAGACTTACCTATTTCTATAATTGCACCAATTAAAGTCTTGTCGTCTGGTTAAAGTTTTCCTTAATTAGACCTAGATTTATAAGATTTTTAAAATAAGATTTCAATAAAAACACATGAAAAACATGTCCAAGAAGGGCGTCGACTTGGTTCTGCGGGATGTATATGTACATACAACCCTGTCAGGAATGGAAACATTAAAGGCGTTGGTCAACACGTCATCTGATTGTGATTGTGCTTTTCTACAATAGGTTGCTCTTGTTTCTTTCACTATCTTGGATTGTAAAATAGCACGACACAATCGGTATTAGTCTTTAATTTAAAATGCATGTTTTGCGAGAAGAATCAATGCCACAATTTTATTCTAAGATACAGAACTTTTTTTGGTTTGGTCCAATTTGTTTTTACTTTCATTTTTATACAAACGGAGATAAATCAGATACTTTAACTTTGATTAAGAAACTTGTAAATTATAAGACTTTATACCTTTATTATTGTGCAGCAAAAACGAGTCCCAATTTTGTCTTTATTTCGTAAATCTCATTATAATTATATGTATGATTTACTCTTATACTTTATCTTAAATTCGATCGTTTAGTTTTCCTTTCTATTACATAAATGTTTCCCATGTTTAATTTTATACAAAATAAGACATTTTGCACACCTATGGCTTAATAACAAACTTTTCTACATTTTGTCCAAATTTCAAAAAAATCTATTGACTTTGATTAGGAACTCTATCCCCATCCCGGCACCCCAGTGTACCTTGATATAAAGATATTAAGAATATTTGGTATGATGATTGACGAGGGAACTATCCATCCGAGTTCAAATGAAGTGAATATAATACCTTAAAGGCAACCGTACGTCCTTCAGCAGTGAAGTTCCCTATACTATATATACACTTTAGAAGCCCTGACATGCAAAATATGAAAGAATTTAATTGAGAAAACTTACGGCCTAATTTATAACAAAACAATTTACGAAAAAAATGTATGGCAGACATGAACCCGTTTACTTTAAAGGACATTTACCACGATAAATGTTTCATAAAAAAATCATATCCTGGAATGGAAAGTTCACCTGCACTACTATTTTTAGCGAAGGTTATTTTTCAACATTTATACGATGTGATATACCTGGACCTTCTAAGAGTTTAAGTATTTTTACTAGAAATTTATACTTCTTCTCCTTTTACTTTGAGTTTCCATAGAATTTCTCATTTCAAAAAAGGGTGTGGTTTGTAAATTAGTTCTATATTTACCTATAATCTTGAGCGGATTTTCCCGAATTTGATAGTATTCTATTTATACGAAAATTGTCACCAGTTTTTTTGATTTTATATAAAATAAATCAAGTCCTGTTGCGAAATGAATTCAAAAAAAATATTTTTAATTTTGATGTTTAACTTGCTATTGCGGAACTTGAAGTTTTTATTTCGTCCAAAAAATTGTAAACAGTCTACCGTCACAAAGTATTATGTATTACTCCTGCACGAGGTCGGAAAAGGTCATAAAGTTACCGGTAACAACCGTAAGTTGCTGTTTGACCTTTAGAATAATAAACAGTTTACAAAGGGGAAAACAATAGCCAACACATATGGTAGGATTTTTTTCGGGTATTAGTATGATAATCAACACGTAAATAGTAGTTTTTAACTCTTTGGCTTAATTAATAGCATCTAAATAATGACACTACAAATATTGGAGTATCATAAAATGAAATTGAGAATGGAAATGGGAAATGTGTCAAAGAGACAACAACCTGACCATAGAACAGACAACAGCAGAAGGTCACCAAAGGTCACTAAAGGTCTCCAACGCAATTTGAGAAACTAATGTGTTCGGACTAATTCACTTTCTAAGTCAATGTAATTGATAAGTCATCTTTATGGCAGCTAGAACAGAACAGTTATTAATTTTCCACATGTCCATTTCAGTTTAGTAATCTTTAAATTTAAATGCCACCTTTTTATTAAAAAAATATGAGATTTGTAATACGATGAGACAGCTACCCACCAAAGACCAAATGGCAAGTTGTGAACTATTACAGGTCTACGCTCTACCAACAGTAATGACTAATTAAACAAATGACTCAAGACACACAGAACAGATCTGATATATCTCGCATTCAATGAGAGCCAAATTTTAATTATGAATAAACCGTGCAGAACTTCTTTAATGCAGATGACGTCATAACCAGCCTGTTAAAATAGATCTCGTTAAATATATATGTACTGACAGAAAAAAATAGTTCATGGTAAACTAGCAATACATGTTTCAATAAAACTATTGAAATTAAAATCAATGTAAACATCGATGAAGAAAATATTCTAAGATCTTACTTAATGTCATAACCGATTTATGTTTATAATTCAAAGTTTACATGGTCATATCTTGATTTTTAAGTTCAACTTAACCTTGATCTATTTCAATTTGAATATACTATATTCATTCATAATCAATTACAAAGACAACCTATTTCTGTCCGTTCTTTCTGGTTCTTATCTCTATTTGTTCTTGAGGGGCTTCGGTGACCGATTGGGTTAAGTAGCGCATCTACTGTCAAAACCAAGGTTTTGAGTTCGAACCGCGCATGTGCAGGTGCGTTTGACTCCAATCTTAATTGGCTTGGATTGAAAAGTTTTCTGTCGCTGGTCTGTGATTTACTATGGCTTCATCAATCAACTGCATTGCCAATAGTGATGAAAGTGGCGTTTAACACCAAAATAAATGTGAGATCTATACAATTGAGCATGTATGCGCTTATCAGTGCAGCGTTACTGAAGAAGGCAATATGAAGTCTTCTTACTGTTTACTCCTATCTGAAAATTTTAAAAGTAACGGTGCTGTTAAGTGGGCACAGGCTCTTCGACCTTCTTCCCCTTGTTCAGTTATCTTTAATCTGACAGTGTGTGCTGAAAATAGTACTAGGATACTTGTCTGCTCCTTGGTCGGGTTGTTGTCGCGTTGACACACTCCCCATTTCCATTCTTAATTTCACTAGCATATTAAAGTTTAATCGTTTGGTAATGCATGAATTACTTTTAAAAGAATAGTTTGTATTTCATAAGCTTTCTAGGCATACATGTGTATATATATGTACATGATTTGTATCATTGATGTATCTAAAATTTATAGTCAAACTTGTACAAGGTTGTTCGTTGAACAAGGTCGAATTACTGAAGGTCATTGACTCACTTATATATTCATATAAACAATATTCTGGATCAAATGTGTTATTTGTTCTATTGTTTCATCATAAATTTGGATTCTTCATTTGATATAAGAATATGGCTTCAGATTTATCTAGCTTTCTGTCGGGTTTTCACCATATAAAATAAGAGTAATCGTAGACGTGTGTGTTGATGAGCTAACAGAATAATTCCGAAGGAATTTTATTTCGACAGATTTTGATTAGAAAATTACGTTATCTCTTTGACCTCAGGAACAACAAATTATCTCTCCCTGTGCACCTCAAATGGTATGGTACAAGACCACAATTATTTCGTAGTGCATTTCTTTTAGAATATAAATTAGAAATAAAAAAAAATCCCACCTGCGCTTTCTCCAAGAAATCTTTCCAGTGTGTTGTACTACTTTTGGGACAAATTATATCAAAATTATAGAAACCTTCATCCGCTCTAACTCAAAATATGGACAATTTTATGTTTAGGGCGTCTTGAAATCTTTTGACAGCTTCCAAAGTGCTAATTATTAACCTTTTTCAGCTGGACCAAATCACTACTTCCCTTTAAAATTCTGAACCCAAATTTTTTTACAGTGTAATTTCACCCCCATTCTTGCAATTTGAGGCATTAAACATGTAGAAATAAATTTGGAAGGGGTATAAAAATTAATGGCAAGTAACCCACCGTCAACACTAGGGACTATATTCGTTATTTTCCGAAAATCAAGGGACGACAATTGTGGTCTCGGACCGTATGATCCATAGTGTGTCGCTTTGTATAATGCAAATATCTTCTTCTTTTTGGCTGCCATATTTGTATCTTCTAAACATTGTACCCTTGTTAGCTCTTGATATCTTCTGTTTAAATTATTACCTACTAAGTAAACTTGCATCTTCGATAAAAAAAAATCTTTCTCTCTCGTGTAATTTATGGACCAAGATATGTTTTCCCTTCTAAAGCATCTTAAATCATACTGGGCTTTTTATGTGCATTTCTTGTTGTTCAGTCTGTAATCTTCAGTTTGGTTTCACCTATCTTTTAATATCATCTTTATTTCATTTTAGGTGTATGTCTCATGTAGAGCAGGATCACCCCCAGTAGTTAGCAGGTCGTGTTGCTCAGTTTAAAAGGTTGTGTATAAGTGATTATCACTTGGTGCCCTTAATCTTATCTTCAGGTATAGATTGTTGTATGCATCTTCTTTTGGTTGAAAGCTCTGATATATTCTGTTAAATGTCCCCATTCCTCGAATATTTTAAAAAGGTTGCCCTCTGTAACTTCTTTTGGTTTTCTTCTTACACGCCTGCTATACGTGGCCCCCTTGATAGCCACACAATAAATTTTAATCATATTCCGACAATGTAGAAATAGCGAATACTGTCCAAGAGGTCAACTTCAAATGAAAGAACTAGATTCAATATGCATAGGACTTTTAAAAAGCATGGAATTAAACATATAACAATAATATTTATATTATAAACGCCTTCTATTAAAATATTTAACTAACAGACTTAATTGTAAATATAGTTTTACTATTTATATTATTTAACATAAACTTTGAAACGAAAACTTACTTGAAATAAATTTTATTTCAAAGTCGCACTTTAGGATTGATCAAACTCAATCAACAAAAGTCAATATTATCAAACATTCAAGTTTCCTTAATTATAAACACTGCATTTTTCCTTTAATTTATGTAGGCAAATATTTACATGCCCCTTTTTCACAACCCAGATTTTAAATTTACATCAGTTAATCATATTAATGGGAAGTTTAACTCTTACGTGGCAACAAATTTTAGTGGTGAAATGCAAAGTTTAGTTGTTTATTTTCATTTCAGCAACATCTTGTTCTAAGTTTCGTTTTTAACGTCAAATATACTTTCAAATCGTATTGGTTTACAAACTGTTCATAACTTTGAACAGGCTAAAATATTTGCCAAGCTATAATCATTGTTATCTATATTAAAATTATTTTAGACTAGTGGACAGATGGTATCGTCATCTCAGTAGTCAGTACTTCAGAACACATTTTTATTAATTCCCCATTGATAAATTCATTTTTAAAATAAAACAATGCAAATGAAAAAAAAACACCAAAAAAACGGAGGTTAAATTATGGTCCCGTGTAAAGTTCCTGTTTCACTATGACACCCGTCGTGTTGCTTGATTGATATTTATGCCACTTCTATTGGATATCTCTTAGTAGCCAATTTTTGTTTGTTCGAGGAAGCCGTAGAGCTTTGAGATAACCACCAATCTTCGACAGGAAAGTTGACAATTCATAAGCAATTAAGAATGTACAGGCAGAGTTCGAGTTCGAACTCACAGCATCATCCATGCTGTTCATCACAAGTATCCATAAGGTAATACTATGGTAAGGTTTTAACGGAGAAAGTTAAACAAGATTTAGTCTTTTGTTGTGGTTCATATTCAACTTTCTACATTTTTATTAAGAAGAAAACCGTTGCTTGTTGCTTTATTTCATTTTAATGGGGGTTTGGTTGAGCATGCAACACTTTCAAACTGATCAATTTCTTTTTATTTTTTGTTGATGTTTTTTAGTTTGTTTTTGTTTTTCACTTTAACATGACCGACTTTTTATTCTTCACGCTATATTCAAATGCATTAAAATTATTACTGTGGTGGTTTTAAAGGTCGTCCCAAATGATACCAAACCGATTAAATATATGTATTTACTTTTACTTAGCTTTGCCGCATGGCTGCACATAATCACAATACAAAATGTATGACGTAGACATTAGCTAAATTTTTTAAACTTTCGTACGTGTTAGTCTTCACATAACTAACTCCAAAGTGCGCCATCTTAAAACAGTGTTAACATCCAGGACGAATGCTGCCTGACCTTTACTTCTACTGCGGGGGTGTTTACATGACTGTCTCGCATGATCGATTAGGTGACAAACTACGACCATTTGAAATTATGGAGGTTGGTGGAAGGTGAATTTTTTAAACAATGACATGATCCTGCTTTGTACTAGACCGATTCGCTGTACCGGATTTTAACGTGCTAGTTCAAAGGGTTACAGTCCATAGGAAGACAATTTACCTTACCCGGACAAATCATTCCCATACCGTGCCGACCTTGTCTCGTATTACTACTTAATGCCGCGTGCTTAGCGGAGAAGGAGCAAATATCAATTTTAAAGTCTTTGGTTTGATCTGGTCGAGGTTCGAACTACCGACACACCGCAGTCGAGGCAGGTCCGCTAGCACGAGACCACCGATGCGGTAGTGTAATAACAGACAGTCTTTCAAAACGCAGCTAGAAATCAAACATTAAAATTCATGAAATGATAGAAAAATGGAAATTAATATTCATACAGTATTGTCATAAAAAATAAGCAATTGTTAATCACAATGATTGAAAATAAATGCTAGTGCACCAAAAAAGTAGTCCCGTACATTACCATTATTTTACAAGGATTAACATATTTGATACCAGTCAGGGATCTACAGTTTGATAGTTATATATTTTAATACCCCATACCATCTACCCCACCTGTATCTGTGAATAAACTCCTCATGGAAACTAGGATTTAAATTTCGTAGTTGCGCCAGACGCACGTTTCGTCTACAAATGACTCATCAGTGAAGATTGGATAAAAAAGTTGAAAAGGTCAAATGAAGTACGAAGTTGAATAGCATTGATTACGAAAAACTTCCTAAAGGTTTTTTTCAAATGCAACTTATGTACTCTATTTCTTGTGTAGAATAATTTCAAAATTTTGTAAACAATGAATTTATAATTATGACCATATAATTCATGTCGACACATAAGTGCTGATTACTGGGCTGGTGATACCCTCGGGGGAATAAAAATCCAACAGTATAGTGTCATCGACCCAATGGTTATGAATAAACTCATCATATATACCAGAAGTGAGGGGGACAATAGTTAAATGATAATATACATAACCCCAGCCCACCCTGTATATATCTGCCAGGCATCTACAATCCGAGGGATGTTGTTGTAATCCTAGTGCTATCTTTTCTCATTGTTAGATGATGCAAACTTTCCAAACCGTTACATCTTTTAAAAGATTTAAAATGTTCAGTGCTGTTAGAGGCTATCTTAAAGTGTGGCCTATCCGAATCGTCATGAGACAATTTTTAAATATAACGACGTCTGCGCAACAAAACATTTGATGATCTAATGATGATGCAGTTTGGGGATTGCTATTCAAGAATATATAGGACAAAAGTTGCAGAATGCGTTGAGTAAATATAAAAAAGAAGATGGGTATTGTTCACTGAAGGCATGTTTGATTCTGAAAAAAAAAAATTTCGTTAAGGTATTAGGTAATTTGTAATAGCTGCAGCTTATTCCGTAGTAATGATGGAAATTGAAATTCTACCATAAAGTTAAGGTTCTGTCAGATAATATGCGAATTTGGACTATTTATGTTTTAATGTTGTTCCAGCCATCATATAATCAACAAAAAGAATAGTCAACATTTTAATCAGAAAAGATATCATTTTGATTGCACAAAAATATATTACAGCTGATTGAAGTATGTAGGCCAGTAGTAAGCACTGCTGTGTTGACATGAGTAATCATTGATCTGGTCATTATTATGGATTAACTGTTTACAAAACTGTGAATTTTATAAATACTACGGCTTTTCTACCTCAGGAATATACTACCCTAGCTGTATTTTGGCAAAACTTTTAGGAATTTTTAGTTCTCAATGCTCTTTCAATCGTACTTAATTTGTTCTTTTTAACTTTTTTTATTCGAGCGTCACTGCCGAGTCTTCTGTAGACGAAACGCACGACTGGCACAAAAACAAAATTTCAATCCTGGTTTCTATGAATTTATATATAGCCACTTGAAGTAGTTTATCCTTATATTGAATTTTCCATCCAAAAGAGTGTTCAATATACCAAAACCACTCAACATTTACCGTACTATTAAAAAATATTAAATATGTACCGTAATTACCCTAGTGATTAAGTCTGAAATGAACTAACAGACTGAATTACTTAATAATTTATTGTTCAGTCTTTTTCGAGCTGTTTCATTACCATTATAACTGTTTCAGAAATAGTTAAAATTGTCGACCTATTTAAATACCATTATTTGATCTACAATGAGAAAGATATTTTTAAAGATTTTAATTCTGCTGACGCGCGGATAGTTGTGACGTTAAATTACCTACGTTAAAGCTAATGGCATTTAAACTGACACCAAGTACATGTATATACAAGTATATTAACAGTTGATTAGTGTAAGAGGATTGTAAAAAAACGATAAGAATAATTTTACGTCCATAAAATATTAATTCATTGAAATAAAAAAAAAACTCATAAATTTTCGTTTAGTTTTTCATACAAATAAAAAAAGGATTGTTTAAGGATTGTATTTGATACTACCATACTGAGTTCACTTTCAGAGTACTGTACGAGCCAGTCCATGCAAAAAGGTACAAAACAGGAAAAATGGGAAATACGAACAGGGTGGTTGATTTTTAAATTATAAGATAATTAAACATATAATAACTTCAATTTTAAATTAAAAAAACACAAGATGACACAATTTTTGAATTTGCCCTTTCGTTTTACTGTTTTCTTCCTTTATTCTTGAAATCTATGTCTTATTGAAATCGTGAAAATTGTTGATCTTTTCTTAGTGGCATACATGGTTTAATTTCTGCCCATTATAGCATTATTCCAAGTCATTCATGATTTTAAACCTTCCTTAATACTATAGTGATAATTCATGTTTTATTCCTACGACTTTTCCGTTTTAACGGACAAATTCGAGAACGAATTGACAATTTTATGAGTGATCGAATTTACTCTTGCGTTTAACTGTTGTCAAAAGCTTTCTACGTTTATGTAAAACTCGTTGCTTTAAATTGTTATAATCATAACTACATCTACATTAACAAAACAAACTGCGTAAGATCTGGCATAAACACTTTTAAAAAGTTTTTATATTCTGTTTTGCACGTAACCTTATGTTGCAGCTACCAGAAGTAATGGGACAACAATTTGATATTTAGGTCCGGGAGGGTGATGTAGGATACTTTTTATGGCGGATGGAACATTCATCTTCAACTGTTGCAAGATATGCTTATTTTTTATATGTACATGTATATTTTGACTTTTATACATAAGGTAGCAATACACAGTTAGGAAAAAAACTTCAAATTGACCCTCATAATTTGTATTCACCCTCTTTCCACTCCTGTCTAACAAATAAGGCTTAATATTTGTGTAATGCATGTATATATTTATAGAAAGAGAATCTTCCATAGATTTGATTTTTAATGGTCATAATGGTGAAGTATAATCCCTTTTGAGTGTAACTCTGGCAACAATCTGACCAATTTCTTTGATACAAAATATAGCAAAAAAGGGGTTGAACATGTCACAAAAGTCTCCAAAATTTGGTCTAAAGGAAAATTTCAATCAATTACAGTGATACCATTCCTGAAATCATAGGTTTATATCTATCAAGTGGTCCAACAAACATCATATGCATTTCTGCTCGTTTTCCATAAAATTGAATTGAAAAGATCGAGCGCAAAATGTTTGTGGATAAACACTACAATAATTTATGGACCTATAGGCGGTACGGATAGGAAAATACAGACTATCAAACTGATAAGTGGCCTATAACAGATGCTAAAAACAATATAAATGTTCATATAAACCCTCTAAGAAGGCTATATTATTCTTCAATTATCAAATAATCAATTTTATTGTACAAAAAAAATCACCATGGCCATATTGCTTCTGTGTATTGCTACCTAAAAGAGAGACGAAAGATACCATTCAAAGTCGAAAATACACTGCCAAGCTAAAAAGAAAAAGATGACCACAAGACAAATAATAGTACATAAAACACAACATGGAAAACTAAACACTAAGCAACTCAAACAAACACAAAAATTGGGAGGATCTCAGGTTCTTCAGACGGGTGAGCAGATTCTATTCAAGATGTGGCACCTGTCGTGTTACTCATGTTAGAGCTAACCCGGAAACAAGTCTTTATTCGTTTGAAGTGGAAACAACTACTTATTTTCTATATTTTGTATTGCATGATATTCATTTTCATCCAGTCTGATACAAGATGATTTTTATTCAGCTCTTATCAATCCGGGAAATTCTTTTTGAAGACCTTATTAAACTAAAAAGAAGGATATGTGGAATGGTTGCCACTTAAGCGAATATCATTAATATACTACAGGAACAACGTGAGTAATTACAGGTCACCGAACAGCTTTCGTCAATGACCAAAACCCATTCCGGTAAATAACCTATAATCGTCACCGTCATAACAAGATGTTAAATAATTCAAAAGAAATAACCGAGGGCTTTCAAATATTCAAGTTGAGATTAAGTCCGAACAGACGGATTTTTCTATATGACCTATAGTGAATTACTTCTACGATTAGATATCTTAAATTCAGAGGTTTAATGCATATCGAGCCTGACAATGCTACAACAACAAACTCATACAGTAGATATTACCGACTGTTGATTTCGGATTATATTTGTTTTAATAAGTAACAATCTCGCCTTCTCTGTGGTAGGACATCCGGGTACACGGTCAAGTAAGAGCAATCCATGAAATGTAAGGAGAACGTTTACTGTTTTTCTGATAATTTTCTCGTTTATAAAAACATATAACAGATAATTTGCCTCTTCCCTCAATTGTAACGATTGGAAGCGCTGAATTTGACCATGATTTATATGAAGAATTTCAATTAGTTTTTCGCAAATATGCAAAATATGAGGAAGGATTTTTCTTGAAACAAGTGTGGTGCTTTGAAAAAAAAAGTATCGTGTTTTAAAATGCCTATTTATATTTTTTTATAATCTAAAACAAGGAGATATATTCGGAATTTATATTACGTCAAGTGAATTGCTAAAAACAAATTGCCAAAGGTTTGGATGATATAGTTATCTTTGATTGACTGATAATGCTACATGCAAATTGCAAAAAAGGTGTTTCCGCCTTCATTCGCATATTTAAAAAAAAAAAAATTGTGTAGTGTGTATAATTTGTTACAAGTGGTTTGACACTTACCAGAATTTTCAAACAATTTAATAGTCTCGCCTTTCACAAAAAAATACACGTGATAAGCAAAAAGCTAAGTTTTGAACAGCAGTGGTGTCTTGCATTGTAACATAGCTTTCATACCATGCTAGAAAGAGATTGAATTGGTACGTTATGCTCGTGCATGCTCACACTATACTAACTTTATTCATCCTGCAATCAGCCATCTGTTATACAAATAACAGGCATACAAATACATTTTTGCTTTATTTTTACATGTACAAATAAAGTCTCCTGTTACCCCGCTTCCATATTGAGCACGTTGTAACGGGGATTTTTCTTTTGTGAACCAGGTCATGCTGGGTGTCCTATACAAAAATATAAAATATTTGTTCTCGCATGGAAACGGGAGAAAAGCTTGGCAGAGCCTCGCGTTTCGTCCTGTTTCCAAATCTCATACAAATAAATTTTTATATTTTCCGACAATGTACATATATTGTATATATACAGGAGTATGCTCTCTACGCAGAAACTGCTCCAACTGACTTATGAGGAGGAATGATTAAAAATGACACTCCGTAAATTTTATAGACAATCACTAATTGGTTGATATATTTATTCTTTTCCAGTTTCTGTTATGATTTCTGTTGGATAATGTGTTATCATTGTTATTTCTTATCATTTGTAGCAGAAATAATTATATAATGACCTTTTAATACCATAACTGTCATGAAAATTGTTTGGACTGGTATTGTGAAAATAATTGTATAAAGTTCGAGATTGCATATTCGTTACGTCACTGTATGTGATGTCCTGTGGTGTCTGTCTTTGAAGGAAGATGTGTGTTGTTGGTGTGTGGTTTACATGTTTTGTCGACTGTTATATTATTTGTTTGTGCGTTTCTCTGAGTTGTATTGGTGTATTTATGGCACGTAAAGTTGTCATTTTAGTGACATTTAACATTGTCATATACGCGGGAGGTATGGCTAGCCATAAAACCACTTTCAATCAACATTTTTTTCTTAAAATGTCCCGTTCTATGTTAGGAATATGGAAGTTGTCTGTGTATGTTGACTTTTGGGGCTTTATTTGGTACTTCACTCTTCCTATTGTTTTGGTTTTTTTTTTCTCATATAGTTGATGTGTTTCCTTCGGTTTAAGTTTGTAACCAGTTTTGTTTTCTCTCAATTGATTTATGTCCTTTGAACACCGGTATACTACTGTTGCTTTAATTCAGTTCTGTTGGTAGCATTACTTCGGATTCGTTTCCTATCTTCTTAATTAAAAAGATTACTCATTTTGGCAATCTTAAAGTCATAACATAGCATTAACCTTTTTTTTTGGCGGAAAAGTAAAAAAAAGTCAACATTCTAGAAAATATACGCTATCTATCAACCATTCAAATCAAGCATTCTTAGATAAGGTGCAATTATAAACCAAACGTGCCAAGCATTTGGATGTGTCTTTTGTATATGTTGAATTGCGTACATTGCACAGTGTGTTCTCGATTTCTTGCACTGATGTTGTTGATTGGTCAAGCTTCATCCTTAAGAAATGGTTTATAGATCACATATCAAAGGTAGAAAATCTACATGACAACAGCTTTTAGACCTACATTTTCTCAAGTTTGTATTGATGGATAATTTTTTCACCGGTCAACTGCTGAACTAATCAAGATATTTTAAACATGTTCTTTTGAAAGATAAAACTGTATGTTTTCTTTCGACTTGTAACCCTTACATACCAGTGGTATTTAACGACAATTTTGTAATGCTGTATTTGATTGGATAGTAAGTTGACTAAGTGTCGATTCCAATAGCGGTTCGTCCAAGGCTCCATGTTGAAGGCCTTACATTGACCTCTAATGGTTTACTTTTTATTAATTGTTACTTGGATAGAGAGTTGTCTCATTAGCTCTCATGCCATATCTTCCTATGTCTATATGCATATCAGAAGACGATAACACTTTCAACGCTGATGAGCCCAACTAACATGCCATTTCAAAAAAACTATCTGTTACCTAGACCCCGATAAGATTGTACAGATGAGATTAATAGAGGGTCACAAAATGACATTTGGTGTTACAATTTGAGAGCTGTCTACAAAGTCAGAAGAATCATCTGCCTTAGTATGAGCTTAAATATTCCTGCAGGTTATACAGTTATTATAAAAAAAATTTACTAAGCATAATGTAGGTATCTTTATTTTGTTATTTCATATGCAATACATTACAGTTTTCATCTTCAGTGAAAGCTGTTTTCTGTCCATCCCCAGCTTTTGTAACCATGTTTAGTTTATACCTTGGTACATGTTGTACCTAATATAAAGATTTAACAAGGTTGTGACGTACGAAAACAAGCCAACCATGCAAGCAGTTCAGTCCCTTTTTTAATTATTAAAATAGTTTTGACTTAGTTAAAACCTAATCCACTTCTTCGTTAAATATCTAATTTAGTTCATGTCTATGATATAACCGCTTGGCTTAACAGCGTCATAATATTACTGACATATCCAAAAGCGTCATAATAGTACTGACGTAATTAACAGCTTAAACATAACCTTCTACAAGCCTTACCATAATCAAACCATTGAAAAGTTATATTACACCAGGGCGGGACATGTTTCAAATTATGTTTACAATTAAGTTCTTGTGTATATTCTAAAAAGACAAACAATCGAACCCCTGTGGAGATTTAAACCCATTGAGGATAAGGTTTGTAGACCAAATGTGATATTCTTAAATTAAGTTGGCAGCTTTTATTGTCAAATGTGGGAAAATTTCCTTTTCTTTTATATGTATATCAAATACTTCAAATTTAAAAAGGTGATCGCGTATTCAATAAAATATCATTTCAAAAAGAAATATTTAACTATTGAACATATGTTACATAAAATTAATTATATAACATAAATTCGGTCATATAACTTTAACCTTACAAAAGATTATCGTTTGATGTTGTTAAATATATATATATAAACTGTGATGTCTATCGTATGCTGATATGAAACGCATTTACACCACTAGCTTAGAGACGTTTACAAAATTATTTCATATAATCAGTGCTTTTGTTGTGATTTTTTAGGTAGAGGATTTTACCTAAGTAAACATAATCTTTGATTAAAAAAGTTTAGAAAAAAAGATGTTTTCTTTGCACTAACTCACAAACTTAGAACATTATAAGTTATCGTTTTATATGACGAGTATTGAAAGTGGAAATCGCAACTGCTAATACTTTTAAAGCACCAGCCTGAGCTCTCAATGAGTTTTTTTTGTGGTTGATTTTACTCAATCTTCAGTTTTCTCTATGATGATTTTATGGAACTGTTGGTTGTCTTTTTCTTCTTCTTTTGTTTTGTTATGCTTTTATTCTTTAATTATAGCTTTGGTTGCACCCTTCATATTTTCTTAACAAATAAATTTTTGTTTACCGTTTTTACATGATTGGTTCAATACATGCAATGGAGATAAATAAAGGCAACAGTAGTATACACCGATGTTCAAAAGTCATAAATCGATTGAGAGAGAATAAAATCCGGGTTACAACGTACCAATAACCGATAAAACTCTAGCAAAGATGAAATCTGCTTGCTAATTTTTCAAGCCAAATTGTGTTTCATCCATGACACACCTTCTAATAAGGGTTGTAAGAATTTGTTTCATATATTATACTCATTGGATCGCAATCCAATTGTATTTTATTGTCACATATGAAAGTACAAGTTTTACGTGTTGATTTGCAAACAACATTTTTTGTGAAATAATACTCATCAAAATACAACTTACAAGTCTCGAAACGGTTTTAACCTAGTCCAGAAAGTTATTGAAAAATGATGTTGATCTCAAAGGTGATAACACACAATAAAATCTACAACTATTATTTGCGGTTAGTCCCGAATTCCATTACTTGCTATCTGCAGTGGCGGATCCAGACATTTTCATAAGTGGGGGCCCACTGGCTGACCTAAGAGGGGGCTCGCTCCAGTCACGCGTCAGTGATTTCCTATATAAGCAACCAAATTGTTGCCCCCCCCCCCCCCCCCTAAATCCGCCTCTGATCTGTATGTCAGATACCATAGGATCTTTTTACCTAAGCTCTTTAACTGGTTATCAATATTGCAGATACTATAGCATTTGTGTACCAAACCCTGCTATCGGCTATCGGTATGGTTGATACAATGTGAGTATTTTTATACCTAAGCCATATAGCATGCTTTCGGTACGGCAGATTACATTAGTTATTTGAACAAAACCCTAGTACCTGATATCGGTACAATAGACCGTAAATAATATTTGTACCCACGCACTATTACCCGCTATAATTTTGTCAGAAATCATAGGACTAGTGTAACATAACCCTATTATCACGTGATTTAACATATATCCATAGGTTTTTGGTATACCCATTTTTGACCTTTGTTTGAAAATTTGATCAAGACTCTCAAAATGGATCATATAAGAATGTTCATTAAGAAGTTAATGCCTTATCTGTATGATTCTTTACATTTTTTTCTACAGTGTCTTGCGTTTTTAGTTTTTGGACAGTGATTGATGTCATCAATCTTTCACGATATAACTGATCAAAACTACATTCTTTTCCAAAATATTTTGTTTTATTTTTCTAAAGGTTTTTCAAGATTTTTCTATGTTCATTTACCTCTGATTAATATTTGTTGAGTTTGGAGGTAGTCGACTGTTTTAATTGTAGTAATTTCTATGGGAACAAAATGTTCCCCTCCCCCTTTTCCCGGCCTCTTCATATTTTATTTATAGTGATTAAGATTATAACGCAATATTGATTGCTGTATCCTTATTTTCCATCCTTATATCTATTTGATCTGTTAGTTTTGTTCACACATTGTAGTCACATTTATAAGTTCGCTTCTGACCCCCTACGAATCCAAAAAGGGTTAGTAAATTCCAAAGGGGATGATGCCGGATGCGTACATTAAAAGAGTGTTGGTAAATAAATAGATATGAATCAAGCATATAAATTTTGTCACATAAGACAGCTATAGTCAGTCAGTCCACATTAATACCTATATCTATCAATTTCAGTGGCGGATTCAGAGGGGGGCGTAGAGGGTGTACGCTCCCCCCCTTTGCTCGGACTTTTTTTTTTTAGTAAAATGATTAATCAGACTAGACTTCATGAACCTTGCCATTTCCCGAGTATTAAATTTTTAAACGACAATTCTTTACTTATAAAGCTATTTTTCGCTGGTATTTACTGATTGTCAAAGTCATGTGATTTGCTATGGTGGAGTTGGCCAGTGCGTTGAAAAAACGGCACTCGGTCATTTTGAAATTCAAATTACAGTAATACACATTGCTTAGGCTGAGGATGTCATGACAATCAGGAAACCTTCAAACCGACAGGATTGAGCAAGAACGTATTTACTTCTGTTTCACTATTCCACCAAACAGAAAGTAATAGTAAATACTAATTTGTGGAACTTTCTTTTTCATGCGAGTGTAAAAGTGACTATTACACTCTCATGAAAAAGAAAGTTCCACAATATTATTTACCCACAAAACATGTTTTACTCCAAATGCCCCAGCTTATTTTATAAATAACAAAGTTGAATAATGATCCCCAGTCACCCCGCCGCATTTTGCGCCTGTTCCAAGGCAGGAGCCTCTAGCCTTTGTTAGGCTTGTATTACTTTAAAATCAATATTTTAGTTTCTTTTGTACAATTTGGAAATTAGTATGGCGTTCATTATCACTGAACTAGTATATATTTGTTTAGGGGCCAGCTGGAGGACGCCTCCGGGTGCGGGAATTTCGGGTTGTTGTCTCTTTGACACATTCCCCATTTCCATTCTCAATTTTAGTATACGTTCTTAACTCGTGTCGGTCGAATTTCCATGTCTATTTTTTACTGACAAGTTCTACATCAAATATATCAGTACATAGCTTTGGATCAACACTATTATTTTATGATAGACAATTAATACGGAGAATACAGCATAAAAATGTCCAACCCAACTATAAAATGTACATGCTCCAAGCCAGGAACCGTTTAAATAGTGCATATTACACGTATTTTATGTTTTTTAGCCCAAAAAAGGTCCCCAAAATTTAAAATCTTCGCCCCCCCCCCCCTTTCCACAATCCTGGATCCGCCTCTGAATTTGACTAGCATTATATATGGCCATGCATATATGGTTTGTTAGATAAACTTATATAAACGTTTATATTACAATAAGAGTCACTTGCATATAATTACGCTGAAAACGACCTTTGAGGCGGTATAACAACGTCAGATAAAAATAATACAAAAGTAGTTTCAAAATATGAATAAATAAAAAGAGTGGCGGGTATTTTTCAACGAAAATACAATCCTACCAATAACGTCATCTGCAGGCAGAATACGGACAGCAATATCAAAGTATCTGTACAAATTTCAAGCTATTAAATAGTTTTGGATGAATTTAATTTAAATTTTAAATTATCAAGCGAATGCCAAATTGATTTAGTGCCATATATGAATATAGAAACGTTTTGATCTAAGACGAACAGTTTCATGATTTGACGTTTACAACCGTCTGTTTTTTTTTTATTTTCATCGGTGGATTGAGCATGCGAGTAACAATTAAATGTTGCTTTGAGAAATATAAAAAAAGGTTTACAGTTTTAACTCCGAAAGGTGATTTCTTATGGTCCTACATTTAAAGAACCCCAACACATCAATTGGAATCATAACTTCAAAAGATTCTGTTGAGGACTACACCAGAGCATTGGCTCATCGAGAAGAAATTGGACTGTACACTTTGTCAGAATTGTTGGAATTAATTTGGTCTGATAAACGTCGCATTCATAAGTTGAAAAACTGTATGAATAATAGACCAAATAGATATAGGAAGATGTGGTATGAGTACCAATGAGACAACTCTCCATGCAAATAACAATTTATAAAAGTAAACCATTATAGGTCAATGTACGGCCTTCAACACGGAGCCTAGGCTCAAATCAAACAACAAGCTATAATGGGCCCAAAATTACTAGTGTTAAACCATTCAAACGGGAAAAATCATTCAAAGTCCGTTTTCAGAGACAAAGATTCTGTGAAATGTCTATCATCTCTTAGTAATAAGCACTCAGAAAATCTTCTTAGTATGATGTTGTTCCTGCGAGCAAAGCTTCAAATATATATTGTCATCATACGTTAATTGTACTACTTCGAATGTCTTGTAAAAAAATTAGGAATAAGAGAGCACTCACGTCATTCCACAAACAAAACCATATCATTTAACACGGATGAGATTTTGGTTCATTGCTTCATTGGCATTTACTGTCATACAAGTGAGAGTGTAAGCTAGCTATATAGCTATAAAACAAGATTTTATCAACCATTTTCTAAATAAGAAAATGGCAGTAGAAATTTTCCGTATTGAATTTTTCTCGGAGTTCGGTATTTATGTAAATTGACCTTTTTTATATTTGTTTTAATTTCATCTTTGTCAAGGCGTTGTAATTTTTTTCAACTTATGAGGTAAATATCTCTCTGATATCTTCAAACTGAAATGTACTATATATGTATGTTTTTACACATAGTTTCGACATAATATAGTTCGATATAACGTTTGACTGAAGTACTATTGAGAAGTATACCTTTTGTTTATTCGTTAACAGTTAACTTACCTAACACATTGATTACTCCCGTGGCTGTAATAGAGATAATTTCAATGAACTCTATGGTTCTAGTTTGATGTATTTCCCCATTATTATACAGGGTCTCTATTCTATAAGCGTAAGACATACGTATAGTGATACTATATAAATAACACATAGCTGAGAGGGCGACAGAGCAGATTGATACCCCGAGTAAACATTGTCAACCGCGGCGAAGCCAAGGTTGACAATGCTTTTTCGAGGGGTATCAATCTGCTCTATAACCCTCTCAGCTATGTATTATTTAGTTTATTATACTGAATGTCCTATCAATATTGGGTTTTTTTTCAGATTAATTTTGTGTTTAAAGTAGTTTCTATGACGTCCCGTACATAACAAAATTCTATTTTATTTTTTTCGTCTGTCAAATGTTAACAGTGATTCAACTTTTTATGGATTGATTGAATGTGTGTTGCTGTACTCCCAGTGACAAATATTTAATGCATGTTTAGGACGAGCACAAATTAACAAAAATACCATGGAAAGGTCCTCAATCTTTGACGTCCGGGATGAAGGTCAGGGAAATTAGGAAATCTGAAAAAAGGCTATAATGCTAGAATATAAATTTAACCTTGCAATATGCCACATACGGACCCTCCAAAAAGTTGGTGCAAGATTTCTTACCGAGCAGAGAGTGTGGCACTATCTCTACACAAGTCATCCGTAGTCTGACCCGAACATGACTGCGTGATTGTACATTCCCCACAGCCAAACAGACGCCGAATTCCGTCAAGGGCTCGACTGCAGGTCGATAAAAGACCATACTTCTTCCCATGTCACCCTTTAGGGTCAACTAATGATTAGAAATTGATCAAACGTTCGTCCTCCCTTCGAAAAATTAACAAATGTCATTTTGATTGGGTTGACTGTATGGCCCCTATTGACATTTGTTTCAGACGACTACGTATATAACCCTCTTGTAGTATATCTGGGATTGTGATATTACCTAATGGTAACTAGTTATGAGCAACAAGATTATAATTTATATTGTGTTTTCTATATAGTGTTTTATGGGCTTTTGTTTGTCATTTCGTTAATCTACTTTTGACCATGGTTGATTTTTACTAGGGATGGAAACGAGTACTCGAAGTACTCGCTCGGAAAGCCGAGTACTCGAGTACAAGTTAGTACTCGGATACTCGTTTGCCTTTTATAAATCTTGAGATATTTCTCCTTTCATTTCCTCTCACTTTAGTTCCCTTTGAAATATCCTTTGTAATACTGATAAAAAAATCATCTATTCACAACGTAATTATGTTTATCCCGAGACTCTCATGTGTTATAACTTAGTCTCAGGTTTATCTATATTCGTAAAACGTGTTTAGCAGTATGAGCATAGTCCGTTCCTTCTGAGAGGATTATTTGATGTGCATGACTTGTTGTAACAAAACTTAGATACAGACTTTCATCTGCAGATGTTGGTCAGATCATATTTTTGAACAAGAATAAAACCCCAAAGTGCCCTGCAGTGAACCCTACGCAACTAATAAGAGAAAATTCAACAGTGTTGGTACACGGATTATTACTTTCATGAATTCACAACTCACAAGCCGTAAACATATTTTTGTTTGTTAATCAAAACTTCTTTGTAAACGTGTTTGGTATAAGATCTACATTTAATGTAATAAATGTTTATTTGAACTTCATTACTGTTCAATTTGTAATTAAATATCGTTTTGTATAAGTAAAATGAAGTCCAATAAATTGTTCACAAATTATGAGACAAATCGTAATATGAAAATACTAACTCCACAGGAACAGATAATACAGACTGTCTTTCAAGTCGGACTTTATGAATATAGATGGTTGTATTGGCATGTTTCGGATTTGGTTCACGAACACACAAACAATAATTGCTATAATAATAGGTTAAACGTTGGTCTCAATGAAACAGATTAGAATATAGCAGGTCGAATTTACTGTTTTTCTGCATATTCTCTTCTATCCCTATTGCATCATATCTGGGCTTGCACTCTTCAATCATAGTGTTTTAGTACTGCAACAATATGCTTGTCTTTCGTTAAGATGTCAAGCGATGTCCTCATATTATAATTAGGTTTATAAAAGATAATAACCAAAATACCACATCCCAACACAATTTTTTAACATGACCCAGTACTCAAGTATTAAATTTCAGATCTTTTGACATCCCTAATTTTTACATTTAAAAATAATTGTGTCAATAAATCAACTCCACTCTTACAGTCATACTTGTATATCAATTTGGTCTGCACAAAAAGTCAGACGGAAGGTTTTTTATAGTGCCACTCGCATGGATCGATACCGCCGCTTTAATAGTGTCAGCAACGTTTAACCTAACTAAAAACACGAAATCAATCATATTCCCTGGATATGGAGCGTGCAAACTACTCATATACTTAAGTTACGTTACAACATCTACTTCACTTTTTCTTCTGAATGTAATTGCAGTGCAGCGGTACTTGAAGGTATGCAAGCCTTTTGGTCCACAAATGAACCAGCATGCGAAACGCTTTTTAGTCTTTATATGCGCCATTTTGTCAATCGTGCTGTACATACCTATATTGTTTTACTACGGAAATGTAGAAATCAGTAATCAATCTCTTGGTAATGTCAGTGGAAATCAGTGCAACAAACTTCCTGGTTCCCCAGCGCAGCTGAAAGGATTACTAATTTTCCAAGGAGTTTGGTTTTTTGTCTCCAGTAGCAGTGTTGTAACAATAATTGTGCTATACACATGTATAACAATAGCAACATTAAAACAATTGAAAGCAATGAAAGTTATTACGAGAAACAACTTTAGTGTCACTACATTAGAGACACCAGCACAAACGCATGCTCCCAAAACCCAAGTGAATTTCCAATCGGTGACAAGTGATACGGAAATCTCACAAGGAACGTCTACTCAAATAAATGAACCAAAAGAAAATCTTCCCACAAAAACTGCTAAAAGGAAATCGACTTTTAAAATATCTTTCATGTTCATGATTATTTCCGTCGTTACTTTTGTATCTTGCTTAACATCATGGACTTTGATAGTGATCGAAACGAAAAATCCAGCATTTTGGAAAAATCTTCCTCCTACTACGTTCCATATTTTTCTAGTTTTGAAAAGGCTGTACATGATCAATCATTTTTGTAATCCATTTGTATATGGCGCATTTGATTGTGTTTTCCGTAAAAAGATGAAGAACGTATTTTGCAAGAACTGATCGAGAAACATGCCGACCAAGATCTCATTTGATTTGAACATTAAAATCATCAACAATAGGTCTTACTTCGGCCTTCGACAATCAGCAAATCCCATTTCGTAAATTAAGCTGAAATCTCTACCGTCTTGACAAATTTGAAATTGTTCAAACGAAAAGCCGACTGCCTAATTTTGGACTAGAATAAACGAAAAACAAATGTTGCAGATAGCAAACGACGACAACAACTTAATAAAAGTTTCCTTATTTGGAAAAGACACACATAATGCACTTAACACTGTTTTTAATCTTTTGATACATTTTTCCAGAAATTATTGCAAAAAATGTATATTTGCACTTGATATCAAATAAATCAGCTTTCAACTTACCTTTTTTATCAGTCTATTTATTATTCATTTATGCTAGAAAATGAGTAGTCATTCCAGTTGGCTACTGCAAAGGCAAAACAGTGATCACTTGAGCGAAACAATTTCATGGTATTAATAATCAAATGCTAAATATGCATGAAGAACTTTGCATCTGGACACTAACTAATCAATTAACATTCATTCAAAGCTTGCGGAGTAACATATTTTATAATAAAGTATAAAAATGTTATAATAGTTATTTTGACATATATTCTAAAGAAATGATGAAGAACGTCTTCATAGAACGAAATCTTTATCTAAACTACATGTAGGAATACAATATCGTCGCTAAGTAGCGACGTCGAATATACAGTTACGTAATTACCGCGGTAAACGACGTTAAGACGTTTACCAATTAAACGAAAATGTCTATAATAAAAGAATGTAAAAGTATTTTACAACATTCTGGGGGCCTCAAAATGAGTTTACTGTTCATATTTCAAGAGGGACTAGTTCAACTATTGTCCGTGTAGTAAAAAGTCCATTTGGTTCTGTTGATGCGTTCATATTGTCCTCTTTGTGCATAAAGTTCTCAGGTGATATCCTCCTTCCTTGAAATTGCTCTGGATCTCGGTTCCGGCGAAATGTACGATACTGGGCGATAGTTGAAAGCGCTTTCAATCTTCGTAAAATCTGTTCGTAAAATATCTGAATTAACAGTCGGTGGTATGTAGTGAATACGGCTTGTCGTAAAGTTCTCCGATGTCTTGATTTTCTCACGTTCTTTATGTCTGTGCGGGGTTATGATATTCATGATTGGTGAAAATGACGAAGTGAAATGTTCTGATGAATTTCGATGCATAGGGCCAGATAATAAGTAGCCTACTTTCGATTTCACTGCGGTTGGTCCCGGTCCTCGAATAACTTTGTCCTCTACAATATCCCAAAAGTAATCGGCGCCGATTAATATTGAGACTTCGAAGTCCTCGTCATGTGAAACAGGGTGTGCTAAATTTAATCCATTCAAGTACGGAAAAAATGACTGATTTCTTGAATATGTTTGTATAGGGTGAGCAATCTTTGGATCGATAAGTACATTAATTGTTATTAATTCTTTAGTCTCGGCTCGTAAATAAACAGTAGCCACTTGCAGATGTCTTACCTTCGTATTTGTTTCACCGAATCCCGAGACAGTTATTACTTCATTTCTTACGGGTTTTAAGTTTAGTTTATCTGCCATATCCTTGGTAATAAAACTGCGCTGTGCACCTTCGTCGATTAAGGTGTTTGCTTGACTAAAATGGGTTTTGTCGGACGAAACTAACTATCGCGGTTTTCAAAAGTACTTGAGGTCTTACTGATGTCGTTAATGAGTGCATGCTTGCTACTGAGAGATTGCTGTCTATTTTTTCTGAATTATAATTTTCCGTTTCTGTTTTTGTTTCGTTTTGCGTATATTGCTCCGCCTTATTGCAAATACTTGTGTGATGTCGTTTACCGCAAATTTTACATGTATTCATTGATTTGCAGTTTGCAATTCTGTGTCTTCCTAAACAATTAAAACATAACTGTTTCTCCTTAACTGTGCGCTTTCTGTCATCAATATTTATTACCGTCATGCATGTAGTTGGAGCGTGAATGTCGTTACAATATATACAGGGTTTGCTGGTTAAATTACTGTTATTTGATTCGTAGTTTCGTTTTGTACTTACTATCAATGCTGACGTAGATGTATATTCTGATTCTGATTCATAACAACTTACGGACTGACCTGCTTCTTGGATAGTAATTTCATGCTGAATTGCGTCACGTAGCAACTGTAAATTCCATCTATCATTTCCATTAACGCGTACCATATTTTGTCGGATGTTTCCGGGAATTTTATTTAAGATAATTGGTACTAGAAGGCTCCCGTACGATTCATGTGTTTGTCCCATTCCCTCAAGACCTCGAATGTAATTCTCCATACTGTCGTAAAAGTTCTTTATGTCTCTAATATTCGCGGATGGACTAGGTAGACTAATAAGGCTTTGCATATAGGCATTCACAATTTTGTGGGGTTGACCAAATCTCTGTTTCAATACATGTATGGCTTGAGCGTAATTTGTGTTCGTAATTTGTAATCCTGAGATGCACTGGCTTGCTTCTCCGTACAATTGAGACCTTAAATAGTTAAACTTCTGAACGTCGTTTAAGGACAAATTTCCATGAACTGCTGCACAAAAGGAATCCCAAAATGGCTGCCATTCCAGTATATTTCCTCCGAACGTGGGTAGGGTAAGCTTTGGTAATTTATGGTACATACTGGAGTTTGAAAATGTAGATGAAGAATTATTTGCTGGCGTGAAACTTACTGGAGTCGGGTTTATTTGGTTGTTTGAAAGTGTAAATTCTGTGGCGTGCGGGTTTAATTGTTGTTGTTTCATAGATGTTGTGTTATCTGCTTCCCGGATTACTTTTGATAATTTTGTTAAAGTAATTTGAATATCAAATTCATACCTGTCGGCTTCTTCTATCTCTTCTTGAATATCCTCTTCCGAAATTTCTTCCACAATTTTGTCGTTGAGTTCCGAGATAACTGTTTCCTTCTTCCGTATCATTTCCCTGATTGAAATAATTTCATTGACATCGTATTCCTTCAATAACTCCTCGAAATTTCCGCTCACTCGCTTCAGTAATTTCGTGACTGCACCACGATGTCCAGCTCGAATAGCTTTGAGTTTAGAACTCATCGTTCTTTTTGTCACGGCACCAATTTGACATATATTCTAAAGAAATGATGAAGAACGTCTTCATAGAACGAAATCTGTATCTAAACTACATGTAGGAATACAATATCGTCGCTAAGTAGCGACGTCGAATATACAGTTACGTAATTACCGCGGTAAACGACGTTAAGACGTTTACCAATTAAACGAAAATGTCTATAATAAAAGAATGTAAAAGTATTTTACAACAGTTATCAAAGGTATCAGGATTATAGTTTAATACGCCAGACTTTATTCAACCAAACTTCTCCGTGAAAATAATAGTAAATAGAATTTTTTTCAATCGATGGCTGACACTATTATATTTCATGAAGTTGTTTAATCAACAATTTTAAAGACATTATTTTGAGAACATTGATAGGATGAACAAGTTTGAGTTGTGTGTATTTAATTGCGTTCATATCGACAAGGTCGTGTTTTTCTCTGACTGTTTATGACGTCTTTACACTAAAACCATTGGATGTTGGATGTGTACGGGTTTATAATTTAATCTTAGATGCATGATTTTTTTTATTAGTTGTTAGTGGCTTTGAACTAGCTGTCAGTTAACTACTAGTACTTTCAGAACTGCTGCACCTAGAATCTGTTTGTTGTTGGGGTGTACAAGTACCCGGCTACGTCCACTTGTATTTATTGAGCCTTTTTCAACTGATTTATATAGTTCGTTATTATGTTGTACTGTTATTACACTGTCCCAAGTTAGGGAGAGGGTTGGGATCCTGCTAACATGTTTAACCACTCAACATTCTGTATGTATGTGCCTATCCCAAGTAAGGAGCCTGTAATTCAGTGATTGTCGTTTGTTGATATGTTACATATTTGTTATTCGTTCATTTTTTGTTCATACATAAGGCCGTTAGTTTTCTCGTTTGAATTGTTTTACATTGTCATTTCGGAGCCTTTCATAGCTGACTATGTGTTATGGGCTTTGCTCATTGTTGAAGCCCGTACGGTGACCTATAGTTGTTGATTTCTGTGTGATTTTTGTCTCTTGTGGAGAATTGTTTATTGGCAATCATACCACATCTTCTTTTTTTATATAATAGTTATGTTATTTATTCAGAAAAGAGAACAATATTTTTTTATATCTTTATGATGAAATAATAAAATGTAGTAAAGAAGTCCATGTTAATCCTTTTAGTTTTATAAAACTTTCCTGCTTCCTGCATGTTGTTAATCAACGTACGTCAAACAAGTTCACTGTTGGTGTTTTATAATAACAAAGTCTAAAACAAATCGTACAATAATACAAATGAGACAATTATTCACCAAATTTCAAATGAAGTGCATGTAAGCAATATGTCTTATTTAAGAAGGTAAAAGACATGAAGCTTCATACGATGTATTTTGTATTCAGATGCCTGATTTTACAAAATTTCCTCAATATGTCTGATGTCATTGGCCTCATTTTCATGATCTAGTGACTGCTAAAATCGGATACCTATATTATGTTTATGGATCCCTTTCAAGGTATGCATGTCCAAACACGATTTTGCAGAAGGTCAATGTTAAGTTTTTGTTTGTTTGTCCCTTTTCCTTATCCAGTCACTCGTGGGGTGTATCCGCGTTAGAAAGCGAACGCTGGAATGAGTTAATTGATTTACAGAAAGAAAAAAAAAAATTTTTTTGGGGGAGGTCAAAAAGTTATCGTTAGAGGCAGGCGACCGCTGCAACAAGGTGGGCGTTAGAGGCAGGCGACCGCTGCAACCAGGTGACCGTTAATGCAGGTTTTACTGTACTGATAGCAATACATAAACTATTTAGTGTATGAAATATTGTTAGTAATTAATATATTTTTTCCGTTCACCTTATTTTTATGGTTTGGTCTGTTTCTTGTATACTATGTATATAGTATGCTATAGGTCAACAATATTAAAAGTAATATGGATTTGGTCTGTTTCTTGTATACTATGTATAGTATGCTAAATGGTCAACAATATTTAATGTAATATGGAATGCTAAGTACTATACTACACGTAAAAACTTTCTCTTCAGGAATATCAACATATATAATCAATAAGTTTTAGTAAAGCAGGTGACTCATTTCAACTTGTGCATAAATTGTTCATTTTAGAAATAAATCTGTACTAAGAAGTAATTCTCAGTTCAAATGTGGCGAACTTTGTCTTGAATATGCAGCTTGTTATAAATATCTTGGTGTACTTTTGAATGAATTTTCAGATTATTCTATAATTGTCAAAGAATTGTATAAATCAGCTAATAGAGCTCTTGGTGTTATTAAAGCAAATTTTGTAAAACTGGTGGTATGAATTTTGATGTATTTACTAAATTATATGACACTTTAGTCAAACCCATTTTTACATATCCTTCCGGTGTATGGGGCATTAATATACATAATTGTATAAATAATTTGCAAAACAATGCTTGTAAATTTTTCCTAGGCTTAAGCAAAAGAAGCAGCAACTTAGCTGCTAGAGGTGATATGGGTTTTTTATCAGGCGATGCGCTACTAAAAGTTGAAGTTTTTAAACTTTGGAATCGTCTAAAATGTGACAATACTAGTAATATATGTAAAAAGGTTCATACCTGGGCGATTAGAAGACAATCGTCATGGGATTATAGAGTTTTACAGTTAGCTCGTAAATATAGTTTGATTATAAATGTAGAAGATGAAATTAATATGAGTAATGTATGGGACTCTATACAAACTTTTGAAAAAGAATATTGGCACCATTAAGTATGGAATGATAAAATAATGTCAATGGTAATACATTAAGATTTTATAGATTGTTTAAAACTTGTATTGGTACGGAGCCTTATGTAAAGGTAGTTAATAATAGATGCCACCGACGTATTTTGTCACTATTCAGAGCTGGTTCGTTACAACTTAAAGTTGAAACAGGTCGATATGCTAGACCACCAGAACCTCTACAAGACCGTTTATGTATTTTTTGTGATAGTAGCCAAATTGAAGATGAAAAACACTTTCTTTTTAATTGTTGTTTTTACTCTGATATCAGACATGACTTATATGCCAAAGCCTGTCTTTTAAATGTTGATTTTGAGAATTTATGTGATGTTGAAAAACTTCGTTATCTTATGTGTAATGAGAATATGGTTCCTCTTTTAGCTAGTTCCCTTTATCATATGTTTTATCGACGAAAACATGTCATCTAGAAATTATATATGTTTTGTTATTTTTTATTTTTTTTTAATTTACGAAATACATTTTAAATGTATCAAATCTGTCCTTTTATGTATGTATTAGATGTTTGTTTTAATGATAGTGTCTCATAAGTCGTTTTCGGCTGGCATCCTTTTACATAAATGTTGGGTTCTTATGACTTTATGTGTATATATATATATATATATTGATATTGTAATGGATGGTGACACTTTAATAAAATAAATCTTATCTTATCATAAAAATGTGATGAAAAATGTGACTACTATCCATGTAAATGTATCTTAGTATCTGATAACAACTTTAATATTTGATCGATCCTGTCTCTTCATGTTGGTATTATAAGTCTTAGAGTTCACACATTTTGCTTGGAAGCATTATAATATATATTTAAAAATATTTTGTGTCATCATTAAACTATAATGGTTGAAAGGCAAATCATTATTTTTGCAACAAATCTGTCTACTTACCGTTTTCAACTTGGTACCTTGTGTTAGTCTTAAAGGGATGATAAATGCGATATCGAATGTCTAAGGTGAACCTCTTATACACCTTTCACCACGAAATTAATAGATTATCTTTGGCAAATTTCATCAAAGTAAAATTGTATTAAAAAAAAACAACACCGAAATATGTGAAAGTTCTAACGTATAGGATATTTTAACCTAAACCCTTTAACTGTATATCAATATTGCAGATAGCATAGCATTTGTGTACCCAACACTGCTATCGGCTATCGTCATGGGTGAAACCATGAGAGTATTTGAGTACCCAAACCATATAACATGCTTTCGGTACGGCAGAATACATATGTGTTTTGTACAAAACCCTATTGCCTGCTATCGACACGACTGAAAGTAATGGGTATTTGAACCAATGCAATAATACCCGATACATATTGTCAAATATCATAGGACTAGTGGTACTAGCCCCATTATCGCGTCATTTACAATACATCCGTAGGGTCTGGGTACACCCGTGTTTGACCATGGTTTTCACCATATAGGTAGGTGATCAAAACTACATTATTTTCCAAAAGACTTTGTTTTATTTTATTTTTTCTACAGGTTATTTCAGATGTTTCTATGTTCATTAACCTCTGATTAACATTTGTTGAGCCATTAGGTAGATTTTTTCAACAAATTGTAGTCATTCATATGGGAACAAAATGACCCCCCCCCCCCCCCCCCCCCCCCACTTTCAGTGTTCATATTCGTTTATTTTATAGTGCTTAAAATTATAACGCATCGTTGACTGCTGTATCCCTATTTTTGGCCTTCTTATCTATTATATCTGTTTGGTTTGTTCACACATTGTAGTCAATATTATAAGTTATATTGTTCGCTTCTGACCCCCTACGGATCCATAGAGGATTAGGAAATTCCATAGGGGATGAGGCTGGTCGGTAGGGATTCAGTAGATAAACTCATCATAGATACCAGGATTGAAACTTTATATATGTTTTGCCAAATACAACTAAGGCAATCTATTACTGAGGCAGAAAAGCCCTAGTATTTCAAAAATTCAAACTTTTGTTAACAGATAATTCATAATTATGAACAGATCAATGATAACTCAAGTCAAACCAGAAGTGCTGACTACTAGGCTGGTGATACCCTCGTGGAATTGAAACTCCACCAGCAGTGGCATCGAGCCAGTAGTTGAAAATAAACTCATCATAGATACCAGAATGGAAATTTCATATTTACGCCGGACGCGCGTTTCGACTACAAAAAACTCTTGGTCCGTTTCTGTGTGTGTTACATTTTAGTGGTGTGACGTTGTTCTCCTCTTATATTTAATGCGTTTCCCTCGGTTTTAGTTTGTTATCCCGATTTTGTGTTTTTGTCCATGTATTTATGAGTATTGGACAGCGGTATACTACTGTTGCCTTTATTCATCAGTGACGCTCGAATAAAAATGTTAAAAAGGCCAAATAAAGTACGAAGCTGAAGAGCACTAAGTACGAACAATTCCTTAAAGTTTGGCCAAATGCAGCTAAGGTAATCTATTCCTAAGGTAAAGAAGTTACCCGTATAACGAATTTATCACATTTTTCTGCTGCGTTTTGTGGAAAAATTAACGATGAAACACAACAAAATTAATATATGACGTCATCATTAACAGTAGACGAGACGTCATGAACCCCTGTGAAATTTACTTACAACCCTATGGATCCAAAGGGGGTCAAAACGTGACGGTGTTAAACTAATCACAACCTGCTAGGTGACCTGCTGTGCGATAAAGTGGAATGTTATGCAACTGTAATACAAATGAGAGGTTCAGCTAGATTTAAACCCAGGTGAAATCTACATTTGTTTTACATAAGAATATGCCCGTACCAAATCAGAAGTATGATAGTTGTTTGCCAGTCGTTTGAGTTGTTAGAGCTTTTGACTTGGGTAACAATTTTTGGCTTTTTTTTTTTACTTTTAAGATGACGTAAAACATCGGCGTATATTAAAAGAGTTTTTGGTAATTGAAATGATGTGAATTAAACATATTGAGTTTACTACATAAGACATCTTTGATGTTCCATATTCAATAGTGACAGTCAATATAAATAACGATGTCTATCAATTTGACTAGCCTTGTGTATTTATACACATTTATAGAATATTAGATAGACTTATGCATACGTGTATATTACAATAAATGTCATGTGCATATCAATATGCTGAAAACGACCTTTGTGGCAGTATAACAATGTACAAAATACAAAGGTAGTTTCAAAATATGAACAAAAGAGAGGCGGGGTATTTGTCGATGAAAATTCAATTCTTCCAAAAAAACGTCATATTGAAACAAAAATACGGTCAGAAATAGCAAAGTATCTTTACAAATTTCAAGCTATTAAATAGTTTTGAATGAATTAAATTGAAATTTTAATTTATCAAGCGAATGACAAATTGAGTTAGTGCAATAAATGAATATAGAAACGATTTGATCTAAGACGAACAGCTCGTGATTTGACGTTTACAACCGTCTGTCTTTTATCTTAATTGGTGGATTTAACATGCTAGTAACAATCAAATGTAGCTTTGATTAAATATAAAAAAAAAAAAAGGTTTATAGTTTAACCTGCCAAATCCGACGACTGAGTATTCCAACATCCTACTTTAACCAAAACAGATGTCTGGCCCCGAAATATACCTATCCTTACAAAAACAACATTCTGTCACCCTGCTTAATCTGTCTTTTGTTTCTTGTCCTCCTTCTCCAGTGTGTTGGATAACACAAGTTACACTGTATAAACTTTTCGCGTGAAAATCACCTAAATTAAAAAATCCTTAAAAATGACCCAAAGTTATACAAAATGTTCTTGTATAAGTGTTCAAACGAAGTGACATGGAATGCAATGTAATAAAACCCATGAACATATTTATATCATATTGACTGACGTTTGTCACATATCATTTGATATACCCGGATCCGTCTTCATTGTTAATCATTAAATTTTCAACGTAATCAAGTACAGTATATTTGAACTATTATAAAAGAGTACTAGACATTAATATGAAATTTGGACTAATGCACCATATGCATATTTGAAAATATTTTGTCAGTGTTGCTAAATACCTAAAATAACAGATAAATGAAGTCCAGACAATTTCAAATAGCAAAAGAAGTAAAAATCGAGTAATGGAACACATATGTGACGATAAGATTGCACTGATTTGATGCAATTGAAGGTTGAACTAAAATTAAAAGACAAAATAAAGTACAAAAGTGGAGAGAATTTAAACTCTACATTTCTAAAAGCTCATGCAAAATACAGATAATGCAATCTATTACTGGATTGAAAAATACTTATTATTTTGCAAAATTGTGAGATTGTAAATAGTTTATTTATAAATATAGGCATATCAATGATAATAAATTTCAACTCAGAAGCGCTACCTATTGGACTGGTGAAGTCTCCCAGCTGAGTCATCTACCGAGTCGTTGTAAAATAAACAAATCAACGTTTCCGATCTTACTATTTTGTACACAAGATGCGCGTATATTATATACTCCTTTTTAACGTGAAACATACCGGTAACTTTTCTGGAATCAATTTTATCACGTTCTTTAAAAATCAAACACTTTGATGGCTATATGTATCAAGTAATTATGAATGGAACCAAGATCTGCAGGTACATTTACCTTCCGAGGTCAACAGAAGTATATTTGCAATCAGACCTCATATGCGATTTGAATAAGGGACAAAAAAGAACGCCTGTACAGAAGGCTAACAATCGGGTTCATTAGCAAGAAACAAGTTATGCATTAACCTATGTTGTTACATATTGAATTTGTTAAATATCGTTACAATTTGGTTTTCGAAGGAGCGCTTCCGCAGAAGGGTACTTATCGGATTCAATAGTAGATTCATTGTATGAAACAAGTTATGCACTAACTCATATTTTTTACATATTGAATTTGTCAAATATCTTTACATTTTCTTTTTAATATGGTTACTACTTATACTTTGATGCTCTAGCTGTCTTCGATGCGGTGAGAGGTTAGCAAATTGTATGAAGCCTGACAATCATTACAGACTATGTGTGTCCTGTAGAAGATTATTAGTTATATCTGTTGTCAGGTTTCTGTTTCATATGTTTATATCCCATATTTCTATTGAAAATGCAAGAAGCACACACTGTATAAATATAACTAACATGTGATCTTGCTTTTGTAATGGACATATTTGTATTCATTAAACTTCCTCTTCGTTTGAAAATATCAAATTTCTTGTTTACGGATGTAAATTTTTTAAAGGGCGTTTTATATTTATTTATGCTGTTCACGTTTGATTTTCTGATCTGACGTAGTGGGAATACCGAGAACTACAAGGTATTTATTCCTTTTGTATGTTCTATTAGTTGCTGTATCATTGAAGTAAAACTGACACCATAATCATTGTACCTAACGTATTGAAATAAGAGCCACTATGCACGACCTTAATTAAGTTTAAACAGTATTTATTAATGAAATATTGCAAGATATATGTTACAATGTTACATAAAGTTCAAATATGGGATTCGGAAACAAGTTTGGAAATTACTTTTATAAATCCGTTTCCCTTAATTTAGAATTGATTTAGAATACTACATTAAAAAAACTCTAACTAGTGACCGTTCCCACTCGCCTTATATTTCCAAGTCTTCTAGCTATGTCATTACTTGGGTTCTAATTATAATTTAATATGAAAATCTTCGAAAGGTGATATCTAATGGTCCTACATTCAAAGAACCCCAACACAGCAATTGGAATCATAACTTCGAAATAAATATGGATTCTATTGAGGACTACACCAGAGCATGAGCATAATGAGATGAAGTTGGAGTGTACACTTTCAATGGATTGGAACAATTTGGTTTCTGAGAAATTGTCGCATGTATAAGTTAAAAAACTGTAAAAATAATCGAAAACAAATACAATTGATATTGGCCATACTCTTTACTCGTAACACAAACTTTTTTCATGAAAACAAAAAACAGTCAATCTATAGACAAAAAAATAAGAAATACTTATCAAAAGTACCAGGATTTAATCTAATACGCCAGATGCGCGTTTCGTCTACACAAGACTCATCAGTGACGCCTTGATCAAAAGAGTTATAAAGCCTAACAAGTATAAAATTGAAGAGCATTGAGGACCCAAAATTCCAAAAAAAATTTGTCAAATACGGCTAAGGTAATCTATTTCTGGGATGGGAACATCCTTTGTTTTTCGAAAATGCAAAGTTTTGTACTAGGCAATTTATAAAAATGACCTAATATATTACTGGTATTCATGTCAGCACCGAAGTGCTGACTACTGTGCTGGTGATACCTTCGGGGATGAAAAGTCCACCAGCAGTGGCATCGACCCAGTGGTGTTAATAGTTATCAAAGGTACCAGGATTATAATTTAATACGCCAGACGCGCGTTTATTCTACGAAAGACTCATCAGTGACGCTCAGATCAGAAAAACGGAAGAGAGCATAACAAAGTTTAGATAATTCAACGATTAATTGAGTTACTGCTTTCTTCTCAACTTCAACGGCAACACAAAATTGTTATGTCGCGTTGAAGGTAATGTTACAAAATGAGTAAGGAAACTCAAACAAATGTGCAAATGCATTCAAGAGATTTTAGCACATTGTGAAGTGTAGCCAAAGTCAACAGTCAAGGAACCTTCAATGGCCATCAGTTTATCGATGTCTTGCTGTACTACCTTTGATTGTTGTCTTTTGTCGTATTCTTATATACACTCATATATCACAGGTGATTTAATATGGAATACCTTTAGAACCTTCAATTTTCTCATTATATGTTGTAGGCAATGTCAAAAGTTGAAGAACGTTCAATGGCCATCGCATAATCAATGCCTTGCTGTGATACTTTGGATTTTTTTGTTGTATTTTAGCTACACTCAAATATCACTGGTGATATAATACTGAATATCTTTCAAACCTGTAATTTTCTCAGAACACAATTAATGAAATTCTATTCACAAATCTAGAATCTGAGATATTAAAGATGTCTGTGATCAAGCTATTTGGGAAATTAAAAATCAGGTGTCATGCTTCGTTCAATGGAATTATGACTTACCTGTATTAAGACAGTACACTTTAACGATTTTGGAATACGTAACAGGATATGCATACCTGTTCAGGGCTTTTAAAAAAATCCAAAAACTTTTGAATTCAATTCTTTAATAAGCCTTAAGTATGGTTATAGGCTTTTCTTCTATTTATTGCATGGTTACTTTTTGTTGTATTCATGTATTCACACTGTTATTTAATTTCTATTTATGTATCTTGTCCGAAAATTGTTTATTTTTATTGGGATCTAATGTACGTTGTTGGTCATATTTACTTCGATTCATTGTTATATTTTAGTACTCCTGCAAGGTTGAGTCTGATCTTATCTTATATACCTCCCTCAAATTTGAACTTTTCATCTATATTTTTTTCTGAATGAAAAGGAGAAAACGAAAATGAAATAGTTCTGTTACAAATACCATGTTCCCAAGATAGTTAGTTCATATCGCAATAAAATGTTGAATGGTGAAAAGTTTTCGTTAATGCATTGTATCGACCTTTATAACAGACGATCATCTGATTTTTACTTGTCGACGACATTTTATTGTTGTAGACCGTCTTTTTCCCTTGCCCAAAAATTGTTTCATGCATTTGGTTGGAAAGAATTTTTTATTTTCATTCTGTTTTTATTTCACTTATTACCAGTCTTAACTACTAGTATTAATTTAGTGAAATGTGCAACGAATCACAAATTACGTAAAGGCTTGTGTGCAGACTTCAGCAAAACCTACTGGTACACACGAATTTAAATGAATCCACAGTAACATATATGCACCTGATGAGACGTCATAATAATGGTTCAATTGCTGAATTCCAACGGTCTCAGATGTCTTTTTAGTCTGAGGCGTTTAAAGTAGTGTTTGTTGGGTGTTTTTATTTTATTAAACATATTTCAGACCTGCCCATTATTATAAAGTATAGTGATACAATCCATTCTACCATGCTGATGTATATCAAATTTATAACCTCGTTGTATCCTGCTTGTATTTACGACTGCTTTTTATTACATTGTTTGCAATGAATTACATTGACTTCCCAGTAAAAAAAAACACGATAATTTCATCATACAACAATAGGCGCTGTCAAGACGTTGATAAAGGCGGACCAAAACAAATTGTGAATGCGTAGAAAAAAAGATATAGTACTTTACATGTTTTACAATAATTTCTTTAAAAAAAAGCCGATTGCCAATGTAATAAAAAAAAACTAATTAAAGAATTCAAATATCGAAAAAAAACTCAACTCGTAACCGAACAACACCGATAATTAACTCATGCGCTTTGCTCATTCGTGAATTAATGTGTTGTTCGGTCGCTCGTGGAATATTTTTCTCTATTTGAATTCTTCGATTAGTTATTCTAGAAATAATATGTCGTCAGAATAGTCTTCATGGTTCTAATTACAAAAAATAAAATAATTAGGTGTTATGAAAGGCTAATCAATTTCATATAAATCTATGATTGACCTCTATGTCCATACCATGTGTTTTTAATCCAACCTTCAAAATGCACACGCTTAAGAATAATAATTCAAAAGACCAATTGTGCAAATTTAGCTTAATAAGGATATATAGAACAGAAACCCTTAATATGTATTTTATTTAATCGCCATTCGGTTAATGATTGTTCCTTACGTAATATTTGACTTGAAAAGTATCATTTTATTATTCATGAATAAATATAGAAAAATGACATTTTTTTATTTTGATATTCACTTTATCAGCAAGAACACCAAACGACACCACAAGCTTATATTCGAGCTGATGAAGTCAGTACAAGAAAATAAAATGCAATTGTTCTCTTAATCGGCAATTGTCATAACTATATGGTTATTTTGATGAGAATAATAAGTAAAATGAAATTGTTAAAAAAAACTAATTTAAATCGTACCAAAATGTTGGGATAGTTGTTTGGTTGTATGAATGACGTCGCGAGCAGTTGATAGATTAACACGCGCATAAACTTGAGGATGAGACATCGTTGCACTTATACATGATGCCATTGCCTAATATTTTTCTTTATATCAAGTCCTGTCTATTATCTTTAAAATAATAGACAGTAAGATCAAAGGGGAAATATTCAATTTGCCTATAAATGGAGATGTCAGGTGTTTCCTTTTTAAAGAGATTTCGCCAAGATTATTATCGGAAAATAATATGATATATTTATCACATGCAGTTTATTTAGATTTGACACTCTAACATTACTTGTGCGCATACATAAACTCATTTCATGTGATCCAAAAAAAATCCGCCACATGTTCCTTCCCGTGTGGTGTCATTTGTATTCATTTATGAACATTTTCTATATTTTAACGGACAAAAAAAAATCTTAAAATTTGCTGCATATCTGTTCCCAAAACATACTGATTATGTTATGATACTATAGCTATGTCCTTTTGTGTCATATTACTATTCAACTGTTTCAGTGGTTATATATCCTTCTTCGCTTCAAAATATTCGGCTTTGAGCGTTTTTGAGCAGTGTTTGAACTTTCGGACGTATGAAACTTATAATGTGTAGTTTTACCTTTTTGACTAGAAAATTTAATTTCAGAAGATTTGAATGAATGCAAGATTATTTGCCACAAGAAGAGGTTGGTTCTTATTCACTTCAATGGATAACAATGGCTCGAAGTGTGTATAATCAAACGTAACATAGAACATAATCATATTCCTCGTTATATTAGCTAATTTGTTTAAATAAAAGCAAAAGTAGTATGCCGCTGTTCAAAGTCATAAATCAATAAAGAAAAAAACAAATCCGGATTACAAACTAAAACCAAAAGAAACGCATAAAATGTAAGAGACAAAACAGACAAAACAACTGAGCTGTAACCAAAATAAACACCAACATGCATAGAAACTATTAAAACTTGTGTAAAATTTCTATATATATATATTCTCTAATTTTATTTTCACAAAATCTGGTTAATTTATATCAACTCTAATACAATTTACAACACTACAGAATGGAAAAATCGTTTATTATTTATGTAAAAAAGCGTCATGTTTATACTGTGGGTGAATATTTACACCAGTATTGACGTATATTATAAGTAATTTGATCAAATGCTATTCAATGTGTGTTTTACCTGGAGCTTATAATATACAATATCAGATTGTATAAAATATTAGTATTTATCATCAACCAGGTGTAATGTAATTTATATCATATATGCCTATGGTATATTCTTTTAGAAACCGGAGAAACTAAAGTGAAATAAAGGCAATATATTACTAAGAGTCTTTCTTTGTAGTCTATCTGGCATTTCAAGCCAAAAATAAAATAACAAAAAAGTACTAAACTCCGAGGAAAATTCAAAACGGAAAGTCCGTAATCAAATGGTAAAATCAAAAGCTCAAGTATATCAAACGAATGGTTAACTACAGTCATATATCTGACTGGTCACAGGCATTTTCATATGTAGAAAATGGTGGACTACTAAACCTGGTTTAAATGTAGCTAAACCTCACACCTGTATGACAGTCGCATTATTTCCATTATGTTGACAACAATATGTAAACAAAATAAACAAATAGTAATTAAATGTCAAAAATGGGGATACAGTAGACGTCTGTTGGTCTGTTGTCGGTATTTATTTTTTTCGATCGTATTTAAAATACTAAAACGATTTATACCAATCTTCCCAAGACTAACCCTTGTGTGCGTTATTGGTGTTTTTCGTGAAATTTGGTTCCTGAAATTTTAATGTTTTGGGTACAAATACTTAGGTAGTGGAGTGCCACTTCTTGTAAGTAGTAAATCTATAAATCTAATTTTGATATTTCGACAAATTTTGAGCGATTTCAGTTGTCAACTTTTAGCTTTCAGAATTCTTGATATAAAAAAAAAACTATTAAAATTGATTTGTTTTATTTTAGGACACACAGATGTCAAAAGCTACATCGAAATTTAATTGTCTTCTATAATTGAAATATTCACTTTGCGAAACGTCTACTGACAATTCAAATAAGTAGTTATGTATAGAGTAACAATCTCCAAAAAACAGGGCATTGGATTCTTTAACGTCGAAAGCTAATAGACCACTTTCGAGTTCATCCGTCACCGGCAAAAACTCGTCAATTATACACACCTTTATGGCGTCATTTACCAGATAGAGGGGCTCGCCTGTATCCCTGCACTATTTACGTTCATCAAGCTTCTTAGTGATCGTCTTTGTGCAGGATAAACTAGAAATAATGGTTGCTCTGTAGGTACTTACTGACATTTCCCTAATGACAGCAGTGTTGATTGTCAATTTTGAGAATTCAATTTGCCGAATAATTCGTACAATATAGAATTATAGTTTTCCAACTACTCGCTCAACATTGGAAGGAAGTGACGACGCCCCTAAACGCACAAATGACGATGATAAAGGCGCGTATAATTGTCGAGTTTTTTCCGGTGACGGATGAACTCGAAAGTGGTCTATTCAAATTTGACGGAAACTTGTTACTAAAGAATAATATTTCATATCATCAGTAGGGTTCAATCAGAATCAATATATAATTGTATGTCATACTGATATAATTTGAGGTGTAAAATGGCCTAATTTTATTATAATATTCGTACCTTTGAGTAAGGCACGACATCAAAAGTTCAATGAAGGTTAAAAAACTTAATTTACATAGTTTTTTCACTGACCCCCACACCCTCCCTCTTAACTTAATTTGGGAAAAATCGACTGACCAATAGGGATATATGTAAAATCAATTTTGGATTAACAAAACTTGCTGCTATGTTGACCCCCCACCCCAAACTATTTGATTTAAGTTTTTTATCCTACATCGATCTTTTGATGTCGTCCCTAAAGCAGCAAAGATATCGTGACAAAATCGAAAAAGACTTATAACTCAAAACGGAACGAGACAATATCTTAGTTTGAATTTAGACTAACGTTTTCCTCGAAACCCAGTTTGAATAAAACCATCCTCAATATCCAATTTCGACTGACAAATCCAAGTGGACAGTGGGGGCTGGTTTTTATCGGACTGCAATAATTTTTATAGTTCATTAAAAAAAGGTTATTGTAGAATTTCTGTTTAACATCATCTAAATGAATAAACTAATAACAACTCGTTTTGCCAGAAAGCAAACTGACAATAGAGGTATATAAACTTTGTCATATTCTGTGTTCTACGGGCAGTAACTCTAACATATTTAAAAACATACAAAGAAATTAAACACACATAAAACGGATAAACGTTAATATAAAACAGTCATTTTTACTTATGGTTAGGAATGGCGATTGAATAATGAACTATTGATGATAAGCTTTCCTTAAGTATCTTAACAGCATATGGCAAATATTTCGGAATATTCAGTTCTTTATGCTCTTCATATCGTACCTTCTTTGAGTTTCTAACCTTTCGATTTGAACGTCGCTGATTATTCTTTAAGAGACGCAAAGTGCGTTTAGTAAACAAATTTTAAGCCTGGGCTGTGTTTGGACATACGCCTGAGGCGGCCTATGGTTACCTGATAGGGACCTTTGGGTACCCATGTTTTGATATTTTATGTTTCAAAATATCAAACTATGTGTACCCAAAGGTACCTATGGGTAACCATAGGCCGCTTTATGCGTATATCCAAACACAGCCAATGTATCTTTGATAAAAGACATCCAATACGAGTTTAAATTACCCAATCAAATATAACCAAGGGCCTCAGTGGCCGATTTATCGATGTATTCAATCTACTGTTTCACTAGTCTGTCAAGACTGATGTTTTGGGATTGAATCCCGTATATGGCAGGTGCGTTCGATTTCAATCGTAATTTACTCGGATTTTAAGTTTTCCACACAAAAGGTCGGTGGTTTACTCCGGGCACATAAACTGATAGACTAGTAGTATAATAAGTGCTTAAAATGACATGTGTGGTGTATTTCTGTCACGTCTTGTTGCCATTTGAGCATTGTGATGAAGCAGGGATTCAGCTAAACATTTATTTCAGGAGGTAGACATTGGTTCAGGGAGATAACTCTTTAAATCAGTAATGCGTTTGTAAAAGTCAAGTTTTATTAATGTACTTTAAGCATTTACCTGAAACAGATTGAAAATAATCTATGTATCTTAGAAGCTTAGAATGTATTTATGAAAATGGCTGACACAAAAATACTGATGATCTTAAAAGTTATTTCCCTCAACCTATGTTACCACCTTAAACCAGGTTTGTTAAAATGTCCTGTACAAAGTCAGTTTTATCAAATAGTTCGATTCCTTGTATATTGGCGTCTGTTTTTGACTCACTTCCGTGTTCAATTGTTCTTTTGTTTTCCTCTTATAGTTGATGGGTAAACTTCAATTTTAGTTTGTAAACCGGATTTGTTTTCTTTCATTCGATTCATAACTTTTAAAGCCCGGTATACTATTGTTGCCTTTATTTGAATCAATATTTAGTCTTAGAATAAAGGGTTTAAACCGACCACCAAACGATCCTTGATTTTGTAATGAGGAGTAATTGCATCTATGCTTAAATTAACAAATCCTTAAAAATCGAAAAACAGACTTTTTGATTTATTTCTTGAGATATTTAAAATAATTTCACTTTCTCATACTTACTTCATTTTTTTAATGGATGATTGTAACATGCTTAATTTGCCCATTTTAGCAGATATCTGATTTTAACTCGTCGCATTGCGAACTTTTTTTAGATATACTTATTGCAGTGCATGCTTCATCTGTTGGTATGTTTGTGTAGAGTGCGAACGGTATGTGTATATTTAAATATATTTACCCATGTAAAATGACGTGAAAAATGTCAAATCATAAAAATACAAATTATGAAGTCTCAAAGAAAACTTGCAAGATTTCTGCAGCTTTTTTTGTTGAATGGCTTCGATTTGGGTACTGTGACGTTATAGTTTTTTTAGTTTACGTGTTTAGCTAACGTGCACCCATATTGTTTGTATGTTCTCTAATACGTCATGGTTCTTAACAGATATTGTACGTACTTGATGGTTCATTCATATTTCCCAATCTTTTGATAAAATTAAATTCAAGTTCAATTGTATGTCATACAGAAGTCCAGTAAAAAAGGGAAAGATGTGATACGCTTGCAAAACTCTTCACAAGAGACCAATTGACACATAAGTTAATTATAATAGGTCACTGGACGGCCTCCAACAATAAGCCACTCTCATATCGTATTGTCTGCTATAAAATGCCAAGAAATGACAAATGTAAAACGATCCAAATAAAAAACTAACAGACTAATTTAGGCATGTTTTTTGAGAGGGTATACTTATAAAAATGTTTAGTACGTGTGTGAAACCGTACATGGTCATACATTCCAGCTACAAAAGGCCATTAAATTACAAATGTAAAACAACTCAAACGCAAAACGAGATAAACCAAAAATAACTAATAGAATGCATAGCAACAGACGACAACTCCTAAATTATAGGCTCCTGACTTGGGACATGCATTTTCTGCTTTCATTTGTATTGAGCATGCTTTCATAAGATAGTATTGTTTATATTATTTTTTAGAGTTAAATGCTGCTCCTGTATATTTACTATTAATTGCATGTTCTTTTGTGTATTTATTTGTTCAATTTTTCGAGATAAGTATAGAAGATTTAAAAAAAAAATATATTTCATAGAGTCACGACTACCTTCATGCTGACAATGTATAGCTGTTTAGTTGAATATTTAAGATGTTATATGATTGCTAAATATACAACTCTCAACACGACCTCAAATGACATAGAAGTTAATCATAGGTCATGGTAAAGCTTTTTGGAAATTAGCAAAACCAATAATGTATAGTTAGCAATTAAAGGCTCTTCAAAAACGTCTGTCAATATTTAGGTGTCTTGTTCTTTTGTCGTTGGGTTGCTTTATTGACACATTCCTTTTTTTCACTTTTGTCATAAGTAATTCTGTTTTGTTGGCTCGGGTCGAATAAGAGCTTGAAATTCACAGAGTAGTTTGTGCTTTTCTATCAATTATATTCCATAAAATTAAGAAAATGGAAATGGAGAATGTGGAACCCGAACAAAGAGCAGATAACAACACAATGCCATCAATGGGTCTTCAATGCAGCAAAAAAAAAGTCCGTACCCGAAGGCGTGATTCTGGCCCCTAAACAAAGGTGAATAATAGTTCAGTGATAATGGACGTCATACTAAATATTTAAAATAAACTAAAATTGAAAATCATACAAGACTAACAATTGTAAGAGGCTCCTGACTTTGGACAGGCGCAAAGATTTCAGCAGGGTTAAAAATGTTTTTGAGATCTCAACCCTCCTCTATACCTCTAGCCAAAGTAGAAAAACAAACACATACACAACAATACGCACAGTAAAAGTTAGTTTAAAATAAGTCCAAGTCCGCTATCAAAAAAGGGAACAAAAGAAACTAAGGGACAATGATGCAAAAATTAACAAAGGACTACTAGCAGTTACTTACATGCCATTAAACTGATTTAAAGAATATCAAGCACAATCCCTCCCGTTATGGGTTTAGTATTATACCGTAATAAGATATATTAGAAGAACATAACCCGTATCATGCAACTGGTTTTTGAATAAATGTGTTTAATTCCGCTGACAGCTTTGTGCTTTATAAAGAATATTTCCATAAAAATTGAATGTGAAATACCTGAACGTATAAGAAGTCTGCATGTTGAGCTATATTTACGAATGATGTCCTTATACCGATGATTAAATTTAGTAAATGTTTTGACTAGTTTGTGATATCGAAAAGCATATAAGCATATTAGCAAAAATGACAGACAAGTAAACAAAATTTATAATAGCACAATAACACTATGATGGGATGTATAAGTACAGAGACACGTCATATGCATCAAAGAAACACAAAAAGATACATAGACAAAGCACGTTATCAAGAATAAAGAACAAAAATAAAAACAATATTATAGCACAATCACATAATGACGGGATGCATAAGTACAGAGCCACGCCATACGTGTCAAAGAAACCCATATAGACAACGCACTTTACCAAAAAAGAAAGTATACAGTGTTCTCCTTTTTTCACTAAGGTAAGGTGGGTGTTTTGCAAAAAACACTTGCAACCGGGTGGTTTTTTTTTAATATAGCCTATCGAACCAAGTTTTTGTCCTGTTCCTCGCTTTAGTGCTGTTTTTTTGGCACACAGAACCGTAATATTCTTCTGTGAGGATAAGCCATTTAAAGTCCTCTTCATATTTATTACCACCTCTCAAATGAGGGGTAACCTCTCAATGTAATAACCATCCCTTTTATGAGGGGTACATGTTTGTTTCTGGCCTTTTCATCATTATGGACACTCTTTTAGAAAAGTTGTACCAAATAAAACGATTTTCCCCCTTTTAAGGTAAAAATTCTAAGTTTTACTTTTTCTTTTCTTCAAAAGTAATATGACCCCTTGCCCGAGGAGTAGTCCCTCTGTTAAGGGATATCCCTCATTTTGGGATTGTTCCCAACCTGTTTATCTTCGTGAAGCCTGTGTGCATTTTCTGTTGTTTTGATACTTTTTTTTAATTTCAACAATTTCAATTCAACTATCCGTTTTAGTTGACTCATATGACTTAGAATTATCCTAAACACCGTCGTCATTTGCCTTTCCATTTCCCCGATTAATAAAAGAAAACATTGAAATTTGAGGATCCGCCATTTTTGTCAATGAAAACAAATATATTATACTAGTATTCATGTCATATGGATATCATCCAAAGAGACTTACAAGTTGAAGCAATATTCATATAGAGAAATAAAAAAATACTTTAACACGTTATTAAGATGATAAACAACGATAGTACCCAGAATCCATATTTTAAGACCATCATGTATTATTTGTGTAGTTGATTTGAAATATTAATCAATAAGGTCTTTTTTTTAGAAAGGGGACTCTAAAAATGAGGCGGAGTCAGCCGTGTCTGTTGTTTCTTTAATTTTTAGTTCATGGGGGGATACATTAATGGAAACCAAATAAGTTTGGTCAATGGAACGAACATCATCAATATATCTGAAAGTGAAATTAAAGAACCTGGATTCTTCGATCTTCTTGTTTTGGAAAAGTGTCTGAAGGAACTCCAATTCATATAAAAATAAGAAGAGGTCGGCAATTAGTTAAAAAAAGTCTACTTCCAAATTCAATAAAATATGTTGTCAATAAGAAACTCCAGCATATTATCACATGTTCCTCTGTGTAAAATCTTTAGATGTCTTATTTTTGTCATTAAATGTAGGTTGTCTCAATGACAAAAACCTTTTATTCGTATTTGTTCATTTCTGTTATAATAAATAAATGGTTTCTTTCAAGCTTTCTGTTGAAAAAGAGCTCAAAATACACATGGGATTTGCACTTTGCTATCAGTAAATTTATGTCCCTTTTTATATGAACAAAATGATTGAGATATCTTTTAATTTCCTTAAAACAGGACGGGGGTTTTCTCTACTGAAAGATGAGAGATAACGAATTATAACACTCCCCAGGAAAGTGTGTTATTTTTATCTGACAAAAATATATCCGTTCATGTACATTTTACATGAGATACCAGTAGTGACCTTGGTTAACTGGAAACAGCCAAGTGTCTTCTATATTTCAGGCTAAATACATTGTGAGATAGAAACTAACTATTTAGTTTCACTTAAATGTATTCAATAATCTCAATAAAATATACATACTTATATCATATATAATATTTGAACATTTATCAGCACTTAAAAGAGCGATACATTTTTTGCTTCGACGTTTATTGTCCTTGTTATGTTCTGATATCTATTTAAATCAACTAAGAGGCCAATATCTTTCAACAAGGTCAAATCTGAAAGTTGTGGAAGCTTGATGGAAAATAATCTGTGAACCAATGCATATTAAAGGTTTTATAATAGTTATCAAAGGTACCAGGATTATAATTTAGTACTCCAAAAGAGTAACACATATCTTTAAAATTAAAATGTCATTACGCGATATGGCATACTTTGCTGTTTTGTAGAATGCAATTTCTAAACTAATGCGAATTGTTTTCATTTAAAAAAACAAGATAACCTCCAAAATAATTTTGGGTTTCGGTTATTAAGACGTCCTTTTTTTATTATACAGTGTCAATTACTTATTACAATTTCCTCAAATTTACGATGAACCATCTTATAGATTGTACATTGTAAATATAGCGGTTTAACAATCCACGCCTGTCTAGGGGAGATACATAATATTCAGAGATATTTTGTTTTTCTTACCTACTGGTTCCTATATATAATCTTTATGTCTAATCTCGTAGATACATAACTTGGGGATGGTACCAGTTAAAATACACATAAAAAAATGGAACAAAATGAATTATGAGGAAGATTTAAGGTGAAGGGAGGGGTAGTACAGAAGTTTTTGTCTTTGCGCCTGTGTTTAATTTTAACATTCAAAAATTTTCGTAGTAAAAGTGGTACAGCTATTTCAAGTAGCGACATCCTTTAACCCACGAGGAAGTATTGTACTTTTTGTAACGTCAGTATATCTTGTTAGGTAGTAGATTGATATAGCCTGACACTACTGTTTCTTTTAAAGTCAAAAAGTGAACATGGCACATTCGATGCAATTTCGCGGAGCGCAAATTCCACTAGGGTGCCAGTTATGCGAAGGAAGCACTAATGTTAAATGGAATTGCACTGAATGTGAGTTACTAATGTGTCAAAATTGCACTGATAAAATACATCCGAAGTTCAAAATGGCTGACACGCATCACGTTATTGAAATAAAAAGTATTGGTACAAACAATCCAGAGTTATTCCAAAAACCAAACCGCGCTAAATGTAAAACTCACATTTCACAGGATTACTGCATCTTTTGTCAAACCTGTGATGAGCTAGTTTGTCCATCTTGTTTAACAAAGTCACACCAGAAACATGATTTACGGGAAATAGTAGATGTGTTTACCGAAGATGTCAACAGCTTAAAAAGATGTAATACTGAACTGAAAAGCAGATTTTTAGATTTTTATGAAGAGCAATTAGAAAAGATCGAAAAAATGAAGGTTGATAATATGGACCACCTTCAAATGGTTAAAAGCAAACTAGAAAAACAAGAATTAACAATTATGTCTGATTTAAAGTCTCAGAAAAAGACAATGTTAAACGATCTTGACAAAAAGAGCTGTGAAAAGGAAATCATAATGTCAACAGCTAAATCAACTATACAACAAAACATTGAAGATATAACAAAAAAGCTGGAAAAAAATACAATAGTCGCTAAGACAAATAACATTGAAAATGTGCATGAAACTGCAAAGAATACTAGAAAATGGCTGTCATGTGCATCAAAACCTGTGTCAATTGATCCAAGAGTGTTTAAAAGGCTGCCGGACTTTTTTCCTGAACCTATTCATGAGAACACAACAGGAAAACTTATTGGATATCTTTCTGATAAGAATTTTATACCGATCAGATTAGTGCAGGTATTCACATCAGATTTGACTGGTATTAACCGACTTAAAGTGAGCAACAAGAATGAGATATGGACTGCAGGTGATACAGTTCTTAAGCAAATAGCCATTAATCCTTCAAGTGCAGTTAGAACATTGCAAAACATAACGGATCAAAACATTATTGATATGTCTTTACTATCATCACAAGAAGTGATTTTTACTACGAACGTTAGCAGAAATGATCTTTACGTTGTAAGTGGGAATGAAGTAAAAAGCTTCTGTTTATTTGCACCATTAAGTCCTCGAGCCGTTCACGTCACTAAGAGCGGTCTTATTTACATAAGCACAAGGGATTCAGCAAGCGTCTACGAAAAAACAGAAAGTAGCATCAGACAAATTGTAACTCTTGACAAAGATAGAAAACAAGATATTATCTTTGAATGTACAGGAACATCTAACGTTATTTCAAATATTACGAGAATAAGAGATGGACCTGACTGCTTGTATGTTATAGATGCGTATTCGATTCACCTTGATGGACGAATCATTTCCCTAGGAAAAGACAAGACAATAAAATGGATATACGACGGGAACATCGCGGCAAACAAATCTTCTTTTGTGCCATCAGATTTAGAAATCACTGATGCTGGAAACATTGTTGTGTGTGAAATGTTCAATCATGCTTTGTGCATTCTCGGAAAAGACGGGTATATCATACATCATATTTTACTGGATACGTTGGGAATATATTCACCTTGCTGTCTTGAAATCATACAAAATGATAAAATGTACATTGGTTGCAGACAAGAGAAAACTGGCGTTACCGAAAATAGCAAAATTTACTTAGTATCATTGTCTAAGATCTAGCAATTTCGTGGGATTGTTATTTCAGCAGTTCAAGTGTCATGGATATGTTATCGTATTACATATTTTTACGCTCCATGAAATTGTGTTTTTTTTTCTTCAAATTCATATGTTTTAACCGTCATATTGTTTTTATTTGACAAAGCGAAAATAAACAGAGACTATCATACCTCGAAGAGAGACTAACAAAATCAGTTTAAATAAAAGAAAAAAGAACAGTCACAAAATTCTAAACAGAAAATTGTAGACTAAAAAATATATTGGGAATGTATCCATGAGACACAGATGAATCCACCGCCTGTATATGATATAAAATTATAAAATTAAGCTACCCAACTGTGTACTTGATCAGAATTTTGTGGTAATAACAATTGTGTACAAGTTTCATAACATTTGTTCGAGGCAAACGCAAGATAGAGAAACGAAATGAAAAATTAAGCAACTTTTCCAGAGTTATTTTGTAAAGGAGCATAAATCTAGAACGATTAAAGTCATTCCACCAAAATTCAAACTTTATCTCTATGTTGTTGTAAGAAGCATTGTGTATAGTTTCAAAACATTAAGTTGAGGCTTTTTTAAGTTAGAGAACGGACACAACAAATTCTGCATTTTTTCCATTTATAAAGGACCATAACTCTAGAACAAAAATAGGGACACACCTAAAATTCAACTTGATCTGTATTTTGTAATGTGAAGCATTGTGTATAAGTTTTATAATATAGGCATTTTTATAAATTTCCTGTTTCCAAAACTTTGAATTCTTCGAAAAACTAAGGATTTTCTTATCCCAGGCATAGATTACCTTAGCCGTATTTGGCACAACTTTTTTGAATTTTGGAACCTCAATGCTCTTCAACTTTGTACTTGTTTTGGCTTTATAAATATTTTGATATGAGCGTCACTGGTGAGTCTTATGTAGACGAAACGCGCGTCTGGCGTACTAAATTATAATCCTGGTACCTTTGGTAACTATTATAACATTTGGTTGAGGCTAACTAAAGTTAAACTAGAGGCTCTAAAGAGCGTGTGTCGCTCACCTTTGTCTATGTGAATATTAAACAAAGGACACAGATGGATTCATGAATAAGTTGTGTTTTGGTGTTGTGTTTGTAGATCTTACTTTACTAAAGGTTCTTGCTGCTTATAGCTATCTCTATCTATAATGACCTTGGCCCAGTAGTTTCAGTGGAATAATGTAAGTGAAAATTTACAAAATTTATGAAAATTGTTAAAAATTGACTATAAAGGGCAATAACTCCTTAGGGGTCAATTGACCATTTTGGTCATGTTGACTTAACTTTAGGTCTTACTTTGGTGGCAGCAACCCAACAACAGGTTGTTTGATTTGTCTGAAAATTTCAGGGCAGATAGAACTTGATCTAATAGAAAATTTAACCCATTGACATATTTGCTTTAAATGCTTTGGTTTCAAAGTTATAAGACAAAAACTGCATTTAACCCATTATGTTCTGTTTTTAGCCATGGCGCCCATCTTGGTTGGTTGGCCGGGTCATCAGACAAATGTTTTAAACTAAATATCCCAATGATGATTGTGGCCAAGTTTGCTTTGATTTGGCCCAGTAGTTTCAGAGGAGAAGATCTTTCTAAAAGATAACTAAGATTTACGAAAAATGGTTAAAAATTTACTATAAAGGGCAGTAACTCCATAATAATATTCAAGATAATAACCAAAAACGGCAAAATTTCCTAAAAATTACAAATTCAGGGGTAGCAACCTATCAATGGGTTGTCCGATTCATCTGAAAATTTCAGGGTAGATAGAAGTTGACCTGATAAACAATTTTTCCCCTGTCTGATTTGCTCTAAATGCTTTGGTTTTTGAGTTATCAGCCAAAAACTGCATTTTACCCCTATGTTCTATTTTTAGCCATGGCGGTCATCTTGGTTGGTTGGACGGGTCACCGGACACATTTTTCAAACTAGGTACCCCAATGAAGATTGTGGCCAAGTTTGGTCAAATTTGGCCCAGTGGTTTCAGAGAAGAAGACTTTTGTAAAATTTAACGCATGACGCTTGACGATGACGGACGCAGGACGAAGCCGGACGCCAGACGCCAAGTGATGAGAAAAGCTAACTTGGCCTTTTAGGCTAGGTGAGCTCAAAACTGAAACAAAACATTAACAATGTTTTTGCAATTTGATAAACAATAACAAAGTAGCTGGACCATGATATCAAATTGATTTTCAAACTGAGATACACAAATTGATATTTAAACTATTTAATATTTAATAACATAGTATAGGAAATGTAAGAGATTGCCATTAAAAATTGATAATTAAATCAAAGTCTCTGAACCATGACATTATAGGAAAGGGACTCAATATATATTCTTCAAACTGATATAATAATAAGATATCAATGCAACTTTATGAAAAATATCATATATCTTTCACTAGTAGTTCCTATCAAAATTATGTCATTAGAAAACTTAACATTGAAACCTGTTAATGAATTCAGTCACTTAGAGGGCAGGTCCTTCAAAAATAGTCGTATAACTGATATGTTATGATAGTAATGCAACTTAATAGTAAATGGATCTATAACAAGTATTACTTATCAAACTAACTTAATCAATAAACGTTTTGTTTGGGCTACCAACCACAACGACGCCGCCAAAAAGCATACTCTATGTATCGCCTTCCGCGACTTAAGTCGCAAGCGAGACAACAAAACATTGATGAAGGTGCCGTGTAAGGGTAAGCAGATCCAACTCGTCAAGTCGAACCTGTGGTGTTGATCGTGTAACAGTAAAAAGTTATCAAAGGTACCACGATTATAATGTAATACGCCAGACGCGCGTTTCGTCTACATAACACTCACTAGTGACCCTCAGATCAATCTAGTAATAATGCCAAATAAGTACAAATTTGAAGAGCATTGAGGACCCAAAATTCCACAAAGTTGTGCCAACATATTCTACAACATATGGTCTTTTTCCCATACTTCAAAAATCAAACATGTGTCCGTTCTTTTTTCGTTATGTTTGTAGATATTGGTTTTATTTTAGGTAAATTATTGTTCAATAATTTGCGTTTTGTTTATTATTTGGCACATAATGATAGCCCATGAACATTTAATTTCGTTTCTGGGGCTGATTTTTTTGTACATTAGTTTATATATTGAATTTAGTATTGATGTATATAACAAACTTCATTTTGCCGCGAATAAGGTCCTAGAATTCCAAGATCGATATAATGTTCGATGGCCGTAATAATTACTAACTTGGTCAGGTGACGACCTTTGTGGTCATATTCCTCCTCCCATTTTTCAAGTACATGTGAATCATTGGCTCACATAGTATTGGCGTTAAGCATTCATGGTACAGATAAATACAGGATAGGGCGCGATAAACATAAAGTGTTATTTCCTCATTCAGTACTGAATTGATAAAAGAAGTGGCATACGTGCCAATGAGACAACTCTCCATCAAGTCAGAATTTGTTTAAGTAAATCAGTATAGGTCAAAGAAAGGTCTTCAATGACTAGTGTTAAACCATTCAAACGGGAAAAAGAACGGTCTAATCTATATAAAAACGAGAAACGAGAAACCTGTATGAACCATATCAACAAACGGCAACCACTGAACATCTAGCAGCACAGAATTCACACCTTGCTGTCATAATACTTTCGAGTACGATCATTGTACTCAAGATACAGAAATCAACCAATGAAAATGTAAAAAAAAAAGGATTTCGAGCACACATTTTGATATCCGAATACCGAGTCAAGTTTTATTTCCGAGCGACCACATATCGGAATAAATGTCCTTTTAGGTTTCAATGAATACAATAAACTAAGGAATACATTATAGGTATTGTCTGGTATTATACGTTCCTGAAACTTCCAAATTGAAGATCTTTTCAAGTACTGGACAAGACTTGATAGCTGCCGATACTTTTCACTGTCATTTCCGTCAGATATCCGTACAATATTATTTCATGTCATGTCTTTTAAACAATATTGGTTATAACAGAGACATGTACAACCAATTCAATTCATTGCTCAAAGTAAATTGGGATATGGGATGTGAAGTACGTAAAAAGTATTTAAAATAAATAAGTTACTAGTACTCATTATATACAAACTGTGATCGTGTCATACCATCAGAATTAACACGAATCAATCGAAATAACCTATTTTGAATTCTGCTGGATCCAACCCAAAGACATAACATAAAATTAAAATTAAACCCACACACACCCTGTATAAAGCGAAAGATTTTTTTTGCCAGGGTCTTTTTGTGGCATATTTCATGCATATTCAGGACGAGAACAAAATTGAGAATCAACAAAGTTTGATCTGAAAAGCCAAGTTGGACGGCCGATAATTAAACCATAATTGGAAAACTCGAATATTCATATCGAGGTTATCTTATTCCGATCGGACATTTGGATGTATTTAGTAGTGAATTTTTTATTGAGAACATATATGTTGATTTTGTAGGTTGACTTTTTCCAACAAATGTTTATACACCCACCACAGTAACCAATAACTCTTTAATTGGCATAGATTGCTGTCGGATGTTTAAAGTCCATGAAAGACAATATTTCTTTTTGTCCTAAAAGTGGGTTTTCTACTATACGGATACACCCCTACAGATATCGCTATATCTGTATACTTTACAGATATTGCTTTAACGCTTCGACCAATGCCGGGCTGAGTATTGTATGAATCTGTGTTACCTCAGAATGTGTATTGCAGTCGCATATTAATGACGTATTAATTGCGAATTAACGATTACTTTTATACGTTCTGTTTGTATTCGAACATTTCTTTAGAGCAATAAGAATCACGTCAAGTTTTCAGATGACATACACACATGAACAGCAGTCTTTTCTACGATGACAACTATCGATTTCAAAACTTGAATGTGTATGGTTGTGTAACAAAAACAACCATGTCAATTTCAGCATGCATGTTTAGTGTTTAGTGTCGAGTCTGGAGCGTAAGGCAATCTGATTCAAATTGGACAATGTTTTCTTATTTGTTTTACTGTTAAAATTAGTTATGTTAAAATAGATAATTATTCACCTTGAGTAATGTACTATTGTTGACCATTATAAATTCTTTTTTTGCGAACCCGTCTTCAGCTGAATGTGCGATTATTGTATCGTATTACAAGACGGGCCTCAAGGGATTTCAAATCGATAATAAACGCAAAACATGTGTTTTTGTGTCTTTGAAACACAAATAATATACAGAATTAATTGCAGGATAAAGACAATAACTGTTAAGTGTCTTTAAAAAGTAAAATCACAAAAATACTGAACTTAGAGGAAAATCAATTCGGAAAGTCCATCATCACATTGCAAAATCAAATAACAAAACGCATCAAAACGAATGGACAAGAACTGTCATATTCCTGACTTGATAGAGGCATTTTCAAATGTAAAAAATTGTGTATTAAACCTGGTAATTTCAGCTGTATTTATACTCGGCTCGAAACAGGAATAGAAGCTCGCTAAAAGCTCGCATTACCCTTGTTTCCTAGCCTCGTACAGCTGATATTTAAAGACACACAATAGTTATTGTCTTCGTTGAAAAAAAAAGAATTTAAATGTTACATAGTATTTTTAACAATAAGAAAATCGATATTTATATCATAAACAATAAGCTATTTTCCTCCCTTCTTAATTTAGTTTTTGAAGCAGCATATTTTGTTCCATAAACCAGAACATATAATACTTTTAGACCAAAAGGGTCTCAGTTATTTGATCATATATGTTTATCACATCTTTTGCATATTGTGACGCCTCGTCATGAACCTGAAAATAAATTATGCAAACATTAAAAATTAGAAGTGCCGAATTGTCTCCCTTTGAATTTTTAGGAATAATTTTTGCGTGTTATATATTTGTTCTTGCGTTTGTTGTCATTTTTTACAAATATGAAAAGATAACTTCTATATAAACAATACTTCACCTTTGATCTATCAGTCGAAATGTTTACCTTAATTATGAGTAATTAGTTAAGGGACTAAATTGTTAGTCGGCTCAGCAGTCCATGTTTCATTAATGCAAGAGCAACACTATAAGTGCCTGGTAAGTCATTTGTAGACAAAATGCGCGTCTGTCAAAATACAAAGTTTCAATCTTGGTATATATGATGAGGATAGTTAAAACCATTGGGTGAATTTCATGGCTTGTAGATTTTTTATTCCCCGAGAGTATCACCAGCATAGTTGTCAGCAATTTTGTGTTTTCTGTGACATGAATTATCATTGATATGGTCATAATTATAAATAAACTGTTTTCATTGAAACTTTGATTTTTTGAAATACTAAGACTTTTCTATCCCATGATAAGATAACCTTAGCTGTATTTTGCAAATTTTTTTTTGGTTCTCAATGCTCTTCTTTTAATACTTTGTTTGGCCTTTTTATTTTTTTAGGAATTTGAATCCAACCTTTACTGATGAGTCTTTCGTAGAAGAAACGCGTGTCTGGCGAAATACAAAATTTCAATCCTGGTATCTTTGATGAGTTTATTTACAAGAGCGGTATCTGTGACCATATCTTAGAACCTGCATTTATCCCAGGTCAAAGTAAGTTTTGTGTTACTTTACTTTGGTATTAAGAAAAATTGACTCAAAACAAATGAACAGAAAAACATGTCCAAAACAATTTGACACAGAAAAAAAGATTGTACGTGTAACTTGTGGTTAAATCATCAAGTGAGTTTTCTCGGAAAGTCAGAGGTCTATACTCCATCAGTACAACCCGCTGTAAATCCCAGTTGAAATACGTTGATGATGACTAATGGGGAAATGGCAGATTAGTGACTCTCCTCTCATTCTTATTAAATTCATTTAGTTTTTATAGGACTGTGATCCGTAATATCGGATGTGGTTTGTTTTTAGTTGCTTTTTTTTTTGGGGGGGGGGGGGCGGTTGAAAAAAGGAATGTCTGTGTTTGTTCAGGGTAAGCATTTTAATTGTTCCCTTGTAATCTTCTTATATTTTGGCAACAGAAACAAATTTTAATATCGTATACAATATTTATATAAAATAGCACAATGTCATACTAACATTATTATTATCATTACCTTAGGAATTGGCTGCCTTTTTCAGCATTTCTTTTTTGAGTATTTTATACGGAACATGTCACCACATTCATTTATTATATCTAATGCCTGAAACAAGAAAGAACAAGGGAAATGATATAAATGATGCCACTTGACAACCTTATTCATTTATTATATCTAAAATAGTGCCTGAAACAAGAAAGTACAAGAGAAATTCTATACATGTTGCCACACGACACATTATTTTGGTTTGTGTATTATATTTAATGGGGACTGAAAATGTATATGAAATTCAAAATTAACCAAAATGATTATTCTAAAACTACCATTTTACCGTAGTCAATGGAAAGATGTTTAAAAAGAATACTAGTTACATAAAATACTGACAGTTTTATTCACTAAATATTTTATTTTAAATATGTTGGTTATATTGAAGATATAGGAATTAAAAAAAATCTTTAGGTGTAGGGTGAAGATATCCCTGAACTTGAAAATCCATATAATTCAAAGTTTACAAATTTCGTCGTTAATTTTGACAAAAGACTGATATTGAAACTAACATTGCATGTTCTTAAATCAAAACTGTTGAAAAATAAAGCAATATGTATACCTTGTCAAGCATTTCTTTAGTATGAGCAGCTGATAAGCAAAGTCTAGCACGTGATTCTATTATTGGTGTGGCGGGAAAACCAACAACTACAATACCTAATCCTTTCTCTAGACACGTTCTGTTCATAGCCCTGAAAGATAATATAATCACAAATAACAAAACCTAGACCCTTCTCTAGACACGTTTTGGTCATAGCCCTGGGAAAAAATATAATTACAAACTACAAATCCTTTCTTATGATTTGAAGGTTGCATGTAACAAGCGAAGCACGCATATCAACGGTTTCAACTTTCAACATGCATAGACTCATCCTTTTTTCCTGACCCTCAAACAGATATATTCCCATTGTTGTTGCCACAACATAGTCTTCTTTTCATCGATTGTTGAATATGCGAATGAAACATCCCATTGAATTTGCATTTGCCAGAGCGCCCCCAACTGATGTCACATGACGAGTGGGACCTGCTTTACATTCATTAGCACTTCAATTCCCCCTCAGATCACCCCTAGTTTTTGGTGGGGTTCGTGTTGCTTAGTCTTTAGTTTTCTATGTTGTTTCATGTGTACTATTGTTTGTCTGTTTGTCTTTTTTCATTTTTAACCATGGCATTGTCAGTTTATTTTGGAATTATGGGTTTGACTCAGTGTCCCTCAGGTATCTTTTGTCCCCTTTTTAAAATCAATCCTGTTTTCATCAGTCTGTAGTTTTCTTCATATATTGAATGTATACAGTTGATTGTTTTTTTTTACACATGGCGTTTGTAATGAATGTTTATTTTTAGCAAGCCGTAGTATCTCTTTACTAGTATTTACTTCTGCACACAAACTCATCGTTTGCAATATTCCATTATCCGAACTTGTAAATATTAACCATATGTTGATAAACCATGTACATCAGCCTTTGATAAATATCAAAATGAATATGTTGCATTTATTATACAATAATCAAACGCATGAAAATCGGTGTTCAAATTTCTGTACCAGCTTCTTAAAAATACATGTGTTAAAAGTTTTACTTACGCCACTTTAGATGGTAGAAATATCAGTAAAGGCACAACAGGTGAATCATCATTCCCATAAATAATAAAACCACTTTCTTTTAATTTCCTCCGAAAATACTGTGTATTCCATTTTAATTGGTTTATTCTTTTAAGTCCTGAAATCAAAATGATTTTTAATTTTTAGTTTATATAATATTGTACTTTCACTTAACTGAAATGCAGGGTTTACCTTTGATGATTTTTGATTTTTCTGCTGATGGCCGTTTGTTTATGCTTATGAACTGTTTATTTATAAGTTGCTTTTTCCCCAAATTTTGGTCTCTAACATACGCTTACAACTAATATTTTATCGATTTTTTGTTTGTTAATTTTTTCTTTCAACAAGCCTGCATAAAAACAAAGGATAAAACCGAAGTTACCATAAGCAAACACAGACAGACAGACAGACAAACAGACAGACAGACAGACAGACAGACAGACAGACAAGGATATACAAACAGAACGATAAAGATATTAACTATACAGTTACTTAATTGGGAAATTCGTTTTGGACATATTAAGGCGAGTAAACACAAAAGCGTCTTCAATGTTTCGTATGCTTTACTAGAGTCTAAATATACAAGAGAGACGTCGGCAAGTGACGACGTTGTTACGTAAAAATGACAATAACACGTTAACCAAATAAAAGAGTAAAATACTTAACTGAAACTATAATTCACAACAGCATTTCTATTAATTAATAACGTTAACTCATGTTAGTATATGTTGTGGTGTTCTACACATACCTTCTGTGGTTCCGTCCTTGCCCATTATTATTAACATTGATGAGATTATTTGTTGTGTTACTGCAGGCGGCATAGAACTAGAATACACTGATGCATGCGAGTTAAGTCTTAGGTAATGTATGAGTTTCTAAAAAGAAAGAAACAAATATAATCATAAGTCAATTAGGTCCTACAGATTGACAAAAGAAAAGATATAACTTCAGATGGAATTCAAAATCATATCACTAAATTTGAGTTTGATGCATCAAACGTGAGTTTCTGTGTTGTTGTTTTTTTGTCAGGGGTAACAAACTTTCTCCTTTTTGGATTTATCTTGGGGTTCGCTGTTATTATTAAAAAGTAAAATTACACCGCTAACTTTTGTTTGTTTATTGATATGTCTTAGTTTTGTGTTTTTTCAGATCCTATAAGGGAAACAGTAGTATACCACTGTTCAAAATTCATCAATCGATTGAGAGAAAACAAATCCGGGTTCCAACTGAAATCGAGAAGAACATATCAACTATAAAAGAAACAAAACGGAATGACCGAAACTCTGAACAAAAACAAACGTCAACATACACAGAAACGGACTATTTGATTACAACTGCCATATTCGTGACTTGGTTCAGAATATTTTAACAAAATATTAGTGGGTCCAACTTTGTTTTATGGCTGAACAAACTCCCGCTTATATGACAATGTATTAACATGTAAATAAATAATATAAAAGTACATTATTACATGTTAACCACCGATTGACAACGTCCATCTTTCTTTAACGACATCACAAGCAGTGACCTATTTTTCGAGACGTATATCTAATCTTGGTTCCTTTTTTGTTTTTTTGTTTGTTTTTTTTAATTCCTTTTTTTTTAATTCCTTTAACAACAGCAAAGGACACTACAAACATTGAACTCTTTTTGACACGTATATCTGATCACCATGTTTTGGGAACAAAACTTGGCTTCAATTACCGACATCGGATATATTTTCCGGTGTTGAAAAATAACGCGAACATTAATCGTCGCGAATATATAAAACATAGCTCTATCCTATTAAATAACATCAAGTAAATTGGAAAATCGCGTATTCAAATCGTCGCAAAACATGGTAGATAGAGCGTATTTAAAATTAAAAAAAAATAATCGGGGGTGTTGGTTAGCAGTATATATATCCTTTACCTTATTGCCTGCTATATATCCCCCAGCAGCACCAAAACTTTTAGTAAATGTTCCCATCATTACATCCACGTCCTTAGGATCCAGTCCAAAATAATCTACCACCCCTCTACCACTGTTACCTATAGCACCAATACTGTGAGCCTCGTCTAAGTATACATAGGCTTTGTATTTCTTCTTTAATTTGATGACTTCTGGTAAACGTATAATTGATCCTTCCATACTGTATAATTATACACAACAATGAGTATATATTCAATGTTTTGTATTGTCATTTAACATTTATAGTTTTTATGGCAATACAAGTTCATACAAACAATAAACAACAAATAAAAACAGTATCTATGAAAAAAAAAACACCATGAAAATCATTAAATGGTAAATTTTCAATATTACAATATCAATAGTAATGCAGAAATCAGTTCCGATGTCCTACTCCATAACAAACAAAAGGATTAAAAGGAAAAAAGTTGAGCTGTTCTGCAACAAGTAACACAACTATATGAGTCATGAAACATACATGCACTGGCTAGTATTTAGGAGATAACTGTATTGTATTTTAAGCACCGACGGCATCAATTGGGGATTTGATGGTCGCAAATTAAGTTTACTGGCGACGCGTTAGCGGAGACAGTAAACGGGTATTTGCGACCATCAAATCCCCAATTGATGCCGTCGGAGCTTAAAAAACAATATTGTTATCTCCATTCTAATGAAACTGTTAGGAAACAACGTAAAACATGAATTTAAAATCTGTTATATGCCGTCTGCGCTTGCGCGTAAGTCCTATAGCATCAATTGTCAATTGATGCCATGTAAATAAGTGACGTTATCCAATCAAAATGAACGTTACAAACGTTGTTGCATTAGAATCAACATTATATTTAGGAGATAACTGTATTGTATTTTAAGCTCCGACGGCATCAATTGGGGATTTGATGGTCGCAAATTAAGTTTACTGGCGACGCGTTAGCGGAGACAGTAAACGGGTATTTGCGACCATCAAATCCCAAATTGATGCCGTCGGAGCTTAAAATACAATATTGTTATCTCCATTCTAATGAAACTGACAGAAAACAATGTTAAAACGTGTATTTAAAATCTGTCATATGCAGTCTGCGCTTGCGCGTACGTCCCGTCGCATCAATTGTCAATTGATGCCATGTAAGAAAGTGACGTTATCCAATCAAAATGAACGTTACAAACGTTGTTGCATTAGAATAAGTGACAAGTGCCACACGACTAAAGTAATGTCGAGAAACTGGATTCGCCTCCGATAATCATAAAAGATAGTCGAAAGACCTCCACGTTGCTTTAGACTGTTGGCAACCGTCTTTACTAAACTATAAAATTGAGAATGGAAATGGGGAATGTGTCATGGAGACAACAACCCAACCATAGAAAAAAAAACAGCAGAAGGTCACCAACAGGTCTTCAATGTAGCGAGAAATTCCCGCATCTGGAGGCGTCCTTCAGCTGGTCCCTTAACAAATATATACTAGTTCAGTGATAATGAACGCCATACTAATTTCCAAATTGTACACAAGAAACTAAAATTAAAATGATACAAGACTATCATATATAGTTCGTTTCTGTGTGTGTTGTATTGTCGTTTGTTTTTTGTTGCACTTTTAGTGTTTCTGTTGTTTCGTTGTTTTTCTATTATACTTTATTTGTTTCCCTCAGTGTTAGTTGTTTACCCGGATTAGTTTTTTCTCAATCGATTTAGGACTTTCAAACAGCGGTATACTACTCTTATGTTGCCTTTATTTAAGAAGTTTGTCTGATGTGCAAAGTGTTTAACATCATTTTAGCTCGATACATTTAGTCTTTCACATAAAAACATTAATTTGTGCCAAAAAAAAATAACCAATATGTTTGAAGAGTTCAAGGGAAAAAAAAATCAGCCCTTACCTGTAAACACCTTCAATAAGAATGATAATTTTCTTCCAAGGTCGACTTAGCCTCGGTCGTCCTTCAATAACAGCTGACTTTAACTTATTCTCTAGGTCTATCATATCTGAAGTAGAATGACATTAAACAGACAAAAGTTTAAGCAATGTATATACTACACAACCAGGTTACCAAGGCCAAACTATTAAACAGCAAGATATAAAGGGCCCCAAAAATCACTAGTGTTAAAATAATTCAAACGGGAAAACCAACGGTCTCATCTGTATAAAAACAAGACATGAGAAACACTTATGAACCACATAAACAGATGACAGCCACTGAACATCTGACTTGGCAGCGAGATTGAACGTTTTAATGGTACCAAGCCATCTCCCTTTTCTAAAACAACATCACAACATAAAAAGACACATTTTTGTGTGTTTTAAAACAATTAATGATGAGCATACGAAATGAAAGGTATTCAGGAGACTTGAATTTCATAGATATAATTGTTAAGATGTTTATTACGGTATTCATTACTTACTATTATGCTTAAAAGTTCGTATCGAGGACCCTGACAACCTTGCTCCTAAAATTAATGAGCTGTGATTTAGTTCGTCACTTAAAATAAGACAACCCTGAAATATATAAACATAAAGTTGTTTAAATAAACTTCGCGTCACTTTAATTTCTATACTCTAACCTGAACGAACAAAAGGCATTGTAGGATATACGTCTATAAGACGCAATCAAAATTATAAAATACATTTAGAGGTCGACACACAGTCTTCAAAAATGGAAATGTGTCTTAAATAATAAGATGTGATGTCAAATTATTATTCGTCCCAAATCCAAGATAAAAGTTTTCAATAAATCAATTCTAAACTATGAATATCAACTACGTTGCCATGAAATAGTTGAGGCAGTTTAGAACTTCAGATGACTTTGACATCATTATTTAGACCGAATTCCCTGCGATAGTTGAAGATGGCCATAGCAGGTACCACAAGTTAAATCCAAAACTAGCACTTCTGTAAAACAGTTATACCCTTTTTAAACAGTTGTACCCTTTTTTAAATGTTGCACCCTTTTTAAACAGTTATGCACCCTTTGATAGCTAAACAAGAAATTTATCGTTCAAAACACTAAATCAATCAATAAAAATTGCTTTCCAAGTAAGATATTTTACCTTATTTAAAACTTCTGGTATATGTCAAAAATTAAATTAAAATTAATATATTATAAGTTCTATTTGCATTTAATTTGAAAAACAGTATATTCCATAGTTCATATGTTATCTTATAGCTCGTTTCTCTATGTGTTGCATTCTTGTTTGTTCTGTTTTTTGTTGCACTCAGAGACAATATATGTCTCTGTTGCACCTAAGTATTTCTGTTGTTTCGTTAATTTCTTCTGATATTTGATGTGTTTCCCTCAATTATAGTTTGTAACCTTGATTTGTTTTTTCTCAATCGATTTATGATTTTTGAACAGCGGTATACTTCTGCTACATTATTTTACATACCTTTCAATAATTACGTCATATGCTTACCTTTCCTACTAAACAGGGAATGTTCATTGAATTAGTAGCAAATCCCATTGGTATGGTTATAGCTGCATCAACACCTAAAAACTCTGCTACTAATGTATCTAACTTCTTATGAATATCTAAGTAACCTAAAAATATACAAGAGATGCGCATATTGATCGATGACCATTTCATAAAAACTAAAAACACAAAAATACTGAACTCCGAGGAAGATTCAACAAGGAAATTCCAAACTCAAAAGGCAAAATCAAAAGTCCAAACACATCAAACGAATGGATAACAACTGTCATATTCCTGACTTGGTACAGGCATTTTTTAATGTAGAAAATGGTGGATTGAACCTGGTTTTATAGATATAGCTAAACCTCTCACTTATATGACAGTCGCATCAAATTCCATTACATTCCATAAACAAACTTTGGAAAAGTACACGTGATCGATTGAGTATTTCTGATTTTCACATTTCGAATGCAAAAAGCTTGAAAAGATGATTAATTTCGGCCTTAAGTCTTTAAGATGACTGTAAAAAGTGAGGAACAAACTCATGTGCTCGAACACCTTGCTGAAACCGACATTTTTTTCTGTACACTGTATAGATACTATGAAATTGGAATCTTCACATAGAATCTAGGCTCATATGTTCTGTTAGTTATTTTAACTCCTGAACCAACAGGCAAAGGTAATATAGGGTACTGACAGGGAATATGAGGTCATATCCTCTTGAAATGCCGAATAACAATTTAATCATACTGGGGAGTCCTGGTTTCAACATAATTCATGTATATAATAGTTCCTCAGTTTTGTTTATAATGGATTATATATAGGGGTTTATTTACCCTGACAAGACAACCAATCAAATTGCATGATAAGCTCAAATATTTCACTCTATTGTAATATAATGAAATACATAAGCATCTTACAGATGTATGTTTTAAGGTTTTGCTGATGTTTTTTGTCATGTTAGCCACCTTATTTCAAATGCATCTATATAAAGAGAGTTTTTATGCCCCACCTACGATAGTAGAGGGGCATTATGTTTTTTGGTCTGTGTGTCCGTTCGTCCGTTCGTCCGTTCGTCCGTTCGTCCGTTCGTCCGTTCATCCGTTCGTCCGTCCGTTCGTCCGTCTGTCCCGCTTCAGGTTAAAGTTTTTGGTCAAGGTAGTTTTTGATGAAGTTGAAGTCCAATCGACTTCAAACTTGGTACACATGTTCCCTATGATATGATCTTTCTAATTTTAAAGCCAAATTAGAGATTTTACCCAAATTTCACGGTCCACTGAACATATAAAATGATAGTGCGAGTGGGGCATTCGTGTACGGAGGACACATTCTTGTTTTAAATGAAATTTAATTGATTGACGGGAGTGAAAATATAACGGCATCCCTGGACTTCTGCCTAAGGCGGTAAAATCCGTAATAAAGTGTGGTGTCGTTTAGTGTGCGGAATATACAAATACGCAGTCACGTTCGGTAGACATGGGGACGTTGAACCCGATGATTCCTGTAGTGAGAGTCTGCGTGTCGTGCTCTCTGGTTGGCCAAGTTCGGATGAATATCTAGAGACTGAGTAGATAGGATTGACATGGTCATATATAACACCTGTTATGATTGGATATAGCTTTCCCGCCATTAGAACTCAATGAGCCCTGGGTTGTGGCAGAGTTACTAGAGATCGACTCGAATTTTATGTTATGACGTCGATCCAATCTTTGAATGTTAACATATTCAGAGTAAGGGGCCTTGTATTTCCTTACTCTTCAAAATTATTTAGCGTTCATATGGAACTAGAGTCAGTACTCGAGTTCCATCCGAACTTGGCCTACATTAACACCTTCAAAAACTCTTTTAGGGGTCTGTGACATGTTGGTAAGCAAAATATACACCTTAATTCAATGCACCAATGTCATTTATTTCCAACAGCATTATAAATGTTCAATCTTTCATCCCGATTATGCTTACTTACAAACCTTCCTATTATATCAATTATTACTTTTGTTCTCTTCCTAAAAATCCATGATACAATTGTCACTAAACGTTAAGCTAGTAATAATCAATTATAAAATGAAACGTTTGAATGCTAAATATTTCAATAACAATCGTCTGCACATTTATTATTTCGATAACAGATGACTTTCAAAAAATAACGACTAATTTGAAACATTGATATTTTTTTAACAGAATCAACCTTATTTAGATTGATTGATTGTTGTTATTTAACACCACTTTCAGCACTATTGTCTATTTCAAAGGGGTCAGTTTTATTAGTGGAAGAAGCCGGATTGCCTGGAGAGAACAACTGACCTTCGGCAGATAAAAATCCTTGTCAATTAAGATTGGAGTCGACAGGCTAATAATAAAGTAGTTGGACTACTAAGATCACTCGTATCAGTATTTCCAGGCTTAATTGGGTATCAAGTCTAATCATTGAAACAAACACACAAGTTTATATAAGTTAACTTATTTATCGAAATAACGATATAAGTTATTTCGTGGCGGTCAGTCTTATTAGTGGAGGAAGCCATATTGCCTGGAGAGAACTACTATCTTTCGGTAGAAGAAAGTGACAATCCTTTTTAATTAAGATTGGCTAATAATAAAGTAGTTGGACTACTCATATCACTCGTATAAGTATTTCCAGGATTAATAGGGTATCAAGTCTAATTTCTTTACGTTTAATATTTAATCATGAAACAAAAACTCAAGATTATATAAGTTAACTAATTAGTCGAAATAACAATGAAATGGTTTTTTTCGAATATTGGCTGATGACGACTCCGTATTTGATGGCATGTGGACTAGTTGATTAACAGCCGACCGAGCGAGAGCTATATAGCCTGTCAAGGTCGTTAAAAACTCCAATCATCATATTTGATTAACGAACGCAATTTTATAATTCATAAAGTAAAAAGTAAACGTATTTGCTTGGTGCTTAGAGATATCCAACAACATATTTGAATACAAATTTTTAATAATTCTTTGGTCCTTTCAATAAATGCAATTTAAAAGTGGTATAATGAAGTTGGTATACAATTTTCCTTAATAAAAGCATTTAGATTTTTTTAAATTTGTCTTTTAACTTAAGATTCATAATGCATGTTTCTGTCATAAAAAAACATTCGAAGCGTAACATTAATATTTATTTTACAAAATGCCATTTCTAAATGGTTTTGATATTGTAAAACAGTTCGTATATGATAAAGTTATAATAAGTCAATAATGTATGAAAACATCAATAGAGCGGAAGACGAATTGATCTTTTCTTGTCCCTTGGCGTCCGTCGTCCTTGTCGGTTGTTCGTAAACTGTTACAAAAAAAATCTCCTCTTAAACTACTGATCCAAACACAGGGGCTTGTTTAGTAGGTCATGTGAGGGTTTGGTATACGATATATGTAGCGATCGTCATCGACAGTAAAAACCTCGTATAACCAACTAAACGAGCCCCTATGAGCCGAATTCAACAAAACTTGGCCATAATTAATACACGGATATCTAGTTTACAAAATGTGCGTTGATTCCGACTGCTAACCAGCATGGCTGCCATAGCAAAAAATATGACATAGGGGTCAAGTGTAATTTTGTTTATTCCCTTAAAAACTCCTTTATAAAAAGAGAAAAATTGACACATGCAGAAATATTCAAAATGTTGATTTTTACCTTCTATCCATTTACATAAAAAAATTATCAGACGACTTCTATAGAAGTTCTTTGATTATCTCAATTAATATAGAAAATAAGATAGCCTTGAAATGTCAAAAGGTTAAAAAAAAAATTAAAACACAGAGTCAACTATAGTATCCCATAAATTCGCAGCAGTTATTTTCTAATCAAACAAACCTAGTTCCTGTCGGCTGCCACAGGTAGCAATACCGTATGTTTGTGTTGTTTTTGTAGCAGCTTCGGCACATGGTCCTTTACAATCAGAAAATCCCAAATAGTTGTAAGATCCTAGATTTATCACGGTGTGCTTTTTGCCTGTTATTCTAAGAAAAAGATACAAAAATACATTAGTTTACTCGTTTGAATTGTTTTACATTGTCATTTCGGGGTCTTTTATAGCTGACTGTGAGGTATGGGATTTATCCATTGTAAACGGCCGTACGGTGACCTATAGTTGTTAATTTCTGTTTCATATTGTCTCATTAGCAAGCATACCACATCTTCTTTTTTTTATATTGATGAATCAAAGACACTGAACAGAGGCACTTATCGTACGTGCCTAGATTTATCACGTTGTGAGTTTTGCCTGTTATTCTAAGCAAAAAATAAAAGAATACATTGTTGAATCAAAGACACTGAACAGAGACACCGTTATCGTTATAGATTTATCACGGTGTGCTTTTTGCCTGATATTCAAAGAAAAGGATACAAGAAATCATTGTTGAACCTAAGAAATATAAACTTTTACTGTGCGTATTGTTGTGTGTTTGGTTTTTTTTTTACATAGGTTAGATGTATAGTGTAGTTGAGATCTCAAACAACATGTTTAACCCCGCTGCATTTTTGCACCTTTCCCAAGTAAGGAGCCTCTGGCCTTTGCTAGCCTTGTATGATTTTTATTTTAGTTTCTTGTGTATATTTCGGAGTTTAGTATGACGTCCATTATCACAGAACTAGTATCCATTTCGTTTAGGAACCAGTTGTAGCACGCCTTTCGGGTGCTGGAGTTTCTTGCTGCATTGAAGACCCATTAGTGGCCTTTGTCTGTTGACTGCTCTTCGGTCGGGTTGTTGTCTCTTCGACACATTCCCCATTTCCATTTTTCAGTTTTAAAAATACATTGTTGAATCAAAGACAACAGAGGACTTATCGTAAAGCTTGTTCCTTTAGGGTTCGTATCATATGGTTCTTGTTTACATTGTTAAGTGTTTGTTTCTCTTTCAGTTGTTTTCTACTCGTGTCCATATAACCTACTACAGAATGAATGGAGTGAAATTTAAGAAGAATAAAGGTTTATTTTAGGATAAAAATCCAATATCTTTTGTTTTTACTATTACAGAAATAGCATATGCTTCTTACAATTATATTGGTTTTGTGCTCACGTGCAATACGTTATACTCTAAGCACTAGACGTTCTGTCAATAGTAGTACAATATGGGCAATGGGAAGAAAATAGTGTCAAGATTCGTTACAAATACACCATTATTATAGTATTGCAATGTATATTCGATCCACGAGGGTATCATTAAATTTAATGCTTCGTTCAGAAGGTTTTTTTCAAAGTATATAGCGTAGGTCTAAGCGCTTAAAATGTTCTAAAAATGTAAACATGGTAAACGCTTTAACATTCATATAAAACTAGGAGGAGAAATGCGAATCTTAAAATTACATCGTTATGTTCAAACAGTGCATATTGTACAAGTTGAATTATGCCGTTCGCTTGGTTTTGGTTTTTTTTTAATATTCGTGGCTTTGTTAAACCATGGATAAACATTACGTGATTGTTGTCTTCTGATCAATATAATGAAATCCATATTGTGTTTTTTAATTATTTTTTTTTAATTATTTTTTAACTTAGAAACATTTCTCTAATCAAAAAAAATGTTATTCAATGCAATGAGATTAAGAATAAGAAAACATACTCGCAGTCCCACCAATGATCTTTTGATGTCCTTTCTAGAACGTCCATTGTGGCTCCTGGATTACTACAGATTGGTCTGTTCCAACAGTCACGCACCCGCCGGTATAAATTTCGTGTGTAGAAATTTTCCCAGCTCTGATATAAGGGTACAAATCCCTGTAATAGATATGCATATGCTAAATTTATATCGGACTTGTGATTATGTCGTAATGGATGCAAATCATTATAAAAAATAGCGTCCAAAAAGCAGAAAATATTTGCTTGGAAATGGTTAATGCAGAGTCAGGTAATATTCTTTTGTATTTTTTGTGTGTGTGAAAATTTCGATAATTCATAAACTGTACCTGTATATATTATTCTAATACATGTAGTATTGTTCGTTGTCCTTCTATTTTTAAATTATCCGGCAGTTTATTGACTTTATATTGGAGTGGTACTACATGAGCCGGTAAAAAAAAACCACCAAGGAACCTCTTCGGTGGTTGTTTAAAGTTATATTTAAATATTTATCTAGTATATGTTTAGTTATTTCTAAATATGATCTATTATGTGTTTAGTTATATTTAAACGTGTATCTATTTTGTGTTTGGTTAAATATCTAAATGTCTTTCTATTACATGTATGTGTTTGCCCTTTACGTTTTGATTATTTTATATTGGTGTATTTTAGATGTTCTTATAAATCAAAAAATACAAAAATTAAGAATCCTCCATCCAGACACTCAAACATAAAAATCTTAAAGTAAGGCCAAACAAAATAGTATGTGTGGTTCCAGTAACAACTCTATATACACGGGAGATCAAATGACACAGAAATTAACAACTGTAGGTACAAAAAGTAGGGTATGTAGGTTAACTGAACCACACATTTATTTTAATTGGCCTAAGTGTAACGTATATTGTGCAAGAATGTTTATTTCTGACATAAAAGCACAGCTACATCAAAACATTTGTCTGATTTGTATTTATAGTACTAACTGGAAGTTTCGGTTCTGTACAAGTCTTTTCTTTTTCTATTCCAATGCTTCGTAAAAAGTCTCGTATGTGACCTATAACTACCATCAATCCATAAGACAGATAAGTCAAAATGGCTGCCATGAGTGGAGTCTCTTCAAACGTCTCATCAAAGGCAATCTCATGGTGTGAAGATACCTGGAATTTAAAAAAAATATATCATGTTGTGAAGATACCTGGAATTTTATAAAAAATCTCATGGTGTGAAGATACCAGGAATTTTATAAAAATCTCATGGTGTGAAGATACCAGGAATTTTATAAAAATCTCACGGTGTGAAAATACCTGGAAATTTATAAAAAATCTAATGTTGTGAAGAAACCTGTAATTTTATAAAAAGAAAATCTAATGGTGAGAAGATACCTCTATTAATTTTTTTTAAATCTCACGGTGTGAAGATATCTGTAATTTTATAAAAATCTCATGGTGTGGAGATACCTGTAAATTTATATAAACCTTACGGTGTGAAGACACCTGTAATTTTATCAATGAACTTCAATATAACAATCGTGGTTAACTATATGCACTAGTCAAAAGTACAATCTACTTAAAATGTGGATCTTTGATTTCGTTATGCCCATATGACTTCGACGAGTAACCGATTTCGGATAGATATGAATTTTAAACAAATTGGTCAAAAAGTAAATATAAATATATAGTATTTGTGTCTAATGCGTAACGATTTTTCATCAAGAAGAAAAGACAACTCCTCTTATTTATTTAACGTCCATCATTAAATTTTTTTTGTGGTTTTTGTTCTGATTGAGATTGGTACGACACGTTGATGACTACCGTGCCCCTATTTTGGTAATTTGACCTTTTATGTCTGTTTTGTTCACGCATCGCTGTAAATATAATTGAAGTTGATGCGACTGTCATATAAGTGAGATATTTAGCGCTGTAAAACCAGGTTCAATCCACCATTTTCTTCATTTGAAAATGCCTGTACAAAGTCAGGAATATCATTTTAACAGTTGTTGTCCATTCGTTTGATGTGTTTTGTCATTTGATTTGATTTTTTTTTATTGATTTTTTTTTTTTGGGGGGGGGGTCTTCTAATTGGTGATTGCAATGATAATGTAACAGCTTTTGAAGTATAAAATGGTATAAACTATTTTTTGTATCACCCTTTTTTACGTCTAATCAGTTCAGATTGAATTAAGGACACATTTTTTCGACTGACAACGAAAGACTGCGGAAACACATAATTTTACAGGACAACATAACATTGAATTACATAATCAAGGACGACCACTAACGAGGGGTCAATAAAATAAAGGGCTATATAATTAAAAGGGGTCTATGATGCAACTGTAGATGTGACGTCTTTTACTTATTCGTGTTGTTGGGTAACTACTGTCTCAGTGACCTATACATCTATTTATATTTAAAAATTTGCTCCACATCAGTAGATTCAAGAAAATGCAAAATAATAAAATGAGATTTTTTAAATACGACATCCGACTCGCAAAACAACGATCACGTGGTTAAAAGTAAATGTTGCTGAGGTTTAAGTTTCAAATACTATAAAAGTTTGGCGTACTTTGCTTTGTATATGTAATATCAAATTACGACACTGGTATGTAGATGGGCTTTATTTTTATTTGTACCCCATATAATTCATAATATGTTATTGTTGTTTTAAAGAGAAAATAAACGGGAATAGAAAATGCGATTTAGACTTATGAAAATATGAAAGGAAGAATTCCAACATTGGTTTCCATCAACAAATACATTTTGAGAATTTTTGTTTGGTATTTAATTTTCTATTTTGCCTTTTCGTCCTCTCTTTTAACTTAAAGAGATTTATACAAACACATATTGAATAAACTATAGACTATGTAACAAAGGTACTTAACTATGGGGTTGAGTGGTTGTATTATTATACTTTCCAAAGAATTAAATTTAAAATGAATGCTACTTTTGATTACTTTTGTAAAATCCCGAAACACACAAACATGTTCTCTGTAAGAATAAATGTAAAACTCGCATTTAATGTAAATGTATTTATTGTATAGCAAACGCCTTTTTGAGGAAAGGGTGGTGGTACTAAAATGACATTTAAAAATTAAAGGGGTATTCAACAACATATGTATTTTTGTATATGTATTGTTGTTGACGATATCACGAACCACCCAAACCCCACCCCTACCACCCCAACACCTAACCCTCTGTGGCGGATGCAGAAATTTTCATACAGGGAGGTGGGAGCACTGACTCCCTAAGAGTAGGTCCGTTCAAGTCATGCTTCAGTTATTTCCTTTATAGTAAAAAAAAAATCCCACAAAATTCGGGGTGGGGTGGAAACCTCTTAACCGCCTCTTATTCCCCACAACCTTTCAAAAATCCTTGATCCACCCCTATTCTATTTTTTTGGTACATCTGCACTTTCTTTTCGAGAGTTTCATTTGAAGAGAAATATATGGATTTTTTGTATGCATTGTACTTGTAGTAAAAACAAATATGAATGTATAGCAACTAACCTTGGTGTTTCCATTACAGGTGTGTCCGTTTTCCTGTGGGTACTTTCCATTATATCTAGGGATTGTTTCTCCTTCTTCATCGTGAACACAATGTTTAAACAAAGATCCGGTTTCATTTTCTTGTTTCATTTCTTGTTGTTAGCGTGTTATGTCAACTAATAACCGTCCTATATATGCACACGGAAAGCACTTCATATAAAGTAAAATTAGGCATAAAGAATTTGAAAAAAAAACCTTTTAGATAAGGTGTTTGTCTTCCTATGGGCGTTCACTCAAACATAACAATTTGTAGTATCTTTTGACTAAGATATCTTTTTCCGTAAACTGATATTCGACTCTATTGTACGCACTATTAAATTTTGTGATTTTAAGGTCACAAGTATAGGATTGTTACGTGTCCATACAATAAAATGATGATTGTATAATCATAGAAATAAAGGTATTATTTTTAAGTCGTTGTAAATCTTTTAATTTCGACTTAACTATAGAGGTCAACATTGAGTTCGTTCCTACGTCAAAGTTGAAACAATCGATCTCGGCGGTTGAGAAGGTAAACATAGAATAACAATTCCATATTCTAAGAGGAATGGATCCAACCGTATAGAAATTTGCACTGATATTTAAATACTTTAACAATATGAAATTATGGCATGATATACAAACAATAAAAACGAAAATTGGATTATCATATCAGAATGACTATAATTGTACAAAATTAGCTCATGTACGTCTTATCGTGAATTTATATGTACATATACATACCAGATTTTCAGTCATAATAGAAAACAATTATTTCTAAACTTTTTTTTGAAGTGGTTCCCTGAATATCAGGCGTTTGGGTCATGTAACCCGATTTTTTATTCTATTTTTTTTTCGCTTTTATGTATAAATTTTGATTATATGATATTCTTTTGTGTTGCAACCTATTTCTTGTGCTCTTGATCTTATACATACGTTTCAAGTACAATGACCCAGTATAGATCTTTATACATTCTGTCCCTGTATCGCTATTATCAGGGTAAGGGAAAAGGGAATAAAGGGTCAGCATATACAAACTATAGTTATTGTATATCACATTCAATAAGAACAATAACCAATTAAACATGTGAAAACAACAAATGGAAGTTTTTAACGACCTTGACTGGCTATACAGCCCTTGCGCGGTCGGCTAATATGTGAAAACCATATGTGATACCAGTATATATGTACAACAAAATTGCAAACACACGAAAAATAAATAAAAGGAGGTAACATGCATCAAAGCTCACGATGAATGCACTTTAAATGAATAGCATAACGCTACTCGGCAAACTAGAACCGAAAGCCTTCAAGGTTAATAATTATGCATGATGTCTCGTTTGTATTGTTGTTTTAAAATTCTGATAAAACAATACCGCGAAACTAAGTGTTTATTCATGTATTTATTCAATTCATGACAATATGTTGCACCTGGGACTAACATAACTAATAAAATTTCTCTATTGGTCCCAGGTTGCCCGTTCCTTCATTTCTTATTAAGATCAAAGAATATTAGATAGTCTTTTTTTTAATTCTAATTGCTTCAACTTATTGTATTTCAATAAAAAGGGCATAAATTTTTTTAATGTGTTCAACATAAGAGCAAACCAGTATTCAGCTTGGGTCATTCATGCTTTGAAATAATAATTGAAACCATAAAAAGTATAATGTACAAATGTACATGAAATAAATGGGTCCAAATGTGAAAATGCATTAAAAAGTGTATCATATCATATTTACTATTCATATTGAAGAGGATAGTCTGCAAAGATATGATTTGAAATGTACAAGACAATACAGTTTCGAAGAAATAGGGAACCTGTACCATGCTTAGTTTCAAGAAAATTTTAATAAAGTTGAAATCGTAACACATTTTAAAGATGATACTGTGTTTTAGTAAACGATAGTGGAAGTGGCATTGTTATTCCTGGTTATAAAGCACATGTTTAAATTCCTTTACTTTAATAGAGAAGATGTATATTTGCAGATGGAAAACTCAAGTAATGCCCTGTATATTTTTGAAAGCTATTGGCGCAAAAAAGGGTCGCTTTTAGTACAAAATTTAAGGATTTCTCCCGTCTTGTACAAAACCAAAACTGATTAGGACCGGCAAAATCGATTAATACCACTATGTTATATATAAAGAAAAATGAGTAATACCACTATGTAATATATAAAGAAAAATTGAGTAACACGAATATTAAAGTTCATGTGAAAATGTAAAAATTAATGCTTTAAAAACAACAAATTTATATATTGACCGATTTCTTATAAGTTAAAAATTGGGTACAAAATAAATAAACGTTGTTTCCCTGATTGTATCAGCTTAAGGTGAAAAACTAGCTTGTTATAGATTACACGGTTAGCCTATACCGATTTAAATGTTATCATAATTTAATCTTTTGAGATCTGTTTCCCGTATGCGGTAGTGTATGTGTTGCACTTTATAGTTATCAGTTATCCCCCCTCCCCCCGAAAAAAAAACTGATTCTCTTGTCCATGCATGTTTCCGACTGAAAAAACGTGAACTCGAAGTTTACACGTGTTACTTATGACCGCATTACCAGGGGATATGGATTGGGTTAACAGAAAAGCCAAAAATGAGTAAAAGGTTCAGAATGTAGGTAAAAAATATAAATAGAGAAAACTTTGGTGCTAAGGTATAGAGAATAATGGGGTACTAAAATGTTAAAAAAGAGAGATTATATTAGAGTACTCAATAAAAGGATATGCAGAATAATGGGATATTAAGATATAAAGAATAGAGAATAAGGGCACACAAAAATGTAACGAATAGAAGAACTAAGAAAAAAATCAAGAATACAGAGGTGAAGGACCCTCATTCAGATTAGATTAAACCGTTGGTTTTCCCGTTTGAATGGTTTTACACTTGTAATTTTGGGGCCCTTTAATATAGCTCGTTGTTCGGTGTGAGCCAAGGCTCCGTGTTGAAGGCCGTACATTGACCTATAATGGTTTACATTTTTATAAATTGTTATTTGGATGGAGAGTTGTCTCATTGGCACTCACACCACATCTTCCTATATCTATCTCCACTACGATGGATATAATATACCCGTGACTTTTTCTAACCGTAAACATAAAGGAGAATCTAACATGACAGTGTGCATTTGTTTTAACGCATCATAAATTATGATGCGCAAAAACATATATATACGCACTGTCGGGTGCAGTTTTATATCTTGGTCTATCAATATAAAGTACATATGTATGCGGTATCCGGGATTCCCGTTCGGGTCACTGTCATTTGTTTTGTCTGTATGCGTGACAAGGCATGATTTGCCCTACATAGATATTTGATAGTGTGAAGCCTCGGAGAACTTTATCATTTGCTATATAAAGATAAACTTATATTTATCCAGACATCTGAACCGTGATAACAATTAAATGTATATTTATAAAATAACAACGTTTATAATTCACCTGTAAATGTTTTAAAATGCGTATCACATATGTTTCATATATCCATCAATTCAGACATATACTTACGGACCATAAAAATACAGCACTTCATAGTCTTTTTTAATTGAAATATTGTCATGTTCAACTACGTTATGTGAAATGATCAAATCTGAAACCCTGAATTCCCCTGACCAATGGACATGTCACGGTCAGAGAGAAGGACTGCCTATATTGGCTAAATGATTGACAGAATGGAAACACATGTTTTGAGTTCTGTTTTGTACCTTTCTGATTTGGCCTCTGTCCCATCCATTACTATGTGTAAGTGCAACTGTGCTGTTTAAACTTTAGGACTTAAACTGTGTTATTTTTTTCTATAGCCGATTCTTTTCGATTTTAAGGGGAAATGTTGCGGAGCGCCTCAATCTGCTGTAGCATTTGACGAATATACTAGCGGTTGACGTCGCGACCGAAAGTACCTGAGATGTTTCAGAAGTGATATTGTCTTACGTTCACGTATTCCTCAATTCCAGATTCTATTTTCCTTTGCGACCGTTTCTTCGCAATATGGAAATGCAATTGTTGCAACCTTTTTATGATGAAAGTGTGTGTATAATATTGGTTAATAAAAAAAAAGTTTCAAGAAAGAAGAAAAACACCTAAAAAACAATTCCTGTATTTCAAATTTAGCGTTAAGAAATTCGTGTGACGTCGATAATCCGGTATGTTTCGTTATCTTGGGTAAGTCAGGCATTGAATTTTTGTTTACAGAAAGAAGTATGGTTAGATAGGAACATATGATGAAGATTTATCATTGTTTGATAAACAAAAACACCAGAAAGTGTGTTGCGTTTTTCCAAGTCCACCAGTATACTTTTAAACAAGAATGTGTCCATATTACACGGATGCCCCACTCGCACCATCATTTTCCATGTTCAGCGGACCTTGAAATTGGGGTCAAACCTTTAATTTGGAATTTAAATTAGAAAGATCATATATCATAGGAAACATGTGTACTAAGTTTCAAATTGATGTCACTTCAACTTCACCAAAAACTACCTTGACCAAATACTTTAACCAAAACTTTAACCTGAACTGTGCACTCTCATTTTTAGCTCACCTGGCCCACTTTGCGTTTGTCGTCCGTTGTCCGTCGTCGTCCATCGTCATTAGGGTATCTAGTTAAAAAAAAATGTGTCCGGTGACCCGGCCATCCCACCGGAATGGCCGCCATAGCTAAAAATAGATCATATGGGTAAAATGCTGGTTTTGGCTTATAACTCAAAAAACAAAGCATTAAGAGAAAATCTTACATGGGGTAAAATTGTTTATCAGGTCAAGATCTATCTGCCCGGAAATTTTCAGATAAATCGGACACCCCGTTGTTGGGTTGCTGCCCCTGAATTGGTAATTATCAGGAAATTTTGCTGATTTTGGTTATTATCTTGAATATTATTATAGATAGATATAAACTGTAGACAGCAATAATGTTCAACAAAGTAAGATTTACAAATAAGTCAACATGTCCGAAATGGTCAATGACCCCCTAAGTATTTATCGTCCTTTTAACAATTTTCATAAAATTTGTTACCTTTTACTAACATTTTTCACGGAAACTACTGGGCCAAGTTCATTAAAGATAGAGATAATTGTAAGCAGCAAGAATGTTCAGTAAAAGTAAGATGTACAAACACATCACCATCACCAAAACACAATTTTGCCATGAATCCATCTTTCTTTGTTTAATATTCACACAGACCAAGGTGAGCAACACAGGCTCTAAATCTAGTTTATGTATAATGGCCCGTTAAAATGGGGTCAAAACTTTAATTTGACTTAAAAATTAGATAGATCATATCATAGGGAACATGTGTACTAAGTTTCAAATTGATTAGACTTCAACTTCATCAAAAACTACTTTTTTTATCAAAAATTTTAAGTTATAACCTATAGCGGGACGAACGGACCCACAGACGAGAAAACATAATGCCCCTCTACTATGATAGGTGGGGCATAACAATTTGAATGTTTTATCAGAGATGATTATATGTCTCTGGTTTTATTTTCTATCGTTTACTGTAGAACATTAAAATTTAAAAATTATTCACAATCGTAATATTTTAGGTTGCTTTTGTTAAATATAAATAAATCCCAAGTTAGAAAATAATTGTATGTACTAGATCAAAAGTAATAGACAATCTACCTTTTCTATGTATCAAATATCTAACATACTAACGAGACCAAGAAGTGTAGATTAAGTGTCTCCTTTTTTTAAAGATAAAAGCAGGTTATAGATTTTCTGTCAATTAAGATTGACATTAAAGAGGTGAAGACTCCAATCCAAATCCCATCTTTGCCTCTAATTACTTATAAATATTGACAGTTGTGAGTCATATAGCCATTATATAGTACTTCGAATTAATTACGTAACTAGGCAGCAAATTGACAAATCTAATGATACCCATACTTGAATAAACTGCTTAAAAGATATACTTATAACCCAAGTTCAATGTGTGCCGCAAGTGCAGCAGTATCTGCTTACCATCCCAGAGCACCTGAGATCACCCCCAGTTTTTGTTGGGATTCGTGTTGCTCAGTCTTCAATTTCTATATACTGTTGTTTGTCTTTTACAAAACATATAAACATGTACAAGTAAGCTTATATAACTCCTAAAACTTTTGTCTCAATTTGTGACAAGATAAATTGCTGAGTGCCACCTGTGAAGCATGATAGTTTACTGTTAATTATCAGTGACTTGTTTAAATTACACTTTTCCCACACTGAGTTCCATCATCTTTCGTCATTCTTTTTTGATTAAAATGAATAATAAATAACCCAGATATAAGAAATATTTGGGATAATATATTTCAGTGTGTAAAAATCAAGTGCTTAAATAGCATGGCTAAGCCTAAATTATGGACATTGGTTGGTGAGGCTGATCCTTTGGAAAGATTTGGTCGGACAACACATTCATATCTCTCAGTCAAAAACCTTGTGAGTGGCCTTCATCTGTTTGTTTTGTTATTACAAGAATTGGGTGTTGATTGCAGATCTTCAATATTTTTTTAAAACTTTATTTATGAAAGGCACAGGACAATATGTGTATGACAGGAAAAAATTGATACAATTTAAAAATGCTTTGTGATGTCCATTTTCATTGAACATATTCACATTTTGTAAAGAGGCCAGCCTTCAAGTGTGAGATTTTCTTGCAGGGTTGAAGACCCATTAGGGGCCTTCGACTAGTCTACTGTCAGATGGTTTTCTGTTTGTCACATTCTCAATTCTATTGCCAACTACTAAAGTAATACATGAACCTCCAATAAAACATGTTTTCAGTACATGTTATTTTCACAATAAACTGGCAAATAACTTGGGGAAAATTAGTGAATAGGACCTGGTTTCTGCCACTTACAATCCTCATTTTGACATAATTGACCACAGTGATGAAGGTTGTTATGTGCTACTAAATTTACATTGGCCCCTGTTAAAACGTTTAAACCTGCAACATTTGTTTGCACCTGTCCTGAGTCCGGAAAATATTGTTTGTTGTCGTTTGTTGATGCAATTCATAAGTGTTTCTGGGTTCTTGTTGTTTTATATAGGTGTTGGTTTTCCTGTTTGAATGGTTTTACACTAGTCATTTGTGGGGCCCTTTTAAGCTGGCTTTTTTCTGTGTTAGATAAGATTCTGTGAAGAAAGCCATACTTTGACCTATAACAGCTTGACTTGAATAGAGTGTTGTCTTATTGTCACTCATACCGCATCTTCTTATATCTATTGAATGGTTGGGATAAAGTAAGATTTCTGATCATCTCTACCAGTCTTTCTTATAAGACTATTCTATACTATGTAGAGGTGTTTTAAAAAAAATGTTGACATATTGCTCTCTCAGTGACCTATTTCTTTCCTTCATATTGAAAGAATCTATTTAATCTATGTAGTGAATGGTTCTGCTCTAGTCATTTTTGGGGCCTTTATACCTTGCTGTTCTGTGTGAGCGTAGGCTCCGTGTTGAAGACAGTTTTAGACTTATAATGGGTCACTTTTACAAATTGTGACTTGGCTGAAGAGTTGTCTTATTGGCACTCATACCACATCTTCTTATTTCTAATCAAATAAGTATAAGAGAAAACATGTGAAACTATCAAAATTATCAATTTATTCAAATAAATATAAGAAAACATGTTGCATGAGTATCTAGTAAAATAAAGCTAAAAAACTATGCATGTATTTGAAATGCTATAAACAAAGAAAAAATATAAGAGCCAATATTTGACATCTTCAATCAAATATTCTCCCATCAAATATTCTCCCATCTGTCAGAACTTGTTTAAAGCTTAACGCATTATAAACATAAAACTGGCCATTTAAGTAATCATATATCAACATTTATGTCACAATGATAACATACAAATAAAGAAACTATCATATTTTATAAGAATATAAAAAATAAAAAAAATAATAGGAAAATGAAAGTCACATTTTTTTCACATCAATTGCTTATTCTAAATTAAGACGAGAAGTATCCACAGTGGTCTTTTCTGATTTAAAAGAAAAGCAAAAACATATGTATAACAATAAAATCTTAAAGGAATCTTTTTTTGGTTAGGCTGTTGAAATGATGCAGTTTTTGGCAGTTTCTTTTATTAAGATTGATACAGAGGACAAATATTTCAAATTGAAAAAAAAATTAAAAACTAAATAAATCTAAATTTCATCATTTGCTCAAGGTTATCTGAAAATCAATAATAATTTTCAAAATTAAGTAGGCAATAAGTAATCAATAGCTTCTTCCCAATAAATAACAGTATCTTAATATAATAACATGCCGACTGTATCTCAATATAATAACACAAGATTAAATTATGCAATATTAACTATTGTTCAAGTAATAATGTACTGTAAGTGGGTACAGAACACCTAATTCTTTAAAAATTAGCTTGAGGTTTGAACCACAGACTTTTATTAAGGAGAAAATCAAGTTTCTCAATGATCAAATTGAGTGCTTGTCAAATTGCTATATACCCAATGAACTTATTACTGTAAATAATGTAGTCAAAACTGCAAATTTTCAAATTTTTATCAAAAGGTCAAAGGATATTTTTGTCAAAATTTTAAGAACTTTAACAAGCCAGATCTGTTTTAGTCAAAGTAATAAGTACCTTTTAACATGGGGAAAATTTACTGCAGATAATTGCAATATATTTCTATGTATTATTTACTATAAATGAAAATGAAAACATGTTTAAAAACTTATATCTAGCTGTCTATGGAAGACAAAAATGATGAGGATGGTTTTGATTGCAATTTAAACTACACAATTTAATATGGCACAAAATATCAAGAGTTGTCTCTCTTTTTCCAGAGATTTATCCTCAGACCATCTTTACCCTTTAAAACCTTTGATTAAAGTAGATTATTGGTGTTCAAAAACTTAATTAACTTTAAATGTTGATTTACTGCACTGTTTATTTTTAATTTTGTGGATTTCTTTTATGTGTCAATAAGAATTATCAATAATATAAAATCAATTTTGATTTAAATGGTTTAAATTCTTTAATGGCACATAAAAAAATATACTGAACAAATGATGTTTATGTCAAATAAAGAGCTATGTATAACCTTAAATTGCCCAAAAAAATATAACAGCAACAAGTCAGCAAATCAACAAGACAAACAAAACCTAAAAAAAAGCAACCTGAGGTTACGAAGATGTTGAAAAAAAATCTTCAACCATTTAAACTTTCTTTGAGCAAGACTTCTTGTGAAATATGAAACTGCATACCAGTAACCATTCAAATTGATCATATAGTATATAAGAATAAAAAGAATGCTTTACTTCAAAATGTATACTTTACAGAAATCAATACCCAAATATACTAACCAATTTCAAGAAAAAATACTTTCATTTAAATAGACTAGTTTATTAAGGACTGTTTTATAAATATATAAATGGGACCACTTCAAAATCTCAATGATGTTTTTGTAAATTAATAGATCAAGACAAACTCTTAACTTGCCTCTTTAGACATTTATTACATTTTCAAAATGAATTACCTGTGTAAGATGTATATTTTCATTTAACAGTCTTCAGATAATAAAACTAAGTTTTTTTCAAAGTACAATTAACAGAAATATAATATACTACATTTATTTCAACACATTCTATCATATGTCACAACTGAACATTTTAGCAATCAGTAAAAACTTTTGACAATCAATAATAAATCTATATACCATTTCATAATCATGCTCATATAAACATGTTCTGGGCAGCAAAGTGCAATATTTTCCAGAAAAAAATGGCAAGACCTGTTCATTCAAATAATCTTGAAAATATAAGGCTTTGTTAACACAAGTTGTTTTATGTTTATGTCTGCATATTACATGTATCACAAATCTGAATACGATGAAAATTATGAAAAACATGTAAGTACTCTTGACAGAACAGCTGCTATTATGAATCACTCCTTCGTAAAACCTTCTTCTTTGAGTATTTTAACATGAGCTCGTCGCCAACTTCGCTTAAAATAGCAATAGCCTGTAATATATGTATAATAATGTCATTATTCAGTGTTTAATATTTTAAGCATTTCACTTTTCATCACATTAAGAAAAAAACTCAATATTTCTGAGTTGCTTTTCAAAATTTTAAGAGATAGTTGCATTTGATAGTTCTTGAGATACAAGAAATTGAAAATGTTAAAACCCGGACAAAGAAATATTGTTCAAATTAAATATATATTAATTGATTTCCCTCCCAAAGAACTTTCAAAATATTCTACCAAAAAGCAACACAACAGTAGTTACTTTAAACATATTTCATTTCAAATTAAAGAACCTTAGTGAGCATGCTCACATACCCCACATCCCCACATTGTCATTGGAGAAATTAAATAAGTGTAAGAACAAAAAATTGTGTAAGAAAAAATAATGACTAATAATTTCCTGTCAATATGCACATCTACATATTATGTCCTTATTATCAACAAAATTTCATAAAATTCTGTTGTGTGGTTTGAGAGGAGTTGCGATGACAAGAAACAGGACTAACCGACGGACTCACGGGTCAAAAACATTATACCCTCCACAACTTTGTTGCGTGGGGTACAACAAGAATGTGTCAATAGTACAAGGATGCCTAGGTGGGGCATAAAAATGACAATAACTATCTACTATACACTTCACAGTAGACAACCTGAGCAAAACAAACCCAATCCAAAGCCAGTGGTGATTTAATGTGCACCAGGAAGATAAGCATCTTTCTAAACCTGGGTCCCATTATGTTGCTAAAACATGTAGTTATTTTCAAATAAGTTAATAGGGGATCATATGTTAATTCTTATAAAGTGTGAGAAAAAAGACAGTTGCCTTTGCTGTTTGGTTGGGTTGTTGTCTCTTTTACACATTCCCTATAATAGAATTGAGACATGTAAAAAGAGAAGATGAGATAAATATGAATGTTAAGATCCAACCCTAAAACCAAGCAAGAGGTATAAAAACTTCCTTTCTAGCCTTACCGGGTAAATGATATCAGGTGGTCCAAGACAACAATTGTCGTCCCTTGATTTTCGTTGTCCACGAGTATAGTCCCCAGTGTGGATAGTGTGTTACATGCCAATATTTTTTATATCCCTTTCAAATTTATTTCTCTATGTTTTATGCCTCACATATCAAGTAGCGGGATGAAATGACACTGCAAACAAATTTGGGTCTTGAATTTTAAAGTAGAGTAGTGATTTGGTCCAGCTAAAAAGGTTAAAAATTAGCACTTTGGAAGCTGTAAAAAGATTTCAAGACCTCCTAAACATAAAATTGTCCATATTTTGACTTCCAGCTGATAAACTTTTCTATAATTTTGATATAATTTGTCCCTATAGTAGTACAACACACTGTAAAAATATTATTGAGAAAGCAAAGGTGGGATTTATTGAATTTTCATTTATTGTCTTAAAGAAATTCACTACAAAATAACTGTGGTCTTGGACCAGGTGCTCTGTAAGGGTAAGCTTTGCCTGTAACACCTGTTGTATTTATGTATCACTGCATTTATATGTATATGTCATGTAGATGATTCTATGCCCCACCTACCATAGTTGAGGGCATAATGTTTTCTGGTTTGTGGGTCCAATCATCCTTTCGTCTGTCCATTCGTTCATCTGTTCGTCTATCCTGCTTCATTTTTTTTGGTCAAGGTAGTTTTTGATGAAGCTGAACTTAGTACACATTTTTCCTATGATATGATCTTTCTAATTTTAATGCCAAATTAGAGTTTGACCCCAACTTCAAGGTCCAGTGAACATAGAAAAGATACTGCAAGTACTATGGACACATTCTTGTTGTATCATTTTTTACCATGAATTTGTTGGTCTTTCTACAACATATGAGTTTGATTTGTCCTTCCATCTCCCCCCTTCTTTTTTAAAGGTATTGACATATGTTATATTTTGTCCAACTTACCTGATCTAGATTTTCTTTAGTATGAGCTGCTGATAAACACATTCTAGCACGTGACTCTATAATTGGAGTAGCAGGGAAGCCTACGACACAAATCCCTAATCCTTTTTCTATACACATTCTATTAATAGCTCTGAAATATAATGATATTAATTATTATTTTCACAGGCTTTTATTAACAAAAATAATACAGGTTGGAAGACACTGTTTCCCTCACAATACACACTCATAGAATCTTTTAAATATCAAAATATTTGCTTCAAAATCATAAATGTCTTCTGCGAGTCAAAAAAATACATTGGTGCATCTATTTGGTCACAGTCAAATTCACTAAGTGTATTGTTCTTTTGAAATTACAAATTGGGGTTTTCTTTCAAAAAATGATACATAGAATTCATTTTATGGAATAGTTGCATTTTTATTCATCTGTTTTCATATCTCAATTTTAACTGAATTTGAAATTATTCCATTTTACCAGAGAGAAAAGGTGTTTTGCAATTACAAAATGAATCATAACAATACTGAACTCAATATACTTTTAGTTCATAATTATTTAAAGTCATATGAAACGAGTGAGTGGTGAAAAAAATGTTTATCCAATTCTTTTAACAATGCATGTATATATCATAAACTTAGTCATCTGTGCATGATTTTATCAAGTTCTACTCATATATAACGTATAATCGTCAATTTTTTTTCTCTCTGTCTGTTATGATTTAACAAATATGGCTGCTCAGTAAATGCCGTATTTTGAAGCCAAAGTTTACTGATTGTCAACTTATAGTAAACAAATAACAAAAAGCATGGGTATTGAGCACGTGTTTAACATGTACAATTAGATAATTGTTTATTTCAATGACAGATCCATGTGTATTGCCACCACCAGATTTTTACGAGGAGGGTTACGCTCAGGTCACTATGCGTATGGAAAATATGTCGGCAAATTGCTTGGAAGGAAGCAATTAAAAATAAGTAAACTTCTTCTAAATGTGGACAAATTAAAGAAAATAAGTATGTGTACATAAGTTGTATAATGAAAACTATCCATTTAGTTATAAAAAACATATGCATATTTTTTTTTAATTTGACTTTAATTGGTACTAATTTTGTTGTTGTCATGGATATATTTATACTGCAAATAACTTACCCTAGTTTTGTAGGGAAAAATACTAGTAAAGGTACAACAGGTGAGTTGTCATTTCCATATATTATAAAACCTTTCTTAATTAGCTCTCTTCTAAAATATCTGGTATTCCATTTCAACTGTTCAATTCTTTTCTTGCCTAAAAAAACAAACATTAATAAACATCTCAGAGAAACACTATTGGCTGAATTGCCTAAACTAGAAGCTCTTAACAATTACAGCAATATTTACTTAGGGCTATTCCAGAAAAAAAAATGTATGGGGGTTGGAAGGCAGTTTTTGTCAGCACCCGCCACCCAGACAATCATAGTTGAGAATTACAGTGCATTAAAGTGTAGAAAGTTTTTCTGATACCCATCACCCATGTTTTATTTTAATGCAATGTGCCTTTCACCCCCCCCCCCCCCCCCCCCCCCTCTAAAATCAAAAACAATGTTTTTTCAACTGTTTACATGAATTTTTTTTTCAACACCAAAAGTGATAAAATAAGACATTCAAAATCTCAAGTTAACTTGAACCTTTTTGCTATTCAAAAAAGATTGCATTGCAATTTACCTTATAATATAAATATATTAATAAACCTTAATCAATATAAATGTAAATTGTCATACAAACATACCTTCTAATGTACCATCTCTCCCCATCATTATAGACATTGATGATAAAATTTGTTGACAAACTGCAGGACACATTGTAGGGGAATATATGGATGCATGGGAATTTAGACGTAAATGGTTTATCAGTTGCTGAAAGAAAACAAAAAAAATATTTTATTAAATTGATACATTTATCTCCCTTTCCATTCCAAATTTGTGCAAATATGGCTTTACAAATAAAACAATTAAAAAAAAGTAACCAATAAACTAGTTAGATGTCAGTAAATTACAATATTGCATGTGTGATTTTGTATTATTCTATCCAAATGCAAATTATCTAAAGCATATAGGTTAAATATTAAAAAAAATCTAACCTGGAATGGTAAAAAAAGGCAAAATGATTTTCTGGTGAGTTATGCTCTCCCCTTACATACCTTAATTATCTCCCCTTACTTACCTTAGTTCCAGCAATATAACCACCAGCAGCACCAAAACTTTTAGTAAATGTTCCCATCATAACATCAATGTCTCTAGGGTTTAATCCATAATACTCTACAACCCCTCGACCAGTACTTCCTAACGCACCAATACTGTGAGCCTCGTCTAAATATACATAGGCTTTGTATTTCTTCTTTAATTGGATGACTTCTGGTAAACGTATCACTGAGCCTTCCATACTGGAATAAATATACAGTATTATTCAAGTGCCAATTGAAACTCCCTGGCTTCTGTCATGGCTTAAAAGTTCAATTATAATATCAGTTTCCAAATGGCAGAAAGATTCTGGAATATTATTTCCACAGAAAGAAATATACTACAATACAGAATAAGGGGTATAGCAGTCTTCACAATGAACTGTTAAATCTAAAGGCCCAGAGCTCAATTTTTTAAAAATTTTAGTTAGATTCTGTTGGCCTATAGATATGATTTTTTCAGGCCCGAGAGCAATTTTACAAGCCTAGGCTGCCTTGGCTGCCATTCAGCGTGAATACTGGTAAAGAGTATATCGATTCAACAGAAGCAGGTACTTAGCTATTTTTATTTTCAAAGTTTGCAGAGGATCTTCTATTAGAAGAAACAGATTTACTTTGACACCTACATGTACCATGTGATATCAAAACTTCAACCTGACATAGGGTAGACACTTTTCAATTAATGGAGGTCATATGTTGCAGTCTAGACATCTTTTTTTTGTTAATGTGTTAGAGTGATCGGTTGTTGCCTTTTGACTTAACTCCTCTTTTTAATGTACACTTTACTTTGACAAGCCATATTTCATAACCATGGAGCTAAAAACATTGAAATGATACTCATTTCTGACACATTTTTCTTTTGGTTATATTGAACTGAATTTCAGTTTTTTTTTTTAAATTGAAGTAGAGGAAGAGGAATTATGAAATTTCTAACCTGTATACTCCTTCAACTACAATTAATATTTTTTTCCAAGCTCGACTTCGTCTTGGTTGACCATCTACAACTGCTGCTTTAAGCTTCTTTTCTAAATCTGCCATATCTAGAAAAAAAAAAGGTCAAATCTAACATTGTCTTTATAGTAAATTTTATAATAAAGTAAGGATTCAATTCAATTGGATTTTTCAGTCGCCAACCGATCTCTTATCTTCAAACTCTAACCACCCAACTTATTTGTCTAATTGAAGACAGAACCATGTGTCATCCAACTTTTCTTCTATCTTATCTTAATTTCTCTGCATACTGAAATCTTGGTGTTGAGGCTTGTGATCACTGAATGAACTACTGAAACCACTCTGCCACCAAGGCCACTGGATGAATTAGTTAAACCACTTGGCCATCAAGGCCACTGGATGAACTACTTATACTACTTTAAGTATGGAAGGACGTTTGATATTTGGAATCATGCATATACCATTATCTTATAATTTTGTTTATTTTAACTAATTTGATTCATTCATATTTCACTATAGACAGAAAACAGCAGATAAAACAGTGACATACCACATGTATTTCTTAAAAATCCAAAAATTGAAATCTAAAAACCTCAACACTTTGTGACACCATTGCAACTACATTTACCACAGAGCTCCAGATAAGAATTCACAAATTAGGGTTTTTACCCACCACTTTCTTATATAATTGGGTGATAAAGTTTTTTAATTGCATTATCAATTCAAATTCACCCCTCAGGTTAATAATATCAAATTGGGTTTTTCACCACCAAGTTCCTTAATGTATTGGGTTTTTTCATCGACACAATAGTGAATATTTAGGCAATATCAACCCCAATTTTGTTTTCATCTTAAATATGTTTCTTTCTTTGTTTAGCTGTTTAGGGTTATGGTTAGGGTTTTTTGCTAGCTGTTTTATTTGGTTTATTCACTGAGAAGCAATTGTAGGTTTAATTTGTGTCCCGTTTCAAACATTTTGCCTGTTTTGTATTCTTTCACAAAAACTGATATGTGTATTCACAGGCACTCGTCTTATACCTTTATATAATAAATTCTGAGACCAGTACATGATCAGTGCCTGTGTGCATGGTGTGTGTATTCATTAATTAACCGTAAAATGAATAAAAAAATGTAATTGATTTGGCCTTTCACTTTTTCCAACTGATTTCGTTTTTGATAACACCCATGTTTATTAGCAATGTTCTCGTAATGGTAGGCACACACGCCCGTGCGTTCGATGGACGCTTCCTAAAAGTCTTGTTATCATCATAACTGTTTAAACTTTCCCTCAGCTTTTCAAAGGAAGCCGAATACATGCTTCTATTCAATATTTTTACCGGACATTCACTTTCGTTTTAATTCAATGTATGTTATGATAAATCCCGAGCAATGCAAAAAAAAATATGACTACATGACACACGCTAATTGGAAAAACGCTGAGAAGATCGAAATGTTTACAAAAACACGTGTACCTATTGAGCAACGGAAAACTCAAACAGGGACCCATTTCAGCTACTTGATGCAGGGATCTATTTTTAGAACGACAGGAAATTTCCAATTATAAATATCATAAAAATAGTTTACGCGACGACTGTCAACAGATAAGGGTAAATAACGCAAAAGGTAGTCTATAAAAGGGTTGAGAACTCATGGTTTTGGCATATAATTGCGTGTTCCGTTGAATTAATTGGGTTGTTGAACCCTGCAATGGACAATTGCATTGGGTTTTCTATTATTCGTATTGCGTGATCAGGCAAATACGCAGCTTATCTGGAGCTCTGTACCAATACATTTCTTCTCTATTCTACATTTATTGACAGTATTATTATAACACTTATACCCTTTGCAAGAGTAAGCATAATCCTATAACTACCTAAAAAAGTATATCAACCTCAGACTTTGCCCTCAGGCGATATACTTCTTTAGGATATATAGTTATACTAGCTGTGATTTACGTACCATTATGTTTAAAAGTTTTGATTGTAGCACCTGACAACCTGGATCCTAGTACTAAGGAAGCATGATTTAATTCATCGCTAAGTATAAGGCTGCCCTGAAAAAAAAGATTATGTTCATTACAAACTGTGGTTAATAAAATGTGAGCAAGATCGTGTGAAAAGAAGAGGATACAAATCAGGGGAGAAAGGATGAATTGTTTGGAAAACATACATTTCAAATAATGAACCCAGTTAACTTCACCTAGATTAGTCTATTTAGGGATGAAGAAAATTGTCCAGCTTGTCTTGTTAAATTATTCCAACACACACCTTTTCTCGGAAAAGCAATTTCTATGTAAGAAAAATCACACAGGACAAGTAAAAAACATATGCAGCAAGTAATTTTTTTTAATATATATAATACTTGTACTTGGACTATTAAAGAATTTGAATATTTCGATATCCCAGCTTTAAATCTTGCTATGCAATTTCATTACCTTTCCAACTAGACTTGGCATATTCATTGAATTAGTAGCAAATCCCATTGGCATAGTAATGGCTGCCTCCATCCCAAGATATTCTGCTACCATAAGATCAAGTTTCTGATGTATATCTAAGAATCCTGAAAAGTACAGTAAGTAATGATCTTTTATTTTTTTTGCAAAAATTCAATTCTTTTGATCTACAAGAAAAAAAACACAATATAAATTCAATGGGAAGGAAATTTGGACACCGGAATCATTACTTTTTTTTAATTACTGCATCAATAAAATATTACAACATATAAGACAATCAATCATAAGGTTTTTTTTATAATCAGAGTTATCTCCCCTTGTGAACAATTTTTTTTTTGTGAATTAAAAATGTTTAAATGGACAGTTATAACTTGGTTGAGCCTATATATTCAGTGCTGATTCTAAACTGAACTTAATGTTTGCTTTCGGTTTTCCTGGAGAAAAGTAGATGTTATGAAATACATGTAAAACAAAAATGGAGTTTTGCTTAAATACAACACATACACAGTTTTGGAAATAGCATGGTATAACTTATAATTTTTATCATGAGTAAAAAGAAGTAATAATCTATAGTTATTGTAATACACATATGTCTTGTGTTTTCATGAGACTACAATCCAAATCTGTTCATACAAGTTTCTTGTTTACAATTTGAAGTTTAGTATGGCATTCATTATCACTGAACTAGTATATATATTTGTTTAGGGGCCAGCTGAAGGACGCCCCCAGGTGTGGGAATTTCTCGCTGCATTGAAGACCTGTTGGTGACCTTCTGCTGTTGTCTGCTCTATGGTCGGGTTGTTGTCTCTTTGACACATTCCCCATTTCCATTCTCAATTTTATTATCATATTTTTAATATATAACAAGGGAGACAAGTTGTCTCTGTTTAAAACATTTACAAGGGTGATAATAATATTCTTGTCACAGCTGTAAAATCATTGGACATTTGTTGTTCACTGTACACCATCTGCATTTCTTCTTTTTAATTTTGGATTTAACGTGTCTTTTGATTGGCTGATAGTGTTTTGTCTATCAGCTCATGGACATAATTTGGTCATTTGACCTCAATGTCATCAACATTATTATCATTATTTACTCCTTTTTTAGAATTAAATTATTAGAAATGACATTAATATTTTTTTATGTCTATTCGAATTAACATAAAAAATGTGGTGCACACTTATAAATAACACGTAGGCTATGTGTGTACCACATTTAATGTTATTTCTTCATTTTTTAATGTTATTTCTTCATTGACAGAAAAAAAATTACAGTCATTCCTTAAATAATGTTGTAACAGAATATAATTTACTGATGTTATGATTTTCTTGCTTTGATAACCTACCTAACTCTTGTTTACTTGCACAAGTTCCAGTACCATATTTAAGTATTGACTTTTCAGCAGCTTCTGCACATGGTCCTTTACAATCAGAAAATCCTAAATAATTGTATGACCCTAGATTTATCACATTATGCGATCTACCTGTCAAACTGAAATAATAATCATATAGTCAATTAAAAGCTCCAAATAGTAAACAAATAAGAAAATTCAAAAAAAAATTAACCAAAACATGTACATAAAATATCACATCTGTATACAAATGGTTGGTATACACAAACACTTAAATTTTTATTATATATTTTTATGAATTTGTAAAAAATTTGTAAATCATGCAAGAGCAACATAATGTATTGTTCAGTATTGAACCTTTGTTGACCCAAAAGAATATCATACCTGTCAACTCACCTGTTTTTTGCGGGTGACACCCGTTATTTTCACCTCTCACCAGGCCTGGGGTAATGGTAATTTGTAATTGTAATGCATTGTAATATTACATTTTTTGGATGTAATGCAAAGTAATTTGTAATGCACATTTTCTGCATTACAATTACATGTTATATAATGATTACTTTAGTTAAAAATTGATGTAATGCCTCCATTACAGTACATTACTTTTCATTACAAATTGGTAAAATAGATAAAATTGAAGAATATCATGAATGTTGTATAATAAAAATAAAATATTAACAAAAACAAAAGAAAGTATGGAATAAAATTTTTGTCACAGTTAATTACTGTATTAAATAAATTACATCAATCTTTAAAACAAACATTAAGGTAAAAATTTAAAATGGTAAAAAATATCAAGTCTTTGATCTTGGTTTCTGATATTTGTTTAATATGATATGGGAATATTTTGGTGTTTGGTGGTCTATGAAAAATCTTATAAAAAAAATTATCAAACAAAACTATATAGATCAATGAAAAAAATATGAAGATGAAAATTTCATAATTCTATACACAACTTACATGTATTTCAATGAAATATTGAATATATCAAACAACATTTTTAAATCAAACTGTGGTTTGGGTCCTGTCTGTGTTGTTATTTCACCTAATTTAATATCACAATGTTTTTATTGCAATCAAATCTTCTCAACTTATGTTTGTCCTCACAGAACCCTTAGGCATTTCACAAGATTATCCTTTAATGACACATTTATTATATCCCTTTGAAATCCTTAATGATGTCGTGATTAATGTAAGAAACAAAATTATATGATAATTTATTTATTTTTTACCACCACCTGAGAAACTTGAAAGTGACTTTTTAAGTTTCATGCCTCCTACTACTCCATCAAAGAGTGTAGACACAGGTATGGTGCAGTACATGTTGTTGACATCTACTTGTCTGAGCCATGTGAAGAAATTTCAATCAATGCACTGGAATAATGGAAGTCAAATTCAGTGTGCCTTTCTTCTTTGGCTAATACAGCTATCAAGTATTTTGCCATTTCCCACACATAAGCTCCTGTAGAAAGCCTTTTAAGTATTGCTGGAAAGGTGTACAGAACTGATGGCTGTTCTCTTAATGGAATCACATTTAAACCACTTATGATGATAAAGTGCAATGGACATATTAATTAACCATTATTTGAAGTCTATGTAACTAACACTGTATACATATGTACATATACCTCTGTTTTAAAATGCTTTTTGTTTTTGTATTGAAAAAGTAATGTGTAATGTAATGCATTACACAGGCAAAGTAATTGTAATGTAATGCATTACATGTGAGAAAAAATGTAATTGTAATTGTAATTGTAATGGAAGAATCACAAAGTAATTGTAATGTAATGCATTACATTGCAATGTAATGGCCCCAGGCCTGCCTCTCACCCGGGAGTTTTTCTTTACCCGGCGGGTCCCGGGAATCTCTAACATTACCCGTTTCACCCGGATTTCTGACTGGAATTGTTTCCGGTATTTAGAAGTAATACGACCTTCGGTTTTATCGGTCTTTTTCTATGTAACCAAAAGTCAAAATGTAGGACTTGTTTACCTGAGCTACGTAACGATATTTTCAACAAGCTACAAGATGAGTTCAGTGACTATCAGTTGACCCCATTAGATGAACTTCCACTTTGCACTTCCCCTGAAACTGACATTGGTACATTTTGGGGAGAAATGGCCAAGTTGCATGACATTTTTCTTAACAAGCCAAGATTTTTTGTTTTGTCAAAACTTGCTAAAACATTACTGGTTTTGCCAAACAGCAACGCAGACAGTGAGAGGACATTTTCTTTAGTAAAGAAAATAGCTACAGAGTTTAGGGCTGATCTTAATAAGGATGTGTGCTCTTCTTTCTTGTAAAATGAATACACATTTGCATTGCTATGAACTGAAACCAAGTGCAGTTCTTTTAAAGAATGCCAAGTCTGCTACTATGGAATATAACAATAGTCTGAAATAAACTTGTATACATGTTCTAACTGTTTCATATACATATTGACTATATAAATTATATGTAAACATATTTTTGTTCTTCAATTGAGCCCGCAAAATGTCGTACGCGTTATGACCTGAGATTTTTTTTCTCAATGCAGGTCATGACCTGACTTTTCATTTACAGAGGTTGACAGGTATGGAATATGTTGTCAATATTAGACAGCATATGTTTAAGATTTGTGTGTCTGAACTCACAATGTTTGTAGTTTTATAAACTGTCTGATCCATGAATTACTGTATACTGTAAATTAAGAAATTATTGCATGCATTTATTATTGCGATTTTTGCAATTTTAACTTTCGCAAAAATTGAGAAATTTCTGTTTATTTCATATAAAAAAATCAAAATGCAATTTAAAATTATTGTATTATAAACCTGTTGCATTTTTCGCAATGATAAAAACATTGCAATAATTTCTGAATTTACAGTATTCAGATACTATTGCAAAGTTTATATAAATGTGAATAATACAACTGGATGAGTATCTTAATAATTAGCACTACTATTCTGCTATTGGTATATGAAGAGTGGGACGCTCATATTTGCCGTGGACACAATTTCACCGTTTTATGATTTTGAGGTATTAAAACTTCAAAGGATGGTTGAAATGGAAGAAATATGCCGTTAAATTATATTTTTATAACAAATATGATTATTTTTGAAAATGAGACTAAATTTCAGCACTTACGGCAAAGGACCGAAAAATGGACATCGATTTTCAGCCAATTTCTTGAATGACAAAAACGATTTCAAAGAAGCATTCCTTAGTAATTCTTTGACTGATTGCCCTAAATTTCAGTTTTTTATACATTTCAAATGTCTGCTATTCGTCTATAATGAAATTTATTTGATAAATATTGTTAAAAGCTGCAGTTATTTGTTTTTAAATAGATATGTAAAAACGGCGAATATGTGTCCCCCGTTGACAAAAAAATAGGAAATTTTAAACACCCTTTCATCCAACTTTTCAGATGATTTTACTCAAAACAAACACGTTTTCAAGCTACGAATATTTTGCATTTGAAGTTATCTTCATATAGAAATAGCAGTATACCTCAAAAACATAAAGACCTGAACATAAATTGAAGAAAACATGGAAAGATATGGCGAAAATGAGCACCTCACTCTATCTGTATGCAGATTTTTATAAAAGCATGCAAAAAGAAGTAGGGGAAATAAGGCCCTTATTTTGCCCCAAAATTACTGCAAATTTAAAAAGTTATCATACATATTCTTAAATTACTGAAAACTTGACTAAGGTATTAAGTAGAAAAACAAAACAAATTTGACATGGAACAAGTTACCATGGCAACAAATCATGACCTAATTTTGCTTATTCTGTTAAATTTTGTGATTTTCCTTGTTTTTTCATCAAATTTTAAGTATATTTATGTATGCTGCGCAGGATGTTTCCACAACGGGAATAAAGACAGAAAACAGCATAAAATCTGTATTTTTCGTCGTTTTTTGTAAAAACAGTACATGTAATGACTTAATTGTGACGTCATCAGGTAAAAATCTTCATGCTTTTTCTATATATTTCTTGGCCCTATACATTTTTGAACACTATGTGCCAATTTATTTTCCAAAATTAGGCCTTTATGACTTTATTATATAAGTCGTTTCTGAATAATTGTATCTTACTCCCTATTGTGACATTTTGATGGAGATTAAATCAGAATGGCCCACTATGCATACAAATGCAGGAGACTTTTTCAAGGTCAAATCTTTTGGTCTTGTTCTGTTTGAAATTTCAGGGTTTTTTTCAACCTCAGTATCACTCAAGATTTGAAACTTAAAATGTATATCAAAATTCATTTTTATAGTCCATGAAAGTAATTGCTTTCAACAAAACGCTTCAACAAAAAATCTTAAATGCATACCAGGTAAGCATTATCGGTAGACAAAATATAAATAATCGTAGATAATCATAAATAATCCTGAACTGAGTATACTATTTTAATCTCAATGTATTTTATGGGACAATATTTGCTTTACACATAAAAAACAAATATATTCTTAATGCTTGACAAATTATATAGCTTTCAATATTGGAAAATTAAATATAATTGAGATATGCGTGGTGACCTGTATCTCTTTTGAGAGGTAGGAGACATGTGTCGAATCTTTATTCATAGTTGACTGATTATATAACATCTAGTCATTTAAATGCAAGGTTTTCATTTTTTGTAAAATGCTTTCCCACAGTTATTTTTAACATTAGTTAAATTTTTTATCAGAAAAATATTCAGGTTGAAACTTTATGACCATCTAAAATAATATGTATTCAATGGTTAAAAATAAACAAAATACATTTATATATTCATGTATATAATTTTTTTGTTCTAACAGCTACAGATATTTATAACAAACTTTTCAGAGAATAAGACACTTAGTAAGGAGGAACAAATACATGTTGACCATATTTCTAAATTCATGAATAAACTGCAAAACAACAGTAATGGGTGGGATTTTCATGAAATTTTTCAACAACATTGAGAATGGAAATGGCATTTATGTCAAAGAGACAACAATCGGACTAAACAGCAGAAGTTAACCAATGGCTCTTAAACACATTTTCCACTTTTTACAAAGAACTTCTTTCCCTGTCATAATCAGTACAAGCATTAGTAAATATTGGATTCTGCCTAAAATCTATATTATTCCTATCCTAACAATATAAGTGTGCTGGTGGTTGTTCCACAGGGCAGTAGTACGCGTCTAGTGTGGCTGGTTTTTTTATAAAAAGCAGCTGCCGCTGGCTAGCCTACATATGTAAGCGAAGAGAGAGCCGAGTGAGTAAGCCTCTCCTGCCAGTACATAGCCTCTACACTGTCAAGACTTCTACAGTGCCTCCCCGCGACAGCACATGGTAACTGGGGTCTAGCATCTCAGGCTTTACTGTAGAGGATCTTGGAGCAGCAAGGGCCCTAAAGATGCAGAGTGTAGGCCCACCGACGTGTGGACACGCCCTTACTCTCATTAACCTTGCCCCAACTATGGGTAAATAGCCGGTTAGATGAAAATCGTTAACCCAGGAAGGTAATTTATCTAGGAGAAAGAAACTCCAAAATAAAAACGGGCAGATAATGGTTCGTCAGCCTTGGTAGGCAATTTATCTAAAGGAAGGAAACCTTGACGAAAAATCCCTGGCCCTCCAAGCAGGGGGTTTGGCATAGGGCCAACAACCCTATCCTATAAAAAGATTAAAGTTACGGAAACAGCAACAAAGGAATCAAACACAACCGCTTTACGAATAACAATATACATACTCTGCAGTCCACCAATGATTTGATGTAGTTCTTTCCAGGACATCCATGGTAGGTCCTGCTACTGAACATATTGGTCTGTTAAAGCAGTCACGAATCCTTCTGTATACATGGCGTGTATAGAAACTTTCCCAACTTTGAAACAGTGGTACAAATCCCTATCAGAAGAGCAAAGAATACTGTTAATTCAGATAATTTTAGGTATATATTAATTTGAAATTTGCAATGGGAATTCGGGGATACATTTTGCAAATAAAAGAAAACACATATTAATTGCATTATTTGTACCCAGCACTACCTGAATTTAAAAAAGTAATCTTAAACTTTTGTACACATCACAATTATTAATTGTAGCTGGTATTCTACAAAGACTGATACCAAAACAAAAGTATGGTTCAGCATAACAAGACAAATTAACAATACAGTGGGTCTCATTGGGGTCTAAGTGTTACGCTAAATTAACAGATTTTTTTTAAGCTTGACACTTGAAAGTCAATTAATTAAGCATGAAAACAAGAAACCAAGTCGGATGGGACTAGGAAATTTTGTGTGCTTTTATGGCAACAAGAAGCAGAATATGAGATTCTGATAAAACAAAAAGTGGGATACGGGATCAGACCCCCCCCCCCTTTTCCCGTTACATATAATAGGTAGGTCCTTTAATATGGTTTTTGAGAGTTATATTTAGACTGCAACTGAAAATGAAGGTAAACTGGATAAGGACAGAAAGTTAGCCTTGCAACAGGCCACCTACAGACCCCTTAAAGAGTTGTTGCAAAGTTTTTTTAATCAAAAGAACATTGCACTCTCTCTACATGAGGCAACAGATTTACCATCGGCATTCTGACCAGACATGGATGCAGATGTGTACATCCTGCACAACCAAATAGAGGCTCCATGGAGGATCCATGTCTTTAAATAAATTGAACAATCTCTTTCAAAGTCAACAAATAAAATTTAAATAAATCATAAAGAGAAACTTTTGTATCTTGCAATTACCTATACACAATGAAAAGAGACTGGTAGCTTTATTATAAATATATTTCTGTATGTGTAACTAGAGGCTCTCAAGAGCCTGTGTCGTTCACCTGTATCTACTGTGGTTTTGGAAATCATTTAAAAAGGTTGAAATTATAATACATAGTATTAGATGTCTAACAAAGATTGAGACCAAGTAGTCACATGTAAATTAAAAGCAGGTCAGCCCAGTGTAGTCTAACTATAGTTACTTAAGACTCCTTATCATTATTTAAATTAGTATTCAAGTTGATTTGAAATTATTTTTAACAATTTTTCCATTGAATTCTATGTTAAAAGATTAGAAATATTAACAACAAAAAAAACTCAGGTCATGTGAGCTATAAATGAATGTTCATACTATATTTATTACAATACATCATAGTTTAAATTCAGTAGAAATATTTCCTTTCCTCACTCAGTTCAGAAATTAATAAAGGTATTTCATTGAGCTCTATGATTTTTACATGAAAGGACTTGACAGACAATTTATTTTCCAATATAATGGATAAGTGGTTTTAAATAAGGCCTAAAATAAAATATTGTTTGTTTCCCCAATCCCGACCGACCCTTCAAAATTGGTGCTACTCATAAAATTTTATTGTCAAAACTAAGTGAAATATTATTTTATTCATTTTGGATTTTCAGGCTTGCCGGATCGTCCGATAATATTCAAGCTTTTTGGAAAAATAAAATTATTTCCCTACCTACCTATCCACACCTGGCTTGGCAAACAATATTTTAATTTAGGCCTAAGGCAACAAAACCACATATGAAAAAAATGCATCATACTTAACTTGGCAATAGTTTTGCTATAAAACATCCCTATTGCTATTTTATGTGTGCCTGCATCACAACACGTTGTAACAATTATAAGCAGTTCAACAAAAATTTAAAATGGTAAAAAACATGTGAACTTTTATGACTGTAAATTCAGAAAATATTGCAAGGTTTTTATTAATGCGAATATTGAGACTTGGTGGTTATTGCAATTATAAGAACTGCCATTCAAATATCTGATACATATCTCTATTCTGATTTTCAAGGAATCACAATTATCCATTCTTCAAAAATCGCAATTATAAATGCACAAAATATTTTCTGAATTTACAGTAAACAGAATATATAAACAAGAAACTAATTATGGTCAGAACTTAACACTTACCTTCTATAAGTTTGTTGAAAATGTGAAAATATACTTTTTTTATATAAATAACTGTATTATGTGTATAAATAAAGATTTTCTACAATTTTAATCAAAATAAAATTGTCAATCTTAAATAGCTTTAATTTAAATATTTTAGAAATATTTGATTTTGTTTACTAATAGACATGTAAATATATTTCCAGGAGTTGCACGCTAGAAAATTCTAGATGTTCATGTTGCCAAGTCTTTGGTTTTCACTGTTTGAGTTCTGTTGTTTGGTTGTATTTTTCTTCTGAGCAATGGCTTTGGCAGTTTATTTTCAACTTATGAGTTTGAATGTTCTTATGGTAGCTTTTGCCTCTTTCACCACTTTTTTTCAAGAACATTTTAATATTTATATATGTTGTATATGTATCATTTATTAATCAAGGTCAATATATACTGCTGATATCAAATTAAAATTTCTGGTGACTTAGTAATAAGAAATAAAATCAAAACTAAATTGAAAATATCAAGAATAGCTTATGAAGTTGGTACCTCACACTACAGGCATGACAGGGAGATAACTCTATAAAAATCAGCTTTAGGTTTTAATCACCTAGTATTGTTGTGGAAATATTAAGCTTCTCGAAGATCAAAATTAGTGTTTGTCAAAACTGCTATATGCCCAATGAAATTTTCTGAGAAAGTGTGTGGTTCAATATTTTTTAAATTTTTACATTTTTGTGAAAGGGTCAAAATAAATATTTTATCAAAATTTAATGCAAATTAAAGGAGCCAAATGTATTTTAGTCAAGATGTTTGGTACCCCCTAGATGACAAATTATTTATTGTTAGGATCAAATCATACTACAGTTTCATATCAAAGTTCTATACCTACCGATTGTCTGGGCTCTGTGCATGCCTTTTCATTTTCCAGACCAGTGTTTCTAAGAAAATCTCTGATGTGTCCTACTAGAACTAATATTCCATAACATAAATATGTTAAAACAGCTATATAAATAGGGGTTTCTTCAAAATTCTCTTGAAAATCTTTTGGGTCCTCAGGTAGTGACTGCAAAAAATAAAATGAAATATAAAACAAAACTGTCATGAACACCCCGGTAACAGGCTGATGGTACAGAGTTTTACAATGTAATATAAAATGTGTTCTACTTCATGATTGCTTTTAACACAATATTTTTCACTATATATCTATCACCTTCATCAGATTTTTGTCAGTGTTTGTGTGATCTATGATCATCGTACGATTGCATTTATTGTAGGAGACTTTTTTAAAAGTCATAAAACATTGTACATGTATATATACTGCACAAGACTCGACTCAGGATCATCAAATTTTATGACATGATATATTGTATGAGACTTCAGATCATTTAAAATGTCATTTACAAAAAATTTCAATTTTTTTTTTTTGATATGTAAAAGGGAGATAATTTGAGATATTTAGCATGGGAGATAACTCAATTATAGCTTCAGCTATGACATAAGGGATTATAATCAGTTGTTTCCATGGTCACCACAGATCTTGCCAGACAAAATTGGTTTGGTCCAGTTAAGTGTTAAGCTTCACTGGACCAAATGACATGTACAATTTTTAATTTTGTCAAAATCATAAATATGTAAATGTCCTTAAAAAAAGTCTGGTACAGTAAAGAAGAATTGTTCACTGTACCAAATTTCCAGTTGATTTCTCAAAGCCTTGGGAACCCCTGTATAATTCATTGATAACTGGCTGTCTATCAAATTAATCATAATCAAGATTAACCTATTTTCCAATTATGATTTTTTTTGATTTTAAGTTTTAATGAATAACAATCAAGTATAAAAAAGAAGATGTGGTAATATTGCCAATGAGACAACTATCCACAAAAGACCAAAACAACACAAACATTAACATTGAACTATAGGTTACCATACGGCCTTCAACAATGAGCAAAGCCCATACTGCAGTCAGCTATAAAAAGCCCAGATAAGACAATGTAAAACAATTCAAACGAGAAAACTAACGGCCTTATTTATGTAAAAAAATTAACGAAAAACAAATATGTAACACATAAACAAACGACAACCACTGAATTACAGGCTCCTGGCTTGGGACAGGCACATACATAAATAATGTGGCGGGGTTAAGTGTCTGGTCAAGAAAGGCTGTGAATCAGAGGGCCCATATATCATGTTACATGTGTATATACAAACACTTTATCATATATGCAAATATAATGACTAAATAAAAGTTACAACTTCTATCATGTAACATGTGTAATTCAACCCCTATATCATAAAGGCAAATACAATGTTAGTCCAGCTGTCATTATCAGTTTTTGTAGATTAAAATATCAATATGAAAATCAGTCATAAGATAGCTAATATCAAATCATTTAACATGGTGTATGGTATTTGAGAGCTTAAAGTATGTGAAACAAACCATGAAGTTATGTCATATTTTATACAAGAGCAATTTCATATTTATATCATGTTTATTGAGCATTGATAAACAAACTTTGATTTAATCTTATCTTACATTTCATTTAATTCTCCATGGCAACTTCTTGATGATTGGAAAGCATGAACATGTCATGTATATCTTATGAATTGTGAATACATGATGAATTTTTTGTATATTTTTTCTTATTATTTGTAAAGTTTATTTAGAATGCTTAATTTATTTGCTATCAAAATTTATTGGATAAATCAATACAAACAACAAATGTAAATCATGATTTATATATAATTTGACAGCTTAGTTTATAAATGGATGAATGTGTTATGTCATTATTGAGAAATAAATTAACATTTCCCCCTTGGGAATGTAAACAATGTAATGTCCATGTAGTTATACTATAGGCTATTCAATCATTTTCACAAAACATCTTATACAAAAGATACATTTTATATACAGAGGTTGATAAAATCAGACAGGGTTTTATTTTATATAAGAATTTATCTTTATAAATGACATAAATATAAGGAGGTGTGGTATGAGTGCAATTGAGACTACTCTCCATCCATGTCACAATTTGTAAAAATATAACCATTACAGATCAAAGTCCACTTTCTTTAGTCAACTAGGTTATCTTATATAACCTCCGTGATTTAGTTTAATAAACCATATAACCAAATCATGGGAAAAGGATATAGAGAAACAAATTCTTTATTTCTGAATTTACATGTGATGTATCTCTACATGTTTATGCATATACATCAAAATTTGTAGTTGCTTTGCATTTATAATAACTTTGAATGTCTCTCTTGTGATCATGTTGATGTTGATTTATTCATTTAATTTAGTTTATTGAATAAATGCACATTTATACCCCAATGGGGTTGAAGGCATATATAAATCAACATAATACATCATACAAAAATAACAACAAAAGAACAAACATTATATACATATATGTATAAAAAATATGATTTTTGCAAAATGCAAAAAAGCATATACATGTATGACCCAATTAGATAAATTAAATATCAAATGTGTATAAATTAATTATTTCCCAGTAAATGACATGTCATAAAAATATCACATAGTAAACTTTGCAATACAGTTTTTAGTGTTGAACTGTCAAAATGTTGTCACACTCAGACCTCAAATCAATTTTTTTTTTATTATGTTTAAAACAAAAAATGTGTTTTATCTGCATTTTTAAGTGCTAAATTAATACTTTTGAATTCAAGGCAATTATTCCTATAATACTGGTATCTTTTTAAAAATATATATCCCGTCTGTGGTCTTGGACACTATCTATATAATATCAAAATTGAAGTTTGGTTAAAAAAATAATTTAAAGGACAGAATGACCAGGTTTTTTAAATCTTGTTAAAAATCTATAATAGGTCTTTCTTGACATGGGTATTCATGTTCTTATCAATCGACATTGAGAAGGAACATGTACTTAAAGTACTTGGAAATATTCTTTCAGCTCTAATGAAATATTGCACTTAGGTTTTTGGAAAGAGATTAAAAAGATATAACTATATTATCTTTTATAGATAAAACATTTTTGTCTCAAGTGTTTTAAATTTCAGTTGTCAAGTTTCATATGCACTAAGAGCATGCACTGATAAATCAATATCTATAAAGCTAATCATGGTATCACAAGTTTCATATTCAACCAACACTTTAATTAACAAGAAAATATCTTTATTTATTTATACAAGGATATACAAATCCTTGATTTATACAACTATATCTTGAAATATTTAGGTATATGTAATACCCTAGCATCATCTATAAATAATGTTTACATTGTAGTGTCATGTGGACCATAATTAGCCTCCGGCTGTTAGACATATTTGTGTGTGGTTACATTTTATCATGTGAGAGTTTGTAAGGACACACTGTAGGTGTGTAGATACGCTGAATCATTTATAGTACGATGTGTAATAGTAAATAGTCTTATATTTATAACTTATGTATGAAACATACCTTGGTTCCATTTGAAGAATGTCCATTTTGCTTAATTCCATCTTTTGTTATGACCGTGTTTCCATTTTGATGCTTCATTCTATAGTTTAAACAAATGTCATGCGATCTTTTATGCAATTATACACACTGTGCAGATGGAATGTCGGTTATAGTGTAACACGTGTGTTATTATTCCTTGTGCATGTTCACCTGTTGAGTAAAAAAATCAAACTAACATTTGTATTATAAAAACATAAATTTCCAACAACTGAATCACTTTTTTATCCCCGGCAGTCACGACTGGTTATCTTTACAACATTTATAAAAGTGGTCATGTACCGCTGTCGTGCTGGGGAGAGGGGCGTGGACAAGTTTGTTTACAAAATTAATTTCATTGAGAAAATATTACATAAATCATTGTTGATGATTGCGATTAAGAAATTATATAAATCACTTACTGTTTTCGATTGGTTTATGACTTGATAAATCCCAATTTACTAGTTAATTTAAACTTTCCCGCAAAAATAAGTGTGATACGGCGATTATTCAGACAGTGGTTCGATTGTGTGTATAAACGTACGATGTACCGCATTTCTGATTGGATAATAAAAATCTGTGTATCCACTAGTCCAGTGCGTGCCAGCGTATTGTGTAATTTATGCTATAACAGCATAACGTAACAATATTACATCAACTGTTCACATGTACATGATTGACATAGCCAAGGATTTAAAGTATATTAACTATATAAATTCCCAAACTAATATCACAGAGATATTGAATAGTTTCAATAAAAAAAAAGAAACAACTGAAAACCCTAAAAAGTTGCTATTTTAATATTAAATGATAAAATAATAATTAATTAAATGACCGCACCCAAAGCCAAAGGCCATTGAGGCATTGGTTCTCTTTATTGAGCCAAATAAAAAAAAACACGATATTTTTACATAGTACCGGGCCAAAAGTGTTCAAAAGTATTCGGCACCTGCATTCTTTTTGCTATATTTTTCACAAAAAAACACATTTTTCAAAAAAAAATATTTCGAGGGCATTTATGGTTGGATTTTTATCAACAAGGCCAAAAGACGTAGAATTGTCTAAAGTATGTTTGTTTATTTGGTATTATTTTTGTCTTCAGGTGTTTTTGTGTGAACACATAGAATATTTTTTATAATTTAATTTGCTTGGATATATAGCGTATTTCTGAACAGAAAATAATATTTGTGTTTATCTTGTGAAAAGAGAAAACGATCCACAAAAAATACATTTGTATAACCAAATAACCAAATAAACCTTTGACAATTCTGCTTCTATTGGTACCAAGCTGCTTAAAATCAAACCAAAAATGGCCCCAAAATATTTTTTGGAAAAAATGTATTTGTATAGCCCTACAATATAAAGCGAAAAATCTCAAGCGACGAATACTTATGGCCACACTCTGTATTTTTTATTTGCCTAATGTTAGGTCCCATGATTAAGCTGGGAATAAATGACATTGACTCATAACACACACGAAATTCGTCATAAGACGCACGAAATTCGGCATAACACACTAGAAATTCGGCATAACACACACGAATTCGGACTCATGAATAACATTCATAATCAGATATAAGTTGTTTAAAAACTTTCTTACAACAGAAGGGTTGTCAGTGGCCAATCCAGGAGGCATACACTCTCTTTCCTCTTTTTTAGTGGAAAATTTAAAAATTATAAAATTATCCTTAAAAATATGTGCATCTCTGCTCTCGACCGATATTTTTTTACTATTTTGACAATTAAATTTCTCTTGTTAGTACCCATATGGTATTATATTTTCATATTTCATAGTATCAAAGGAGAAGGTTCAGTAAGACCCTATTTTGGTCTCAAAATGTAGCAGTTTTGCAAAATTGTGAAAATGTAATCTTTAAGATATTTATTGGAAAGGAGAACGCATAAAACTTTGCTGAGCACTAAAATGAAACTCGAAACATGAAACCAGCAATTTGACTGGTTGATTTTAGAGTCTGAGTATACATAAATTATGCTCGAAAGTTTTATGACCGTGAGGCCTGACATGCATAAGTATTGATATTATTTTGATAGTCTTTGATAATTGATAGGGTTTCTATCGCCATACTTCATAATTTAAAAATGCATAATATGTAGCTGGCTTTTAAACAGGACAAAAGTTAGTAAACACTATGATGTATCAGTCCATTTCCTAAAAGACATAAGATGTGGTATGAGTATCATGCATTATAATGAGACAACACTCCAACAACGTCACAATTTAAAAAGTAAACCTTTATATGGGTTAAAGTACGGCCTTCAACATATTGAGTCTTGGCTCACAACGAACAGCAATTTAAGCTACAAGGAGACCAAAGGACCCCAAAAATTATTCTGTAACGGTCAACGCACTATATATTTATATTTATATATATATCAGCCACATCAGCAACACACGCTGTATACGTTGTAATTAAGTTTAAAAATACACATGGAAAAAAGTATTGCAACTGAACACCTTGATTTCTAAACCTTGAAAACTTGATCAGCCTCTTATTTTGGATAGAATATGATAAAATATTTGTAAAATTGTATTGAAACATAGTTAATGATAAAATTGGCATTAAAACGACAGAAAAAGATAGATGCATGAAAAAATGTTTTATCTAACCACAATTTTGATAACAAAATGAAGGGTTTTTTTGTACAAAAAAAAATGCGTTTTACAACTTTCACTTTAGTCGAACTTTACATTGTCAGACATTTCGGAATCAATCTAAAGATGTTTGTTGATCGTTATATGCCAAAGAATTAGTACTTTGTGCAGCTTCCATTGAAACGGATAACCGCCTGTTAACGTCTTCTGGTTACTGCCACCAGTCGACTAATTTGTTGCTAAAGTAACCGCAACCATTCCTAAAAAAAAGGCATTTTACAATAGTAATTTTGGGGCCCTTTATAGCTTGTTGTTCGGTGTGAGCCAAGGCTCCGTGTTGAAGGTCGTACATTGACAATTGTGCAATTTCATTTTCTAGGTCTGTTTGATTCTTCTTTATCTTCAGTAAAGCAAGCCAAAACGGGTCGTATTGTCATTAAAATGATAAATTACATCGAATCAAACTACTAAGTAATGCCATTAACTCATTGTGATTTCCAAACACTATAGGAACAAGGTTGCAAATGAAAAACTTTGTGCTCATTTGTATACGAATACAACCTTTCGACAAAACTTGATGCCGACATGTATATTAATGTTAACGTTGTCGAGGGGAAACTGAAAAAGCTTCTTCTTTCTTTTATACAAACTCAGTAACATTATGGGTAACACAGTGATTGTTCTGACAACTTAAATGAAAATAAACTCCTTATCATTAATTGTACTTAAATATTGACTGTCTCCCTTTCTGAGGGTTTGGTTTAATTTTAAGAACTATACAAGTGTGGACACAGATCAGTGTGGATAGTATATGTGGATGATTGACAGTGTTTTCTGACAAAAGAGTTCTATGTTACCACTAGGGTTCAATGGTAAACTGTGTTAACACTATAAATTAGAAGTGAAGTGTATTTTTATATTAAGTTTTATGTTCAAGACAGTCATAGATGAGATTATTATTGCATGTATTACCAAAGATTCTGATAAAATATGTTCCACAACTTAGATTTTGGATAGCAGCAAAACTCAAAATTAGGAAGATGACAGAATTGGTTGAGTCTTACAATGAGGATCTGCGGAGAGCAATGACGTTATAGGATACTCATGCGAGGAAATACGATCATTTTAAGATCGCCAGACATGTAAAGGCAAACAAGACTTCAATGCTGAAATGATACAAATATTTTGACGATACCGCATTAAGCCAAAATTATTTCAGTCAACAGATGGCAGATAAGTGGCCAACGAATCTAGGACCAAAGTAAAAAAATAAAGTTCAGAGAAGGAATTTTGCTGATTCAGACAAAACGGCAACGTGAACATTGGCGGGTCTAGGGGCGGCTTTTTCTCACGAAAGGGGGGCTCGTTGATCCGCCCCTCCCCTGTTGTGAGACAAAAATGGCTGATTTTATAGAAAATAACTGAAGCATGACTGGAGCAGCCCTCATAAGTCAGTCCCCCCTTTGTGAACAGTACTGGAACAGCAACTGGCGTATATATATAAAAAAGAAGAAGATTTGGTATGATTGCTAATGAGACAACTGTCCACAAGAGACCAAAATGACACAGACATTTAAAAATATAGGTTGTCGTATACATACAGCCTTTAACAATGAGCAAAACCCTTACCGCATAGTCAGCTATAAAGGCTCCCTTATGACAATGTAAAACAATTCAAATGAGAAAACTAATGGCCTTATTTTATATAAAAATCAGAAGCTCCGCAGGGCGCAGCTTTATAGGACGGCAGAGTTCGAACCCTGAACAGTTGGGGCAAGTATGGACACAACATTCAAGCTTGATACAGCTCTGAATTATGATTGTGATTAAATAGTTGACACAACATAGGTTTCTGACACAGAATGAATGTGGTCTAAGAACTTAAACTCAAAAACTTGAAATTATAAATTAGACATTTACCTATTATGGCTCATAACTCAAAAACCATAGCGTTTCGAGCAAATCTGACAAGAGTTAAAATTGTTTATCTGGTCAAATTCTATCTGTCCTGAAATTTTCAGATGAATCAAACGACTAGTTGTTATGTTTCTGCCCCTGAATTGGTATTTTTAATGCATTTTTGCTGGTTTTTTTGTTATTATCTTGAATATTATTATATATAGGCTCCTGACTTGGGACAGGTTCATAATCAAATAATGTGGCGGGGTTAAATTAGGTTTTCATCCTGACAAAATCTATATACGTCCTGGTAACTCATACCCAAATCAGTTTGATAGCAGACTCGTTCCGGTAATGTTGTGAATGACAGTTTATGACCAAACTAGGTGAAGATTTGTCTAAATGTCATTTACAGTCGATTTTATTGATTGTGTAGGCAAAGGTAATATCTATGATTAGCTTGCTTTTTAGCTCAACCGTGAAGTCGATTATGTTAGATAATCTACCCTCCTTTAAGGGTAGACTAGTCCGACAGATAACCAATCTATCTGTCTGTTGGACTAGGCTACCTCGAAAGGAGGGTATTAGTCCTGATTTCGCAGTTCATCCTAACAAGCAAGCTAACCAACGATATTACCTTTGCCTACACACTCAATGAAATCGGCTATAATAGAAAACATTAATAACATTTACCAATTGTTGTTTTAAATGATCAAGATTTTTTTTTAAATACTACAGACATTTACATGATGGAACTAACTCCAAATAAATAAACATACCAGTTTTTCTTGATTTTAATATTTCAGTTTTATACAACGGCTTTTCTTGATTTTGATATTTCAGTGCAACAAATTTTTCTGATCATTTGGATACTTCAGTTTCACACATCATACTTCATGCACAAATTTTCGACATAAAGGTCAATGTTTCGTTCCCAATTGGTTAATTTCTTTTGGATTAATTACCTTGATCCTATCATTCCTTGTGTATATCTTTAGTTGTACTTTACATTGAATTTTTCTTGATAGATTAATATAAAACCAAATATGTATTGCTGCTTAGGTATTAACACATGTGTTCCTATATCCCTTCAATACTTATATTTTTGCATTGCATAAAGTTATGCTTTTCTAATAATGGTTGGACGTGTTTTCACAGTTGCATATATTTTAGTCTGGGATATTTTTCCTATTAATCAATTAGAAATGGGATCAAGCCTTCAGTAACTAGATCAGCATTTGTGTCTGTTGTCTTTTGTTCCGTTAGCTTTTTACTAAACACTAGTCTGATGAGTTACAATCAAGACATTTAGAACTGATTTTTTTAGCTCACCTGGCCCAAAGGGCCAAGTGAGCTTTTCTCATCACTTGGCGTCCGTCGTCCGTCGTTAACTTTTACAAAAATCTTCTCCGCTGAAACTAATGGCCAAATTTAACCAAACTTGGCCACAATCATCATTGGAATATCTAGTTTACTGGGTCAAGTTTATTTGTAAGCAGCAAGAATGTTTCAGTAAAGTGAGATCTACAAACACATCACCATCACCAAACCCCATTTTCGTCATGAATCCATCTGTGTCCACTCCTTTGTTTAATATTCACATAGACCAAGGTGAGCAACACAGGCTCTTTAGAGCCTTTAATTTAATGTTTCCACTCCTAGAGACATACATTTTTATTGAAAATGGAGAACAAGCTGAAAGAGCAAATCATCTGTGTGTAATGTGTGTAACATTGAAATTTTTCAAATCTGATATTAGAAATTATTTTTTACAAAAAATGTTAAAACGCTGCTATATCACTTTTAACATATCATGCTTTGTCTGGGCAAATTTTACAAAGGGAAGTTATTTGTTTAAAAGTGTGTAATAACAGAATCTAGTTTGTAATTGTCATATGGACTTTTGTGAACACAGGATCTCTACTGTGGATTCACTTATTTTAGTAGGTACTAATTTTTTCGTGTTTTGAGGAAAACTTGCATTTTTGAGGATATTTGATTTTGTGGTTTCAAAAAAAGTCTGCATGTAAGCATACAGCAAATTTGTGATTTGTTGAACACTTAAATTTGTGGTTTCTTGTACACATGAAATCACCAAAATTGGTATCTAAGGAATAATAACAAATCCATAGTATTTGATCAGATTGAACATAACGCAACTAATATGAACACTTTATCATAGTTTTAATTTTGTCATCATAGCAGTTAAACAAAGATGCATAGATTCAACTTAAAAAAAAACAAAGCTGGCATATTAATCTACTGTAAGAAAGAATAGTTCAATACATTCACAAATAACTTCATGTAAGCAAACAAATATCTACATAAACTATATCTATAAATATTCTCAACATTATTACAATTCTAAACAAAAATAACACACCTTATAAACTTAAAAACATATAACAAAATTAAATTTTTCTATAAATTTTCATCAACATTTTGGTCATTTTAATTATATAGAATACCCGCATAATATTTATAATTAACTTTTGTCATAAAAATGTAAATATAATAATAAATCAATATTAACTACCAGTAATTCTTGATAACAAATTAAAAAATCATTGAAAAAATAATTTTGAACTCTTTAATGCTATGAATACAAGTACTAACACACAAGTTTTTAAGACCGAAGAATATGTTTATCCTCAAGTCGTTATTCTTTGAAACTTAATAAATTCTAGATTTTTGTTTTCAAAACTGAAAATATTTCCAATAACTGTGGTTAAGTTTAAACACATCTTTATGATTTAACAATTAAGTTTAAACACATCTTAATGATTTAACAATTATTAAGTACATAGCCACTTATTTGTCCATTTATTTGGTTCCAATAAAGAACTAATTTTTTTCACATACAAAATATATCTTACTAAAGTTTCATCCTAATATGACAGATTTTAAATAAGGTTTAACATTTATTAAGTCTGAATCCTAACTTGACAAACTTATAAAAAACAATCGAAAAGGAACTAATTCATTCATTCAGTGAAAAAAATTAAATGTTTTTGATCACTTGAAAAGGAATTTAATACATTTGGTTCTGAGATAGTTTGTTTTTTTAAGTGTTTGATATAATTTTACAAATAACTGGGTGAGGGTGTCCAAACAGAAAAGTATGTTCAATCTTTTTAAATAGAAACAATTTTAAATATTCCTATTTTTGTGTAAAAATTTCACACAGATGCATAGAAAAATGTCATTTAACACAACTTATCAACCTTAACATTGAAACAACAACTATATTGGACTCTTCTATGATTTAAACAATGTATGAAAAGTCAAGTAGTTTGACATAAAAACACAACTGGAATAATTTCAAATGTTTCCACACTATACCAGCAGATTAAAATTATCATCAAATCACCAGTATTATCAGCAGTAGTGTCCATCGCTTTTGTTTTATTGGTGACAATAGTCATCCCAAATTCAACAAAATAAATCACTGCATTTTTTTTCTATATACTTTACAACACATCCATGGAAACTTTAATCATAAACTATTCCAGAAGGCCTTACAAAACCAGTGTTGCATGTACACAGTGAGGGCTAGTCAACACTGGTCCAGTATTAAACTACTGTCATTTTTTTCAAATACATCATTAACATTATGCTTAACACTACCTGAAATTTAACATAATAATTCAGAACTAAGTGTAAATAAGTAAAAACTAATAATAATATTTACAATAAAAATATGGATGATTAATAAATAAATTAATTTATAATGCAAGATGAAATATGCTGTCTGTGTACCACAGCTCTGATTCATTTTTGAACATTTTAAATATTCAGTGAATGTGATTGGATGATTTAAAAACATACTTGATATTCAGCAATTGTGATTGGATGTTTCAGAATATGAAGTATTCTGGGTATTTTTTCATAAAAGGTACTTGTTTACATACAACAAAAAAATGATTGGTGGCAATATCATAAACCCGAGTGTCAACTTATGGTGTTAATCAAAATTCAATTTGACGTAAGAATAATAAAATAGCCAAAAGTCCTTAAAATTCTGAAACTGGAATATTTCCATTAGAGAAAGACCTACATGTGTTGTGATGTCATCCCTATGTGCCACTTGGGTTTATATAAAATGGTAAAAATGATCAGTATGAAGCAAATTTGGAATGTTATAAATGGTACCAACTACTATAAGTAAGTTCACAATGTGCCTAAATTTTACCCTTTCAAAATCACAGTAATTTGTCAATCACAACCGTTCTAAGGCTTTAACTTCAAAATATAGCCTTATAATTCTATATCTAACTGTCACAGTAAACAGACACATATTTAAATCAAACAACGCCTCAGTCAAAATGTACTTCGTTAAACAATGTCTCACACACAGTGTACAAATTTAAACAATGTCTCACACACAGTGTACAAATTTAAACAATGTTTCACAAACAGTGTACAAATTAAAACAATGTCTCACACACAGTGTACAAATTTAAACAAAGTCTCACACACAATGTTCTAATTTAAACACACACAAAAACTAGTTTAAACAATGCCTCACACACAATGTTTTTATTTTAACAATGTCTATTTCTGAAAGAAACTGTTTACCCCAATTATCAATAATGTTTTAATCAGTTTCATTGTTCTGAAAGTTGTAAATTCTATTCATGCTGACAGAAGCTTTTAAAAGTTGTTGAATTCACAAAACTGGTCAAATGAAAAAAAGTGACTTCATGCAAGATTCATTTAAATGCTCACTTGAGCAGTTTTGTTTCTAACAAGTATCAGCTTACTAAAAAGCTTGTCTCAATATAAATAGAATTTCTAATCTGTCAGAAAACTGGTAATCACATGAAAGCTTTGGATTGTCAATTAAAATGGCATTTGATAAAAGCCAAGTAAACATTAATCTTTCTGTCATATCATAATTAAACGTATATCAAGCAGTTTTTAATAATTGAAATGAAAAATAAATTAGATGATTAATGTAAATGGCAAATGAATGGCACTTAAATATCTAATACTAGATACTGGTACCAGTAATAACTATATACCGGTACCAGTAATATAAAAATACAAAATACTAATGGTTAAAAAATAAAATATAGAACCTAATACACAAACGAAGACAATAAAATACTGTATAAATAATGACATTTTTAACTTTGAGAAGAAATAATAAATGCATTTAAAAATAAAAAAGAATTTCTACGTTAACAATTATTTGTTCAATTAATATGTAAGCATTGAAATCAGCAGTTATACTCATTTCAAAAGTAAATTTTTCTCAGTCAGCTTAGATATGTGGATAGAGATTCACTTTAAGAAATGCAAATATATGAAAAAATATATAAAGATTTTTGAAAAAAATAATATGGTAGCATACATGAGAACTTTACTTTTCCAAAGGAGTTTGTCACAGTCACTTTGACTTTGCCATCACAAAATGGCACTACCCACGTAAATGGGAAGATAACTCTATTTATTTTCAATACTGAGATCAGCCTATCAATTGAAACAATAAGCTTAAATCTTAAACATATATAATCAAATGAACAAATAAATACTTATTAATTTGCATTTTTTACATCACTGAAGATTAATAGGTCTTCTAAATGGACATTTTTCCAGAAGATAACTTTAAAAAGGTTTATATATAACTTGTATAAGGCCAAAAACGTATTTGTATTTGTTTACTCCTGGCAGAAAATTAGCATCGGTAGATACATGTAAATACAAAAATGGCTGGATTTGTTTCACTAGGAAGGAATTCTTAAGCTGTTAAAGATCTTGGAAAAGACACACTTGGCGCATAAATAAAATCATGCATGATAGCATATGAATATAATGTAAATATCAAATATATAAATATTGTAAAATATAGCACTAAACACATTGAATGAAGGTGAACCAGATAAAACACAATTAGATTCAGCTGTAACATTCAATTTTGATGAATCTTTATGAACCTAAGAGAGATGATATTTTTGAGTGATTAGGATGTACTTAGGTGAGGTTTTAGAATTTGTGTCAGATATTCAGACTCCTTGGTGTTTTTCCATGACGATATAAGGTAAAATATTTTGCCCTATAACACCTATTTATCTTTTAATATAAGACTTAATAGCTCATAAAAGGACATTTGATAAAATTTTAGCAGATTCTTGATTTTCTTTCTTTTAGTTTGAGACCCAAATAATACCAATGCAAAATACAAGGTAAAAGTCCAAGTCAGCCTTTTCCCACCATATTTTATAAATCCAATATTTTGAAAAGGAGCTCCATGACCTATCAATTTTTTTTAGCTTATTTTCATCCTTAACTAATACTCTTCCAGCTTATTGTATCAATTTAAAATTCTTGATTTACTTAATTTCACCTAAGCTCACCTAAGTACATCCATAAGTTAAATTGATGTTGATGTCGGTGATGATGGGTAGGATGCACCAATTTTCTTGCATTTCAAAGATATAACACTTTTGAAGGAAAAGATGATGATCTGAATGACAGATGATGGATAGATAATACTAGCATTCAGGTGTAAAAAATCTGTGCTATAAACAATTACATCAAATTATTTTGATAGTCATGATAGTTAAAAGGTTAAGTTCATAAATTATAAAATTTAAAATTGTACAACAATTCCTGAAAGACAACTGATACATATATATTTGCATCATGTATGATTAACAACATTACATCACAGTCAAATGGATTCTGTCATTCACAAATTTTATCAACTATTGGAGAAGTAAAATTTGATTTGGTCCAGTCCAGTGAAATTATTAGTTCCAGATTTAAAGATGAAAAGAAACAGAACACAGAATCACATCTGTGAAGGTCCATTGCTTTTGTTCCGCTGAAAAAACAAAAAAGTTTCTAGCAAGAAAAAACATCATCAAGGTTGCCTATCATTTCAGTTAACAAAGATCAGACTTACAAGACCAATTTTCTCTGCCCTGCTGTTTTCATGAGAATAGACAATACTAATTTTTTGCTACATGACTTAACGAACTGTATATCACTGATATTGAGAGATATATTGTGACCAGATAACTAACATATATAGTACTATGATAATTTTTCACTCAACCTATACTTATTTTCCATGATACAGACTATAACATTGTCAAATTGATTATGATAAATGTCCACTCAAACTACACCAACATTCCATGATTTGGACTGTAAAACATTATCTGATTGACATTCCACACAATTCACAATTTCTCAAGATTCTGATTGGTTGACATTAGTGTAGTCTCTATAAAGATTCCCGGAACACTTTCCATTGTAATCCAAACACCGTTGATACAGAATCCGTCATTAACATGAATTATTGAATGTCATGGCAACACATCTAAAAGGCCATTACTACTGTCATGTTTACACATCTTCTAAACAATCACTGCAAAAATAAATAAACATTATTAATTATTAAATTCAAATATAGGAATTATTCAAGACTAGTGGCCCTTACCAAACTTAATCTTTTATACTAAATACCTGCCCTTTTTTTTTGTAAAGAAAAACTTAATGTGATTTATCGTAAATTGTATGTAAGCAGCGTATTTAAATTGAATATACACCATTTCTACACATTCAGCTTTTGAAATTAATCATGTTACTATGAAAATCTGAAATACATACCAATAACAACTCCACATCCTTCTCACTAAAACTTGGTGGAATAGTTCGGGAATATTTCAAAGATAGCATATCACCAACTTCATTTATTATTGCAAGGGCCTGAAACAAGGAGATCAATTAATGTAAACATGTTTTATTGAACATTTAGTTACATATAACTTAAAGAATAAATTAAGACAAAAAAAAAGTTAACATATCAAAGATACCAGGATTGAAATTTCGTATTTGCGACATACATTGGTTTTGTCTACAAAAGACTCATCAGTGGCGCTTGAATAAAAAAAAGGTTAATTAGTTTAAAAAACAAGACCACTGCTCTTGTTAAATCCATCTCTTGGACTTAAATCATTTTAAAATGCATGCATTATATTTCAGTTGAAAGATCTTGTGTACTCGGACATGATTACTTAAAGAATATGAGTACATATCAACCATATTCTTGTTTGTGATAAATGTATTATACTTTAATTTTAAACATTTTCATAAACACACAATTATTGGTTTATAAGTAACTTTTAAGATGACGCACACATTATCTAATGATGGAATGATCGCCACAAACTTTCCAAGTGAGGTCAGTGTATAAAAACTTACCTTGTCCAGCATTTCTTTATTATGAGCAGCAGACAGACAGAACCTTGCTCGAGATTCTATGATTGGAGTGGCTGGGAAACCTACCACTACAATACCAAATCCTCTCAAAACTTACCTTGTCTAACATTTCTTTATTATGAGCAGCAGACAGACAGAACCTTGCTCGAGATTCTATGATGGGTGTGGCTGGGAATCCTACCACCACAATACCAAGTCCTCTTTTCAAACATTCTCTGCCTAATGCACTGAAATATATAATGAGATTGAAATAAAAAGCTAATTTTTTCTAAAAGTATTCTTGATTTATAGTTTTTCAAAAATTAATTCTTAATTTGCCAAGTTAAAAATAAACGATGAAATTTCAATTCATTTTAGTAATATCATCTAGCTTTCATAGAAGGTATAAAGAGTTTTTTGCTATACCTACATATACCTATTGCTCATTGTTGAAGACTGTTTGAGGATTTATAGTGGCTGACATTCTCACCCTTTTATTTCTGGTGAATGAATATTTCAATGACTTTTTTCAGATTTCTTTTTATTTTAATATAGACTATCCTAGAAAGCCTGATGCTGAATAGTAATTATTCTTATATTATGATCAGTCAAGGATTTGCACAAAAATGCAATGACTTATTGAATGACAGATTTATTTTAGATTTAAACATATAGTAAACTGATACAAAAAAGCCCTGTTTCTTTGCTTTATGTTTTTTGGCTGTGCATGTTTTCATTTTGTGTCATGGGTGGATATCCCTGTATTTATTGTTTTTTTCTATGATAAAAAATGTCTATTAAATACTTACGCAATCTTAGATGGCATAAATATTAACAATGGAATGACAGGTGAATCTTTGTTTCCATAGATAATGAAACCCATATCGTGTAACCTCCTTCTGAAATATCTGGTATTCCATTTCAGTTGTTGTACTCTTTTTTGACCTAAAATTGAACAACAGCATGTTAGCATTCTTTAGTGCTCAGTATCAATATCTGACATAAATATTATAAATTATTTGAAGGCTAAAAAAATGTTTTGCATTATTAAAGTATAAAAGAAGGTTCAATTAATGTATAATCAGAACTTGATAAGTGTTTTTATTATTAAGATTTTGCCATTTCAGACTATAATGCGATTTGAAATTTGTGATTTTGAGAAAAGTCCTGTTCAATTTATATAAAAATATTCATTATGGGAGTTCAATTTCTTGCAATTTAACCCTATTTCATTTTTTTACAATAATAAAAACATTGCAATAATATCTGAATCTACAGTACTTTATACCTCTCTGAGAAAGGGTTACACCAAGGACTTAAAAATATGTGAACCAGACTTTAAAAGTATTACTAAAAATAACATTGAATTATACAGAAGAGTGAAAATTGTTATGGTGTTAAAAAAACAGTTTTGACATATTTTCATACCTTCATTAGTGCCATCAGCTCCCATGATGATTGACATAGATGATATGATTTGTTGTGTAACTGGAGGGGCCATGGTACACGAATATATTGATCCATGAGACTGTAACTTCAAATGGTTTATCAAATCCTGAAAAATAATAATAAATTTTAGAGTTATTTCCCTTTGATTGTCAAAAAGCAATATCTTAAACCAAATCTGGTTTTTGTTATATTTTTCTTCATCATGCTAATTTACATCAGGAGATTGATTTTTACATTTCACATCATTCAACTATAGAACCAATTAATGATTGGAAATTAATCACCTCTCATAATGTTTCTTTTTATAATTTCAGCAAAAATTTTAGCGAAAATCTAATCTTTAATCACACATACCTTAGACCCTCCAATATAACCACCAGCAGCACCAAAACTTTTTGTGAATGTTCCCATCATAATATCAATGTCTTTAGGATCAATTCCAAAATAATCCACAATGCCTCTGCCATGTGGTCCCATGGCTCCTACACTGTGGGCCTCATCTAAGTAAACATAAGCTTTATATTTCTTCTTTAATGCTACCACTTCTGGCAATTTTACAATCGATCCTTCCATACTAAAAAAAGATATCATTGTTAGATGACCTTCAAAATTACCCATAATACACCAGTTTAATATCCTGACAGAGGTGAATTACTTATGTGTATGTGTGTCACATCTTTGAGTTATATCGGTTGTCTTAATAACTCCAACAAGAGTGCACAGGCTAAAATGTCTCGCCTTCTTTACTTATCACTGATATTGTGTTGATAGTCCTAAGTATAAAGCTTTATTCAAAACTGTCACATAAACTTAATATAAACCAAAATAACTGAACCATGAAAATGAGGTCAAGGTCAGATGAACCATGCCAGGCAGACATGTACAGCTAACAATGCTTCCATACAACAAATATAGTTGACCTGTTACTTATAGTTTAAGAAAAATATACCAAAACACAAAAACATAACTATGAGCAATGAACCATGAAAATGTGGTCCAGGTCAAATAAAACCTGCACAACTGACATATAGATCATTTAATATTTCCATACACCAAATATAGTTGACCTATGACATATAGTATAAGATAAAAAGACCAAAACTCAAAACTAAACTTTGACCACTCAACCATGAAAATGAGGTCAAGGTCAGATGACATCTGCCTGCTAGACATGAACAACTTACAATCATTCCATACAACATATATAGTAGATCTATTGCATTAAGTATGAGAAAAACAGACCAAAACACAAAAACTTAACTAGTCTATAACCACTGAACCATGAAAATGAGGTCAAGGTCAGATGACACCTGCCAGTTGGACATGTACACCATACAGTCCTCCCATACACCGAATATACTAGCCTTATTGCTTATAGTATCTGAGATATGGACTTGACCACCAAAACTTAACCTTGTTCACTGATCCATGAAATGAGGTCGAGGTCAAGTGAAAACTGTCTGATGGGCATGAGGACCTTGCAAAGTACGCACATACCAAATATAATTATCCTATTACTTATAATAAGAGAGAATTCAACATTACAAAAAATATAAACTTTTTTTTCAAGTGGTCACTGAACCATGAAAATGAGGTCAAGGACATTTGACATGTGACTGACGGAAACTTCGTAACATGAGGCATCTGTATACAAAGTATGAAGCATCCAGGTCTTCCACCTTCTAAAATATAAAGCTTTTATAAAATTAGCAAACTCAGCCGTTGACGTAGCCGCCAGATCACTATCCTTATGTCGAGCTATCTGCAACAAAAGTTGCAGGCTCGACAAAAATAATTTACCACACCATATTATTTTCAACAATAAAATTTACTGGTTTTGGCCAATAAAATAGTCACTGATTGAGGTTACTGAAATTACAAATGCAAATCAAGCCCTATGTTAGAACTTTTCAGAGCCTAAGTGAATCTTTGCTTTAAAACCAAGAGTATAATCTAAAATAAATTTTATTACACAAAAGTCTTGCCTTACCTTCCGAAGACAAATACATGTAAATATTTTTACACATAAAAATGTTAGTGACTGAATTTTAGCTTGTTTACTAACATATCTAACAGACCTAAATTGTTATATAATAACTGAACAATTTTAATAATTTGGAAATTATGTTATGCATTTTTTATCTATATACCTCAATACTGTAATAAAAAATATATATATATAAGGCACACTACAATATAATGAAACACCATCTGTCAGAAGTTTTAAATATATTTTATAGCACAGTACTGTGAATTCATTTATTTTCATGGGTATCAATTTTTGTGGATTGAGGAATAAATGCATTTTTGTTGATATTTGATTTTGTGGTTTTGCCAATCTCTGTATAAAAAGCAGAATTTGAACACACAAAGCCCACTAAAATTGGTATCCCACCAATAATAATGAATCTAATGTACTATCAAACACAATTGCTTATCATTTTCCTACCTATATACTCCTTCTACGACAATTAGAATTTTTTTCCATGGCCTGTGTGTTCTTGGCTGTCCAAAGACTACTGCAGTTTTAAGTTTATTTTCTAAATCTTCTATATCTGAAATATTATGTACATCAAACAGTGAAATATTGGCAATAAATAGCAAATCAACAACCTGGAACAGACAGCAATTACAAACAGAACTAAACAAATCCCAAAGAAAGTCTTCCAAATTATGATTTTCAATTAGTGTATAAAATATGCAGGTTCCAGCTAGTTTTAAAAGAGACAACAAGAGCTTATAAAAAAGAAGATGTTGTATGACTGCCAATGAGACAACTGTCCACAAGAGACCAAAATGACACAGTAATTCAATATTTACCATTATGGTGGAACGTTTTAATGGAAGCTCCTGATAACCTTGACCCCAGCACCAAAGATGAATGGTTTAGTTCATCACTTAAAATGAGGCATCCCTGAAATTATGTAATTATAATAATTCTTAAAATTGCTAAAAACTATAACAAATTGGCATACAAAAATGACTTGTTTGTACATATGTGAAAGATCCTCATTTTTTGTATACAGACACTAGTTTATGGTGTCTCCCGTAAATATTTTGTCATTTTGTACTATTTAAATCTATTGAAACTTCTTTTTTTTTTAAATATAAAAATGTTTGACTACCAACCAAAATATTTTTTTTTGCCATATTAATTCATCCTCTCCTTTGCTGTTATAAACATTTACTGGGACTTTGTATGGAAAGCAGTATGAAGAATATTGGTGTAATGTTCTGTGTTCTAATCATACCTTTTCATTGGTAATGAGTTATGTGTTCTATTTTGTTCTTTCAATTTTATTGGTTGAAGTGACTTTTACACTGTAGATTCTTTATTCTTCCTGGGGTACTAAATTTCCTCAATTTATGTGTTACATAATTTCAATGAACATTCAGATCAGGCAATAAGTTTAACAAAGGAAATAACACTTAAATCAACTTAGTGCAGCTGAAGTGCTTCTCAGAAATTACCTTAAACATTTAAGTTTTTATCTGTAATCATAACTTCTTTTTTTTACATTTTGAAGAGAAGCTTACAGTAACAATGTATTCCACAAGAGGGTTGGTTTATTCAATAACTCACCTTTCCCAAAATTCTAGGTCCATTCATTGAAGAAGAGGCAAAACTCTAAAAATAAGTGGTTGCAGTAATGAAGTCCTCCATAATAGAACTAGTTTATATAACTCACCTTTCCCACAATGCTTGGCATGTTCATGGAGTTAGTGGCAAAACCCATAGGAAAAGTGGTGGCAGCTTCTACTCCAAGAAACTTTGCCACTAATTCATCAAGCTGTTTATGGATTTCTAAATAACCTGAAATCATTAAAATATTTCATTCAAATCTGTGTATTCATTTACAGATCTTGTTCATACTTTTCTATTACTTTATACTATTTTATATTGCTCCTGATTATCTATTTAGCCAATTGGGTTGTTTTATTCTTTTCGTCCTTTCATTACATGTAATTGAAATTCAAATATTCTGTCAAATTACTTTGTAGATCTCTGCTTTCACAATCCTGTCAGTGCAGTTCAAAGGAAAACTGTTGTCCGTTAAACTACATTGCAATCAGCTCTTCTTTTTTTTAATATTTGTTTTGTCATTTTTATCAACAGGAATTAACTTAAGCACTCTTCACATAATAAAAGGCATATGTATATGTCACATGTATGTATATGTATATGTATTAAGATATTATGGTTTTGTTTACAATTATTGGCTCATTAGGTCTGATAACAAAAACTTCTATTAAGTGGCATAGTAATCTTTCTACATACTAGTTCATCTTTATGCGAGTTTATTTCATTTTGACAGCAATAGTGCTCAATAAAAACATCTATATTCATCATACACTTACCGTTACTAAAACTTTTGATTTCCTCTTGATGTGTGTTGGTTTATGGATCCTTAAATTTAAAGGGAACTTGTCCTTTAGTATTAACTTACCTAATTCTTGCCTACTTCCACAACATCCCACGCCATACTTCATTGTAGATTTTTCTACAGCATCTGCACAGGGACCTTTATTTTCAGCAAAACCAAGATAATTATATGATCCAAAATTTAATACATGCTGGGTCTTTCCAGTTAATCTGAAATAAAAGACGTTTAATTTGTAGCTAGGAGACAAAATTTATATTTTTTTGAATTCTGTTTTCCAACTTTTGTTAAATAGATTGAAAAATGTTCTAAATCAAATTACAAATAGGTCCTTGTATAATTGCAATTGGCGATAAATACATGCAGAGTCTTTTTGCAAGCCTAACAAAGATAACTTGAAAATAAATTCATGAAAATTCGCCAATTTGAGACATTTCTTACTAATAACCATTGCGAGTCCTGTAAGCAGGGCGAAAAGACCACTTTCATGACTTTCAAGTTTGTCTGTCACTGGAAAAAACTCAACCATGTGCACTTAATAATGCCATTTAACAGATAGAGGGATGGCCTGTATCCCTGCACTATAAATATTCATCAAGCTTCTTTGTGATCATCATTGTGCAGGATAAACTAGAAATAATGTTTTTTCTGTAGGTACTTAATCACAATTCCCTAAATAGAGCAGTGCTGATTGTCAATTATGAGAATTCAATTTGCCGAATAATTTGTGCAATATAGCATCATAATTTTCCAACTCGCTCAACATGAAACCAGAAGTGACAATGCCCCTAAACAGGGGAATGATGTTCATTACAAACTAAGTTCTTGGACAGAAATGTATCTCGAAAATTGTCTAATATGTACATACTCGAAGTTCCATCCATTATCAGGAGATACACGTTCTAACATATCCATTTCTGCACCAGCTACACTGCATATCGGTCTGTTCCAACAATCTCTTATTCTTCTGTAGAGATTCCTTGTATAAAAACTTTCCCAGCTCTGATAGAGTGAAACGTAACCCTAAAGAGAAAAGCCAAACCTATAATTTTTAGAATTTAAATTGCATGATATACAAACATGTTCAAAGTTTTTTGGTGTTTGAATAATGATAATATTGTACATAAATGATACCAGAGGCAAGCCACTGTGTCATTTTTGTATTTTTGTTTTAATCTATTTGGGAATAGACAGGCACATTATGCTGCACATATAAACCGATTCCAATGTAAGATTATGTTTATGTAAGAACAAATACCTTAAAAATTGGCACAAAAGTTTAAAATGTATAAATCTTTTAAAAAAATATTTCACACAAAAAAAAAGGGTGGGGGTGTCCAAGCCTAAAACATTTGTATTATACCATATATATTGTACCTGAAGCTTGGGTTCTGTGCATGACTTTATTTTTTCAATACCAAGACTCCGCAAGAAATCTCTGATATGTCCAATAACAACCAGAACAGCATATCCCAGATATGTTAAAATGGCTGTAGATAGAGGTGTTTCCTCAAATGTTTCTATAAATGTATCCTTCAGAGGTGTGTTCTGAAAATATAAAGGTATTATTTTCAATACAAGGGAAATAACTAGTAATTTTTTTTTTAAATTACCATGATGAAAAAACATACACTTCATTATTGTTACATATTGTGATTCTTAAACCACTCTAAGCTAAATATTTTGGTTGTAACATTTTTTTCGATCTGTATTTTAAAAAAAAATTACATGGATGTACAGGGTATTAATAAATAAAATAATATTAAATATACATGTCACGATATGTGAGATTGTACCCATACCTGTTTACCCTTCATACAATCATTTATATGTGCAGGACTTCAAAACCGGTTCACACTTTTACAAAAATGTACCCTCTTAGTCTCTAACATGAAGTTGTGATCTATCTTACAGATACATATACATCAGAAACCACACTTTTCATGGGTACTTTACAGCAACACTCATTTACAATGGTTTTCATAAAAATTGTTACCCTTTTGTTTAATAACACTTTAACTATTGTATTGTATATTGCATGCCTGGGACATTGTTAAAATCTGAATGTTTGTGCAGTTGGTATCGTAATTGTGTATTTATATTGCAATTGAATCTATACTAATCAATATTTTCTATTCATCTATGTATGCTCGGTATGCCCCTTGTGGGTTCATAATTGGAACTGAAATGTGCTGTTACATTGTATTATTTAAAGGTTGCAGTTAAATTATCAAAAATTTGTATTATCAAAAACTTGCTATATATCCAATCACTTATGATATATTAAATGCTTTTAAAAACCAATCTGTCAAAAGGCTTAGGCACCCTATACTGTGTAAACAATGATTTTCCCAATAACTTGTCAATTTGATATGGAAAACAACTCCTCAGTCATTTAAACAGAGCAGTTAATGAGATTTTTATCTTCACACTTTTGTTAATGGGAGAGTGATATTTGACTTACTTTGCGTTATTGTTACATGAAAAACAGTGAAAAGCAATGTACGATGGGACTAGTAATATGTACTAAATAATAAAAGTTGAAGACATTTATTTTATACTTACAATACATACATTTACATTTGTAATTAAACAGGGTCTTACCCAACCATGCATTCTGGCATTTACTCTCCATTGACCAATGTAACAATACTATTTTTATTATTGTTACATTTCCATGTAACCGTAGCCAGTGCCATTAATATATGATTTTATAAAAAAGAATAAAAATATATGATTTAGATTTTCCTTTTCAATATTCAGCTTGTAACAGTGTTTCTATATATTTAATAGTTATCTGTCATTTTGTCTGTTTAAAACACTTATAGGTGTAATACCACCATTGATTTTCCCCTATTAGTCTTTGTTAAATTTGCACTTTTCAAAAAATTGTGCAGAATTTATCTTTGTTTCAAATAAAGAATTACTTGGCATGAGTAAAGTTTTATCCTGTCCAGTTCTATAGAAAAAGTTTCACATAACATTTCATTGCATATAAGAAAATAACCATCATTGGAAGTTAACCAATCAAATTTCTCCCCTTATTCTATCTGTGTACAAGGTTTAGTCACCATGTAACCTCAAGATTACAAAATTTTCTATAGAAATCACAAATAAAAAATAATGGTGTTTTGAAAAACCCAAGACAAATGTTTATGACACAGAAATAGTTTTACTGCAATAAAATGTAGGATTAATTCCTACAACTGTCAAATTCAAGGGAATATTTTTTTAGACCTACTTTCGTATGCAACCGGATGTGAAGTACCATGATTTGGTGGTATTACACCTAAAGAAGACCTTTTTGTTCAATAAACTGAATGAGACTTTCTCCCTTTGTAATACTGGTTATTTCAAGCATTTCTGTCAAGTTTTGTCATAATCAGTTCAATAGTTTGAGAAAAATCTAGTATATGGAAAGACGACATCTACAGTGAATCGAGCAAAATTTCTTCGACAAATCCAAACCAAGCCGCATCAAGATAGAATAGAGTGTGGACCAATAAATGATCAAATATCTATCTTATCTGCCTACAAACAGTTGAAAATGATACACAAGATGATTTTAGGAAGATGAAGTTCCACTAATAAACCTCTTTGTCTGCTTTATAAGGTCTCTTTGGGTCAATTTATACCTCTCATTTCCTGAAAATTTCAACTTTTCAGGCTAATAAATGAAAATATTGGGGTAACTTTCACTCATTTATGGTAGAAATGTTATAAGAAATGAGTAATTGAAGCATTTTAGCAGAATGAACAATCCATATAAAAGTTTACTGTCTCCAAGGAGGTTTCAATAAGTCCTCACGTAAAAATTAAATTTACGCCGCGTTCCAAAGAAGGACATAAAAGGCTTCTATTTTAGTGAATAACTTGTCGTTACGACATTAAAAATAATTTCATCTACTTAAAACTATATATTTATTTAAGTATTACCTAGGAAAATGTTATATCATATCAAAATATAAGAAATAAGGAGAAAAAACCCACCCCCTCCAAAAAAAATAATATATGCACTTAGTATGGCTTGTTCTGTCAACTGAATATTCGTGGTACAGTCATATTTTAAGACAATTTTCTCATAAAATGTGTTTTAGAGACTCAATCCACTCAGAATATTTCATTTTTGTATAATTTCACTTAAATAGCAAGAAATTTTAACACATGAGATTACTCACAAGGCCATAGGTGCATGTACAGCTTCCCATATTAGGTGTAATACCACCATTGATTTTCCCCTATTAGTCTTTGTTAAATTTGCACTTTTCAAAAAATTGTGCAGAATTTATCTTTGTTTCAAATAAAGAATTACTTGGCATGAGTAAAGTTTTATCCTGTCCAGTTCTATAGAAAAAGTTTCACATAACATTTCATTGCATATAAGAAAATAACCATCATTGGAAGTTAACCAATCAAATTTCTCCCTTTATTCTATATGTGTACAAGGTTTAGTCACCATGTCACCTCAAGATTACAAAATTTTCTATAGAAATCACAAATATAAAATAATGGTGTTTTGAAAAACCCAAGACAAATGTTTATGACACAGAAATAGTTTTACTGCAATAAAATGTAGGATTAATTACCTACAACTGTCAAATTCAAGGGAATATTTTTTTAGACCTACTTTCGTATGCAACCGGATGTGACGTACCATGATTTGGTGGTATTACACCTATAAAAATTACCTTTCCTAGAATATTCAGAAACAGTTTAATACCCATGTTTCAAACTATATTCCAATAAAGTTTATACACAGATGGAATTTATTTTTTCATGTCCTGTTTTAACTATACTACTAAATAAACATATAAACAATACTTGTTCGTTCATGTACTTATAGAACAGACATAAACAAGTTTTCACACTCAAATCTTAATTGATCACAGCAGGATGTGTCAATAGATTAAACTTTTACTATAAGTACATGTTTCTAATTGTTTACAAGAGTGTTTCCTTTTATTTTGGTCATGTCTCTCAATGTATTGATAAAGGCCAAAATAAATTAATTTTACAAAAAAAATCTTCAGATTTGGAGTGAGACACGCCAAAAAATAACAGCCAATCATTTTTTTTATCATTATGAAATGTCTTTCTATAAATACATGTATGATGTGGCATTGATATTGAAAAAAATATATATTTATTTACATGTATGCACCAGCAAAATTGTAAACTGTTGTATAAAACTTTTATTTATTTAATTACAACAGTGTATTTATATATGCTTCATTAATTATTTAGTTTTATTACAACATCAACACATGGAAAGCATTGATTATATATGTAACAATATATATGAAACTTCACTGTTATTTAACAGAATAAAGGTGGATTGTTAAAAATTGTAAGCACACAGAGTCAATACTAATTTCCTTTCCCAAACTGCAAGGTATCATTTTCATAAGGAGTTATCTGAGTACATGTAGTTCAAATTTCACTTTACAAAAAATAAATGATTTTAAACATAATTCAAATTTTCTACAGAAAATAGTTTATTCTGCTTCAAGTATATATATCTGAAATGATCTCTTCATAATGAAATAACATTAAAAATGTGATGCCTCTTAATATTTAATTTTCAAAATAAACCATTTGAAAGTCACAGATGGATTAATATTTAAGTCTCACCTCTTCAGTTGATAAAACAACATCATAAAACATACAAGAACCACTCTAAAAAGAGTTATGAGAGACTATCTAAATTGTATATACAGTATAAGGAGCTTAATGAATGAAAGAGACCCAAACAGAATTACAAAAAACATAATTGGTCAAATTTGACTCAGGGAATTGGAACCTTGCTTTTTTTTTTATATAATTTATCAACATAAAACATGTCACTGGTATAAAACTAATCATTTAAAAATTTCAAAAATACAGCATTGAATGTCAGCAGCTACAAATGCAGACTCATCAGTTACATGTATCATTGAATTTGTTAATAGAGACTTCGCCAGCTGTATCTTAGATTCTATGTCTTTGAGTTGAATCTTGAAATACTACTTATTTACAAAAATATGGATATCAGAAGTTATTTGATTTAACAAAAGATAATTAACATAATGAGTTAAGATATTTAGTAGTTAATTATTGACCTTTTTGTATATAGATTGGTCATGGCTAAAAAAAATTGTGACAATTAATAAGTAGGAGTTATTTGGTTAAGTATATTTTTTGTACAACTGCAGTGTGCATTAAATAGAATACAAGACACAAAAAGGGACAATTAACATATCCCAATGCATCACAAAATTATTCTAATAAATTAATGTATCAATATAGAAATGTTCTTTAGCAGTTTATAGCAACAAATATATAGTTCTGTATTTATTTTATAGAATGCTATGTATTTTATCTAAAAAAGGGTCAAGGATATACATGCAACAAAAAATTGTTTAGATAGCAACATGCCTAAATTCTAATTATACAACGCAAATGCAGTTCATAAACCAGGGACAGAACAAATTTGTTTTGGCAACCGGCAATATTTACAACGGGAGATAATCATGGAATGTTGTTTACACTATTAAAATGGGCGTGTCCAATCACGCATTCGAATTTTTTTTAATAAACAACATAATCGAAAAAATATTTTAGATTTGTTTTAATATTTTCATTAATTTTAAACAAGATTTTACACTTATTACGAATTTCGACAATATAATGGATCACTTTTTCCGGTTGTAAAAACTATGTTTCAGTTGTAAACACGCGCATTTCCAAATGCTCACATTATTATAGTTATACAAAACTTGGTTATTTTACCTGTGAATTATGTCCGTTTTGATAACAATTATTAAATCCATTAGTTTTCCCGTTCATCCCATTTTTCGGCTTCGTTTTTCCAGCCATCTTCACCACCTAAACTTTAATTTCTAACCAAATTTCGTAACACTTATTTCATAGGACTAAAGTACACGAGATTGACCAATCAAATATAACGTTATATTTTCTCTAAAAGTAACTGACGTGTATTTCCTTTTCGAAACAATATGGCAAAGGGAGAAAACTAAGGGTATACCGGAAGTTTCTCAAAATAATTTATGTATGCGCATGGCCATAACGTCACTTTTTAACTGCACGGGACAGCTGAGTGAACAGTTTGTAAGATTAACCAAGAAATTAAAGGTGTGACAGAATGGCAGACAACGATCTGTTAGGAGATTTCCAGTCAGAAAATAACTACCACCAAGAGGATTTCGAGAAAGTGGAGAAAATACCAGAGCAAGATGAAGAAATTTCATCGAGTTATGTCGGTGAGGAGGCAGAGGCCGATCGTTATGATCCCGGGCCCGTCAATACTGATCCAGTTGATAATTTTAGTGATTTAGTTAACCTTGGTTCTACTGGTCAGTCTGCATTTGCTACCGCCAATGACCCCTTTTCTTATCAGCCCCAAGAACCTACAGCACCCCCTAAAGAAGTAGATCAACTTATGTCTGCATTTGAAAACGAGAACACTGAAAGTGAAACGAAAAAAGAACCCCAACAAGAAGTGCCCAAGCTTCCCAAGACAGGTAATAGTTTATTTGAAATGCGCTCTTGTTTTTAAAAGATTTTTCAAACATATGTTAAGATAAACTCATTCTGGTAATTTTGTTACCGTCTGTCCCGACTCCAGTTGCAGTGATATAGTGACTCTTCATGCTTTTTGTGTTTAAATTAATATATTTCATGTATACATATTATAAGTCTTTATCATGTATATTAATACTGTGCATTATTGCATATAATGATTTATGACCGATTGCTTCAGGGCAATTCAGGTCACAAATTGTAGTTCAGTCTAAAATAGAGTTATGAGAACACTTTTTATGCCTCACTTTTGATAGAAGAGGGGCATTATGTTTTCTGGTCTGTTCATCCGTCTGTTCGTTTGTCTGTCCTGCTTCAGGTTAAAGTTTTTGGTCAAGGTAGTTTTTGATGAAGTCCATTCAACCTGAAACTTAGTATCTATGTTTCTTATGATATGATCTTTCTAAATGTAATGCCAAATTAGAGTTCTGACCCCAATTTCACGGTCCACTGAACATAGTAAATGATTGCGATTTGGGCATCTGTGTACTGGGGACACATTCTTGTTTTAAATATTAAAAGCACAGCCTCATCATACAGAGTAGCTAGGTCAAAGATGTTGCTTTCTTGGCTGCTACATTTGTAATCATCGACCAATTGACCTAATAGTATATTTCTTCTGTAGACCACCACTTCCCACAGTTTTGTCACTTTTGTGAGCCCTGGACAGAAAAATATATGAATAATTGTATAACATATTCATGGACTGTAACCCAAAAAGGTTAAAAAAATTCTAATGCAATACATTTTAATGCAAGCTGAAAATTGTCCTTAGTTATAAAACTTACAGTGACAAAGTATACTACACAGTAACATGTTTATAAATGAATTAAAACTGATCTTAGACATGTTACAGACGGGGTTGTAAAAATGGAACAGCAAATGCAGTTGGACCAAAGATCCTGTTGAGTGCATTAACAAAGGGAAACCATAAAGAGTGCTTAGGCTATAGCGCATGGACATAACTATTTATCACCTTGCCAGTTGTTTTGACTTGCTTCTTTGCTGTTAGAGAAAATTTTGGCTTTGCTTTCTGTTTAATTATTTAATTTTACCTTTGACTGGACATGTGCATGTCAGCCCATATTGGCTACAATAATTTTTTGAAAAAAAAAGTGATTTTTATGAAACATTTAGTAAAAAATCTTAAGTTGTTAAGATTTTTGCCCAAGCGCTGTAGTTGTTCATTTAGCTATAGCTAGCTACAATGTACTTCTAGTTTTTAGTGTGTGTGTGTTAAACTGACACTGCACTGGGTCTTTCTTTGTGTAAATATCCATACTAATAAATTTAAAGTAGTATGAACTGGAGTGTGAACTCTGCTCAACATAAACAGTCAACATAGTATTGTACATATGCACAGTGTGTCTTCAATTTGTATACTATTTAACACAGCATTTGTTCAAAACTAGAGGCTCACTAGTTCCAATTGTTTAACAAATTTGGATACCCTGGCAATGAATGGGAAGGCCCTATTGATTTTTGGCTCAATGGATCAAAGGTTAAGGACACAGTTCAACTTTCTATCTTTTTATCAATTAAAAGAAGACGTTTTGGAAAATATCTGTTTCTAGATGATATTTTTTGAGTTTTAGATACAATGTTTGCCAATGAATGAGGTCGTGAAGGTTGTATCTTTAATTATTGCAATTACTAGATTTTCAGAAAATGTGCATTTATCAAGTCATGTAATCATTACAAAATCCCTGAAAGATACTTTTTGTGGGTAAAATTTCATCTACTCCAAATTCTTAAAGGTTGCCTTTACAGAAATTATTGCTTTTTTCTTCCAGATTAAAATGTCAACCTTACTCTTAATATCTAGCTTTAAATTCTCCCCTAGCTAATATTTAGCGTTCTATTTATCATCTTTAATGTTTGCATTTCATGTCATGAATTACCTTTTATTCATTTGATACTTGTGTTGGGTGTGTGTGTGTGTTTGACCAGCTCATGAAATTGATTAAAGTATTTATAATGCATTATTTAGTCTTTATAAAGATCATTTAACCTGTAACAAACTTTGATAAAATTTTAAATATTAATTATTAGCAATGAAAGTTTAATAATCAGAATTTGTTTCTCTATTTTAAATTTATATACAATTTTTTTTTATTGTAAAAGATAATATAATCGTAGCACAAGTTTTTCTGTTTACAGATATTAAAATAACTTGTACATATATACAAATATTAAATAGTCACAAGTAATACATGTAATACCACATCATTTATATTTTCTTTTTCAGAATCAGTAAAGCAAAGCACAAGTCCACCTGCAGGTAACAACTTTGATATTTTTGTTTTCTGACTTTTATATTATTAACCCATACATTCTACTGTCTTCACACTGAATGGCAGCTCAAGCAGCCCAGGCTTGTAGAATTGCTCTTGGGCCTGTAAAAATATCTACAGGCCAACAGAATCTAACTAAAAATTTACAAAAATTGAGCTACGGGCCTCAGGCAGTCTTCACACTGAGTGGCAGCCCAGGCTTGTAGAATTGCTCTCGGGCCTGTAAAAATCATATCTACAGGCCAACAGAATCTAACTAAAAATTTTCAAAAATTGAGCTTCGGGCCTGTTGATTTTACAGTCCATCGTGAAGACTGCTGTCAGGGCTGTAGATTAAACAGTTCATCATGAAGACTGATTCTATATATTTTTTTAAGCCTTAAACTTATAAAAGTTAATTTCCTACTATTTCTGTAATATTTATTTGAAAAAAATAATGCAATTGAATTCATGTACATGTATTACAATTCTGATAGGCAATTAAATAAAAAATCAAATGTTGCTAATATTCAATAACTTAACTTCGATTCAAATGAAACCCCTTTAGGAAACGGGTCCCACACTTTCAGTCATATGTTCTAAACAAGCCCATGAGAACCACTTTTGCTAAATACTTGAGTGTTACATGTACATGTATATTTTTCTGTGCCAGGGTGTTATTCACCTTCTTCCAGACCCGTATTGTAAAATGTTGAGTATCAACCTTAAAATCATTACTTCAATTGAAACATTTATTTAACAGGCCAACTTTTGATACATGTCAATTATATTTTCAGAAACTGCATCATGGTTAAAAAATGTAGATCCAAGAGGTAAGTGTTACTATAAATAACTTTCTTTTGATTAGTTTGATTTTTGATTAGACAAGACCAACATTATCTGTTTAAGGTTGTTCAAATTAGTTATTACCCTGAATTTAGTATCTACCCTTTATAATTCCATCTTCAGGTCAGATACAAATGTACCATCTAAAATAAGGTTATGGTATAGGCTTTGCTCATTGTTGAAGGTCGTACGGTGACCTATAATTGTTAATGTTTGTGTCATTTTGGTCTTTTGTGGATAGTTGTCTCATTGGCAATCATACCATATCTTCTTGTTATATTATTTCAAGATCACTTCCCCACAGAAGTAATATTTTTGAAAGAAAAATCATATTAAAACCTTAAACAGGTACATGTATATTTGAAATTATACTAATATCCATTACTTTTACTACATAATTTTGAATGAATGCAACTTTTGATAATACAGTGACATGTAATATGTAAGCTTTTTTTCACACCAGTTCACAATAACTGAACAATTGTTTGCTTACACGGTAGACTCCACCTAATCGTCTAATTGGATCAATATATTGGGTAATGTGATATTTTTTGCTGAGTATCCGATTTGTGGATTTTTACTGTACCCTTAAATAAGGCATACCCTGTAGTATGTATTATGTAAATATCAACTTCACTGAGCAGTCTGCACAAAAAAAAATCTTTTTTAACTTCCAGTCCTAAATCCACTATTCCTTATGTAATGAATTATGGAAAGAGAATTGTCTTAATATTGTTAAGACTAAAATTTGACATTGAGACATATAGATGTCTTATTGTTTGTTGGGATGCTGTCTTACAAGAAAATGTATACATGAAAATTGTATACCATCCAGAAAGAAACTTAGATATTGTTAATTTGAAATGAGCAAAACATATTTCTAAAAAAGTATATATAAAATAAGGATTTTGTTCTGAAACTGCTGGGATAAAAATTTAAAGTATTATGTACTTTTGTTGATGTCTTTTTATATAGTTTATTGAAAAGGGTTGGATATTTAAAGTTTATATGAATGGGGAAACTAGTCTTTTCTATTGGTATTTAATTTCACGGCATTAGTGAAATGTGTAATCAACCAAATTACTAATCAATTAATAATTGTATTGTATGCAAGTCTGAAAAAATAAATCGTAGAAAAAAGATTAAATTTATATGAAAAGTTAAACATGTATATTCATTGAAAAAGGTTTGATGTTAACTAAGAAGATGAAGATAGCTGCTGATTTTGTTTCAATTATTGGTTTGTTTGTGTGATTTCAAATTGGTCATAATCAGTGGCGGATCCAGAATTTTCATAAGGGGGGGGGGGAGGCCCTGACTGATCTAAGGCGGGGCCAACTCCAGTCATGCTTCAGTGATTCCCTATATATCAACCACAATTTTTTCCACGGGGGGGGGGGGGGGGGGGGCCCTGACTGACCTAAGGCGGGGCCAACTCCAGTCATGCTTCAGTGATTCCCTATATATCAACCACAATTTTTTCCACGAAAGGGGGCCCCACCCAGAATCCGTCTATGATAATTAAGGATCATCATTATTGCAATGGTTTTTGTCTTAATATCAATATAATTTATAACGATCCAGAAATTTCTAAAAATGAGAGAAATTTTTGAAATTGAGGTTGACTCAAATTTATGATGCTTCTCTAGAGCAAAGTCATGATGAATCCTCATTTGATCCTAGGACGATAATCTGGTTTACTTCTCCTTGGTTGTAGGGTATTATTGCCTGTTTGCTGTATTTAAGGTTCAAACCCTATTATAATCTGACATTGTTTAGTAAATATCATCACTAAGCATGCTAAGGGAAGTATGAGTAATGTTATAATTAACAGGATCATGATTAGAACAGCATACCTCAGTTTTTACAAGTGGATATTGATTGTTTTATCATTGGTATTGATTGCTTTATCATTGTTATGGTTATAATTCCATCATAAATATTCAATACATTGGTAAACACCAGTCTCCCAAGTCAATAGGTCTGATTTTATTATCTTTATCATCTCAAGATAAGAATGAGTGTCTTGGAAATGTTAGAAGGAGTTTGGTACTATTATGTCCATCTGTGTGTCTGCCAAGTCAATAGACAAATTCAGAATCTAAATACATGTATTACAATTCAAAATGAGACATTATGATTAATTTTTTTTTAATCATAATAATGAAGTTGTAGAAATTATACAAGAATTTTGTGGAATAAGAAAAGAGGTGATTTTAAAGCTTTGAGTGATTTTATCGATTTAATTTGTTGGTTGTCATAATGGTTGAAGTCAATGTAATTATTAAGCTGAAATATTTAATGATATTTGTATAAACTGAGAGATGAAAATACGATAAATGTAAAGTATATATATATATATGTCAGATATATCTCTCTTTCTGTCTGTGAAAAAAGGTCTTCCATATTTTTTTTGTGTGGAAACAACAGATGCCTATTAAAAACTTTTCCAAATAAACAGCCCTAAACAGCTGACACAAGAAAATCCTATTGTGTCAAAATTTGATTAGATCTGCAATATTATACACAGATTATATAAATTATACAATGAAAAAGGTTTTTTTTTCATATTTTTTTTTCATTTTTTTTCTTGTTATCTTTTCTTTTTTTAAGTTTTCTCTAATTTTCAACCATCAGTAGTGATATGGTCATTATGTGACTAAATTTACTCTCTCTGGCTAAATTAAAAGTTACCTGTTAATCAGTTGATAGGGAAAGAATGAAAAGTCACCTAGACTTCATATCTAGTGATTACAGACATATTTGTTTTTATGGTTGTGTATAAAGAAATAAAATTCCTAATTTACATATAATAGCATTATATTCTAGTTAGAATGATTACTAGTAGAATTTTGTGTTGTTTTTATTAACCTTCTTTATTTGATAATTATTTAAACACCAGACGATGAAGAAGACATTTATTTTGCCTCCGACCATAAAGTTACGACTATTGAGGAGGAACCTGAGCATAAAGTTTGTAAGTTCGGCATGTGTAGTCCAAACTAAAATGGCATCCAATATACATGTAGGCTGCAAGCACTCTGCATGATTGTCTTGAATAATAGCGGATAATGTCCTGGCTTCCAAAAGTAGGCTGTACGGTGACCTATAGTTGTTTATGTTTGTGTCATTTTGGTCTTTTGTGGATAGTTGTCTCATTGGCAATCAAACCACATCTTCTTTTTTTTTTATACTTTACTCCAAAAAGACCTACTACTTTGAAAATATAGGTTAATATAATGATCAGTCTTGTAGTTGTACAGTACACACTAAGTGGTTCATTCAAAAGTGTTCTTGCAAATGTTGAGGGATTCTGTCATGTACATGTATATGGAAGCCAAGTACTCAGACAACCAGAATATCTCTTTTTGAAATTCATTGAAAACCGAATACTTGACACCAAAAACAATGGGAAATGAGCTAAAGAGATTTGGAACTAACATCTTTGAGATAGCTACCCAACAATCTTGATGTAAATGCTTTATTAGGCTTTTTGTATGCAATATTTGTTCTTGTGTTCGCTTGTGTTTCGCATTTCAAATTTATCTGTTTTAGTACTACAATGTATTTGAACTGGTTAAGTGTGGTTTCTTAAAAACAGGATGAATTTATGGGTTGAAAAATCTGCTAGACGAAATAAGCCTTATTTCCTTGCATATTTTGTTAAGGATGTACTAAGGTGAGGTTAGGTGAAAATTAATAAATTAAGAATTTAAAATTGATAATTAATCTGTTAGAGCATCCTTTAAGGATAAAAATAAGCTAAAAATATTGATAGGGCATGGACCTCCTTTTCCAGATATTTGAGATTTAAAATATCGCGGGAAAAGGCTGACTCCGACTTTTACCTTATGTTTGCATTGATATTATTAATGGGTCTCAAAACAAAAGAAAGAAAATCAAGAATCTTTTAAAATTTTGGTAAATGACCTTTCATGTGCTATTTTAAAGTCTTATATGAAAAAATGATTTGGTGTTATGGGGCAAAATATTTTACTTTGAATTGTATGGAAAAACACCAAGGAGTCCGAATATTTGACACAAATTCCAAAACCTCACCTAAGTATATCCTTAAGACGTAATGATCAATAAGCATACATTTTGTAATTTACTGGCCCACCATGTGTCTTCACATTTGCATTAATGCCATTATGGTTTGGGTCACATACATTTTTGTTTTCAAAATTATTATACATTTTGGTTATGCTTGCTTTGTTTCACATTTTGTATTTTTTTGTTATTTCATTATTTCTTTTATTGTTCTATTTCATATTATTTCTTTATACTACAAAAAAATGATTGATTTAAAAAAAAATTTACTTCGAAAAAAGTACTAGTGATTGAGATCAGAAAAGGTAACAGTCAACAACTAGTTTTCTTACTCAGACTTCATTGACATTGTACATGTATTGAATATATATTAACTTGTACGGATAACAAATAATTTAATAATCCTTCCCATTTGTCAAATAGTTTTGTTATGGTTTAAAAGGATTTGTTGATCAGTAAAGGCTGTCAGATGTGCAAAGTGATTTTAAAAGCAAATTTTTTTTTTAAACGAATGCAAGAAACTTGCTTTGCAGTGAATCAATGAATGAAGTGGGGAGATATGTATTGCCACTGAGGGGACCTAATCTCTTTTATAGTCTCAGTCATTTTCTTGGTTTTTTTTCATTTTCTGCTCAACAAAAATGTCAAAAAAACATTTTTGGATCTTGTGTCAACCATGGCCAGGTATACCTGACAAGTTTACAGAATTTGTTTCATGCTTCATGGTACATATGTTAAATGGATTTACAAGGCTTCCACCTACCTATATGATATGCATGCATACATTATATGCCCTTCAGAAATTTAAATATATGTTTATATAACTTTTATTTTAATTGATGTAAAAATTGCAATTTGAAAGCCCTTTCTTGACATTTTTGTTGAAGTATTTGTTACATGAAAGAAGAGTTACACATACATTAAAATGCAATTGATCATGTATTTCTGCTTTTACAAGAAAATAGTTGGTGTTTAAGACATTTGAATACACAAGTCAGGTAAAAGCTTATGACAGGGTTAAGCTATGGTTACCTATAATACAAAAAAATGATGTGCACTAAATGGAAGAAGATCTTGGCAAATAAATAAATTGAGCCCTCTCCCACTCTACAATAACGGATATGAGCTGCTAAATGAGTCTCATTGTTTAATTCAGATCTAACCTTCTGTTAAAAATAACTTGTTAAGCTTGACAGACCTTGGTATACTAGATAGGTCATGATAATTAGATTGGTATTCTATAATTTAATCAGAAAAAAAGTAACTATCTATTAATTATTTATCACATAGCTGTGTAGTGATGTGTTAAACAGCTACTTTTTATGTTTCCAGTATTTATTCATGCATGAAGTTCATGAAGTAACCTTCAAAGAAAGAAGGGAACGGTTAGGTCACACATTTGTATTGTTTTCCACTGAAGTCTAAATGGGTTCTGACTTAAAAACGATAATTAAGGAGGCTCAATTTTCCTGAAAGTACCCAACACATTTACCTTCATTTTTCAGTAGCAATCAAATTTTAAATTTACATCAAACAACCCACATTACAAAAATCTACACGTTATTGTTAAGTTCTTATCCAGAACATGCATGAAATATTTTCTACTGGAGTTGAGCAAAGACCAATCAATAAATCAATATTTCTAAGAAAAAATAATGAACAAAAGTTTAATCTGTCTCCCATGGTGATAAAGATATACACATAGCATATCTTTGTTTGGGTAAAGTTATTTGAAAAAATTAAATCATTTCAATTTTTGCTTTAATCCCTACCACTTGTTAATACATTGCAATACCCAAAGTTTACACCCTTCAATTCTCAAGGTTTAGACTTAACAAAACCCCAAATGTACACATTACAATACCTGAGTCTACACCTTAAAATACCCAAAGTTGACAGCATACAATACCCCAAGGTAACACCTTAGTAACTTACAATATTTATGTTTTACACTTTCAATACACCAAGTTTACACCTTACGATATCCCAAGTTTACACCTAAAAAGCCCCAAGTTTACACCTTATAATACCCTAACTTTACACCTTACAATATTCCAATTTTACACTGAACAAAACCTTGACCTTACACCTTGTAATACCCCATGTTTACACCTTCCAATACTCGGAAGTTTACATCTTGCCATACCCCAAGTTCACACCTTACCATACCCCAAATTTACACCTTACAATATCCCAAGTTTACACCTTACAATACCCCACAGTTTACACCTAACAAAACTCCAATTTTACACCTTGCAATACCCCATGTTTACACTTTCCAATACTCGAAGTTTACATCTTGCCATACCCCAAGTTCACACCTTACAATACCCCAAGTTCACACCTTACAATACCCCAAGTTCACACCTTACAATATCCAAAGTTTACACCTTACAATACCCCACAGTTTACACCTAACAAAACTCCAATTTTACACCTTGCAATACCCCAAGTTTACACCTGTAGTGTTCAGAAATCATTATTTCCTACATCAGAATAACTTGTATAGCATCTGTTCTTTGCTAGTTATCAAGAAGTGAATTATCTATGTAATAACATGATTAGAGAGTTTGTCAGTGCAGACTAGATGTCAATGTTTGCATTACTGCAAAATCTAATTAATGCATGGGTTAATCAATGAAGATTTCAGACCTTAGTTAATAGTATCAAAGCAAAAAAAACATTTATAAAGAATACCAGAACCCAGACATTTTGTAAAAGTACATATTCCTGTTTCTGGGATTATCTATAACAAAATTAAAACCCACCAGGAGTTCTCTAAAACAAAGGATTTGTATACAATGTATTACAAATACTTGGTAAAACTATATAATTTCAAAGGGTTACTTAGTTAGCAATGGCAGTTGTGAAATCACAATTTATGTGTAAGATTTGCATGACTCCTGAATCATAGATGTATAACATTTATTTATATGATGATAAAGAAGTAGACTGAAACAACAGTACACAAACTATTGACAAATCCTAGATTACAGTGACTGACTCATTGACAGAGGTGATTGATTTTACATTAATTGTGATTACAGATCAATAAAATCTTGATCACCTTTGGATCACCTGTAGGAATGCATGTTATCAATGGAATGCAATGCATGATAAGGTGAAAAGAAAGCTTTGAATGCAGCCTGGTTAATCTTTAGAATTTAGAGAAAAAATATAACATGTATAATCAATATGAGATGCAGCTTGAATGCAGACATAAATATGCACTATATAAAACACAGTGTTGATCATTGATTTTGTCAACTTTGATTGTGGTTAGGATATTTTAGGTCTTGCTGCGTTATACAACTGCAGTTGTTTAATCCTTTGTCTGAGTCACCATTTACAGAAATTATAGAATAAGGTTATTTTATAGGTTGATAATGTACACTTGTCAATAAAATAGGAACATGCTCAAAAGAACATCTTTAGTATAATATATATTAATATGTACATGTATGCTATCACTGTTTTATATACCTTTTTATAGGGGTGTGGGTCTTTAATGATGGATAAAATTGCATGGTCCTGGTCAATACATTAAAATATTCTGACCATAATTTATATATATATCCGAACAATATCATAAATTTTGTAGAGATTGTTTAGGATTTGTAATGAACAAGATATTTCGTAAACGTAAAACTGGTAAATAGTTATTGTGTTTGCATATACTCGTTTGTTTCTATTTTGATAGATGTAAAAATTTGTTGATATTGAAATCGTGAGTTTTTGAGGCATGATCTCTTATTCAGAATCAGGGGATTCAATGATTTGTAGATAATTTGTTTGGAAATTTTATTCTAATTATAGCTTATATGATATCAACATTTATTAATTATTTAGAAGAGTAATCATCTAAAAATTGAAATGATATTAGATACATGGTCCCTTTAGATTAATCAAGACTGAACTGTGGGTACTCTATTTTGTTCGATAATCAGTTTCATCATTACATGTAAATATTCATTGGAATTGGAAATTAATGAAAGTATCCGGTTTTTATTGTGCCTGTTTTTTCAAATTTAAATCAAGATTGAGGTGGGCCTAGCTTCATAAGTCAATACTTTATTTTAATTAACCACCATTATTGGCAGTCTTTATGTCCCCATTCAAATGCATTGATCGTCAAATAAAAAGGGGGGTTCCAACTTCCAACTCCTAAACCCTCCCCCTGGATCAGCCAATGCATATGTCTTATATGTGCCTGTCACAAGTTAGGATCCTGTAATTCAGTTATTGTCTTGTTGGGTATCTGGCTGTGTTTTGTATGAATTAGGTGGTTGGTTTCGTCTTATAAATTAGAGCCCATTTTGTCATACTAATGCACTCACAAAACCTTATCCCTCACAATATACATGTATGTGCAAAAGTAAGTTGCTTCAAATATAGTGGAATGAAAGCTGTTTTCCTTGTTAGTTTATATTATGCGTCACATATACATTATGAAATATATCCTCAATGTGAATTTATGTTATGAAATCATAGTGCAATGGTTATGTATTTGAGTGTCCTGCCTATCCAGGGCCCTTTTTTTGAACAATGAATTTTTGTATTTTTTTACAACAGGGTGCTTAAAAAGTAGCATACATTCTCCTACTGTGCTGTAATAAGGTAGAGTAGGGAAGAGTTATAGATCGCTGTCACTTATTCAGTATTAGTGTTTAGATGACTAATTGATATTCATCATTAAAATTGATTGATTGTTGAGCTAAAATATTGACTTGTTTCTATCAACAACAATGACATTTCATTGGATAAGTATGGACCCTGTTTCGTTATTGTTAACTTGATTGATTGGTGACTAGAGTATTGGTATAGAAATATTATACTTTAAAGTCCATTTCTACATTGGGTCAAAACTATTGTTAGGCCAAAAAAAAAAAAAGTGTGTTTCCTGTTGCATGCCCCAAAAAATTAGGGTCGGTAGGTAGGTATTTTTTTTTTTTTTTTTTTTTTTTACTGGCCTGCTTGGGTTGTTTTTTGTGTATTTTTATAATCAGTTTGTTATTCTTTCAGGTTATTTTCATCAGTTCATTGTTCAAAAGTGTCAGATTCTGGAACAACACACTTGAATATAAAGTCCCTCACATTAAAAAGCTGCACAACTTCCCCAACTGTCAATGTGGGAGATATTTCATGTTTTTTTCCAGTCACAGTAAATTCATTGTTCTTTAATCCAAAGTCATGATACTGATTGAATATATCAATATTAGAAAATGGGGCTATTATACTTTTTTTCTCGTTCCTGTGTGGACACTCATCGATTGTTATTGATAACACACTTTGACTGATGGCCATAGCAGAAGCCATGCCGTTGTTTGACTTCAATCTGTATCACACAAATGCTTACTGTATTAAAATTTTATTTGAAATCAAACGTTTAAAAGATGCCATTCAAAGGCTATACTAAACAAAAACCGTTTCCGGGAAAAAAAGTTAGGGTCGGCGCCAAAAAATTAGGGTCGGTCGGGGGACCGGAAACACACCAATTTTTTTTTTTTGGCCTTATAACTACACTAAATGATTGATGATGTTGAAGTTTGCTTAAAACACAATGTGAAAACTTGTTAGATTTTTCCATCCACCACTTACAATCTTTTTTACACCAAGATGGCTTGTATCCTGCATTTATCAATGCTTTTTATATTGCTATCACGTTGGCGTCGTCGTCGTCGTCCGAATACTTTTAGTTTTCGCACTCTAACTTTAGTAAAAGTGAATAGAAATCTATGAAATTTTAACACAAGGTTTATGACCACAAAAGGAAGGCTGGTATTGATTTTGGGAGTTTTGGTCCCAACATTTTAGGATTTAGGGGCCAAAAAGGGCCCAAATAAGCATTTTCTTGGTTTTCGCACTATAACTTTAGTTTAAGGTAATAGAAATCTATGAAATTTTGACACAAGGTTTATAACCACAAAATAAAGGTTGGGATTGATTTTGGGAGTTTTATTTTCAACAGTTTAGGAATTAGGGGCCAAAAAAGGGCCCAAATAAGCATTATTGTTGGTTTTCGCACAATAACTTTAGTTAAAGTTAATAGAAATCAATGAAATTTAAACACAATGTGTATGACCACAAAAGGAAGGTTGGTATTGATTTTGGGAGTTTCGGTCCCAACAGTTTAGGAATTAGGGGCCAAAAAGGGACCCAAATAAGCATTTTTCTTGGTTTTCGCACCATAGCGTTAGTATAAGTAAATAGAAATCTATGAAATTTAAACACAAGGTTTATGACTATAAAAGGAAGGTTGGTATTGATTTTGGAAGTTTTGGTCCCAACAGTTAAGGAAAAAGGGGCCCAAAGGGTCCAAAATTAAACTTTGTTTGATTTCATCAAAATTGAATAATTGGGGTTCTTTAATATGCCGAATCTAACTGTGTATGTAGATTCTTAATTTTTGGTCCCGTTTTCAAATTGGTCTACATTAAGGTCCAAAGGGTCCAAAATTAAACTTAGTTTGATTTTAACAAAAATTGAAACCTTGGGGTTCTTTGATATGCTGAATCTAAAAATGTACTTAGATTTTTGATTATTGGCCCAGTTTTCAAGTTGGCCCAAATCGGGGTCCAAAATTACACATTGTTTGATTTCATCAAAAATTGAATAATTGGGGTTCTTTGATATGCCAAATCTAACTGTGTATGTAGATTCTTAATTTTTGGTCCAGTTTTAAAATTGGTCTAAATTAAAGTGCAAAGGGTCCAAAATTAAACTAAGTTTGATTTTAACAAAAATTAAATTCTTGGGCCTCTTTGATATGCTGAATCTAAACATGTACTTAGATTTTTGATTATGGGCCCAGTTTTCAAGTTGGTCCGAATCAGGATCTAAAATTATTATATTAAGTATTGTGCAATAGCAAGTCTTTTCAATTGCACAGTATTGTGCAATGGCAAGAAATATCTAATTTCACAATATTGTGAAATAGCAAATTTTTTTTTAATTAAGAGTTATCTTTCTTTGTCCAGTATAGTAAGCAAGAAATATCTGCAAGAATTTTTTTTAATTGGAGTTATCTTTCTTTGTCCAGAATCAACTTAAATCTTTGTTATATACAATATACAATGTATATTCACTTTTTACTACCAACTGATAAATTTAAATAATCTTTACCATTCAGTGATAACAAGCAGTTTTTTTACATCATGTATTTAAATGAGTAGTAATTGTTGCAAACTCCATTAGAATATTTTAATTGAAATTAGTTTTGGAATAAGGGAAAGGGGGATGTGAATAAAAAATTGGGTTTAATTTTTCTCATTTGAAATTTCATAAATAAAAAGATAATTTCTTCAAACATTTTTTTGAGTAGATTAATATTCAACAGCATAGTGAATTGCTCAAAGAGAAAACAAAAATTTTAAGTTCATTTGAATACATTCATTCTGTGTCAGAAACCTATGCTGTGTCAACTATTTAATCACAATCCAAATTTAGAGCGGAATCCAGCTTGAATGTTGTGTCCATACTTGCCCCAACCGTTCAGGGTTCAACCTCTGCGGTCGTATAAAGCTACGCCCTGCGGAGCATCTGGTTAATAAAATAAAGTCAAGTACTACCGTAGATACTCGCCTATTAGTCGATCCGACTATAAGTAAAAAAATGTATTTATATTTGGTTTTGATATTCCAGTTATATACAATTTATTCCAAATCATTGGCAATGTAACATTCTTTAAATCCAGTAAAGAAAAAAACTTTTAACTTGGAATTAAAATCTTTAAAATAGGCACAATGTGATACTTGTGACCTGTACACCATCTACATGGTTTCCACATTTTAACCTACTTTAGTGGGCTAAAATCAATAAAGTACTTCCTTTCAAGTCATGCATGGTAAAAGTTTACTTCTCCTTTGACAAGTTTATTGCGTTTCTGATAAGTGTTTGCAGAACATGAATAAAAAATATTAATTAAAAACTGTGACAGGATTCCAACTTTGTACATTCTAAGTGTAACGGTATATTAACATGTATTTGTTATTAAATTATATTTATTCACCTAAAATATCCAGTAATATTTACTGCTGAAGTTAAATCAATCCAACGAGCATTGATACAATGATAAGAGACGTAATTTCGATTGATTTTTCCAAGGACTCTTCACGTCATTATCGGGAAACGAAGTGTGTTCTAACGTCTGTCAAATATGAAATCGATTTTGTCAAGTCATTGGGCATTTATTTTCACACAGGATCGTATGTAACATTATGCACATAGGAAAAATAACAGACCACCGGCGCAATCTCTTTGACAATTGTATTTTCCTCTTTTAAACAAGACGAAACAAGTCTACGGATTATGTTTGCTAACATCCCGTTGGAAACAAAAACAATGTTTAGACCTAGTATTTCGTACATCCGGCCGTAATGGCGTTATCACATGTTTCATGTATGACCGGAAATGGTTAGAACTTAAGGACAAAAACAATTTTAATAAATAACTGGACTTCTGTTTCGTGTGAAATGTAACGCATAACGACAACGTAAATTTCTTACTTAATTATTACGAAGATCAAAACAAGAATGTAAATCATCTCGGATTTACCTGTTTGAACATCTCGCGAGAGTTCATATTTGCATATTGTTTTTAAGAATTCTATTACAACAAAGCAGATTTCATCATCTAAAAATTGCGTTACGAAATCGGACACAAAAATCACGCCACTGTTCTTACATCTGCTACATAAATACTTATAGTTCTCGGCATTTTCTTCTCACTATTCTTATTGGTCGATGTTCTTTGTTATTTGAAAGCAAAAGTTAGGAATTTGCCGGTGACGATTATCTATAAATCAGTCAGCGTTATGCTCTTCGGAAGCAATAAGTAACGCGAGAAACGACACAAAAATACGGTTGTAGAATCTTTGAAATTCGTATATTTAAATTTTTTTTCTCGGGAAGAGTAGCATACACTTGTATGTTGATAAAAATAATGGCATCTTTAGATGTAGTTTCAACTTTTCTTACAATAATTCACATTTTATCACTTTTCTATAGTTATAGGAAACGGAGCCCAATAGCCAATTATGGTCCATATACAGAAATCTGTCCTGTTGCATAAACCATTATATCTTGATGTAAATTAGATGAATCCCATTGGTTGTTTTGGCCCTCTGGTGCATATCTTAGGCCTATAATAAAAAATTGTTTGTTTCCCCAATCCCGACCGACCCTGCAAAAACGGTGCTACTCGTAAAATTTTATTGTCAAAACTAAGTCAAATATTATTTTATTTATTTCCAATTTTCAGGTTTGCTGGATAGACAGTTATTGTTACAGCTTTTTGGAAAAAAATAAATTATTTCCCTACCTACACCTAGTTTGGCAGGGTCGGGATTGGGGAAATAAACAATATATTAATTTAGGCCTTATACCTAACTGATTAACTGCTGCAGTGAAAGGCTTTTACTTTATAAACTATTAAAAGAAGGTAGTAGCATGCCTGTGGGCCCCCATATTATTCACATTCAGGTCTGTCCAGTAGAATAACCAGTTACCTGTTAAAGTAGAAGAATAAAACATACATTATATTTGTGTAAAAAAGACATGTCTTCATGCCTAATAAACCTGATGAGATTATATACAAATAGCATTGATTGAATGTTTTGATTATGCATATACATGTATCTTATTCTATACTACCTGTATTCAAGGACTTTTTTAAGATCGATTGCAACTTGATATATAAAGTCAAAAAGTAGTGGCATCTGGTTCAAAAACAAGGTTGAGACAGTTAAAGGTTAAAAATGCTACTAATCATGTGCTTAACTTAATGTATGCTTTCATTGGCTTATTGTTTATGGTTTGCATAGATATAAAAAGCTATATTTGAAAACATAATGTTTAATTGTGTTAATCATTTGATGTGATCATGAGAGAAAATAAGAATTAACAGCCCCCAAAACCCCACTGCACCAACCCCTTTAAAAATATCCTACAATATTTCTATTTATGTTATGAAATGAAATGTCATAGAGTTTAAACCTTTGAAATAAGGGGGCAAGAACATTACAAGAGAAATTGATACTATCAAAAATAGATTTGGTCCTAGTGACAACAAAAACTTTAACTCGAACAAAACACCAATTTACAAAATGATTTTCTTCTCATATCCCAGTTTGCTATTTTGCAGTTTCCTGACTCTTTTGATGCAAGATGAATTAAAGTTTCAAGCACATTTGAAAAAATAAAGATTTCTATTGCATTGTTTTAGCTTTTACATCTTCAATGTGTTTATTGTTTTGCTGGGGTGACCGTGTAATTTTTTTTCAGGGTCAATTTTACTAATAAAAACATTAAGGGTGTGAATATTTCTCCTAATAAATAGTGATACATATATTTAATGAAATGTTTTTTAATTTCAGTATTGGAACTAATCTATTGGAGAGATTTAAAGAAGACCGGGATAGTGTTTGGATCCATGTTATTTATTTTGCTGTCTCTGGCTATATTCTCAGTGCTCAGTGTGTTAGCTTACCTGTCACTAGCTGTCCTGTCAGTCACATTAAGTTTTAGGATTTATAAGAATGTATTGGCGGCGGTGCAGAAATCAGGAGATGCTCATCCATTCAAGTAAGATTTTATTCTTTTATTGACATTTTCTGTTTGGGATTTGAACATATTTGGAATCATTTGTCTTATCTTAATTAATTGACTAGATATGCCAGTTTTCCTAACAAAACTTTGATGGTTCTCTCCAGGAATTCTGGCTTTCTCCACCAATAAAATCAAGCGTCGCATCCCTGGTGTAGCCTAAAGTGTTAAAATACCAAAATAATCATATTACTGCATGAAACTTACTGAAATAACTAAAACTGATATGACACAGCACAAAATAATGAAAAATTCATGTAGCATTGGAACAGTTTGTTTACCCCTGAAAGTGAAGAATTATTATAAGAGTGTGGAAACATCCATGAGACAGCAACCTAACAAAAATGACCAAAACACAGGGCAATATACATGTTTATACAAATGTTCTTAATTATCAAAACTTTAAAAAGCTGTATACAAAATAAACAGAAACTATTAAAGATCTTCCTTCAAAAGCAAATTCTACAAAGAATCAAAATTAATCACAATATGTCATAAGGCAGGAGAGGATTGAGTCATCTTTCAAAAGAATTTAATTTTGTTCCTCAGATTATGTTTTCTAAGGTACACCATAGTTAGTTTTTTAATTAGATCATTCAGTTTGTAATTGTAATTTGTAATTGTAGAGCCATGTTGGATCTGAATATTGATTTACCTGAGGATAAAGCACAAATGGCTCTGAAGAACATCTGTAAACATATTAACTGTACTGTTAGAGAGCTCAGACGATTGTTCCTTATTGAGGATCTCGTAGATTCAATGAAGGTAAAAATGAATAGAAAAAGTGAAAAAGGAAGAGTAAATTTAACATTTGAACAAACAACAATCAAAGAACAAAGAAGTTTTTCCATAGTACAGAATTTCAAATTAATAGAATACTATTGGACTTTCAGTATCTGATTTCATACTTTGGTTAGTTTTTCTTCCTCTTGTCCTCAAACTAAGCTTGAAGGAGTTTCTATTTAACAGATGTTATAAGAAGCCTGATATCACATGGGACATCTCTTCACTCATTAATAATGAAAAGTTGTCTTCTCTTGTTAATGAAGAAAAGTCGTAAATCTTAGATCAGACAATGACCTGTGTTAAAATGTACAGACCATTATCGAATATTTCCATTCCCTGGACTGTACAAAATCCTAAATATATTCTTTTAAATAAATAGCAATTCATTTAGTCAGGTAGAGGGTTTTCCCCATAATACTCTATACTTGGCTAGAAAATTGTTTTCCCTATTTTAATCAGTCATTTTGCATTATTTACGAAAAGTATTAGCTTTTTAGTAAGATAGTTTAGAAGGGGAGATAATATTTGTACAATTGTATGAAAATCATAAGTATTAAATCGTGTGCATATAGATGGGCTAGACATCTTTTTAGTTTTATTGTGTGTTAGATTTATTTCCCCTTAGTCATTAATATTTAAACTAAGTATATCTTGTATATTTCAGTTTGCACTGCTGTTATGGGTTTTGACTTACATTGGATCTTGGTTTAATGGAATGACTCTCATCATTATGGGTTAGTACACTTGTAATTTATTGTATAAAGATAGTTCTGGGTTCGTCTGTTAGAATATAAAAAAAGAAGATGTGGTATGATTGCCAATGAGGCAACTCTCCACAAGAGACCAACATAACACAGAAATTATCAACTATAGGTACAGCCTTCAGCTTTCAACAATAGGCAAAGCTCATACTGCATAGTCAGCTTTAAAAGGCCCCGAAATTAGAATGTAAAACAATTAAAAGAGTAAACAAGCGGCCTTATTTATGTACAAAATTAAACAAAAAACTATTATGTAACATAATCAAACGACAACCACTGAATAACAGGCTCCTGACTTGGGACAGGCACATACATACATAATATTTATTAAGTTTCTTTTGAGATAAAAAAAATAAGTTACTCAGAAAAAATTGCTTTCAAAAGTAGATGTCTGATCCATAAATTGAAGGATTGTTTCCCTACCCTATTCGTAACATTTTAACTGAATGAGAATTTGCATAGATTATGGTGCATCCATAAAAAGATTATAGTTTGTAAGCCATAAAAATGGAGTAATATTTCAGACCTGCAGCTTATTCAATATTGCTTGAAAATTGACACTTTAAAACTCATTAGTAACATATTTAATATATACTTTTTTATAAATTGCAGGTTTGGTAGCTATATTTACTTTACCTAAAGTCTATGAAACATACAAGGTAAACTTTATATCTAGATTTCTAAAAATGCACTTGGATCATTTGAAGCATAGTCATTTAAGTGTTTTGTGTTCCACAACACAATTGTATGCAGAATTACACACAAAAAAACATGTATTTCAAGAAAACAATATTTGTTTCTTAAAGCAATTATTTCATACATATTCAAGAAACTTAACTGATGAAACAAGTTAACAAAAGTCAGTCATGTTGACAAATACAGTTGATAAAATTTTGACTTCTGAAAATTTGTAAGACTAATTAAAACTTTAAATAAGGCATCTGTGCATAGTTACATATATTCTATAGCATGTAAAGTCTTGCATAAGGTGGTACCTAACACTACAGTGAGATAACTCTGTAATATCAGGTAAACGTTTTAATTACGTTGCCTTGTGAAGGCAATATAAAGCTTCACAATGATCAAAATAAGTGTTTGTCAAACTGCTATATAACCAGTGTGATTTTTTTGATAAAACGCTTGATTCAAATTTTTTGATTTTTTTATGTTTTTGTACAAGGGTCAAAGTAAAAAAATTGTCAAAATTTTATGAAAATTAGACAAGCCAAATTATTTTTAGTGAAAGTGTTGGGTACCACCTTTAAAAAGCTGGTATGCAGAATTTGTCAAGACGAAGAAATCAAATATCAACAAAAATATAAGTTTTCCTCAATCAACGATTTTGGTACCCACAAAAATAAATGTTAAGATATACATCAGATGGACATACCCCAAAGTTCTGAAGTCTCATACACAAAATAGTAAGACCAAAAAAAATATATGTCTGTTTCCTGTTGCTTACCGATCCTGACTAAAAACCCAGACCCTAGATCTTTTTATTCAATTACGGAAAAATATAGTTTCTGGTCTGATCCACATCTTACTATGCAGAAACAATCAAAATGGCTGCTCTGAGAACAAATTGCTACAATTAGGGTTTTAAAAATGTCGGCACTGGGGGGGATAATTCAATTAAAAGCTTCTTTAAAGAGATTATATCATTTTGGGGTAATGGACCCTAACCAAACATGACATTTAACTGACTGCAAATCTGAAAGGTAGTGTAAAAGAAAATCACTACCTACCGACCCTGATTTATTTGCCTTGGCAGCAGGAAACAGACATATATTTTTGTTTGGCCTAAATAGAATATAGAGATTATATATATATTTTCTTTTGACAGGTACAAATAGATAATTATGTGTCAATGGCTTGTGACCAAGTCTGTAAAGTTAAAGCTCAGTAAGTATTAATTATTCATGTCCACCATAAACTTTTTTAAATGCACAAGAATAGTAAAAAATAGTAAAGTACATCACCATGCATTACAAAGATAATTAACTTTGTTCTGAAGTTTGTCAATATACTATAAAACTAGTTTTGGAAAAATGTTAAAAACGCTGCATTAAACAGAAGATAGATTACAAAATGATCACCCACAGATAGCTGTGTGTACTGAAGTCTGTAGATATAGCGAAAAACTAATCTCCAAAAAAGGTTGGAAGTACTTTGCAAGACACAGAAAGAAAACCATTTTATAGACAAATGAGGAAAAATATCAATGTTAATTTTTAGGAAAGAGTAAAAACACTTAGCACAACACAGAAAGAAAATATTTTTATAGACAAATGGGGAAAAATATCAATGTTCACATAAGGGAATGAGTAATGGATCAGTTTTTGGTAAAACAATAAGAAATAATTTTACTAGTAGTATATTTTATTATTTTTCAGAGTCGTAGCTAAGTTACCTTTCCTGAAAAAGAAAGAAAAAGCACAGTAAAGCCATGAAGAATAATTAGTAGACAAGAAATACACCATATATATAAAAAAAAGATGACTGTGTCCTCTGATTGTGTATAAACTGAGAGCCAGAAAGTGACATATTTATTTTACATCACGCTTTGTACCAGTATTAGTCATTGTATCTTAAATGATTGAAATGTTTTTTCGGACTGCAGGACACATAATATTCCATCTTGAAAGAATTTTTTGCTATCAGCTGACGTAAATATGCAAAAAAAATGTTTGAATTTAAAATTTAAAAACAAAAAAAATACTTTGAGAGGAGTATTGTAGAATTTTAAAAAATTTCATAGTACATTTTTTGTAAGCTTCATTATAAAGTAAAATGTGTTTTGTGTGTTGTACTTATTTATTCATTGTCCTAAATGTTGATCATAATTCTTAAAAATTACATTGTAAAATATTTTTTCTTTCCTGTCGTGTGATTTTTTTCTGTATAAAAGTTTTTAGTCTATATGTTTCCATACAATTAGAAATACATGTAAAACACCACAACCTCAGAAAATTATTCTTCACATCCACATGCAGTTATTTGTAGGTAAAAACTCTTATTTTGTAGCATAATGTCTAAAAATTAAGACAAATTTGCTCTGTTTAAAAATTACAACTGTCAATTTGAATGAATCACTATGGAATTCGAAAATAAATAAAAGTATATACAACAGGGTTATAAATCAAAAGTGCTATTTACCATATTCACAAACAGTACCACCAGAAGCAGTTTTTGATGGATATACTTTTTCATATTACAATTTTATTTACAAAAACTTTTAAGAAATAACATCATTTATAAAATGCTATTTTAATTACTGGTAAAAAAAAAATGAAATGAAAGGGAAAAAAAGTCATTTTTTTCTTTTTACCAAATACCTGTAATCACATGCCATGCTACCAATTCGTGTGTTTTTTTAATTAACAAGTTTGAACAGTAATATCTTGCTGTATTATATCCCTTATGACACATTTACAAAGGTACATGTAGTAAAATACCATAAAAGCCATGATATTGAAAGTAAGTTTGCTATTATTGCATGAATGTATTTGATACAAACATAAACCAAAAAAATCTGAAGGGATTTAATAACAAGATGTTCTGTTAATTATTTGTTAATATATAGCCATATGAACATAAATACTGTACCACAGCATAATTATTTAAGGAAGACCTGTTCATATGAAAATATTTGAATAATTTATTTTAGACTTTCAAATGCTTGAAAGACTTCATAGCTTATAGCAAGTGGTGTAGAATTTTGTGGGTATACAATAGATGTTATATAAGCTAAATATGAGAAAATAAATTTGGCAAGTTTACACTTAGGAAGAGTGAAAATTTATGAAGACTGCTACTTGAAATATCCCTAGATTTTTCAAGTATATCATAAAGTGCTTCATAAAGTGCTGTAGAATAGATATGGAATGGAACACCTTGTCTTTATATAATTACTAAGTAATATATGAAATTAGACCTCACATTCGTAGCAAGATAGTCGTCACTGTCTCATAAAGTTATGGTAACAATGCTGTAGAATAGTAAACATTGTCAAATATGAAATACACTGTATATATACATTTCAGTCTTTCTCCTTGATGTTTTGTAATACTCTGTTTTTATTGCCTTGTTATGTATATATAGATGTGTGCAAGTCATCCTGTTAAACCAATTTGTTCAAGTTTTTAGTTTGAAACAGTCAATATTTGTACTTTGGAGTTGAAGGACTTGTTTTGAAGGCTGTGATCTGTGAAAATTAAAACCTTTGTTCAGTGCCATTGGAACAAATGAAGAAAGTTACAGACTTATAATGTGGAAAAGATAAGACTATTTTAAGGCAATTCAATAATTAGGATTATATGGTTTTGTGTTCTGTTGGTAGATATATAAGTAGAACAATACATCGATTCAAATTTAGTCTGATTAAAATCAAACCTCTCATTTCTCCAGGTTCTGATATGTCACATAAATAAAATGAAAACAGGTGAGAGGTATGAATTTACTTAGACTGATTTTAGATGGGAGATGATAAATTTAACTGGTCAAATAAGCAAGCTACTGGTAGTGCTTTTTGCATGATTTAAACCAATTTTTAGATGAGCAATATATCATTGAAGTAGAAGAGGAGATGGAAAATTAACATTACATTCACATCAAAGTCCATGTACGCTTCATGAATGCAGATATCTGACTGGGCTATCATCCACTGGAGTGGTGGAAGTTATTGATCTCTTTTGTTTTATACCATCATTGATTCTTTTATTATATTCTCTAGTGATGTTGACATTCATTGAAAACAGTTAAGAAGTGACTGAAATAAAAACATTTGAATAAGTTGAACAAAATCTAGTATTTTATCAGGGTTTGTGTTTGTTTCATTCAGTTTGCCGTGATCATTTTGGACTTGGTTTCATTAAATTGTTCCATCAATATTAAATCTCGATTTTTTTTGGCAAGAACAAAGTAGAAAATATTAAGGATTTATCATTATTTGTTGAGTGCTAACTTTCTTAGTATTGTTGAACCACAAAGTTAAGTGCTCTTTAATATACTTTATAACGTTTTGTTTATTTCCCGCCCACATTCACAGTACTTAAACCTGTATAACTCTAGTATACAGAAAGCATGTACTTGGATTATTCTGACGTTTTGTTAAAATTTTATTCTGATTTTTCTGCCATGACTAGAAATTTTATTTATATAATGTCTTCCCAACATAATTTAGTTGAGTTAGCGGGATGTCTATGAACATAAAGTATACTATACAGTTAGGTGTATCTAATATATTTATATATAAAGTGTAAAGCTTTGTACTGTTTTGTAGTTTTCAATGTAAAAGTGTAAAATTTTTAAAATATTTATTTATTCAACATATTCTGATTCTGTTATAAACAGTGTACACACTTAATAAAAAGATGGAAATATTTAGAAATTCAATCATTCTGCAAGTAGATATTTTTTTCTTTTTCTTATCATCTGACACTCCTGCTTCCTCCACCAATAAAAACTGACTGCAACAATATGCCAATAGTTCTGTAAGTGGCATTAAACACCAATGATTGATTAATCATTTTTTTCTGCATAATGATTGATAGTTGTTTTATTGACAATCTTCCTGTGTTTTCCATTTATCAGTGATCAACTGAAACTTTTTGAAACATTTTTTATCTAGAACCTAAAAAGTTATGTATTTGAAAATTTCATTCATCCCAGAGGTACAGGAAAACACTGATAAAAAGCTGACCAAACTAAACACATTTAGTGTTTGAGGACATATGTATGGTTGAAGAAATACTAGTTATACCAGAACAAAAACATCAAATGTTTATATTTTCTTGAAGTCTGTATATTCTCTCAATACTGTGACATTTTGTTATCATAATGTTCTTTTATTTAATATGCAACTCATTATTTTAGAGAGAACATCTTTTTTTCTATCATTTATGTACATGCATTTACTTTAATTCCTGGAGACCTTGTGATTAATTGCTTTATGTGCAAAGCCTTGAATAAAATAAACTGAATGTTGAAAGTATTTGTCTTTATTTAGTTGATATTGTTTAATAAATCCAAATCATTTATTGAGTGAAACCGCTTAATTTCTGTCATTCTACCTTCAAAAAGTTCATTAGTATATATGAAAATATGGAGAAAAATCATTAACAGGTCCAGTGAAAAATTCAATTGCCCTTTTTCAGTAAAATATAGATAAATCTCTGCATTTGTGCAAGTAGCAATATTTCATCAGTAAAAAAAATCAACAGGAACTGCTGACCCTTCTCGAGCAGCAGATTTTCTTGAATTTAGTCATTTGTTTTGTCTGCATGGCCATGGTGTAGTCTGTTTTGCGATTGTGTAGTGTGTTTGGTCATGGTAAAGACTGTTTAACCATAGTTTAGTCTATTTGCCATGGTAGAGTATGTTTATCCATAGTGTAGTCTGTTTAGCCATGGTAGAAACTGTTTGGTCAAGGTTTTCTCTGTTTGGTCATGGTGTTTACTATTTGGTCATGGTGTTCTCTGTTTGGTCATGGTGTTCTCTGTTTGACCATGGTTTTCTCTGTTTGATCATAGTGTTCTCTATTTGGTCATGGTGTTCTCTGTTTAGTCATGGTTTTCTCTGTTTGATCATTGTGTTCTCTGTTTGGCCATAGTGTTTTCTATTTGGTCATGGTTTTCTCTGTTTGGTCATGGTGTTCTCTGTTTAGTCATGGTTTTCTCTGTTTGATCATTGTGTTCTCTGTTTGGCCATAGTGTTTTCTATTTGGTCATGGTTTTCTCTGTTTGGTCATGGTGAAGTCTGATTGGCCATGGTGTTCTCTGTTTGGTCATGGTGTAGTCTGATTGGCCATGATGTTTTCTGTTTGGTCATGGTGTTCTCTATTTGGTCATTGTTTTCTCTGTTTAGTCATGGTTTTCTCTGTTTGATCATTGTGTTCTCTGTTTGGCCATAGTGTTCTCTATTTGGTCATGGTTTTCTCTGTTTGGTCATGGTGTTCCCTGATTGGCCATGGTGTTCTCTGTTTGGTCATGGTGTTCTCTGTTCGGTCATGGTGTTCTCTGTTTGGCCGTAGTGTTCTCTATTTGGTCATGGTTTTCTCTGTTTGGTCATGGTGTTCCCTGATTGGCCATGGTGTTCTCTGTTTGGTCATGGTGTTCTCTGTTTGATCATGATGTTCTCTGTTTGGCCATAGTGTTTTCTATTTGGTCATGGTGTAGTCTGATTGGCCATGGTGTTTTCTGTTTGGTCATGGTGTTCTCTGATTGGTCATGGTGTTCTCTGTTTGGTCATGGTGTTCTCTGTTTGGTCATGGTGAAGTCGGATTGACCATGGTGTTCTCTGTTTGGTCATGGTGTAGTCTGATTGGCCATGGTGTTTTCTGTTTGGTCATGGTGTTCTCTGATTGGTCATGGTAGAGTATATTTGACCATGGTGTTTTTTGTTTGGTCATGGTATATTTGTTTGTCCGTGGTATGGTATGTTTGGTCATGGTGTTCTCTTTTTTGCCATTGTGTACTATGTGTGCCCGGATGTAGTCTGTTTTGCCATGATGTATTATGTTTTGCCGTGGTGAAGTCTGTTTTGAAATGGTGTAGTCTGTTTGGCCGTGGTGTATTTTGTAGCTTATGGTTTAGTCTGTTTGGCCATGGTAGAATCTGTTTGGTCAAGGTTTTCTCTGTTTGTTCATGGTGTAGTCTGTTTGGCCATGGTGTAGTCTGTTTGGCCACGGTGTTCTCTATTTGGTCATGATGATCTCTGTTTGGTCATGGTGTTCTCTATTTGGTCATGGTGTAGTCTGTTTTGCCATGGTGTTCTCTATTTTGTCATGATGTTCTCTGTTTTGTCATGGTGTTCTCTGTTTGGTCATGGTGTTCCCTGATTGGTCATGGTGTTCTCTGTTTGGTCATGGTTTTCTCTGTTTGATCATGATGTTCTCTGTTTGGCCATGGTGTTCTCTGTTTGGCCATGGTGTTCTCTGTTTGGCCATGGTGTAGTCTGATTGGTCATGGTGTTCTCTGTTCGGTCATGGTGTTCTCTGTTTGGCCGTAGTGTTCTCTATTTGGTCATGGTTTTCTCTGTTTGGTCATGGTGTTCCCTGATTGGCCATGGTGTTCTCTGTTTGGTCATGGTGTTCTCTGTTTGATCATGATGTTCTCTGTTTTGCCATAGTGTTCTCTATTTGGTCATAGTTTTCTCTGTATGGTCATGGTGTTCTGTTTGGTCATAATGTTCTCTATTTGGTCATATTGAAGTCTGATTGGCCATGGTGTTCTCTGTTTGGTCATGGTGTAGTCTGATTGGTCATGGTAGAGTATGTTTGACCATGGTGTAGTTTGTTTGGTCATGGTAGAATCTGTTTGTCCGTGGTATAGTATGTTTGGTCATAGTGTAGTCTGATTGGTCATGGTGTTCTCTGTTTGGTCATGGTGTTCTCTGATTGGTCATGGTAGAGTATGTTTGACCATGGTGTAGTTTGTTTGGTCATGGTAGAATCTGTTTGTCCGTGGTATAGTATGTTTGGTCATAGTGTAGTCTGATTGGCCATGGTGTTTTCTGTTTGGTCATGGTGTTCTCTGATTGGTCATGGTAGAGTATGTTTGACCATGGTGTAGTTTGTTTGGTCATGGTAGAATCTGTTTGTCCGTGGTATAGTATGTTTGGTCATGGTGTTCTCTTTTTGGCCATGGTATACTATGTGTGCCCGGATGTAGTCTGTTCGATCATGATGTATTATGCTTTGCCGTGGTGTAGTCTGTTTTGCCATGGTGTAGTCTGTTTGGTCGTGGTGTATTATGTAGCTTATGGTGTAGTCTATTTGGCCGTGATGTAATCTGTTTGATCATGGTGTAGTATGTTTGACCGTGGTGTAATCTGTTTGATCATGGTGTACGTAGTCTGTTTGGCTTTGGTATAGTGTGTTTGGTCGTGGTGTATTCTGTTTGGTCATGATGTAGTATATGTGGCCATGATGTAATCTGTTCGTGATGAAGTCTGATATGTCGTGGTGTAGTCTGGTTGGCCATGATGTAGTCTGGTTGGCCGTGGTACAGTTAGTTTGGCCGTGGTGTAGTCTGTTTTGCAATGGTGTAATCCTTTTGATCATGGTGTAGTCTGTTTGGTCGTGGTATATTTTCTGTGAAATAAATTCGGATGGAACATATTTCCTTTGAAATTAGTTCCGGTGGAACAAATGTCACACCGTGACCGGAACACATTATTTGTCACATACTAGTATTCTGTTTGGTCATGGTGTAGTTTATTTGACCGTTGTGTATTGTTTGGTCATGGTGTAGTATGTTTGGCCATGTTGTAATCTGTTTGATCATGGGGTATTCTGTTTTGCTGTAGTGAAATCTGTGTGGCCATGATGTAATCTGTTTGTTGATGGTGTAGTCTATTTTGCCGTGGTGTATTCAGGTTGGCCATGATGTAGTCTGCAGAGGCGGATTTAGGGGGGGGGCGCCCCCCCCCCCCCCCTTTTTGAAAAAAAATGTGTTTGTCTATATAGGAAATTACTGAACCGTGACTGCAGCAGCCCCCCCCCCCCCTTTTTTTTTAGGCAGTCAGTGGGACCCCACTTATAAAAATATCTAGATCAGCCAGTGGTCTGTTTTGCGGTTGTATAGTCTGTTTGACAAGGTTGTAGTCTGTTTGCCACTGTGTAGATTGTTTGGTAATTATAGAGTAGCCTGTTTGGCCTGGTGTATTTTGTTTGGCAATGGTTAAGTCCAATAAATCAATCCATCAGTAGATCTAATTGTTTAGTATAGGATATGGACAGACAAGCTTCTTTTAAAGATAATACTTATTCGTACTACATGTTTCATGATTAAACTTTGGACTTCGTCCCCTTTTTAAGTATAACAAGAAAATGTCGAGCATTATTAGATGAAACTTAATAATTGTCTAGATAATTTCCGGATTATTTCATGAAAAAGTTTCAATAAATCTAAAATGTGTCCTTTAAGTTATATTTCATACTCTTCCGGTATAATCGGATATACTAATTGCAATAAGAAAATTCACTTATAATGGCAGCTTTTATTAACTTTCTGTTGTGGGTTTATTATTTATTTTTAACCACGAGAAAGACACCTGATCGCAAGTTTGAGGTGATATGGAATGTGCCTTCAGAGAAATGTAACACAAGGTATGGTGTAGATCTTCCTTTATCACAGTTTAATATTCGATCGAACAGGAACCAGTCATTTTCAGGTGATTTAGTAACGCTTTTTAATGAACCTACTCCAGGACTCTATCCTGAATTCTTACCGAACGGAACGGCACAGTACGGTGGTTTGCCACAGGTAAATATTCTTGACTCTGAAATGTAATATTTTTCTGTTTACCATTCACTTTTATTTCTTCTGTTCGAATGCAAACCAATATCTTTCAACGAACAAACTAGTGCGTATGTATACATATTGTATGGTAATCTGAGGATGTCATAAGTTCTTAATGGGGTGACTAGTCTTTCATAAGACTGTTGCTTTGTCATAAGAGCGGATTTGGCACATAAAAAAGCCGGCCCATAATTTTAAGCTAGTTCAAAAAAGTAGATTTCATATTCTTAGACATGCATGTAATATTTGCCACTGGATGTTAACTCGTTATAACAGTCCCTTTGAAAATGTCGGATCAAGACGTGACGTCGGTCTGATCAAGTTTATCTTGTAGTTGTAGAAGCGTTACATTACCGTCGGTTTTTAGTGTGGGTCATGATACTCAGTTGTTGATGTGTAGTGTTTTTTTAGACTGGTTGGTCTTTCCGTATTTTTTTGTTTTTTTGTTTTGTCATGGTGTTGTTTCTTTTCCACTTTACAGTATGAGTTGTGATTGTCCCTTCCCTTCTGTCTCTTCATTGAAACAAATCCCCTAATTTCCTTCATAAATGTATAATACTTCTGAACAGTATAACTATTTAATGGCCGTTTTCTCTTCTTTCTTTTTTTTTAAAGCTGGTTAATCATACCAAACACTTGATGAAAATAAAGCTGGACGTCATAAACAAAATCACAGAGAGCTCGTTTGGCGGGTTTGCTGTTATCGATTGGGAAGGTTGGGTTCCTATTTTTGATCGCAACAAATACAGTCATACTCGAACGATCTACATTAACAAATCTGAGGCACTGGTTGCCAAACTTCACCCTGAATGGAACCCATCAAGAGTAAAAAATGAAGCAAGGATTCAGTTTGAAACCAGTGCAAGGTATCATTTACTATAGAAGCGTTTTATATTGCATTTGCAGTGATGCCGTTATAGTTTACTCGTATCAAGTGTTTAATTTTTTGTTATTGCTGACTATACGGTGTGACTTTTGTTCATTTTTGAAGTCCAAACGGTGATCTATAAGTATTGCTTACATCCACAACTCGAGTCGATAGTTTCGTTTTAAGTTAAGATTGTTGATACCTTAGAATAAACAGTGGAGCCCTGCCGATCAGCAAGGATTATGCAGATGACTGACAGACATCAAAAAGGCGCTACGAGATACAGATTTCCGGTGGCTCGACAAATGTTTCTTGAATAATCGTGATCTGGAACGCTGATATGTCATTTAATTTTTCATCAATATGTAAATGAAAGAGAAGTGGAAAATACCAAAGGATTACTTTAGTATTCGAACTCAATGAGAAACGTACATTACCTAGACAAAAAATAACAAACCGTTGAAACGGCAGTATACAAAACACAACACTAGCTACGTGCACCTGAAGGGTAAGAAGATCCTGCTCCGATGTGGTATCATGCTACAAACAGTCGAGGTTAAAAAAAACGTGGCAATCTAAGATCATAATCATTTAATACCAAATTCATTACATGACAAACCTTGAAGACGAAATGTGAGATACTATATACAAACGAACTGAAAACATCATATCCTTGCCGGTACACCTATGCATCCGTGTTTTGTTGTTGTTTGTTGTTTATAGTGTTGTTCTGTATACAATCTAAATGTTTTATTCAATTTAGAACGTTGATGCAGGAAACATTAGAATATGCTACACAACTGAGACCAACAGGACACTGGGGATTTTATGGGTTTCCAAGATGTTACAATTACAAGAAAGGACAGAAAAGCTGCCCAACGAACGATATGGAATACAATAACGAGTAATTATCAATTTCCACACATATCTATTTATTTATTTATTTATTCAAACAATCATACATTTGATAATTAACTGATATTGTGTATGTTTGGCTTTCAGTCGAATAAATTCCAAACTTTTGATCAAAGTCAAAGTTTTATCCTTGTTTGAATGCGAGCGTTCCTGATAAATGTTAATTCAGAAAGTTCTTCGTATAGATCTAGGAAACTGATGAAGAAATAATATGAAGTTAAGGCATGGTGGCTATAAGCAACTTACTTATGGAGTTCTGCTTTGTGATTTTGCTTCATGTTTTTTTTGCATAATTAGTAGTAAGATAAAGATAGATTCATTCCTGACAACTTGCACCGATCTAATTAAATCTTGATATTCAAATTATTTTCTAAAAAAAGTCGTGTATTTTTTTTTTTTTTTTTTAACTCCTACCTGCTAGAAACAAACTAAGGGACTATGCAGAAAAGGAAGAAAAACATTTGTTTCCCCCTTAAAACAACGAATATTGATTTGCCTAACAGAACAATGACCTAACATGACGTGGGTTTTTAAAATGGAATAATACTATTTTAATATATTTTCCAGACTGTGTTGGTTATTTGCAAAAAGTTCTGCGATATTTCCTTCGATTTACTTGCCTGAAAAGTTTGGTTCAGATGAAGACAAGCGTATTAGAGTTTCCGGAATCATCGCCGAAGCGAAGAGAATGAAAACGAAATGTTCAAAAACATCAACTTCAGTACTAGCTTACTCTCGCTATCGATATCGGGATACTGAACATTTTTACTCAAAGGTATAAGTATAAGATGTGCATCATGTTGATAAAACTAACTACCATTTTCGATTTTATTCTTAAGTGTGAACGTGCGATACAAACGAATGAAAATATTGGGTTCCAAAAATAGAGGCTCTCAAGAGCCTGTGTCGCTCACCTGACTCTACTTGGGTTTTTTAAATCCTAAAAAAGATAAAAAAAAACAGATACTTAAACAATGATTGAGGCCAAATTGAGTTTATTGCATTCCATTCTGTGGTTCCCTAAAAGAAGACATATGTATGTATTTATCTGATGATGCTATTAAACAAAGACCCCGCCCCCTGGTGGCCATCTTGTATTATGGATCGGCTAAAAAGTAACAACACTTGGTCAGCACCTCATAAGGAACATTCACGCTATGTTTGGTTTCATTGTATTCTGTGGTTCTCTAAAAGAAGTCATTTGTATGTATTTCCCATAGGGTCCTATGTTAAACTAAATCCCCGCTGGCGGCCGTCTTGGATGATGGATCGGCTATAAAGTAACAACAAACGGTCAGCACCTCATAAGTAGCATTCATGTCATGATGGTTTCATTCCATTCAGTGGTTCTCTAGAAGTTCAAAATGTAAAAAGTTAACGAAGGACGATGGACGCCAGGTGATGATAAAAATGAAATTGAAAGAAAAAATTGGCAATTGTATGATCTTGGACGGATAGAGAGTTATAAGACATGGCATTTGAATGTAAACGGGTCCAATAAAATTCCCAAACTTAATAAAAGTCCTAAGCGTGTTAGCATATAAACTTTGTCAACAGAATAGCATTAGTTTGCTTCACTTTAGTTTCGGTCAGGTCATAAATGGGGAGACAACTCAAATAAACTTTGTTTTCAAATGAATGCAGAGTTAGTTTACTTTTTTTTGTAGTCAGAAAAAACGACTTCTGTGACTCGTGTATGTGGTGGCTCCAGTCTAGCTTCAGTGATTCCCTAAATGAGAAACCAAATGATCCCATAAGAGGGGGGGGCATTCTCCTGCACACCTATTTTCCTATATCCGCCTCTGAGATTTAGTCTCCAAAGCGTTTCTTTATTTTATGAAAACTCATTATTTCTATTAGATTTCTATCGTCTCATATTTTATTTGAAAATATTACTGTTAGTTAAATTTTCTGTATATTCATAAAAAATAGTTTTACATGCATAATTAAACTATATACGTAATCTGGCAAATAAAAACAACCTGTTACTAGAAACAAATCCATCTCACTATTTGTTCATAGTTTTTTATGTGTTAAATTGAACTTTTGAATCTGCTAAAACAACCGAACACATTTTTTTTTATATGATGAATAGTTCTATGAAGACATACACAAATATGAAAAGATGAATTAATAGATATTCAGAGGAAGCATTTGTCTTTTACAAAATAGGAAGATATTACAACAGTGTCTCGTCTTCATAGTTGATTTTTTTATCAGAAAAAAATAGACAACGATTACCACAGTTTGTTACCATATATGAGGGTCTGGGTGGGTCTGTTATTCTGTAAACATTTAATTTTTACCCCTTTTTTTTCTAATCTTCAAAAAAATAACCCCTTTTTTCTCTAATCTTCAAAAAATTTGACCACACATTTCTCTAATCTTCATTTTTTTTTACCGTTATTCTCTTCATTTTAAGGGCATTATTCTTTAATCATGTAACCCCATCCAAACCCTCATATATATATAGTTGAATAAAACTGATAAGAAGATCAACCTTTATGCTAACGTGATTCGCGTGATCTATCGTGACATGAGATGAATACTGCTCGTAACTTTTTGTATTTTTTTGTATTTTTTTTTTTTTTATCTTGCAGGCAGATCTAAAGAATACCATTCAGCAAAGTTACGTCACTGGTTTGGATGGTGTTATATTGTGGGACACCTCTAATAATTTTGCTGATAAATCTGCCTGTATCAATCTGAAATCATACTTGTTAAATGTTCTTGGGCCTTTTGTTAAAAATTTGACAAGAACATAAAATTAAAACGACAATTCATAGATATTGATGATGGCAGGATAACTCGAGTTAGAAAATATTTGACCGGCCATTCAAGTTAAATGACAAAAAGAAATAATCTTTTTAAAGTAAAGTCAGCTTGAAAATGAATATCGTGAGCCACACTGGCAATGTTGGAAAGATAGTTGTGCATGAAAAATAAAAGTCTATACATGCATAATGTGTATAATGAATTTAAAACCATCCAGTATCATTTATAGATATAGAGTTATCTCTCTTTATCCATCATTCTACATAATTGACTTGACTAGACTAGACTAGACTAGACTAGACTAGACTAGAAAAGACTAGTTTTATTCACAAAATTAAGGCCATAGGAGGTCTTATAGCATACAAACCAATATCATGATAAACAGTAATATATATATGCAATGCATAGACAATAGATATGTAACATGTGTAATGGAAAAAAACACAGGAAATACAGGATTGCAGGTGTTGTCGTCTTTTGTAGACGAAACGCGCGTCTGGCGTATATACGAAATTTAATTAGTCTTGGTATCTACGATGAGTTACACATAACAAAATACTGAATAGCAACTAATTATAATTCAATTATCATCTTACAAATTAGTGACATTCTTTTATGCGTGTTTTACATTGGCATTTCGCCTCTAAAAAGAAAATTACCAATATAGATACATTTATATAAAAGTTTATCGGATTTTATTCAGAGACAAGTGTCTGTGTTTTACTGTGCTGTTATCAGAGTAATAATGTTTAATGTTCGAAAACTACATATTTCACAATTTTTTTCATTTTTTGGTATTTTTGTATATCTTCCAGTTTCTACTCCCTCTTTTCATCCGTATTGTTTGTGCTTTACACATTAGAATTCATACACCTCCTATGTTGTGTTAAATCATATGGTCCCCTTTTTATTTACTGATGTTTCTAGAATATTCAGAATTATAGGAGATGCTGAGAGCGTGACATGTCGCCCTGGTATCACAGACGAGAAATTTGTAGTTCCTCCAATGTGAATTCAAGTAAGGAAAATCAAGATCCCCATACTTTGAGTATCATAATAAACGGGAAATTTGGAATTACTACAAAATAAATTATAGCTAGGAAAATCGCTACCTATAGTTTGAGATTAATTAGCAGTTCGACAAGAGCGAACAACAATTAAGCAATTAAAGGATTAAAAAATAACAGATGCCAAATAAAAATAACAATAGATTAAAAGAGTAACAAGTGCCATATGCAGCTAATATATTTTAAAATCCATGATTGTAAAAACTTTCAAGACTGGCTGCAGGCATATATGTCTCTGCCAGAGGCTCTGGTCATGTATGATAGAGAATTAATCATCAAATTAATAAGAGTTTCATCCATGTAAAACTCTTATGTCTTAATTACTAACATTAAGCTGAATATATACCAATTATGAACATAGAGAATTACATTGAAATAGTTAGTGTTCAGTGATAAGAAGGCGAAATCCCTTTCGTACGTCCTACGAACAATCAGTCATAATATTATATTGCAAAAAAACCTTAGTTTAATAAAACAAGGAATTGTATATTAAAAAAGTTCTTATTAGATCTACAATATCCTTTGATAGAAACTGGACTGGAATGACGGCTGTCGCATCTATGACAGAAATTGTAAATAGTCGATTGCACAATGTACGATATTGATAAATATGGTAAGATTTAAGGTGGTACCTAACACTACAGGGAGATAACTCTGTAAAATCAGCTTAATGTTTTAATTACGTTGTGTTTTTACGGAATATTAAGCTTCTCAATGATCAAAATAAGTGTTTGTCAAATTGCTATATAACCAGTGTAATTTTTCTGATAAAACGATTGGTTCAATTTTTAAAAAAAAAATATATTTTTGTCAAAGGGTCAAAGTAAATACTTTGTCAAAATTTCAAGAAAATTAAACGAGCCGAATTAATTTTAGTTTAGGTGTTGGGTACCACCTTAAAAATAAAAGCAATGATTACAGCTTGGGTTTATTTTAAAAACTTAATGCGGGAAAATTGGTGATAACATTAATTTGGTATAAAAACGATATATATTTTATATTTATATCCCTGCGTATATCTTCCTATTGTATTCTCAGTTTTTAATGGAAATATTAAAGGATTTGTATAACTATACAAATCCTTGCAAATATTGACGTTATGTTGTTCATATTGGTCCCTGATTTGTCACATAAATTATTTTTCTCAACACCCACATACAAAAATATCCCAATGGTGCCTCGGAAAATAACCAGATAAAACCAGTCATAGCTACAAACGTAGTCCAGACGATGATTACGTAAGGGAAAAATACAACTGACGTATACCTCCGCGTAATGTTTACAGATTTTCTGTTGTTTTTTTAATTTTCTAATTGTTAAATGCATTTAGTTAGCATTTTTTATTTCAATATAAGTTTATTGTATTCCAGAATATCCAGAAAAGCTGTATATTATGTTATAAAATCTATTTCTGATTGAAAAACTACAGAACTATTTTGGTAATCACGTCGCGCAGGAATAAATTTGTGTTTGGGTATAAATACCAAATGTCGTGATAAACAGTATTTACGCAGCAAAGACGAACGAGAATGGTTGAGAAACGCTACAGTCGAATTCTTCAAGTTCAAGTTGATAACATGGACAGGCAAGAACATCACATAAGTAAATATCTGCTTTGTATGTTGTTCTGCATGGCTTTTATTTAATATTTATATATTATTTAGTCTTCACAATACGTGACTCGTTGAAAAAAAGGGGATTTCTAAAAAATGTTGTTTATTTTCATAATTCGGGCGGGCAAATATCTTCTGCGAAGTGTGGAGTTGGTTTCGCCTGTTCTAAGTATCTTAAGTTTCGTTCAGTCCTATCTGTATATAGGATACGTTTTATGACCGACTTCCATAATTCCATATGATGGGATTTATTATCATTCGGCATTGATGGTGGCTCCAGACAGATTTGTTTGGCATGTGTTAACATTTAATTTTAGAAGTTTACACAATTGAACGTTTTTATGCTAACATATTGAAGATTGAATTCAATTCATTACTGTAATGACTTTATTTCAATTACTGATTTCTTAAAAAAAATATGGTTGAAAATGATCTAAAAAAATCTTATAACTGGTGATGATGAAGATGCAAAATTGTAACATTTGTATTGCATCTGTCTGCAATTAGTACATAAAGTAAAGATTTATAGTTCCATGGCAAAGGCTACAGCACTCGGCCAGTATGACCACATACAATATTTTTGTACCTTCATAGTTCAAATATTAGCTGTGTCGTCTGGCACGAAGGAAGGTGTCCCCAAAAAAAGAAAATAGCCTTGCCAGATGTCATGATTATTTGGACTAGTTCCTCTTTTGTGTGCAAACCTATTATTAAAACTTTCTCGAAATCATTTGGGAATTTTACTGTTCATGGTAAGAAAGTTTAAATGGAATCTAACCACTGATAAAAAGTCTTTAAAGGAAGGCAGTAAATCTCTTTACCTTCGGGCATCAAACAGCCGTTAGTATCTACTTGACACCATGATTTGTCATATTATCCTTGTGGTATTTAGTCGGACGACTAATAATTATCATTACCGTCATTTTTTTTGGGAAAAAGTACCTTGATGCATTCAAAATCAGTCCATGATTTTAATCGTCTAAAAGAAAGAGTATATTTTACCAAAAATTACTGTTAACATCTTTTGGCAAGAATTTTTACTGTTGTCATGAAGGTTTCCCCATTACCACCCTCTTGAAGAAGTCCAACACTTTTCTTGTTTTGAAAACCACACTTGTAACCAATAATTTTAATTTGATATTGTGTATACATCATAGCAGAAATTGGTCTTTTTGTCAATTTATTGGATATTTACAAGTACACTACAGTACATTTTTCAAATTATGAAATCTTTAATTTTTCAACCCAGTCCTACAGTAAGGGATGTAACTATATAGGGTAATTACAAGAAAATAACATACATTTGTTATTGTGGACTTAAATAATCAGTCTCGAGAGTTCCCTAGAGCCCACTTTGAATGAAATAATTTTCAAATAACAAGCATATGTTATTACAGATTTGGAAATTTGAGGTGAAAGTATCTGCAATAACACACACACGTTATTTCCTG